>NC_139998.1:47708240-48308240 GCF_964263955.1 Coregonus lavaretus
GAAACGATGTATCCCAAGGCACCACCAACCAGTTTCTTCCTGTGCCTCTCCTCCAGGGCCTGGAGCATGTGTGACATAATTTCCTGTGCACTGCTGCTCAGCGACAGGCCAGTCACGGAGGTATAGGACTCCCGTCGCCTGGCCATGTCCAGCACTAGCTTCAGATGCAGAGGATTCCCACTCAGCTGAAAGCTATGCATTGCCACTTCACACTGTTCTGGAGTCAGGCTTCGTTGCGCTTCCCTCATGTAGACGTCCATGATCTCTTTACCCTGGTCGCATGATAGGGGTTCTACCTCAAATAAATCTCCTGGCACCTTGCCCATTCACCGAAGTTTAGCCAAAACCGAAGAGCCTGTATCCGTGGTGGACACCACCAAATGGACATTGCAGGGGATGTCTTTGGGAAGCCAGTGGAGTTTCTGACTGTGGGTGGCGTACGAAAGTTGGTCGAGGGCGTCTAGTATGATAAGAAGTGTGTGTCCTCGCTCCGACACCTCAGCTAGAAGGCCATGGAAGAACCTCACCAGGTCCTCGTGCACGTGTGCTGTTAGCGGGGGGAGCGGCAGCAAACTGAACGCAGCGCAGATCTGGAAACAGACGCTCCGGAGGACGCGGTCCACGTCGGAGCTCTCGGCCGACGTCCCCAGAAACCTTAACACCAACACGGCCCTGGGATCCAGGAGGCCACGCACCTCCTGAGCCAGCTTGCAGAGCAGCGCCGTCTTACCCACGCCCGGAAGCACCTGCACCACCAGGGGCGCGTGGCGGACGTTGGTGTGCTCCCACATGGCCAGGCAGATCTTCCCCAGGAGCCCCTCAGGGCCGCGGAACACAGCCAAACCCTTCCTGGCCCTCAGAGCCATGTGGTGGCTCAGCTCCTGGAGCAGCCAGCCACGGTCTTCTTCCCCTTCCCCTCCCACCTCCCCATCCCCCTGCCCCTCCCCTGCCCTGCATCTCCTCCTGTCCCCTTCATCCTCACTGCACCAGCCACTGGGGAAGCAGCATCAACCCTCCTGGAGATGCGGGCCTTGGTCTGGGACACAAGCTGCTCGCAGAGGCTCTCCAGGTACTGTGCGTGCTCCTTGCGGCTGGGCTCGATGGCTCCCTTGCTCAGCTCCACACAGTGCAGGTTGAAGATGCCCGGCGAGGAGACTTGAGGCCTGAGAAGAAGTCCTGGGCCTCGGTATCCAGCAGGCCATCAGCCGTCACATCCATGTTCTGGGCCAGCTGCTTAGGGCTGTCCTTCTTGTGCAGGTGGGGCAACACCCGCACAAAGAGGACGGCGGAGGGCTCGCTCTCGTCCCCATTCGGTGTTCGCAGACCCTCTTCGATCTCATGCTCCGTCACTATGGAGGGAGAACACCAGAAAATGGATTGATCGATTCTACAAATGTGGATTTTCTACAATAAGTTACAGCTAATAAGCAAATAAGCTACCAAGTCATTGTGAATTCATTGTAGTTTAAGTGGAAATGTAACTAGAAAGCCACCATGAGAACACACCTTGATCTAGCAACACTTGTCTACACACCACAAGGCAAACAAAACGACTGGTTTTTAGCTCGCTCCTATTCTAACATGACTGATCCAAGATATTGCTAACCTCTGACCAGATTTGAAGAACTGGTGTTTTTGTTCAGCAGTGATATCCCCGTCTTCCTCAGCCTGCTCGGCCGCAGTGCGTAGGAGCTGCAATAGTCGAGCCTCTGTGTAGCGCCAGGAAATGACATTGTCTTCCTGCAGCCGCCCACTGTCAGGCCGAAGGTCATTGTAGTGGGGCAACAGAGGTGTGATTGCCTGAAGTACGTAGACAGGCGGGACTGCATTGTTGTCTTTCCTGAACCATTGATGAAGAAGCCCCACCTGGTCCTGTGGTTGCTTGGACAGCAGCACCTCAAATTGTTTTCCACAGAAGACATGGGGGATAGGGCGGTGGCCATACCGGTTCCCTAGCAGAGCCTTGAGAGCCAGGGGACAAATTGAATCAAATTAAATCAAAACTACACATAAAATACTGTTGGGATTATAGATTTCAAGATCCACTTCATTCAAGGAAAAGAAGAGCGAATGAACATTTGCGCAGGGTTCTCAAACACCGGTCCTGGAAAGCTACTAGGTGTATAACTCAGTAGCTCTCCAGTCTGGAGTTGGACTCCTGTGCTAGAGAAACAGCACATCTACACAGTAAACCTACAATGAAACTTGGTCCCACAGACACTCTCTTGCAAGCCTGTATTTCCTGAAGACACAGTTCTGTGGTCATGTGGTCCACAGCGATGGCATCCCGGAGGCCCCATCTCATATCCACAACCTTCGGTGACAAGGAACTTTAAGTCAATACTTAACACTTCCCCAAACACTTCCTAATCATGAACTTCTAATTCCCAATAATGATTTTCTAATAATGATTTGAAATGAGAACTCTATGACATGTTTTATGTCTGATTGCGGCCCATAATGTACTGCTACTCACCTCAAACACTAAGCCCAGACTCTGACAAAATGCTTGAAGTTCAGGATAGGCTTTGTCCAATAAGGCATTCCTCTCACTGTTACAGGAGGGGGTCGCAGTTCCGGAGCGATCCACTAGGTGTCCTCCTCCGACAACCTTAGGCACCTCCTCACTCACAGCCTGGACTAATCATGATCCTATTGGTGTCACCTGTGTCTACCTGTTCACCTGTGTATTTATGCCCTCACTTCCCTGTGTTCCCTTGCTCAGTTTTTTCTGCTAGTTTCTTATTGCTCAGCAGTACTAATCAGTGTCTGATTGGAGAATTATGTACAGGTACTAGAGAAGTGTTCCTCCCTGTTTCTTTATTATTTCAGTCGTAGTTACTATTTCGTATTTTGGCTGTCAGCCTGTTTTTGGAGACTTATTTGCTCCACCTTTCTTTTATCGTGTTAAGTCCGTTAGTTTGTATCCTGAAAATGAAAATACTGAACCCATACACCATTGTGAAAATACTGAGCCCATACCATTAGGAAAATACTGGGCCCATACCATTGTGAAAATACTGAACCCGTACCATTATGAAAATACACCTACCTGTAAATGTGGAGCTGATGAAGACTTGGACCACGTTGGACCTGAGCTCCAGTCCTTCAATTGACTGACCTCTGAGCACCTCCATATTGAGTGCTCCTCTTGGCGATACCATGGTCCTCCCCACTTATCACTGTCCCAGGCTAAAACCTTCCTCTCATCTCATAACACACATTGATTTCTCATCTCCAGAGGTAATCAGATATGCATTCTGACCAGACTTAGCTACTCTGACTGTAAGCATGTACTTGTTAAACAGTTTTTTGATGACTACTTAAGGATCCAAACTTGAGCATCCAATCCAATTGCCTCTTGCTCCTTGTGCTTCATGTTGCAAACTGAAATTAGATTTCCACAACTTAATGTTTTTTTCTTTCCCTTCAAATCCTATTTGTCATTTCATCCTTGGTGATCAAGCTCTCCAAGACAACCTATGGCCCTGTTCAAATACTTTTAAATTGCACCCTTGGTTCCTCTCTTCTTTGAGGTAATTACTGATCTAACACTAGTGAGTAGGAGAAAGCCAAGATTTCTCTAGATATAATTCCCCCACCCAATCAGGTCAGATCAGTGATTGCATTAAGGGCAAGGAAAGGAGAGGGAGTTGGCTGTTGAATTGCAGTTGAGGCTCACCTTTAATTACATGGGGGACAAGAGGCAAGACTGATAGAGCGTTTTAATATGTACAGTCATTGGTTACAACTCAAGACTAGCTTTCACCAAGCACTTTTAGGAGCCGATGGGCTTGATGCCACTAGTCAAATCAATTATCAGAGCTCGGAAACTGAACTTTTCTTTTACCGTGTGATAGGGATTAACATTTTTCCGAAAATCTACCAAGTTTCAATACCGGGAATAATTCATATTTATCCCATGAGTCCCGGGAAATACAGCAAAATCAGAAGTGCCCATTTAAAACGTTTCAAACAAAGATATGGTCAATATGCCAGGGTTCTCCCCGGCTTGGCTGCGCCAAAGATTTCAGAGCAAATAAAACTGATATGTAGTAATGGAGCCCCATGGGACTCGTCTGAAGTATGACCACTCTATGGAAAGATGAGATACTCACGAACATGATGGTTTTCTACAACACCCACAAGTGTCACGGGACTCGTCTGAAGGTAACCCGGTTCCAATTTTGTTCCAACAAAATAAGTGTCCAAAAAAGAAAAATATTTCCTGAGCTTTCTTATCTCTCCAAGATATAGAGAACCACAGTATGAGTCATAATACCCATAAAACCTAGCAGTCAAATAGGGAAATGGTTCCAATAGTTTTTCCACCATTCATTTTTCCCATTGGGGATTTTAGAGACACTTTAAATAAGGGCTGTGTTTTGTGTAGGCTTACCCTAGTGTGACGTTTTGATAACCATGTAAATCTCTCTACTTGGGGCACTCTGGGACAGACACTTCAAAATCGTATTCTTTATATTTTTGGATTGTGTGTTTTGCCATTTATTAATGTGTTATTCAATGCATTTCTATGGGCTATAGTAGTAAAGGCCAAATTCAATATTTAATCAAATATTTTGATTAAATGTATATACCTACAGGGATCTTAAAATTCTAAATAAAATATCTAAATGATCCATGGTATGACCATCTTAAAACTATTCCATAAAAAACTCTTCCTTAGAAATATCTCACACGGTTTGTTGATCACACATTCTTTACAGAAGCTTTCATAATGGCAGCAAGTATGAGACAGCACAGAGAAGCAGGGGAAATGTTATAGCAGTATTTTGACATGCATAGGCGATAGACATGCTTTGATAATGCAACCTATGGATTACAGAATAAAGTGAGGAATTTTCATGCGAGACATGAGTCAGGATTTTGGCTTTAAGTGGGATTGGGACTGTGGATGAAAATAGCCAGGCTGGAGAACAGGACAGGAGAAGATAGAATTTTCCCTCATGTCTCACTGAATTCATGTCTGTGACAGAGATGCCTATGTAGTGAATTGTGCATTGGCCTATCAAATGTGACTGTCTGAAGAGTCACAACGACAGCTCAGAGGCACACGCTCTTTTATAGGCTACATAGTTTTCATGTAGGGTTTATTAACTGCATTCGGGTCGTGTATGCAGTCCAGCTTTGACTTTGTGTAAATATGCTAGGCTAAAGACTTCCAGGCGCCAACTTGTTTGGATATGTATTATTAAATGTTTTGCTAATCTGATGCTGCGCATGTCATGTGGAATTGCATTAGTGCCAACATTGGGGATTTGTTTTTGTAATTTCCCAGGTCTTGCCTCACAGGTCCTCAACTGGCAGCTTCATTAAATAGTACCCGCAAAACACCAGTCTCAACGTCAACAGTGAAGAGGCGACTCCGGGATGCTGACCTTCTAGGCAGAGTTGCAAAGAAAAAGCCATATCTCAGACTGCCCATCTTAATCTTTTCTTTTTATTGTCCAGTCTGAGATATGGCTTTTTCTTTGCAACTCTGCCTAGAAGGTCAGCATCCCGGAGTCGCCTCTTCACTGTTGACGTTGAGACTGGTGTTTTGTGGGTACTATTTAATGAAGCTGCCAGTTGAGGACCTGTGAGGCGCCTGTTTCTCAAACTAGACACTAATGTATTTGTCCTTTTGCACCGGGGCCTCCCACTCCTCTTTCTATTCTGGTTAGAGCCAGTTTGCACAGTTCTGTGAAGGTAGTAGTACACAGCGTTGTACGAGATCTTCAGTTTCTTGGCAAGTTCTCGCATGGAATAGCCTTCATTTCTCAGAACAAGAATAGACTGACGAGTTTCAGAAGAAAGTTAATTGTTTCTGGCCATTTTGAGCCTGTAATCGAACCCACATTTGCTGATTCTCCAGATACTCAACTAGTCTCAAGAAGGCCAGTTTTATTGCTTATTTAATCAGCACAACAGTTTTCAGCTGTGCTAACATAATTGCAAAAGGTTTTTCTAATGATCAATTAGCCTTTTAAAATGATAAACTTGGATTAGCAAACACAATGTGCCATTGGAACACATGACTGATGGTTGCTGATAATGGGCCTCTGTACGCCTATGTAGATATTCCATAAAAAATCAGACGTTTCCAGCTACAATAGCCATTTACAACATTAACAATGTCTACACTGTATTTCTGATCAATTTGATGTTATTTTAAAATGGACAAAAAAATTGCTTTCCTTTCGAAAACAAGGAACATTCTAAGTGACCCCAAACTTTTGAACGGTAGTGTATATACAAAAGTATGTGGACACCCCTTCAAATTAGTGGATTCGGCTATTTCAGCCACACCCATTGCTGACAGGTGTATAAAATCAAGCACAAAGCCATGCAATCTCCATAGTTAACATTGGCAGTAGAATGGCAAGTACTGAAGCGCTCAGTGACTTTCAATGTGGCACCGTCATAGGATGCCACCTTTTCAGCAAGTCAGTTCGTCAAACTTCTGCCCTGCTAGAGTTCCCCCGGTCAACTGTAAGTGCTGTTATTGTGAAGTGGAAACGTCAAGGAGCAACAACGGCTCAGCCTCAAAGTGGTAAGCCACACAAGTTCACAGAACAGGAGCGCCAAGTGCTGAAGCGCGCAGCGCGTAAAAAATAGTCTGTCCTCAGTTGCAACACTCACTACCGAGTTCCAAACTGCCTCTGGAAGCAACGTCAGCACAATAACTGTTCGTCGGGGGCTTCATGAAATGGGTTTAAATGACCGAGCAGCCTAAGATCAAATTTTTTACATTTTTACATTTTAGTCATTTAGCAGACGCTCTTATCCAGAGCGACTTACAGGAGCAATTAGGGTTAAGTGCCTTGCTCAAGGGCACATTTACGTCATTTAGCAGACACTCTTATCCAGAGCGACTACAAATTGGTGCATTCACCCTATAGCCAGTGGGATAACCACTTTACAATTATACTATTTTTAATTTTTTTTTGGGGGGGGGGGGGGGGGTAGAAGGATTACTTTATCCTATCCCAGGTGTACCTTAAAGAGGTGGGGTTTCAAATGTCTCCGGAAGGTGGTGAGTGACTCCGCTGTCCTGGCACCATGCGTAATGCCAAGCGTCGGCTGGAGTGGTGTAAAGCTCTCCGCCATTGGACTCTGGAGCAGTGGAAATGCGTTCTCTGGAGTGATGAATCACACTTCACCATCTGGCAGTCCAACGTACGAATCTGGGTTTGGCGGATGCCAGGAGAACGCTACCTGCCCCAATGCATAGTGCCAACTGTAAAGTTTGGTAGAGGAATAATGGTCTGGGGCTGTTTTTCATGGTTCGGGCTAGGCCCCTTACTACCAGTGAAGGGGAATCTTAACGCTACAGCATACAATGACATTCTAGACGATTCTGTGCTTCCAACTTTGTGGCAACAGTTTGGGGAAGGCCCTTTCCTGTTTCAGCATGACAATGCCCCCGTGCACAAAGCGAGGTCCATACATAAATGGTTTGTCGAGAGCGGTGTGGAAGAACTTGACTGGCCTGCACAGAGCCCTGACCTCAACCCCATCGAACACCTTTGGGATTAATTGGAACGCCGACTGCGAGCCAGGCCTAATTTCCCAACATTAGTGACCGACCTCACTAATGCGCTTGTGGCTGAATGGAAGCAAGTCCCTGCAGCAATGTTCCAACATCTAGTGGAAAGCCTTCCCAGAAGAGTAGAGGCTGTTATAGCAGCAAAGGGGGGACCAACACCATATTGATGCCCATGATTTTGGAATGAGATGTTCGACGAGCAGGTGTCCACATACTTTTCGTCATGTAGTATATACTCAATGGTTTCTCTGACGTGGCTCGACAGTGATCAATCGACAGAGATATGTTAAGATATTAATTATACAGTAACAGTTGTATTCTTAGGACAGTGTTGTAACGGCTTTATGGCCGCGAGTGTAACAACAGTTGTATTCTTAGGACAGTGTGTTGTAACAGCTTTATGGCCTGGAGTGTAACAACAGTTGTATTCTTAGTGTGTTGATTTCAAGTTCTTACTGTTAACCTACAAAGCATTACATTGGCTTGCAATAGTCTATGTGCCAGGGGGCTAGGGTCAGTCTGTTATATCTGGTGTAATTCTCCTGTCTTATCTGGTGTCATGTGTGAATTTAAGTATGCTCCCTCTAATTCTCTCTCTCTCCCTCCCCTCCCGGAGGACCTGAGCCCTAGGATCAGGACTACCTGGCCTGATGACTCCTGGCTGTCCCCAGTCCACCTGGTCGTGCTGCTGCTCCAGTTTCAACTGTTCTGCCTGCAGCTAGGGTACCCTGACCTATTCACCGGACGTGCTACCTTGTCCTGGACCTGCTGTTTTCCACTCTCTCTCTACCGCACCTGCTGTCTCGACCTCTGAATGCTCGGCTATGAAAAGCCAACTGACATTTACACCTGAGGTACTGACCTGTTGCACCCTCTACAACCACTGTGATTATTATTTGACCCTGCTGGTCATCTATGAACATTTGATAATCTTGAAGAACAATCTGGCCTTAAATGGCCATGTACTCTTATAATCTCCACCCGGCACAGCCAGAAGACGACTGGCCACCCCTCAGAGCCTGGTTCCTCTCTAGGTTTCTTCCTAGGTTTCTGCCTTTCTAGGGAATTTTTCCTAGCCACCGTGCTTCTACATCTGCATTGCTTGCTGTTTGAGGTTTTAGGCTGGGTTTCTGTATAGCACTTTGTGACATCTGCTGACGTTAAAAGGGCTTTATAAGTACATTTGATTGGTTGATTCTTAGGACAGTGTTGTAATGGCTTTATGGCCGCGAGTGTAACAACGGTTGTATTCTTAGGACAGTGTGTTGTAACAGCTTTATGGCCGCGAGTGTAACAACGGTTGTATTCTTAGGACAGTGTGTTGTAACAGCTTTATGGCCGCGAGTGTAACAACGGTTGTATTCTTAGGACAGTGTGTTATAACAGCTTTATGGCCGCGAGTGTACTTCAAGTGAAAGGCTAGAGCCTCATTCTGAGGGGAGTTAGTATTAAGCCTTGTTTTACCAGACAGGATACTGAATCGTCAGAGATTCTGCCCAAAATGAGTTTGATGGCCCCTGGTCTAGGAACAGTACATATTGCAGCTCTGCAGAAACTGGAGAGCTACTTCTTCTGAGAAAACTGACAGAAGTCAACAAATGCCGACAAAAGGGTCAAGTCAATTCTTTGTTAGTGTATTTTGCTCATCCTTACTTGAATACAATTGCAGTTTAAAACATACCTCCTCTCAAAACACAGCACAAAAGGGGGAAACTGGGTGATATTTCATGTAGAGCAGTTTTTCCCAACCCTGGTCAGTACACATTTTTGTTGTAACCCTGGACAAACACACCTTATTCAACTCATTGAGGGCTTGATGATTAGTTGACAAGTTGAATGAGGTGTGCTTGTCCAGGGTTACAACACAAATGTGTCCTGTTGGGGTACTGGAGGACCAGGGTTGGGGAACACTGCTCTAGAGCAGCGGAAACGTGAAATTATTATCTTCATCAATTCTTGTCTTCATTTTTTTTCTAGAAAATGTAGGTCCCTTGTGCCCGTGTCCTAAGTGTATGATTGGTTGGGGGACGTTTACGCTAAGCTGGTTGTGATTGGTCAACAGGCACATGGAGTGTCCGCCTCCAGCTCCACCGTTAGTCCTTTGCTCAGAAGGAAAGCTTCTTGCTTTGGCTCTCGCCCTAGGAAGTTCTTGAGCATCAGTTCAGCGTCCTCCGAGCCTCCGGGCTTCAGAATAAAGTTTCTGTAGTCGAGCCCCACCTGGGAGATGGAAAAAGACATCGGCATCAAGCAGAAGGCCATCTTAGCCAAAAAACAATTACATTTCTGCCGTGGTGAAATCATTTGGAGCTCAAAAACCAAAGTCAGGGCTGCAGGTAGTCACTAGAATCAATAACGGCTGATACCAATTACTAGATAATAGCTGAAGATGGTCAAGTGTAAAAACAGCATTGTAAATAACAGATAAGATTGTAAATAAATTGCTCAGCTGTGCCAACCTTGGGGTTCATGATGCCCTCCTGCTTGAAGCGGGCGTAGAACATGTCCATGGAGTAGACCTCGCTCCAGAGGTAGCCGTAGTACTGGGCGTCGTAACCACCTGCCAGGTGGCCAAACGTGGCAGGCATGTTGGTTCCTATGGGCACAATGGCAAAGAGAAAGGATTGTTTAAAAGCTGTGACAATTACCATAGGAGTTGGCAAGATGGCACAAACAGATCTGGGACCAGGCTACCAAACTACAGCTGTGATGGTGGTCTGGCTCATTGGTTGAGGTTGTCTCTGACCTGAGGATGCGGGCACGCCCAGGATCTCCTGGCACAGCCGGGAGTACTCCTCGGCCGGGTCCAGACCATTCTTGGTGTGGAGTGCCTGGTCCACCTTGGCCAGGACAATCTGACGCAGGTTAAACATACCTGCATGGGAGGGAGAGGGTTAACACTTTAACACACTGATACCCGTAAACCAGGTAGTTCTTCAGGAGTCTGTTTGGTGACCACAGCCCAATAACCTAACCTCCAGCACTGGTGTACAAGGTGTTAAGGGGTGTTCTATTAAGGAACCAGGGCATTGTTTCGTAGTGACCCACCCGTGTTGGCCAGCCGGGACTTCATGAGTTTATCCAGCAGGTCGTCAGGGATAGGGGCACCCGTCTTGTAGTGTTTGGACATGCGCTGCAGGGGCTCTTTCTCCCACACCCAGTTCTCCAGCATCTGGGAGGGCGCCTCCACAAAGTCCCGCTCCACGTGAGTCCCGCTGAACATGGCAAAGTCAGCCTGGTAGCAGCAGAGACAGAGGAGAGACAGGGATCTGTTAATAAACTAATCCTGAGGTGTTAGTAGTAGACATCAAACTGGAACAATTTGATGTTCATATCAGTCTGAATAAAAAATATCATGCATGTATAATATGAAATACACTGCTCAAAAAAATAAAGGGAACACTTAAACAACACAATGTAACTCCAAGTCAATCACACTTCTGTGAAATCAAACTGTCCACTTAGGAAGCAACACTGATTGACAATACATTTCACATGCTGTTGTGCAAATGGAATAGACAACAGGTGGAAATTATAGGCAATTAGCAAGACACCCCCAATAAAGAAGTGGTTCTGCAGGTGGTGACCACAGACCACTTCTCAGTTCCTATGCTTCCTGGCTGATGTTTTGGTCACTTTTTAATGCTGGCGGTGCTTTCACTCTAGTGGTAGCATGAGACGGAGTCTACAACCCACACAAGTGGCTCAGGTAGAGCAGCTCATCCAGGATGGCACATCAATGCGAGCTGTGGCAAGAAGGTTTGCTGTGTCTGTCAGCGTAGTGTCCAGAGCATGGAGGCGCTACCAGGAGACAGGCCAGTACATCAGGAGACGTGGAGGAGGCCGTAGGAGGGCAACAACCCAGCAGCAGGACCGCTACCTCCGCCTTTGTGCAAGGAGGAGCAGGAGGAGCACTGCCAGAGCCCTGCAAAATGTGCATGTGTCTGCTCAAACTGTCAGAAACAGACTCCATGAGGGTGGTATGAGGGCCCGACGTCCACAGGTGGGGGTTGTGCTTACAGCCCAACACCGTGCAGGACGTTTGGCATTTGCCAGAGAACACCAAGATTGGCAAATTCGCCACTGGCGCCCTGTACAGATGAAAGCAGGTTCACACTGAGCACATGTGACAGACGTGACAGAGTCTGGAGACGCCGTGGAGAATGTTCTGCTGCCTGCAACATCCTCTAGCATGACCGGTTTGGCGGTGGGTCAGTCATGGTGTGGGGTGGCATTTCTTTGGGGGCCGCACAGCCCTCCATGTGCTCGCCAGAGGTAGCCTGACTGCCATTAGGTACAGAGATGAGATCCTCAGACCCCTTGTGAGACCATATGCTGGTGCGGTTGGCCCTGAGTTCCTCCTAATGCAAGACAATGCTAGACCTCATGTGGCTGGAGTGTGTCAGCAGTTCCTGCAAGAGGAAGGCATTGATGCTATGGACCGCCCGTTCCCCAGACCTGAATCCAATTGAGCACATCTGGGACATCATGTCTCGCTCCATCCACCAACGCCACGTTGTACCACAGACTGTCCAGGAGTTGGCGGATGCTTTAGTGCAGGTCTGGGAGGAGATCCCTCAGGAGACCATCCGCCACCTCATCAGGAGCATGCCCAGGCGTTGTAGGGAGGTCATACAGGCACGTGGAGGCCACACACACTACTGAGCCTCATTTTGACTTGTTTTAAGGACATTACATCAAAGTTGGATCAGCCTTTAGTGTGGTTTTCCACTTTAATTTTGAGGGTGACGTGTTGTTTAAGTGTTCCCTTTTTTTTTTGAGCAGTGTATATATATTTTAGATTGAATAATCAGAGGAGGACACTGCCCTCTCAGGCATTAAAGTGACTTGCAAGAAGTCCTTGTTTACAAACTCTTTCAGGTTGATTTTACAGGAAATTAACAGCCAGAGTGGGAAATATATTAACCATCACACTAAAATGCCTTTATTTTTTTGACATTTTAGTCATTTCGCAGACGCTCTTATCTAGAGCGACTTACAATTAGTGAGTGCATACATTGTTCATACTGGCCCCCCCTGGTTTATTCAGACAAACATTAATTTCAGTGCTTAGGAACAGAACAATGTTGTATACTAGTAATGACACCACACACACACCTGAGCGCAGAGCTGGTGCATGACATGGCCAAACTCGTGGAAGTAGGTCTCCACCTCGTCATGCTGCAGCAGGGAAGGGGCGTCGGCCGTGGGCTTGCTGAAGTTGGCCACCATGGCTGCCACCGCCATCTGGCGGGTCCCATCCGACAGCAGACAGCCGGGCTGCAGGCCGAAGCAGGCCGCGTGGCCGTACTTCCCCTCTCTGGGGGGGGGTTACACACAATCACCATGACTGTTGAACATGACTGGCTAAAACTTTTGATATGTTTATTTTTTTTATTGTCTCCCTCATAATGTTGACGAGCAAAGGTGAGCTCCTTTATTTTAATTGCAGTTGAACTTCATTTACAAAATTAAACTGCAACTCTGCAGAGCAATGAAATACAGATTTCTTCCCCTCCCAAAAAGGATCAAATCCTTATAAAAGATCGATATATCAAAACATTCATCGTACATAACACATTGTTTTGCTTTTTCGTGTATTGATGTGAATATTGATGTGTATATTGATGTGTATAGTGTATATTGACGTGTATAGTGAATATTGATGTGTATATTGATGTGTAGTGTATATTGATGTGTATATTGATGTGTATAGTCTATATATATATATATATATATATATATATATATATATATATATATATAGATGTGTATAGTGTATATCGATGTGTATATTGATGTGTATATTGATGTGTATAGTGAATATTGATGTGTATATTGATGTGTAGTGTATATTGATGTGTATAGTGTATATTGATGTGTATATTGATGTGTATAGTGTGTATTGATGTGAATATTGATGTGTATAGTGTATATTGATGTGAATATTGATGTGTATAGTGAATATTGATGTGAATATTGATGTGAATAGTGTATATTGATGTGTATAGTGAATAGTGATGTGTATATTGATGTGTATAGTGAATATTGATGTGTATATTGATGTGTATAGTGAATATTGATGTGTATATTGATGTGTAGTGTATATTGATGTGTATAGTGTATATTGATGTGTATATTGATGTGTATATTGATGTGAATATTGATGTGTATATTGATGTGAATATTGATGTGTATAGTATATATATATATATATATTGATGTGTATAGTGTATATGGATGTGTATAGTGTATATTGATGTGTATAGTGTATATTGATGTGAATATTGATGTGTATAGTGAATATTGATGTGTATATTGATGTGTATAGTAAATATTGATGTGTATATTGGTGTGTATAGTGTAGCTTGATGTGTATAGCGTATACTGATGTGAATATTGATGTATATTGATGTGTATAGTGTATATTTATGTGTTTGATGTGTACACAGGGGGCACATGTGAAAGAGACCTTGGTCTCAGCATGAATTCCTGTTAAAATAAAGGCTAAATAAAATAAAATAGTAAACCAAAGGCGGCAATCTTTAAAATCCTTGCCCCTTTTTGATCTCCTCTGCTTTCCTCCGACTCACCTTGGGAAGAGGTCCAGGTAGAACTGGCCCACCACCGTGCCTGAGGTGCGGTCCTTGACGCAGTAGAGGGTGACGTCGTCGTGCCACACAGGAGCGCCCTCCACCAGGTCAAAGGTGAGGTTGAGCAGCTCCTGGTAGATGTCCAACAGGCCCCGGGTCACCACCTCCATGGGGAAGTACTCTTTCAGCTGGTTCTGGTCCACCGCGTACTGGGTCTCCTCCACCTACAGGGGGGCAGAGCAGAGGAAATAGATTCAATTAAACACTTAAAAACGTTGTTTATCCCCTCAAGGGCAAATACACAGCCCACAGGGTCAGCTCTACCACCGCAGTAGAAAATACAGAGATTTGTTTTTATTATCCCGTTATTCTTTTTGCATAAATATAGGCGATGCACACACACATATATATATATTAGGGCTGTCAAAAATAGCGCGTTAACGACGTTAATTAGTTGTTTGCTGTTAATTACGTCAATTTTTTTAACGCATTTCACGCATGCGCAGTGTGACAAATTATTCAGGTCAGGAAAGTGGTTGGGAGCTAGAGGCGAGATGGAGCAAGGTGAGCAAAGTGGGCCTATTGACGGATTCAAATATAAAAAGAATGATGATGGTACAGTTAACAAGTACAAGGTTATTTGCAAGATTTGTAAGAAGGAGTTTCAATTTCACCGGAGCTGTTCAAGCTTGAAGTACCATGTCAACGCCAAACATGCGTTTGCTGGGCCGTCAGATTCAGCAAGTGGTTTGCGCCAGACCACGCTGAATGTTTGCAGGCAATTAACAAAATCAACCTCAGATAATTTGACCAACACAATAGCAAAATGGATTGCAAAGGATTGTAGACCCATTAGCATTGTAGAAGACTCAGGTTTCCTTGATGTTTTGCAAGTGGCGTCTCAAGACTCATTCTATAAGCCACCGTCAAGAGCCACAGTTATGAAGAAAATCCACGAGCTCTATGAAAACGAAAAAGAAAAAAGGAAAGAGGTCTTGGCTCAAGTAAATCATATCGCCCTGACAGGAGACCATTGGACATCAGTGAGTAACAAACATATCTAGCCACTCCTGCAACCACTGTTCCCTGTGAACGACTTTTCTCAGTTGCAGGTCACATTGTGAACAAGAAAAGGTCAGCTTTACTTTCAGAAAATGTGAACAAGTTAGTTTGCCTCAGCAACTGGCTGAACGATGATGAAGCTCAGTAGATTTGAAAGGTGATGTTCAAACAAAAAGACCAGTTTCAGTGCAACATGTTATAGTAGTTAGCAACTGGATTTTTGAGCAACTGGATTAAAGAATGGAGGAAAAGGTAAAAGATTGTTCTTTGGTTTGATTTAAAAGTTTTATTGAAAATGTTTTTTTCCACAGATGACTCAAATTGTGCAAAAATGTGGTAGGTCACTGTTATGATTTGACTACATTTATTGCTTTCTGTTCAATTGAATACTGTAAATTGTACATCCTGGTTAAGAGGAATGCCAAAGAGGAAGTGATGGAACATTACAAAGACAAATATTATGGTGTGTAGTATGTTTCAGCTTGATTTAAAACACCATTATTTGGCTGTGTTAATAAACAGACATAATATGAAAATTATGTATCTGTGTCCTGTTATTTATCTTTTGGTATGCATTTCAGAAAAAAAATGGTTAGGATTCAGGTGTAATTGCAAATAGTGATTAATCATGATTAATCCACTGAAAATTCTGATTAATTTGATTAAAAATTTTAATCATTTGACAGCCCTAATATACATATATAGATACTGAGTGGCGCAGTGGTCTAAGGCACTGCATCGCAGTGCTAACTGTGCCACTAGAGATCCTGGTTCGAATCCAGGCTCTGTCGCAGCCGGCCGCGACCGGGAGACTCATGGGCGGCGCACAATTGGCCCAGCGTCGTCCAGGGTAGGGGAGGGAATGGCCGGCAGGGATGTAGCTCAGTTGATAGAGCATGGCGTTTGCAACGCCAGGGTTGTGGGTTCGATTCCCACGGGGGGCCAGTATAAAATAATAATATATATATATATATATATATATATGTGTATTCACTAACTGTAAGTCGCTCTGGATAAGAGCGTCTGCTAAATGACTAAAAATGTAAAAAAAAAAAAAGATACACTATAGACAGATAATGGCGCCGGAGAAGATGGCTGCCGTTTTACATACACTATAGAGAATGGCGCCGGAGAAGATGGCTTCCGTTTTACAGCCCTCTAACCAATTGTACTATTATGTGTGTTTTACCGCGTTATTTGTAATTTATTTTGTACATAATGTTTCTGCCATCGTCTCTTATAACCAAAAAGAGCTTCTGGATATCAGGACAGCGATTACTCACCTCATATTGGATGAAGATTTTTTCTTCAACGAGGCGGCCGCGAAGGACAGCCTACAGACACCCGACAAGGCCCAAATCCCCGTCATTCGCATGAGGAAGAGACGGAGATATCGTGGACGTAGGTCGGGGTGCATTGTAAGGATCCGACGGCGAGCGAGTAAACTGCCTCTCCCATCAATCCTATTATCCAATCTTCAATCATTTGAGAATAAATGGGATGACCTAAGATTACGGTTATCCTACCAACGGGACACTAAAAACTGTAATATCTTATGTTTCACCGAGTCGTGGCTGAACGACGACATGGACAACATACAGCTAGCGGGCTATACGCTACATCGGCAGGATAGAACGGCTGACTCCGGTAAGACAAGGGGTGGCGGTCTGTGTATATTTGTAAACAACAGCTGGTGCACAAAATCCAATTCTAAGGAAGTCTCAAGGTTTTGCTCGCCTGAGGTAGAGTATCTCATGATAAGCTGTAGACCACACTATTTACCAAGAGAGTTTTCATCTATATTTTTCATAGCTGTCTATTTACCACCACAAACCAATGCTGGCATTAAGATTGCACTCAATGAGCTGTATAAGGCCATAAGTCAAAAGGAAAACGCTCATCCAGAGGCAGCGCTCCTAGTGGCCAGGGACTTTAATGCAGGGAAACTTAAATCCGTTTTACCTAATTTCTACCAGCATGTTAAATGTGCAACCAGAGGAAAAAAAACTCTAGACCACCTTTACTCCACACACAGAGATGCATACAAAGCTCTCCCTCGCCCTCCATTTGGCAAATCTGACCATAACTCTATCCTCCTGATTGCTGCTTATAAGCAAAAACTAAAGCAGGAAGCACCAGTGACTCGGTTAATAAAAAAGTGGTCAGATGACGCAGATGCTAAGCTACAGGACTGTTTTGCTAGCACAGACTGGAACATGTTCCGGGATTCTTCAGATAGCATTGAGGAGTACACCACATCAGTCACTGGCTTCATCAATAAGTGCATCGATGATGTCGTCCCCACAGTAACCGTACGTACATACCCCAACCAGAAGCCATGGATTACAGGCAACATCCGCACTGAGCTAAAGGGTAGAGCTGCCGCTTTCAAGGAGCGGGACTCTAACCCGGACGCTTATAAGAAATCCCACTATGCCCTCAGACGAACCATCAAACAGGCAAAGAGTCAATACAGGACTAAGATTGAATCGTACTACACCGGCTCTGACGCTCGTCGGATGTGGCAGGGCTTAAACTATTACAGACTACAAAGGGAAGCACAGCCGCGAGTTGCCCAGTGACACAAGACTTCCAGACGAGCTAAACCACTTCTATGCTCGCTTTGAGGCAAGCAACACTGAAGCATGCATGACAGCACCAGCTGTTCCGGATGACTATGTGATCACGCTCTCTGTAGCCGATGTGAGTAAGACTTTTAAGCAGGTCAACATTCACAAGGCCGCAGGGCCAGACGGATTACCAGGAGGTGTACTCCGAGCATGTGCTGACCAACTGGCAAGTGTCTTCACTGACATTTTCAACATGTCCTTGACTGAGTATGTCATACCAACATGTTTCAAGCAGACCACCATAGTCCCCGTGCCCAAGGACACTAAGATAACCTGCCTAAATTACTACCGACCCGTAGCACTGACGTCTGTAGCCATGAAGTGCTTTGAAAGGCTGGTCATGGCTCACATCAACACCATTATCCCAGAAACCCTAGATCCACTCCAATTTGCATACCGCCCAAACAGATGATGCAATCTCTATTGCACTCCACACTGCCCTTTCCCACCTGGACAAGAGGAACACCTACGTGAGAATGCTATTCATTGACTACAGCTCAGCATTCAACACCATAGTGCCCTCAAAGCTCATCACTAAGCTAAGGATCCTGGGACTAAACACCTCCCTCTGCAACTGGATCCTGGACTTCCTGACGGGCCGCCCCCAGGTGGTAAGGGTAGGTAACAACACATCTGCCACACTGATCCTCAACACAGGGGCCCCTCAGGGGTGCGTGCTCAGTCCCCTCCTGTACTCCCTGTTCACCCATGACTGCATGGCCAGGCATGACTCCAACACCATCATTAAGTTTGCAGACGACACAACAGTGGTAGGCCTGATCACCGACAACGATAACAACCTCTCCCTCAATGTGACCAAGACAAAGGAGATGATTGTGGACTACAGGGAAAAAAAAGAGGACTGAGCACACCCCAATTCTCATAGACGGGGCTGTAGTGGAACAGGTTGAGAGCTTCAAGTTCCTTGGTGTCCACATCACCAACGAACTATCATATTATTATGGTCAAAACACACCAAGACAGTCATGAAGAGGGCACGACAAAGCCTATTCCCCCTCAGGAGACTGAAAAGATTTGGCATGGGTCCTCAGATCCTCAAAAAATTATACAGCTGCACCATCGAGAGCATCCAGACTGGTTGCATCACCGCCTGGTATGGCAACTGCTTGGCCTCCAACCGCAAGGCACTACAGAGGGTAGTGTGTACGGCCCAGTACATCACTGCGGCCAAGCTTCCTGCCATCCAGGACCTCTATACCAGGCGGTGTCAGAGGAAGGCCCTCAAAATTCTCAAAGACTCCAGCCACCCTAGTCATAGACTGTTCTCTCTGCTACCGCACGGCAAGCGGTACCGGAGTGCCAAGTCTAGGTCCAAAAGACTTCTCAACAGCTTCTACCCCCAAGCCATAAGACTCCTGAACAGCTAATCATGGCTACCCGGACTATTTGCACTGCCCCCCACCCCATCTTTTTACGCTGCTGCTAGTCTGTTAATTATTTATGCATAGTCACTTTAACTCTACCCACATGTAAATATTACTTCAACTACCTCAACTAGCCGGTGCCCCCGCACATTGACTCTGCACCGGTACCCCCCTGTATATATAGCCTCCCTACTGTTATTTTATTTTACTTCTGCTCTTTTTTTTCCCCTCAACACTTTTTTGTTGTTGTTTTATTTTACTATTTTTATTAAAAATAAATGCACTGTTGATTAAGGGCTGTAAGTAAGCATTTCACTGTAATGTCTGCACCTGTTGTATTCGGCGCATGTGGCCAATACAATTTGATTTGATTAGATTTGATTGGATATACACATATACAGCTGCGGAAAAAATTAAGAGACCACTGCAAAATTATCAGTTTCTCTGGTTTTACTATTTATAGGTATGTGTTTGGGTAAAAATAACATTTTTTTTTGTTTTATTCTATAAACTACTGACAACATTTCTCCCAAATTCCCAATTTTTTTGTCTGTCATTTAGAGCATTTATTTGCAGAAAATGACAACTGGTCAAAATAACAAAAAAGATGCAGTGTTGTCAGACCTCGATTAATGCAAAGAAAATAAGTTCATGTTCATTTTTAAACAACACAATATTAATGTTTTAACTTAGGAAGAGTTCAGAAATCAATATTTGGTGGAATAACCCTGATTTTTTTAATCACAGCTTTCATGCGTCTTGGCATGCTCTCCACCAGTCTTTCACATTGATGTTGGGTGACTTTATGCCACCCGTGGCGCAGAAATTCAAGCAGCTCGGCTTTGTTTGATGGCTTGTGACCATCCAGCTTCCTCTTGATCACATTCCGGAAGTTTTCAAATGGGGTTCAGGTCTGGAGATTGGGCTGGCCATGTCAGGGTCTTGATCTGGTGGTCCTCCATCCACACCTTGATTGACCTGGCTGTGTGGCATGGCGCATTGGCCTGCTGGAAAAACCAATCCTCAGAGTTGGGGAACAATGTCAGAGCAAAAGGAAGCAAGTTTTCTTCCAGGACAACCTTGTACGTGGCTTGATTTATGCGTCCTTCACAAAGACAAATCTGCCCAATTCCAGCCTTGCTGAAGCACCTCCAGATCATCACCAATCCTCCACCAAATGTCACAGTGGGTGCGAGACACTGTGGCTTGTAGGCCTCTCCAGGTCTCTGTCTAACCATTAGACGACCAGGTGTTGGGGAAAGCTGAAAATTGGACTCATCAGAGAAGATGACCTTACTCCAGTCCTCTACGGTCCAATCCTTATGGTCTTTTGCAAACCTCATCCTGGCTCTTCTTTGCTTCTCATTGATGAAGGGCTTTTTTCTAGCTTTGCACGACTTCAGCCCTGCCCCTAGGAGCCTGTTTCGAACCGTCCTCGCCGTGCACTTCACCCCAGCTGCCGTTTGCCATTCTTTTTGTAGGTCACTTGATGTCATCCTACGGTTGTTGAGTGACATTCGAATGAGTTGGCGGTCATCCCAGTCAGTAGTGTCGTTTTCGCCCTCTGCCGGTCTGTAGCTTTGTTGTCCCCAATGTCTGCTGCTTGACCTTGTTCTTATGAACCACCGACTTTGACATTTTAAGGATGGAAGCAACCTGACGCTCACTGTATCCCTCTGCCAGTAAAGCCAGAAATGAACCCTTATTTTCCTCACTCAAAACTTTCCTTTTCAACTCTTTTGGCATGGTCAATAGTTATTTTTTGATTAATATTACTTTTGAGGTACTATTAGCACTGTTTTTGCCATCCAGCTGGTCCTATTGCAAAAGGATAGTGATGACCACAGCAGTGGTTTTTATACTTTTCCTCTTTAAATAAGATTTGGTTCATGTGATCACCTAATCAGTACCTCATTCAGTAGAATGAGGTGTGCCTGTGTTGGAATTCAACAGACACTGGAATAGAATGGCTGTCATACATGTAGAGATGCTGATTTAAGAAAAATTTGCAGTGGTCTCTTAATTTTTTTCAGAGCTGTATGTATGTATGTATGTATGTATGTATGTATGTATGTATGTATGTATGTATGTATGTATGTATATATATATATATATATATATATATATATATATATACACAGTGGGGAGAACATGTATTTGATACACTGCCGATTTTGCAGGTTTTCCTACTTACAAAGCATGTAGAGGTCTGTAATTTTTATCATAGGTACACTTCAACTGTGAGAGACGGAATCTAAAACAAAAATCCAGAAAATCACATTGTATGATTTTTAAGTAATTAATTTGCATTTTATTGCATGACATAAGTATTTGATCACCTACCAACCAGTAAGAATTCCGGCTCTCACAGACCTGTTAGTTTTTCTTTAAGAAGCCCTCCTGTTCTCCACTCATTACCTGTATTAACTGCACCTGTTTGAACTCGTTACCTATATAAAGAAAAACGAACAGGTCAGTGAGAGCCGGAATTCTTACTGGTTGGTAGGTGATCAAATACTTATGTCATGCAATAAAATGCAAATTATTACTTAAAAATCATACAATGTGATTTTCTGGATTTTTGTTTTAGATTCCGTCTCTCATAGTTGAACTGTACCTATGATAAAAATTACAGACCTCTACATGCTTTGTAAGTAGGAAAACCTGCAAAATCGGCAGTGTGTCAAATACTTGTTCTCCCCACTGTATACCGTAATTTTCGGACTATAAGCCGCGCCTTTTTCCCCATTTTTCGACCCTGCGGCTTATATAACGGTGCGGCTAATCTATGGATTTTTACAGCTAACGGCCACTAGAAGGCCTCCTAAATCTATGGATTTTACAGGTTACAGTCCACCAACTTTAACTCTATGGGCTCTATGACAGGTCCGCGCCCCCCACCTTTAAGCGGCGGGCTCCAGCAGGAAAAGCTGGAGGCCGGAAAAGAGTGAGACAGGTAGCGTGCAAAAGTAAAAGTGGAACCGAGAGTGGTACGAGAGACAGAACGAGAGACAGAAAGAGAGCAAGACAGACAGACATTACGAGAGCGAGACAGTTTGTCTCTTTCCCGACAATCCCCTCTGTGCAAGAACCCTTACATGTGGTAATTAAACATTAAAACACCTGCGGCTTATAGTCCAGTGCGGCTTATATATGTACACATCCTTCAATATCATTCAATTTAGCTGCTGCGGCTTATACTCCGGTGCGCCTTATAGTGCGGAAAATACGGTATATACAGTGGGGGAAAAAAGTATTTAGTCAGCCACCAATTGTGCAAGTTCTCCCACTTAAAAAGATGAGAGAGGCCTGTAATTTTCATAATAGGTACACGTCAACTATGACAGACAAATTGAGAGAGAAAAAAATCAAGACAATCACATTGTAGGATTTTTAATTTATTTATTTGCAAATTATGGTGGAAATAAGTATTTGGTCACCTACAAACAAGCAAGATTTCTGGCTCTCACAGACCTGTAACTTCTTTAAGAGGCTCCTCTGTCCTCCACTCGTTACCTGTATTAATGGCACCTGTTTGAACTTGTTATCAGTATAAAAGACACCTGTCCACAACCTCAAACAGTCACACTCCAAACTCCACTATGGCCAAGACCAAATAGCTGTCAAAGGACACCAGAAACAAAATTGTAGACCTGCACCAGGCTGGGAAGACTGAATCTGCAATAGGTAAGCAGCTTGGTTTGAAGAAATCAACTGTGGGAGCAATTATTAGGAAATGGAAGACATACAAGACCACTGATAATATCCCTCGATATGGGGCTCCACGCAAGATATCACCACGTGGGGTCAAAATGATCACAAGAACGGTGAGCAAAAATCACAGAACCACACGGGGGACCTAGTGAATGACCTGCAGAGAGATGGGACCAAAGTAACAAAGCCTACCATCAGTAACACACTACGCCGCCAGGGACTCAAATCCTGCAGTGCAGGCGTGTCCCCCTGCTTAAGCTAGTACATGTCCAGGCCCGTCTGAAGTTTGCTAGAGTGCATTTGGATGATCCAGAAGAGGATTGGGAGAATGTCATATGGTCAGATGAAACCAAAATATAACTTTTTGGTAAAAACTCAACTCGTCGTGTTTGGAGGACAAAGAATGTTGAGTTGCATCCAAAGAACACCATACCTACTGTGAAGCAAGGGGGTGGAAACATCACGCTTTGGGGCTGTTTTTTTGCAAAGGGACCAGGACGACTGATCCGTGTAAAGGAAAGAATGAACGGGGCCATGTATCGTGAGATTTTGAGTGAAAACCTCCTTCCATCAGCAAGGGCATTGAAGATGAAACGTGGCTGGGTCTTTCAGCATGACAATGATCCCAAACACACCGCCCGGGCAACGAAGGAGTGGCTTCGTAAGAAGCATTTCAAGGTCCTGGAGTGGCCTAGCCAGTCTCCAGATCTCAACCCCATAGAAAATCTTTGGAGGGAGTTGAAAGTCCGTGTTGCCCAGCGACAGCCCCAAAACGTCACTGCTCTAGAGGAGATCTGCATGGAGGAATGGGCCAAAATACCAGCAACAGTGTGTGAAAACCTTGTGAAGACTTACAGAAAACGTTTGACCTGTGTCATTGCCAACAAAGGGTATACAACAAAATATTGAGAAACTTTTGTTATTGACCAAATACTTATTTTCCACCATAATTTGCAAATAAATTCATAAAAAAATCCTACAATGTGATTGTCTGGATTTTTTTTTCTCATTTTGTCTGTCATAGTTGATGTGTACCTATGATGAAACAGGCCTCTCTCATCTTTTTAAGTGGGAGAACTTGCACAATTGGTGGCTGACTAAATACTTTTTCCCCCCACTGTATATACACATACATACACACACACCCACACACACACCCATATATACAAATAGATATAGGCTATTCTTAAAAGAATACAAACATAAAGTTAATGGCTCTGTAGAATAGAATAAACAATTTAACATAAGTATAATACAGGAAGGCACAATTTATAGTCCAATATTTACACGTGTTTTGGGGATTGGGGGGGCAATACAACAGAACAATCAGCTTCCTATTTCGCAACAAAGCCTCCACTCATGCTGCCAAACATGCCCTCGTAAAACTGACTATCCTACCAATCCTTGACTTCGGCGATGTCATTTACAAAATAGCCTCCAACACTCTCCTCAGCAAATTGGATGTAGTCTATCACAGTGCCATCCGTTTTGTCACCAATGCCCCATATATTACCCACCATTGTGACCTGTACGCGCTCGTTGGCTGGCCCTCACTACATATTCGTCGCCAAACCCAGTGGCTCCAGGTAATCTATAAATCACTGCTAGGCAAATCCCCGCCTTATCTTAGCTCACTGGTCCCCATAGCAACACCCACCCGTAGTCTGCGCTCCAGCAGGTATATCTCACTGGTCATCCCCAAAGCCAACACCTCCTTTGGCCGCCATTCCTTTCAGTTCTCTGCTGCAAATGGCTGGAACGAACTGCAAAAATCTCTGAAGCTGGAGACTTATCTCCCTCACTAACTTTAAGCATCAGTTGTCAGAGCAGCTTACCGATCACTGCACCTGTACACAGCCCATCTGTAATTAGCCCACCCAACTACCTCATCCCCATATTGTTATTTACATTGTTATTTATTTTGCTCATTTGCACCCCAGTATCTCTATTTGCACATCATCTTCTGCACATCTATCACTCCAGTGTTAATACTAAATTGTAATTATTTTACACTATGGCCTATTTATTGCCTTACCTCCATAACTTACTACATTTGCACACACTGTATATAGATTTTCTATTGTGTTATTGACTTTATGTTTTGTTTACCCCATATGTAACTCTGTTGTTGTTTTTATCGCACTGCTTTGCTTTATCTTGGCCAGGTCGCAGTTGTAAATGAGAACTTGTTCTCAACTGGCTTACCTGGTTAAATAAAGGTGTTTTTTTTTTAATCTTTGCATTCTGAAACTCTGATATCATCCAACAGCGATGTATTTATGTGTGTGTTAAATAAATCACTGTTGGGTCACTGAGCGTAACAGACACTGTATTTTCCCTCTTCTCTACCTGGGTCATGAAGTAACGCGTGTCCCAGGCATGCAGCTCGCCGTTGAAAGGCAGGTTCCTCTTCTGGCACTCCTTCTCCTTCAGTGTGAGGATGACCCTGCGCTCCTCCTCCCCCAGGGGCTTCAGTTTACGGGCCAGCTCCTCTGGAAAAGAGGAACATTACCTTATTGTCAAAAGGTACACAAAGGACATGTGTCTCCTCCGAAAGACAGACACAGGTTGGAGCAGAGGGGTGGTAACTAGTGTGTGTGTAATTGCGCGTGCATTGTTGTAAAAATTTTTGAAATGTGAACCATTTTGTGTTGTAGCAGTTGTGTTTGTTAATGCATAGTTGAGTGTGAGCAATGCCCTCAACAAACAATATGACATCAATACTTTCCCTAAAATAGAACAGGGTGGTTACGGCCAGGGGAGTATAGTGAAGCAGCTGCAGCACACACAAAAAACTAATGTTTTATTGTCACATACACCGGATAGGTGCAGTGAAATGTGTTGTTTTACAGGATCAGCCAGAGTACTACAGTGCCCCTGGAGCAAGTTAGGGTTTAATTATTACACATATATTACTTTGTTTCTGATAGAATGGACAGCAGCCTCTGCAGCTAACAATAGTCAACCACAAACAACTAGCCAAATTGTACACTGGTCAGTTGAAAATGGAACCACGAACAATAACAACCTTTCAATGAGTTGTACGAACTCCTTCCTCAACCCCTCCGATCTCGATCAGTAACACCCACCTAGGAAGCCGGCCACCTTCTTGCCAGACTTGGCCATGTTCATCTCCAGGACAAAGTCAGTGTGGGTGGTGAAGCCCAGCAGGGAGCTCTTCTGAGCCCTCAGCTGCACCAGCTCCTTCAGGATGGCAGAGTTCTCCTACACCAGGAGAAAATTACACAGGGTGGAATCTGAAATTCATTCCAGGGGACCATTTTTCAGGTTAACCTTGGTGCTCAGAGAAAATGCAAAATGTGGAGCTGAAACGCACCACCAACCAACATGTTGTCTATCATACATGTTCGCTGAAATAAACTTAAACGTACATTTCCGTGCAGCAATTCAACTTTATTTGAGGGGGCTCATTGATTTTCTTGTTTCAAGTACTTTCTCTGGTCATTGCCATGTATTTTTTTTTTATTATTACGGAAGTGTACCCAATTCTCCCCAATACCGGATAGCATCTCTGTCTCACACAGAACAGACCATGGCTCACCTCTTTGCAGCGAGAGTTGAAGGCCTCCTCCAGCTTCCTACGGGTCTCTGGGATGAAGCACTTCTTCATGGTGGGGAAGTAATGAGGGTACTTGAGGGTGATCTTCAGCTTGTCCCCGTCCTTCTCCAGCGAGCTCAGGAAATCCTCGGGGAGACCGCCTAAAGTGCATCGTCATACATGTCGGAAGTCATATTTCTGGATTTGCTTTCAATTATCCAGCGCTTGTTGCTTCTTTTTTTACGCAATCAAATTGGAAACCTGAAAACTAGCTCGATTTTCATATGGCCAAGAAAGAGACATCAACATTTCCAAGCGTCCTTCCCCTTAATGTCACTAAATCAGTTACTGTCGAACTGCACAGTGACCGTCGGTGAAAGTGATGTTTTTGGCATTCTTTTGACCCGTGACTTCTACAAAAGAACAGGGACTGCTTTGATAAGTGCCTGACCAATGATCCAATAGCAGACCAAATCTATAGCCTAGGAACTCACCCAGCTCCTCTCTGGTGAAAACCAGACTGGTGGTGTCCTCGTTCAGGTGCTTGTTGAAGTCAATGCACAGGTTGCTCAGCTTCTTCTTAATCCTCTTGACTTCCTATTTTGAGATAGAAGTAAGACAATGGGTTGACAATGACCCTAATGATCAGAGGTAGAGCTGGGTTCAAATACTTTTTAAAATAATTTCTGATACTTTAGCTGTGCTTGTCTGAACCACTACAGGCAGGCTAAAGCAATCGTTCAGTATTGGAAAGATGTCAAATAGTATTTGAACCAAGGTCTAATCAGAGTATGAGCTTTGGAATTTAAAACCTTTCAGTAAAGTCCCTTACATCCTGTGTCTCTTTGGTCAGGTGGAGGCCGTTCCTTTGGCCCAGCTTGATGAGCCTCTTCATGTACCTCTTGGATTCATCAGTGAGCGTGTCAGCGTCAACCTTCCCCTGTGAGGACGAAAAGCAGAACTCAGGTGATGAGAACGATACTCCACCCAGCCTTTGCCTTAGCCATAGGATAATTCTAAAGACAACATGATGAGGCAATAACATTTGAAAACATACAGGCCTCACCTACAGAGATCTATCGGTTTATCTCAACAGGCCAAAGGGTATTTTCCCCTTCTTTATTAGTCCTGATCCCTCAAAGTATTTATCAGCTGTACTGATCTGATGAAGTGGCAGACGAAAGCACATCCACTGAGTGTGTTTTCAGATCAGTGCAGACTTCAGATGAAAAATAAATCAAATGACTTTTTTCTTCCCTTTTTAGCTCAGACCTTGCTGATAGCTATTTTATTGAGGAAAAATGTACTTTCTATGACTGTGATATGTGGATGTCCCACCTAGCTATCTTAAGATGAATGCACTAACTGTAAGTCGCTCTGGAAAAGAGCGTCTGCTAAATGACTCAAATGTCGATGTAAAGAGATGAGAAAGTCACTTTAGACTATTGAGATGGACCTTCTGTATTGACCTCTTCCTCCTCACCTCCAGCGCCACGATCCTCTGGTATACATCCTCCCTCATGCTCATCTCCACGTCAAACTCTGACAGCTTCTTGTCGGCGTCGGTGCTGGCCGTGCGCACGTCCTTGGAGGAGGACACGTGCTGGGGGAAGTCCAGCATATTGCGCTCAACTGGAACAACATGTCAAAATGCAAGCGTGAGCAGGTGTTATGAGTGTCATTTTCTTTGCATGTGATTTTTATTATTTATTTAAACAGGGAATCCCCCTGAGACAAAGGCTTCTTTTTAAAAGGGAGCCCTGCACAGGATCATACAAACTCACAATATTTACAATTCCAATGCAATAAAAACATAAAACATTTACAAGCAATTGAAGAAAATTAACTTGCAAAACACGATCATGAAAAAAAAACATTCCTCACTATAAAAAAAAGTCAGCAACTGTATCATGATGCACTGTATCATGACAATGATTATATATATATATATATATATATATATATATATATATATATATATATATATATATATATAGGGCTTTTTCAGTGCTCAGAGTGCTTTCGTACTGAAAGACTGGAACTCACCTCATCCATTACCAATGTGTCGCACCCACCTGTAGTCTATAAATCCAGTCTAATGTGAAAATGTTCTGTTTGAAACTTAAGCTCATGTTTTGGGGAATGTGCATTGTGATGAAACAGGTAACAAAAGGCCTAAAATGATGAGGCAGGAAAGCGAGTATAAAAACATGTTATTTTGTACAATATATTTTGCTGCTCTGGGTTTATGAAAGGCTACAACTGCCTGATGTAACATCTACAGCCCAGGGTCCACTGCCTTTGCCCTGGCTTCAAAACAATGCCCAAAACACTATTGTGGTGAGCATAGGCTGGTCAGCTAGTCTTTGTGTAAAAAGTGCTGATTTGTCTCTACCATTGCATACCTCTTTCCTGCCAACTCAGACTTTTCCCCATCGCTTACAATGGCAGTGGAGTAGATGCTAGGTGTGGTTGCCTTGGACTGAACTGATTATGTATCCTTAGTTTAGTTTTTTGTGAAACCTGCCCATCAGCTACCAACAAGGTGCAAGGACTTGTTCTTTGCCTTCTTTACATGAGTATATGGTTCTACTGTACAAATGCACCAATTATGAATCAACCTATAGGTTTTTTTTTTTTTTTTTAAGGGGGTAGATCAGCTTAATATTGCAGATAGATTGTAACTTCCATCAATGTAATTGTCTGCATCACTTCCAATCCCCATGTTTATTTATATATATATATATTCCCCTTTATTACTTTCCAACCCCACCACCCTTTCCCTAATTGGAGTAAACTAGTGAACAACAATGCTTAGGCCTCTACTTCCAGCTTATACTGACTATATACATTTTATGGACATATAATTATATTTTGTTTGTTTTTTCTCCTGAACTTCTTCTACTCTCAACCTCTCTGATCATTTTCATGATGTCCATCCGGTTTGCTTCTATATGCCATATCTTTCTGTGCTCTTTCACAAAAGCTCCCAACCTACAACCTATACACTTATTATGGACACAGTATGCTTACATTATTAGTTATCTTGTTATTAGTTGTTGTTAGTTGTTATTAGTCCCATCCTTCAACTCCATTCAACACCTCCCATCTAGCTCTTAACACCAGCCATATAGGACTTCTATTTGCCATATATTTTTCAACTGTACTGTGATGTTTTACAAAAGCTCTGAACCTTTCTATTCTCATTGTTTCTACAGATCGTAAATTGAAAATAAACATATTTGCTAAAAGTATTATTATATTATTGATCGATTGACTATGACTTTTCAGATCACCCAGTAATGCTATCTGCAAGGTTAGCTCCAGGTAAATATTGCAATCCTTTAGCCATTCCTGGACCTGTGTCCAAAAACAAGCTACAAATGGACAGTACCAAAACAAATGATCTAGTGATTCTGTCTCTTCGCAGCAAAATCTGCAGAGCTGGGAAGATTGTATCCCCTATATAAATAACATTATATTGGTAGCAAGAATTTTATATAATAATTTAAATTGAAAGATTTTAAGTTTTGAATCCGGTGTCGTTTTGCGTATCAGTTCATAAACACTATGCCATGGGATCGGTACGTCAAAAATCTCCTCCCAACTATTTCGCAATCTATATGGGACGGCTGTCAATCCTTTGGTTATTAAATGAAACTGGTATACTTTTTTATTTATCACAGTTTTCTTTAACCAATTATGTTCTTTAATGCAGGGCCGACAGACAAGTTCCTTACTTTCTCCCCCTTCCACTTTCCTCTCCAGTTTTGCAGTAAGGCTGCAATTACTTGGTTGTAATTTTGGGTAGAGCAGACATTTCCATATGTTTTTGTTAGCTGCATGTGCGACATAACTCCACCAGTCCTACCGATGATATCATTTACAAAGATTATACCTTTTTTAAACATTTCGTCAAAAAAAATCAATGTCAATTAGTATATTTGAGTTTAACCACAATATTTGTTGCATTATTTGTTCTGTCGTTTCTGGAGGATTAAATTGAAATTGCAACCAACTTTCTATGGCTTGTTTTGGAAATAGTGATATTTGGGAGATGATTTCCTTTTCAAATAACTGAAAGTGAGAGGTTGTAATCTGAATAATGGGGAAAAGGACATTCTTGAACATTGGGTGAGACAATCTTACTAATTTGCTAGAGAACCAATTCGGATTTAAGTATAACTTTTGTATGACTGAAGCTTTGTGATAGGTCTAATGCTTTAATATTTAATAATTTCTGTCCTCCGAATTCATATTCAATATATAAATAGGCCTGTTTAATTTTGTCTGGCATGCCATTCCAAATAAAATTGAATCTTTTTTTCTCATATAATTTAAAAAAAACTGTTCGCTAGGCGTAGGCAAGACCATAAGCAAATAGGTAAACTGGGATAATACTAAAGAGTTAATCAGGGTGATTTTTCCACAAATTGACAGGTATTTACCTTTCCATGGTAGCAAGATCATATCTATTTTTGCTAACTTTCTATTAAAATGTATTGGAGTGAGATCATTTATTTCCTTTGGGATATGTATTCTGAGTATATCCACATCAGAACCATCCACCATCAGACCATTTTATTGGTAAACTACATGGTAATGTAAAAAATGTATTTTTTTGTAATCCAATACGTAATATAGTACATTTGTCATAATTTGGTTGTAATCCAGAGGTTAGAAAATGTATCTAGATCCTCTATGAGGCTGTGGAGGGATTCAAGTTGTGGATTTCAAAGACCACATGAACCATCAGCGTACAATGATACCTTTGTTTTTAAGCCCTGGATTTCTAATCAACCTATAGGTTGTTATATAGAGGAAATTATAGGGGAAACCTGTTGGGAAGCACTTGTCAAGTCACATACACTCAATATCCCTCCGACCCTCTAATTATTTCCTTGATGGCAGACGGCTCTTTAAATGACTGGAGAGGTTGACACCGTATTTTCACCGTACTGCTGTAACCTCAATTCAGTAATTTCAATTCACTGTCACAATAGAGGAAAGGGGGTTAAAGAAAGGTGGCATTTTGGAGTATGGGTCTCACCCACCAGTGTACTCCACCTCTACATCAGCGAGGGCTTTCAGGGTGTTCTCATAGGAAACACTGGCCAGGTCCAGGGCCCCAACACAGTCGTACACCTTTTTGGTCTTGTCAATAAGCTCATCTGAGAGCTGATGGATCTGCTCGGGGGTCAGGTCCCAGCGCAGGCGGTTGTCAGCACACACTCGCGCACCACTGCCAGACGCCACCTCTCCTGTGGGGTGAAATAAGGAATGGTCACGAGTTGGATGGTTCGTCTTGGAAAAGGCCTACTAACTACTGAACCGTGAGGAAGTGTACACGTTATAAGGACATAGCTTGTTTCAGTATGGCGGCATGTGCTATAAACTATGCCTAGTTTGAGCATCAGCACTGCTCACGTGGTGAGAAGATACTGTGGCTGATGTACTATTAGATGTACAGTCAACACTACAGTTTTACACCCCATGAAAATACTAGCTAGCAACAGTTCCCTGTTGCCCTTAAACACTTGCAACCAATAGGCCGTATGCAAATGTCAACCCGTGATAGTAGTAATAGTGTTGACATTTCTACTATTTTATCTATGGAAACTATATATGTGGATGTGCATAGTAGTAGCTAATCCAGCGATACTTTGAGGTTCAGCACTGCTTACCTAACAAAATTAGCTAACGTTAGCTAGCTAACTATCGTTTAATTAATTAGGCGGCTGTCATCCTCCCTACTGAAAATCTAGCTAGCTAGCCAGTCAATGTAACAGAGGGCATTGTCAGTACTGCTGACGTAGCTTGTAGTTAGTTATATTGTAACATTTGGAAGGTTCAGGTTCATTATCAAAACGCGCCAGTGGGATTCTTGCCAACTTGTAATCGCGCCTTTTGATATATCTGGCTAGGTAGCTAGCTGAATGGGACGGATGCACTGGATGTATGCTGTAGCTAGCTAACTAACAATCATTTTAGTGGGTGGCTAAGCTGGTTAGTTAGCTAGATAAGATGAACCTGCAGAGATGTGCTTGCTTGCTACAAACACAACATTTTAATAGCGTGCAATACATGTTCTGTTAAATAAGGTTAACGTTAGCTAACCAATTTAAATCAGCCACCACACTTGCAAGATAACTAACGTTAACGCGTTAGTGTTCAGAAAACCAGAAACCGTTAGCAAGTCCAGCACAGACTGACGATCGAATATGCAAAACGTTGAGTTTATTCATTTGACAATGAAGTGTTATAAAATAGCTAATGTAATTTGGATGAATTTCGTAAAGACTCACCTGTCGGTGCCATATTTCAGAAATCTGAGAAGCAACGTTCGCGGAGAGTTTTACAGTCTGTGGTTGACGATGCCAATACAGCGATTAGGGGTTTTGACAACTGAGGTTTCCACTAGTTATCACAGCCACAAAGTCAAAATTGGAGGCACGCACACTGAGGTAGGGACGCATGCTTCAGGCTTCGCAGTTATGACGTATAACACATGCGACGAAAGTCAACACCATTTTTGCTATCACCACCAGCTACTGCAAGGAACATCTGAAGCAAAGGCAACTGGTAAGTATAATTATTGCTAGCTAACATATTTGTATATATCTTATGTTGTGTGGCATAGCTAAACGTGCTTTAAACCACATAGCTATCTGTTGGTTGAGTAAATCAGGGTAAAGTGCTCAGAAAGCCTTTTGTTATTGGCGTCATGTCAGCAATGCTAAGCTAGCTATATAGCTACAAGCAAGAAACCCAGTTAGCCCTAGTTAAGTTATCCACGTAAGTTTAACCAGCTCCATTGCACGTAAGCAAGACTAGCTCGTCTGTTAATTTGGCAATACACGGAGGGCTTTCACATGGTAGGCCAATTTAGCTGTGTTAGCCGTATTAGCATTAGTTAGCAGCCGACCATAAGCAACTTGCTAGAACATTCTTGCTAGCTAGCAACGTCACCTGCCAAGTCAACATACTTACTAACAAGCTAGCTAGCTATTAGCCTAGGATTAAGAAACGAAACTATCTATAATCACAAACGGACTAAACGCCACTCCATGGTGAGCTTTAGTCCGATATTTAAACAGATGGTAACGTATAGGCTTCTTTGTTATAATGTATCCTCTAAATTACTGTTATAGCTACAATTAATCCCAACCAGTTGCAAGTTATTTACAATGGATATGTTTTTTTTAGACCTACAACATCATCTCATTATCTTTCTTTCTTCATCAGGGGCCCTCACAACACACATTCTACTGAGAGGTTTGGACCTCAATCCAAAATGACAGACACAAAGCGTCTTGCCATCTCCATCATTCAGTTTCTTCATGATCAACTGGGCTCTGGGAGTCTATCGTCAGATGCTCAGGAAAGTTTAGAAGGTACGTTGGGAAGCCAAGATTAATTCTGAGGGGATGGGTTCACACCCTATGTTGGACGATGGCCAGGGACTCAACTGTGTCCAGTCGGTGTCATTGCCTTTCCTCAACATCTGATTATTTTCCAGTTGCAGTCCAATGCCTGGAGACGGCCTTCGAGGTCTCGACCGACGACCAGACCCTATCTGTCACTCAAACATTACCAGAGATTTTTGCCTCTGCGACACAGAAGGTAGACTCAAAAGATGTCCACTTAATATGAAGGTGATTATGTGGTCAATAGCTTTTTGTCTCAGATGTGTTGACTGTCTGTTGCAGCATCCAGATACCCCCCAGGTGAAAATAAACACAGCCACAGATTCCCCCACTGAGGAGGAAGTAGCAGAGGCAGAGAGACTCAAAACTGACGGTAGGACCTCCCCTGTAATAGTTTGTGCATTACTCAGTCTTCACTTTCAGCTTAAGTATTTTATTAGGATCCCCATTAGCTACTGCTAAAGCAGTTGCTACTCTTCCTGAGGTCCACATAAAACATAACATATTATGGAACATTAATACACAAGAACAGCTCAAGGACAGAACTACATTCTTTAAAATAAGATTACACATTTTCATAAACTTATACCTTAACATTCCATGCATCGTGTACTCATAATTAAATTTACATTTACGTCATTTAGCAGACGCTCTTATCCAGAGCGACTTACAAATTGGTGCATTCACCTTATAGCCAGTGGGACAACCACTTTACAATATGTTTATTTTTTTCTTTGGGGTGGGGTAAGGGGGGGTAGAAGGATTACTTTATCCTATCTCAGGTATTCCTTAAAGAGGTGGGGTTTCAAGTGTCTCCGGAAGGTGGTGAGTGACTCCGCTGTCCTGGCGTCGTGAGGGAGCTTGTTCCACCATTGGGGTGCCAGAGCAGCGAACAGTTTTGACTGGGCTGAGCGGGAGCTGTGCTTCCGCAGAGGTAGGGAGGCCAGAGGTGGATGAACGCAATGCCCTCGTTTGGGTGTAGGGACTGATCAGAGCCTGAAGGTACGGAGGTGCCGTTCCCCTCACAGCTCCGTAGGCAAGCACCATTGTCTTGTAGCAGATGCGAGCATCAACTGGAAGCCAGTGGAGTGTGCAGAGGAGCGGGGTGACGTGAGAGAACTTGGGAAGGTTGAACACCAGACGGGCTGCGGCATTCTGGATGAGTTGTAGGGGTTTAATGGCACAGGCAGGGAGCCCAGCCAACAGCGAGTTGCAGTAATCCAGACGGGAGATGACAAGTGCCTGGATTAGGACCTGTGCCGCTTCCTGTGTAAGGCAGGGTCGTACTCTCCGAATGTTGTAGAGCATGAACCTACAGGATCGGGTCACCGCCTTGATGTTAGCGGAGAACGACAGGGTGTTGTCCAGGGTCACGCCAAGGCTCTTCGCACTCTGGGAGGAGGACACAACGGAGTGGAAAGGCTATACTGCAGCAATTAATTTCCCCCATACATTTGACATTTTAGTTATTTAGCAGACGCTCTTATCCAGAGCGACTTACAGTTAGTGAGTGCATACATTTTTTCATACTGGCCCCCCGTGGGAAACGAACCCACAACCCTGGCGTTGCAAGCGCCATGCTCTACCAACTGTAGCTCTAGTGCTACAACTGCTTTCTGTAAGCCGGCCCTGATATTCTTCTCACAGCTCCAGTGTTCTGTCAACACCAGAAAGAATCTCACAACATCAGGAAGACTCATGATAAAATAATAGCAACAATCCCTGTCCTTGGTCTGTATACCTTCAGCAGTCTGACTCCAATATTATCAACAGATATGAACATTGAGTCTAAGATCCTCAACTTAGTACAAACACACTGGCAGAATCATGTGTTTACCATCTGTGTCATTGGTCCTTCCATCTGACGTCAATACTATGCATAATCATGTGATGCAAAGATGCTATTGAATGTAAACGCGACAAATGGAGATGTGAAGTTCCACAAAAGTCGTTCCATCCTGCTCAGTTCCCCTGATGTGAACAGATCCACATATCATATGGAGCGTTGCGCTCCCTCTAAAGTTTCCCTGATGTGAACTTAGCTCTCTTCATATGTAATGTTAAGAGCTGTTTGTAGGCCTATAATATTTGTATTTTCTTTATGGCAGGCAATGATCAAATGAAGGTTGAGAAATTTGGGGCAGCTGTGGAATTCTACTCAAAGGCTATTGCCATAAACCCCCGGAATGCAGTTTACTACTGCAACAGGTATTGACCAACACACTCTTAAACTTGGAGGACTCTGTGACTATTAGTCACAAATTGTGTATGTCCAAATGCAAATTTTGTGGATATTCATGCATGTGTGCAGCTTTAGTAAAGCAATAAAAATGTATTCACGCTTTTGTTTTTATGTGAAGTACTGCTAATTGTATGGACTTGTTTTTGCTAGGGCTGCTGCATACAGCAAACTAGGCAACTACGCTGGAGCAGTTCAGGACTGTGAACTTGCCATTGGGATTGACCCAAACTACAGCAAAGCATATGGAAGAATGGGGTAGGTTAGACCCTAGCGTTCAATGTTACCGTGGACATGGGCCACTGTGTTGCTGCTTTGTTATTGACTGATGATTGAACATACATTGACTTCAAACGTCCCATGCTTCCAGGTTGGCTCTAGCCAGTTTAAACAAACACACAGAATCTGTAGGTTATTACAAGAAAGCCCTGGAGTTGGACCCAGAGAACGACACCTACAAATCCAACCTGAAAATAGCAGAGCAGAAAATGGAGACTCCAAGCCCAGTAAGTTGATTACATCTCAACCACTATGGAGAATACATAATATATAATTGTTGATCGTGTTATTTTTTTTTTTTCTTCAGACAGGAGGAATGGGAGGAGTTGATCTGGCTGGTTTGCTCAGTAACCCTGGTTTCATGAACATGGTGAGTTCCATGAAAGCTGTAATATGTAACTTTTTGGGCGACCTGACCAAATTCAAATAGACATGCAGTGAGGGAAAAAAGTATTTGATCCCCTGCTGATTTTGTACGTTTGCCCACTGACAAAGAAATGAGCAGTCTATAATTTTAATGGTAGGTTTATTTGAACAGTGAGAGACAGAATAACAACAACAAAATCCAGAAAAACAAATGTCAAAAATGTTATAAATTGATTTGCATTTTAATGAGGGAAATAAGTATTTGATCCCTCTGCAAAACATGACTTAGTACTTGGTGGCAAAACCCTTGTTGGCAATCACAGAGGTCAGACGTTTCTTGTAGTTGACCACCAGGTTTGCACACATCTCAGGAGGGATTTTGTCCCACTCCTCTTTGCAGATCTTCTCCAAGTCATTAAGGTTTCGAGGCTGACGTTTGGCAACTCGAACCTTCAGCTCCCTCCACAGATTTTCTATGGGATTAAGGTCTGGAGACTGGCTAGGCCACTCCAGGACCTTAGTGTGCTTCTTCTTGAGCCACTCCTTTGTTGCCTTGGCCTTGTGTTTTGGGTCATTGTCATGCTGGAATACCCATCCACGACCCATTTTCAATGCCCTGGCTGAGGGAAGGAGGTTCTCACCCAAGATTTGACGGTACATGGCCCCGTCCATCGTCCCTTTGATGCGGTGAAGTTGTCCTGTCCCCTTAGCAGAAAAACACCCCCAAAGCATAATGTTTCTACCTCCATGTTTGACGGTGGGGATGGTGTTCTTGGGGTCATAGGCAGCATTCCTCCTCCTCCAAACACGGTGAGTTGAGTTGATGCCAAAGAGCTCCATTTTGGTCTCATCTGACCACAACACTTTCACCCAGTTCTCCTCTGAATCATTCAGATGTTCATTGGCAAACTTCAGACGGGCATGTATATGTGCTTTCTTGAGCAGGGGGACCTTGCGGGCGCTGCAGGATTTCAGTCCTTCACGGCGTAGTGTGTTACCAATTGTTTTCTTGGTGACTATGGTCCCAGCTGCCTTGAGATCATTGACAAGATCCTCCCGTGTAGTTCTGGGCTGATTCCTCACCGTTCTCATGATCATTGCAACTCCACAAGGTGAGATCTTGCATGGAGCCCCAGGCCGAGGGAGACAGTTATTTTGTGTTTCTCCCATTTGCATATAATCGCACCAACTGTTGTCACCTTCTCACCAAGCTGCTTGGCGATGGTCTTGTAGCCCATTCCAGGCTTGTGTAGGTCTACAATCTTGTCCCTGACATCCTTGGAGAGCTCTTTGGTCTTGGCCATGGTGGAGAGTTTGGAATCTGATTGATTGATTGCTTCTGTGGACAGGTGTCTTTTATACAGGTAACAAGCTGAGATTAGGAGCACTGCCTTTAAGAGTGACTTACCTGTATAAAATAAACCTGGGAGACAGAAATCTTTCTGATTGAGGGGGTCAAATACTTATTTCCATCATTAAAATGCAAATCAATTTATAACATTTTTGACATGCGTTTTTCTGGATTTTACCATTACCATTAAAATTATAGACTGATAATTTTTTTGTCAGTGGGCAAACGTACAAAATCAGCAGGGGATCAAATACTTTTTTCCCCCACTGTATGAGTTATAGATCTGTCATTCTCATTGAAAGCAAGTCTAAAAAGCAGTAGATATGTTCTATGTGCGCTATTTCTGTGCTTCCCATTCTTACATTTCATTTTTGCGTCTTTTACTTTAGGTTTTGTACACCAGCTTCAAAAAGCTGAAAATACTATATTTTTGGTTATGGAAAATATATTTCACAGCGGTGTAGATGGTACAATGATTCTCTACACTATACTTGCTTGTTTTGTCACAAACTGAAATTAGGCGACCTATAAGAATTTTAGCACCCATAAAATGGCGGTGCGATTTCTTCACAGTGCACCGTTAACTAAAACAAAGAAGGGCTCCTATTGGTAGATGGGTAAAATAAAGCAGATATTGAATATCCCTTTGAGCATGGTGAATTTATTAATTACACACTGGATGGTGTATCAATACACCCAGTCACTACAAAGATACAGGCAAACTTCCTAACTCAGTTTCCAGAGAGGAAGGAAACCGCTCAGATTTCACCATGAGGCCAATGGTGACTTTAAAACAGTTACAGAGTTTAATGGCTGTGATAGGAGAAAACACCACAATACTAACCTAATTAACAGAGTGAAAAGAAGGAAGCCTGTACATAATAAAAATATTCACAAACATGCATGTGGTCCTCTGTAGCTCAGCTGGTAGAGCACGGCGCTTATAACGCCAAGGTAGTGGGTTCGATCCCCGGGACCACCCATACACAAAAAAAAAATGTATGCACGCATGACTGTAAGTCGCTTTGGATAAAAGCGTCTGCTAAATGGCATATTATTATTATATTATGCATCCTGTTTGCAACAAGGCACTAAAGTAATACTGCAATAAATGTGGTAAAGCAATTTAGATTTTTGTCCTGAATACAAAGTGTTATGTTTGGGACAAATCCAATACAACACATTACTGAGTACCACCCTCCATATTTTCAAGCATAATGGTGGCTGCATCATGTTATGGGTGTGCTTGTAATCATGGTTCAGTCTGCTTTCCACCAGACACTGGGAGATTAATTCACCTTTCAGCAGGACAATAACCTAAAACACAAGGCCAAATCTACACTGGAGTTGCTTACCAAGACAGTGAATGTTCCTGAGTGGTCGATTTACAGTTTTGACTTAAATCTATGGCAAGACCTGAAAATGGTTGTCTAGCAATGATCAACAACCAATTTAACCAATTTGACAGAGCTTGAATAATTTTTAGAAGAATGATGGGCAAAAGTTGCACAATACAGGTGTGGAAAGCTCTTAGAGACTTGCCCAGAAAGACTCACAGCTGTATTTGCTGCCAAAGGTGCTTCTACAAAGTATTGACTCAGGGGTGTGAATACTTATGTCAATTAGATATTTCTGTATTTCATTTTCAATAAATGTGCAGACATTTCTAAAAACATGTTTTCAATGAGTTTCCCACTAGTAATTATTAGTTGGAGGGGCGTTCAACTGGATTTTTCCCAGTTGTATGCTCGTATTTATGAATTGATGAGATGTCATGAACACAGCATATGTAGAAAAGGTTTACCAAATTAGAAATCGTATTGACATTGTTACGGCTGCTTTGTCCTAGGCATCCGGTTTGATGAACAACCCACAAGTACAGCAACTGTAAGTTATCCATTAATTGTCTATCAAATATTATTATTTTTTAGATGTAGCACAATGACTTTGTAAATGAGATTCCACAATTACTTGTGAAATGTAGGGAGCTTTTAAAGTAAATGCATGTAGAGAATATACCACCTTTCTTGTCTGTGTTGTACAGGATGTCGGGGATGATGTCAGGGGCTTACGGGCCAATGGGAGCTCCAGCAGCGCCTGGAATAGGGCCTGGGTTAGGAGCCGGACCAGGGTTAGGGTTAGGAGCCGGACCGGCAGCAGGAGTTGGAGTAGGGGGAGCGGGACCAGGTGACATCTCTGGTCTCATCCAAGCGTAAGTCTACCACCAGCTCTACTCAGTCTGTGCCAAATAGTACTTGTATATTGTATTATACCCATGGCATCAGTGATAAAGACATGAAAGCATTTAACATCTGTGAGTATTAATAAAAAGCATTGATTCAATGCATTCATGTTTTTGTGACTTGTACTTGGTAACTGCCATTCCATCACCTCGCTGTGTCCATGTCCATTTAGGGGCCAACAATTTGCACAGCAGATGCAACAGCAGAACCCAGAGCTAATTGAACAGCTGAGGAGTCAAATTCACAGCCGGACACCTAGCGGTAGCAACGAAGAGCAACCTTGACCCTCAGATGGGTAAGATTAACATTTTTAAATGGTTATGGGTTGGTCCATGTATCGTAGAGTCGTACTGGGTTGTTTTTGCAATGTGTTTTTTGTTCACCTTTACAAAGCGCACATGTAGAGCTAATCATAAAATGGTCTGCTCTCCCTTTTCTGACAGAGGAAGATTTGCGTGTGGAAAAGAGAAGAGATGCTGTCCTTTTTTTAAAATCTCCCAACTCCATGGACAAAAAGCTTTATCACTGAGTAGTTATTGCATGTGTGCTCCGCCCCCGTCTTAAAGGAAACTGGATCAACAAAACCTTGCAGAGATGATGAAATTTGATAAACCTGTTTTCAACAGATATCTAGTCCGAAGTGTCTGGATTGATTGGGGTGTTACATCAGTTGTACTGCAATGTCACACCAGTGTAGCACTTGGTTTAGGTGTTTAATGTTACTAATTCCTGCCAGTGAACTGTTGTCATTTAGTCCCCCCAGTGGACTAAATGCAGCTGCATCACTTGAGCTTTGTCAGTTCAGGTACACAGAAACACCTTGAGATTATTATGCGATAATACAGTTCAGCAGCCATATACATTTTGAGAAGCATCTATTTGTACAGAGAAAAACTGCTTGCAGGGATGGTATCTAGAGTACTGTCAACATTATGGGAATTTAAATTGAGCATTTCAAATAGGACCTATTTGTGTCCTCTGTAATCCAGGAGTTGTTTAAGCATTATACACTTATTTTGTAATGGGTATGTCAGTGTTACACTGTTTTTGTTTTTTCTAACATGGGTGGCTGACGTTTTTGTTCACAATCTTTGATTAAATCATACTGATAAATTAGCCTAACATGTTTGCTTGATTTTAAACCTATTTGTTATCTATTTCAACTCAGGAAATAAATTGAAATTAAATTGATGAATTGAAAATTCCATTTAGAAAATATTAGTGAATTGAAATTATTTATTTGACTTGACTGAAGATGGAATTGACCCCACACTGAAACATAAAGCTAAAAGCTGCATTGCATTGATGATATTGATGCATTTAGCACACAAAAAAACAAAGTAAACTCAGGAGTTTAAATGTAATACATTTACAGCAGAGAAACCTTAGTCAACTGGAGACCTCAGTTTACAAAAGCCCTTTCCTCGAAACATCATCACTTAGCTCATGGCAAGCTTTTGCCGCGTTCAAAACAACTGGGAACTCGTAAATCTCCAACTTCAGTGTGTTCAAGACAACTGGGAACTCGCGTAAAAAAACGAGCTCTTACTGGGAAAATCGTTTGGAATGGTCATCCAACTCGGAATTCCAAGTCGGAGACTCTGGCATCTTTCTACAACCAAAGATTATGGATATACTAATAAGATACATGTCTCTCCGCCCTAACAATGGGGGGAGTCATCCACAAAGCAGCACGGATGTCTAGCGCCCACCTATCCTTTCTTTGGATTGGTGGATACATCTCATTATTGTAATCATGTTTTAATACTCTATAGACTAATTTCATGAATATGCATAGCCATCGCGAGACAACTTCGCTATAGTGTTGTTTCTCAACGTTGCCGGGATGTCACGTGTCCTATTTATATCAGTACACATAACTTAAGCATTACGAAACTTCTATTCGATCAAATAAGCCATTAATTGTTTTGTTGACCAAATTCGACACTCATACTAAAACGCCTTGCTTGGTGGGCGAAACAACGAAAAACCTCCTCCTGCTGGAGGGTGGAGGGAGACCGATTGTCCGCCGAGTTGCGCGGTCATGGCTAAAAGGAACACAGATTTTGTAAAAGTTACGTCATAGTCCGGTTCACTACAACAAGTGCGTCTTACACAGCGTCAAGTTCTACAGCAGACTACTTGATTTCCACAGAATCACTTGCTGGCTAGCTACAATTCACCAATAAATATACACTGCTCAAAAAAATAAAGGGAACACTTAAACAACACAATGTAACTCCAAGTCAATCACACTTCTGTGAAATCAAACTGTCTACTTAGGAAGCAACACTGATTGACAAATTTCACATGCTGTTGTGCAAATGGAATAGACAACAGGTGGAAATTATAGGCAATTAGCAAGACACACCCAATAAAGGAGTGGTTCTCCAGGTGGTGACCACAGACCACTTCTTAGTTCCTATGCTGCCTGGCTGATGTTTTGGTCACTTTTGAATGCTGGCGGTGCTTTCACTCTAATGGTACCATGAGATGGAGTCTACAACCCACACAAGTGGCTCAGGTAGTGCAGCTCATCCAGGATGGCACATCAATGCGAGCTGTAGCAAGAAGGTTTGCTGTGTCTGTCAGCGTAGTGTCCAGAGCATGGAGGCGCTACCAGGAGACAGGCCAGTACATCAGGAGATGTGGAGGAGGCCGTAGGAGGGCAACAACCCAGCAGCAGGACCGCTACCTCCGCCTTTGTGCAAAGAGGAGCAGGAGGAGCACTGCCAGAGCCCTGCAAAATGACCTCCAGCAGGCCACAAATGTGCATGTGTCTGCTCAAACGGTCAGAAACAGACTCCATGAGGGTGGTATGAGGGCCCGACGTCCACAGGTTGAGGTTGTGCTTACAGCCCAACACCGTGCAGGACGTTTGGCATTTGCCAGAGAACACCAAGATTGGCAAATTCGCCACTGGCGCCCTGTGCTCTTCACAGATGAAAGCAGGTTCACACTGAGCACATGTGACAGACGTGACAGAGTCTGGAGACGCCGTGGAGAACGTTCTGCTGCCTGCAACATCCTCCAGCATGACCGGTTTGGCGGTGGATCAGTCATGGTGTGGGGTGGCATTTCTTCTGAGCCTCATTTTGACTTGTTTTAAGGACATTACATCAAAGTTGGATCAGCCTGTAGTGTGGTTTTCCACTTTAATTTTGAGGGTGACTCCAAATCCAGACCTCCATGGGTTGATACATTTGATTTCCATTGATCATTTTTGCGTGATTTTGTTGTCAGCACATTCAACTATGTAAAGAAAAAAGTATTTAATAAGATTATTTCATTCATTCAGATCTAGGATGTGTTGTTTAAGTGTTCCCTTTATTTTTTTGAGCAGTGTACTATTCCTGATGCACCTCTATCTATGTCCGCGCGAGTGGAGCAGACGGGACTATGACGTCACTTTCACAAAATCGGTATTCCTTCTAGCCATGACTGAGTTTGAGCCTCTTCCTCTTGTTTAAAAAAAATAAATAATAATAATTATCTTTTTTTGTGTGTTTTTTTGGTGTACTTTTTACCTCATTTTCGTCTTTCCGACCTGAAGATCACTGACGTCATGATTTTACCCAGTTGTCTTGAAAGCATCTCCACCAATCAGAAACGTTTTCGTCGTGTGAACAGGAAGTGTCACGAGAACGAGGAAAAAGCTGTGAAAGGTCAGTGTAGAGCTATTTCATATTCCTCTTCGAAAAGCTCGATAGAAATGATTATATACGTTTCAGCTGCTGGAGAAGCTTGCAATGTGACGCAAATGAATATTAATGATAACTAGCATACCCTTAGAAAGCTGTGTTTATCAACTGGTCGCCCCGATAATTTGCTAATGTTATGTTAATATGCCATTTATGTTGACATGCGTGCTAGTTTATCTATAAGGGTATTTTTTTATAAACTACGGTACCAGTGAGGATTTCCTACGGTGGACAACTTTGTTACAGCTGTTGATAAATCATTGATAATAATATGCTAATTATTTTCATGTCATTTCATTAAGATATAAGTGGGGTACATAGCAATATTCAAAAAAAGTCACGAGTTGATTTTAAAACCTATGATTAACCAATTCGCATGGTTGGTGTCTTAAAACATTACTTTTCTGTCCTTGCATTTATGGCAGTGTAAATTGTAGTTATATCATATATTAAGCAATAATCAGTTAAATTAGACATTCAACTTGAACCGTGTAAGAATCCTGAATCTAGCTCTCGGACTGTTTTTTTGTATAGAGATCTCAGATATCTCAAAAAAAAATTATGTGATTGCAAAATCGAATGCTTCTAACCGAAAGAGTCACTACGTTGATACTTAAAAACTAAATCGATACTGTCATTAACGTGGTTCTTCAATAATTATGCATAATACTTGTAGGATTTGCATTTGGTGTCGAGCTGTTTAAGCCGTGATAGTCTATCCTTTTTTCACACGTCATCATTTGATCCAGAAGGAATTTTCTGAATGACAGTCAAGTGACGAACAGCTGTTGTGATGGTGCATGCGATGCAACAGCAGACACAGCCCAAGTGCTTGAAAAAAGGTGTTCGCGAGGAATGTCCAGAATATATTGGTCTATTCATTAAACTGATGAAGACAGTTGTGCCTGGGTCCCCATTGGATCTCATTGGATATAATGACAACAAATGACATAGCCTAGTGGGCTTCTTCACAATACGATCTGGTCCTCTGTAGCTCAGCTGGTAGAGCACGGCGCTTGTAACGCCAAGGTAGTGGGTTCGATCCCCGGGACCACCCATACACAAAAATGTATGCACGCATGACTGTAAGTCGCCTTGGATAAAAGCGTCTGCGACATTTACATTACATTTTTGTCATTTAGCAGACGCTCTTATCCAGAGCGACTTACAGTTAGTGAATGCATACATGTTTATATATTTTTTTCATACTGGCCCCCCGTGGGAATCGAACCCACAACCCTGGCGTTGCAAACGCCATGCTCTACCAACTGAGCTACATCCCTGCTAAATTGCATATTATTATGACAAATACATTTTGGTTTCCATGTTACACCTGCAATTTAAAACCATAGGTCTACATTTGGCCCTATATGTGCAATTATGTAAATTATTCAATTGTATAACATTGAGGTCCTTGAAAATTACAATAAGTGCTTGAAAAAGTCATTGAATTTGACTTACCAATACCTGTATGAATCCTGTTTAAAGGATGTATAGTCTTAGGCCTATGTTGTTGTATAGGTGGAGTTATGGGCCAGTTTGCATATATTCCTCTAAGTACACATGTGGAACTGCATAAAAAACATTTTTATTTTTGTTTCAAACCATTTAGAAATGTGTATCCAAATGTCACACATTGGCCCCATTAATTTATTTAAAGACCCATAATCACAAATTGTTTAAGGTTATGTTTTGTCTGATCTGTACATAGCCTATTCATAGATGTTAACTCTAGCTTCTCTTCACGGAGGTATCTTCCGTCCAGGTTTTTTTTTTTACGAGCCTTGCTCGGTCTGGACGTTATCAAGCATCACTTGCAATACAGTTTTGGAAACATAAGGACCTTATCTTTCATGTCAGCGAGAAATAATAATACTTTTAAAAAAAAAGGTTGCATTAATACACACCTTTTATAAGGTTAGGTTCCCTCACGGCCATATTTCCATTTTACAGCGCTTATTTACTAAAGACAGACGGAATACAGAGGCGACCACCTGTGCTTGTAAGCTATCTAGCGTTCTCCAAACACCTGTGGATGCCAGAAAAGTGTTGTAACTGAAAAACACTTGAGTTCTCGAGCAAATCTGTACATAGATATGCTTGGTATGCAATATTAAAGATTATACTAGATCTGGGAGATACACCGGAAATGATCGACACCAATCACTTATCGCAGGCATTTTGCTGATATCGTTCATTACGATAAGTAGCCTATACTAAAGAAATGTGAAGTTTAAAATGAAATACGTTTGCTAATATGGGTGATTGTTAATGGGATATTATAAAACATTTTTATAAACGTATCGTTCTATTTATCGTTACGCATAACTTCAGGCAATTTATTGCAATATGGATTTTTGTCCATATTGCCCAGCTATATATTATTCTTTGCAACATTCAAGATTGCACATCTAGCTATCACAGCTGTGATCATGTTGAATCAAACCAGTCAACAAGCTGATCATATTTGCTTAGGTAAATGATAGCTAGCTGGCTGTTCTAGTTTCTGACTGACTGTCATGACAAATAAAACTAAAAGTTTACCTAATTTGTTTGCACATCTTTGACATTTTTCTTTTTCATTTGTTGCTCATGTCACAGCTGGAATTGTCTCTTGGACCAGGATGACAAGACCACTCTCTGTGACCTGACAGAGAAAAGGAGGAGAAGAGGCTTTGAGGATTATGTGCCATTCATATTACTGAGTAATACCATATCTGGACATAATGGAGCTAGTAGTGGCCAAGGTCCTTTGCCTTCTGGGGGTGTTTGCTCTTATGTTGGCTGGGATTCTTGTCCCAGTGCGCCTGATGATGCAGGTGGACTATGAGAAAGCCCAAAGCTACAGGAAGGCTCTTGCACTCTGCAATTCTTTTGGAGGTGGTGTATTTCTGGCCACTTGCTTCAATGCTCTTTTGCCAGCAGTAAGAAACAAGGTAGGTAGCCATGTCTTACCAGAAGAGAACCGTCGCGCTCTCCAAGAGGCTTGGCTGGTGTGTAAAACCTGTCAATTCAGTCAAACAAAGAGGTGTAATGGGTTCGCACTCAAGAAGATGTCGCATAAAGCTTACTTAATTATTCAATGTTTTCAATTAATTTCACTGCTTTACACCCTTCTTCAGTGTGTAAGTCTAAAATGTTGGTTGGTTTGATTGATTGATAAAATCTCTTACTGTGTTGCCCCCTCCCATAGCCTTTCATTAACCAGTAGAAAACCGATAATTCAGTCTACATTAATTCCTGTTAGATTATGGCGATATTATATACATTAATGCAGCTACCAGTGTTTTGAAGCCCTTGGACACAATATATCGTAGCGCACTTTGTTTTATAACATCTGATAGTTTTGACACTCACCACTGCATCCTTTATCATAAAGTTGGTTGGACCTCGCCAAAAAAAAAGGAGGTCACTTAATTATTCTGTTTTTGTTTATAAAGCCTTACTCAATAAACTACCAATTTACTTAACATTATTGTTGAAATATAGAAACTCGGATTACAACACTAGATCACAGGGTTGGTTAATGCGTTAATGCTGGAGACTCCACGTGTATCCACAGAGTTGGGTAAATCTACCTTTTCCTACCAGGCCCCTATCTTGTGGAATAATCTCCAAGTAACGTTTCATTTGGATGTGTTGTTGTCTCAGGGTCAGTTTAGGAGAAAGGCTAGGGATTTTTACATTGATAAATGTGTTTGTTTTGTTTGATTGTTTGTATATAATATTTGCTATTTATTTAATTTTGTGTATTAAATAGAGTATAATTTAATTTTCTGTATTGTTCCCAGGGCACATTTGCAAATGAGACCTAGGTCTCAATGTGTTTTTCCCTGGTTAAATAAATAAAATAAAATAGTCAGGCTCTCAGAAGCAGTTTGGAAGAAAGAAGCCCTGTTGAGAAGCCACTCCAATATATTCCGACAACCACTTTGCTGTTGTAGAATAGAAGTAGAATGTTTATATGCTGATGTTAATTTACTGAGTGTTGTTTCTTTAGGTGGACGAGGTCCTTAAGCTGGTGAATATAACCACAGACTACCCCCTGGCAGAGACCATGATGATGCTGGGCTTCTTCCTCACAGTCTTTGTGGAGCAGGCAGTGCTCACCTTCAAGAAGGAAAAGCCATCATTCATCAACCTGGAGACCTTTAACTCAGGGGTCTCCGAGGCTGGGAGCGACTCTGAGTACGACACTCCATTCATTTCTCCCACTCGGGGCTCCCCTGTGGGCCACCACCATGGGCATCACCACGGACACCTCAGCCCCACTGAGATGGCCAGAGCTGGGCCTCTGCGGCTGGCCAGCCTGGTCCTGGCTCTCTCTGCCCATTCTGTGTTCGAGGGGCTGGCCCTGGGCCTCCAGGAGGATGGGGCCAAGCTGGGAAGCCTCTTCTTGGGGGTGGGCATCCACGAGACCCTGGCCGCCGTGGCTCTGGGGGTGAGTGTGGCCAAAGCTGCTTTGCCAATGAGGGATGCCATCAAGCTCGGTGTAACGGTCAGCCTCATGATTCCCATTGGCATCGGACTGGGCATGGGCATCAATAGTGCCCAAAACCTGGCAGGCAGTATTGCCTCTGTGGTGCTCCAAGGCCTGGCTGCTGGGACTTTCCTCTTTGTCACCTTCTTTGAGATCCTGTCTCGGGAGCTGGAGGATAAACATAACAGACTGCTAAAGGTGCTCTTTCTTATACTGGGCTATGGGGTACTAGCAGGCCTAATGTTCATCAAGTGGTGATGGACAGAAGAGGCCTTTTTAATGCACTGAGATGTCGATGAGGATCTTACTGGCCACACTTTGCATTGTGCACACCAACACTACCAAAGTAAACTTTTTTGGTTTTGGTAAAGGGGTGTGGTAAATCAAGTTTAATTGTTTTTTTCTTTGCATTTACACTGGAACATGTTTGCTTACTTATTAAGGCTACGTTACTGTTTTAGTTTCTGCCATAGGGAATACTCCATGTTCCTGCCATTGAGTAGTAATGGTAAAGTGAGTCACTTTGACAGGATACTTTTGTATACGTTGCCAGACACAGGATTAAAACTCATGTAGAGATATCAGGATAAGTACTCCATAGCATTTCAAGTAAAGACACTGTTGTCTTATTGGCATTTTGCAAGACGAGTGAAGTGATAACCTACTTATAACATAAAGGAAACCTTTTAATGAAGAACATTTATAAGAATACTACTTGCAGTGATATGTAACAAATGTAAACATATTGATGTTTGTGGTTGAACGATAATGTTATAATGGTGGTTATTATGCAGTGGTGCATATTTGAAGTGCTGTTCATGTTTTCCCCTGTCTGGTCTATACCTGCTGTTTCCATGGTCAGTATGCTATTTGTAAATACAGTTGGAAGTCGGAAGTTTACATACACTTAGGTTGGAGTCATTAAAACTCATTTTTCAACCACTCCACACATTTCTTGTTAACAAATGATAGTTTTGGCAAGTCGGTTAGGACATCTACTTTGTGCATGACACAAGTAGTTTTTCCAAAAATTGTTTACAGACAGATTATTTCACTTATAATTCACTGTATCACAATTCCATTGGGTCAGAAGTTTACATACACTAAGTTGACTGTGCCTTTAAACAGCTTGGAACATTCCAGAAAATGATGTCATGGCTTTAGAAGCTTCTGATAGGCTAATTGACATAATTTGAGTCAATTGGAGGTGTACCTGTGGATGTATTTCAAGGCCTACCTTCAAACTCAGTGCCTCTTTGCTTGACATCATGGGAAAATGAAAATAAATCAGGCAACACCTCAGAAAAAAAACGGTAGACCTCCACAAGTCTGGTTCATCCTTGGGAGCGATTTACAAATGTTTAAGGTCCTACGTTCATCTGTACAAACAATAGTACGCAAGTCTAAACACCATGGGACCACGCAGCCGTCATACCGCTCAGGAAGGAGACGCGTTCTGTCTCCTAGAGATTAACGTACTTTGGTGCGAAAAGTGCAAATCAATCCCAGAACAACAGCAAAGGACCTTGTGAAGATGCTGGAGGAAACAGGTACAAAAGTATCTATATCCACAGTAAAACGGGTCCTATATCGATATAACCGGAAAGGCCGCTCAGCAAGGAAGAAGCCACTGCTCCAAAACCGCCATAAAATAGCCAGACTATGGTTTGCAACTGCACATGGGGACAAAGATTGTACTTTTTGGAGAAATGTCCTCTGGTCTGATGAAACAAAAATAGAACTGTTTGGCCATAATGACCATCGTTATGTTTGGAGGAAAAAGGGGGCTGCTTGCAAGCCGAAGAACACCATCCCAACCGTGAAGCACGGGGGTGGCAGCATCATGCTGTGGGGGTGCTTTGCTGCAGGAGAGACTGGTGCACTTCACAAAATAGATGGCATCATGAGGAAGGAAAATGTACAGTGGGGGAAAAAAGTATTTAGTCAGCCACCAATTGTGTAAGTTCTCCCACTTAAAAAGATGAGAGAGGCCTGTAATTTTCATCATAGGTACACGTCAACTAGGACAGACAAAATGAGAAGAAAAAAATCCAGAAAATCACATTGTAGGATTTTTTATGAATTTATTTGCAAATTATGGTGGAAAATAAGTATTTGGTCAATAACAAAAGTTTCTCAATACTTTGTTATATACCCTTTGTTGGCAATGACACAGGTGAAACGTTTTCTGTAAGTCTTCACAAGGTTTTCACACACTGTTGCTGGTATTTTGGCCCATTCCTCCATGCAGATCTCCTCTAGAGCAGTGATGTTTTGGGTCTGTCGCTGGGCAACACAGACTTTCAACTCCCTCCAAAGATTTTCTATGGGGTTGAGATCTGGAGACTGGCTAGGCCACTCCAGGACCTTGAAATGCTTCTTACGAAGCCACTCCTTCGTTGCCCGGGCGGTGTGTTTGGGATCATTGTCATGCTGAAAGACCCAGCCACGTTTCATCTTCAATGCCCTTGCTGATGGAAGGAGGTTTTCACTCAAAATCTCACGATACATGGCCCCATTCATTCTTTCCTTTACACAGATCAGTCGTCCTGGTCCCTTTGCAGAAAAACAGCCCCAAAGCATGATGTTTCCACCCCCATGCTTCACAGTAGGCATGGTGTTCTTTGGATGCAACTCAGCATTCTTTGTCCTCCAAACACGACGAGTTGAGTTTTTACCAAAAAGTTATATTTTGGTTTCATCTGACCATATGACATTCTCCCAATCCTCTTCTGGTTCATCCAAATGCACTCTAGTAAACTTCAGACGGGCCTGGACATGTACTGGCTTAAGCAGGGGGACACGTCTGGCACTGCAGGATTTGAGTCCCTGGCGGCGTAGTGTGTTACTGATGGTAGGCTTTGTTACTTTGGTCCCAGCTCTCTGCAGGTCATTCACTAGGTCCCCCTGTGTGGTTCTGGGATTTTTGCTCACCGTTCTTGTGATCATTTTGACCCCACGGGGTGAGATCTTGCGTGGAGCCCCAGATCGAGGGAGATTATCAGTGGTCTTGTATGTCTTCCATTTCCTAATAATTGCTCCCACAGTTGATTTCTTCAAACCAAGCTGCTTACCTATTGCAGATTCAGTCTTCCCAGCCTGGTGCAGGTCTACAATTTTGTTTCTGGTGTCCTTTGACAGCTCTTTGGTCTTGGCCATAGTGGAGTTTAGAGTGTGACTGTTTGAGGTTGTGGACAGGTGTCTTTTTATACTGATAACAAGTTCAAACAGGTGCCATTAATACAGGTAACGAGTGGAGGACAGAGGAGCCTCTTAAAGAAGAAGTTACAGGTCTGTGAGAGCCAGAAATCTTGCTTGTTTGTAGGTGACCAAATACTTATTTTATACCATAATTTGCAAAAAAATTCATTAAAAATCCTACAATGTGATTTTTTTGGATTTTTTTTCTCTCAATTTGTCTGTCATAGTTGACGTGTACCTATGATGAAAATTACAGGCCTCTCTCATCTTTTTAAGTGGGAGAACTTGCACAATTGGTGGCTGACTAAATACTTTTTCCCCCCACTGTATGTGGATATAGTGAAGTAATATCTCAAGACATCAGTCAGGAAGTTAAAGCTTGGTCGCAAATGGGTCTTCCAAATGGACAATAACCCCAAGCATACTTCCAAAGTTGTGGCAAAATGGATTAAGGACAACCAAGTCAAGGAATTGGAGTGGCCATCACAAAGCCCTGACCTACATCCTATAGAAAATGTGTGGGCAGAACTGAAAAAGCGTGTGCGAGCAAGGAGGCCTACAAACCTGACTCAGTTACACCAGCTCTGTCATGAGCAATGGGCCAAAATTCACACAACTTATTCACACAACTTACCCAGGGTTGTGGGTTCGATTCCCGCGGGGGGTATGAAAAATAATAATGTAATCACTCACTAACTGTAAGTTGCTCTGGATAAGAGCGTCTGCTAAATGACTTAAATGTAAATGTAAATGTGGGAAGCTTGTGGAAGGCTACCCGAAACATTTGACCCAAGTTAAACAATTTAAAGGCAATGCTACCAAATACTAATTGAGTGTATGTAAACTTCTGACCCACTGGGAATGTGATGAAAGAAATAATAGCTGAAATAAATCATTCTCTCTACTATTATTCTGACATTTCACATTCTTAAAATAAAGTGGTGATCCTAACTGACCTAAGACAGGGAATATTTTTAGTAGGATTCAATGTCAGGAATTTTGAAAAACTGAGTTTAAATGTTTTTGGCTAAGGTGTATGTAAACTTCCGACTTCAACTGTATGTGCATATTTGAATGTAACATTTTCATATGTAAACATTTATCTTTTTTTTTTAATGTATTGTTTGTTGGTTTAATTATTTCTTAGCGTTAAAGGCCGAATTCAGAGTTGAGAAAAAATTTCGCAACTCAAAACGTTTTCCTAAATCATTAATGGAAGTCAATTGGAGAGTTATAAGAATCAAGTCTGAATACGGCCCAGTGTGTTGTCTTTCCCCATTTTGGTTGGATAGCTACTGTATCCTTTTTCAACGTATTACTTTCCCTAATCAAATATCAGAACCAATTCCCTGGAAATCGTTTGAGTAGCCTGTTGAATGGTCCTGTCATCTATCGTCAGAGATTATATCCATGGTTTGCTTTTCAAGTTTTTACTGTATTTTAAACGTTATACATTTTAATAGAGTTTATGTTAACAGGGAGTCACATTGAGAACCATGTCTCTTTTTATGAATGATGAGGTACAGGTATTATGAGTAGTAGAGGGTCTATTATATTTCAAAATTGTATTTAATGATCATAAAGTATGCGAAGACCACTGTGGTCTCTACTGTACATTGTTGTCAGTTGTCACTTTTGTGCTGTTTGCAAATAATGAGATACCTGTGGCTGAAATGTTCAGACTTCGATCTCTTGTTTGTATTATACTTTAGGTGTCTTTGCCACAGTTCGCTTTGACAGATCATTTTATACAGCTTCTTAGAGGAATTCTAATTTTGCCATATTCAACTAAACACGCCTATTTCAAATACTGCACAGGTGTATCTTTGTTCATGTTATATTTTTTTCTCCTAATGTGAATGTGTAGAACTTGTTTAGCAGAAGCCACGTACTGGAGGAAGCCTACAGATAGAGGAACATTTATCAAGTTCAATCTTTATTGTACTCCTATAATCTACATGAGATCGAATCCAATTTTATTGTTCACATACACATATTTAGCAGATGTTATTGCGGGTGTAGCAAAATGTTTGTGATTGTGCAAACGTATAGTAGACTAGGTCAGTTTGAATGTGTCCATGTCAATTTGTGCTTTTAGGGGCTTTAAACAAAAGGAAACATTAATTTATATTTTAATGCTGTATTCCAAAATAAATTGTACTGCTAAATTCTTCAGTGGCAACTAGATTTCCTTATATAATGAGCAGTGGAAATGCACCCAAGTTATTACTTGTATTGCAACAAGGGGTAGGTAATGGTTTAATAAACTAGATTAGATAAAATAGCAATCCTTCAATGAAAACCATTTGCAATGTTATGACAATCAAATTTTAACATACATTTATTTTCCTTTGTTGAAACTATACCATGTTTTGGCAGTAAGGGTTTCCAGAAATTTGAATTCAATTGAATTTAACACTAAAGAAAAACCTTACCCACACCTTGGCCAGAAAAGTATTTGCCTTATCAGATGTTTTATAAAGATCAGATGAACAGTACCACAAATAACTTTGACCTTGGATGACTTCGGTGTGATTTCCAAGAATTGTCTCACTAATTTGGAAAGGAAATGTGATTTCCTCCTCCATTCCAGTTGGTGAACTAGCTACTGGCCAAAACCATTCCGTCTGACCTGTAGTGCAACTTAACTATACTGAACATAAATATTAATGCAACAGGTGACAATTTCAACGATTTTACTGAGTTACAGTTCATATAAGAATTCAGTCAATTGAAATAAATAAATTAGGTTCTAAACTATGGATTTCACATGACTGGGCAGGGGCACAGCCATCGGAGGGCATAGGCCCACCCACTTGGGAGCCAGGCCCAGCCAATCAGAATGAGTTTTTCCCCACAAAAGGGCTTTAATACAGACAGAAATACTCCTATATTTCATCAGCTGTCCGGGTGGCTGGTCTCAGACAATCCCACAGGTGAAGAAGCCAGATGCGGAGGTCCTGGACTGGTGTGGTTACATGTGGTCTGCAGTTGTGAGGCCAGTTGGACGTACTGCCAAATTCTCTAAAACGACGTTGGAAGCAGTTTATGGTAGAGAAATGAACATTAAATTATCTGGCCACAGCTCTGGTGGACATTCCTGCAGTCAGCATGCCAATTGCACGCTCCCTCGAAACTTGAGACATCTGTGGCATTGTGTTGTGTGACAAAACTGCACATTTTAGAGTGGCCTTTTATTATCCCCAGCACAAGGTACACCTGTGTAATGATAATTCTGTTTAATCAGCTTCTTGATATGGCACACCTGTCAGGTGTATAGATTATGGCAAAGGAGAAATGTTCACTAACATTAATGTAAACAAATTTGTACACAATTTTAGAGAAAATAAGCTTTTTGTGTGTATGGAATATTTCTGAGATCTTTTATTTCAGCTTATGAAACATGGGACCAACACTTTACATGTTGCGTTTATATTTTTGTTCAGTATATTTACATTCACACCTTCAATGACACGTTCCAAATGGCACTTTTCCAAGTAAGGAGATGTGAGGACTAGAATTGGCAGTACTATAATGGTATCATTTCCAAAGATAGTTGAGCCTCCTGTTAAATGCATCTAGAGGGTCAGAGTAGACATGGTTTTGACACAACGCCCTGTTCAGCATGTCAAACGTTTAACTTCTAGCTAATTACTGAGTGGGTATTACCGAAGGTTCTGAGTGTTACCCTACCGAAATAATTCCTTTCTAAGTAAATGAAACCATGGGAACAGTTATTCAAATCTACTACTGTAAAAGATATGTTTCACATTCTCAAACATGAAAGGGATATAACAATAAGGGTATAAGGGGAATTTAACCAAATTATAAATTCACCTCACTATATTAATACCCAGAAAGACTGAAAATCATCAGTCACTGACTCTCCAGGACCATACAGTGGGGAAAAAAAGTATTTAGTCAGCCACCAATTGTGCAAGTTCTCCCACTTAAAAAGATGAGAGAGGCCTGTAATTTTCATCATAGGTACACGTCAACTAGGACAGACAAAATGAGAGAAAAAAATTCTCCAGAAAATCACATTGTAGGATTTTTTATGAATTTATTTGCAAATGATGGTGGAAAATAAGTATTTGGTCAATAACAAAAGTTTCTCAATACTTTGTTATATACCCTTTGTTGGCAATGACACAGGTCAAACGTTTTCTGTAAGTCTTCACAAGGTTTTCACACACTGTTTCTGGTATTTTGGCCCATTCCTCCATGCAGATCTCCTCTAGAGCAGTGATGTTTTGGGTCTGTCGCTGGGCAACACAGACTTTCAACTCCCTCCAAAGATTTTCTATGGGGTTGAGATCTGGAGACTGGCTAGGCCACTCCAGGACCTTGAAATGCTTCTTATGAAGCCACTCCTTCGTTGCCCGGGCGGTGTGTTTGGGATCATTGTCATGCTGAAAGACCCAGCCACGTTTCATCTTCAATGCCCTTGCTGATGGAAGGAGGTTTTCACTCAAAATCTCACGATACATGGCCCCATTCATTCTTTCCTTTACACGGATCAGTCGTCCTGGTCCCTTTGCAGAAAAACAGCCCCAAAGCATGATGTTTCCACCCCCATGCTTCACAGTAGGTATGGTGTTCTTTGGATGCAACTCAGCATTCTTTGTCCTCCAAACACGACGAGTTGAGTTTTTACCAAAAAGTTCTATTTTGGTTTCATCTGACGATATGACATTCTCCCAATCCTCTTCTGGTTCATCCAAATGCACTCTAGCCAACTTCAGACGGGCCTGGACATGTACTGGCTTAAGCAGGGGGACACGTCTGGCACTGCAGGATTTGAGTCCCTGGCGGCGTAGTGTGTTACTGATGGTAGGCTTTGTTACTTTGGTCCCAGCTCTCTGCAGGTCATTCACTAGGTCCCCCCGTGTGGTTCTGGGATTTTTGCTCACCGTTCTTGTGATCATTTTGACCCCACAGGGTGAGATCTTGCGTGGAGCCCCAGATCGAGGGAGATTATCAGTGGTCTTGTATGTCTTCCATTTCCTAATAATTGCTCCCACAGTTGATTTCTTCAAACCAAGCTGCTTACCTATTGCAGATTCAGTCTTCCCAGCCTTGTGCAGGTCTACAATTTTGTTTCTGGTGTCCTTTGACAGCTCTTTGGTCTTGGCCATAGTGGAGTTTAGAGTGTGACTGTTTGAGGTTGTGGACAGGTGTCTTTTATACTGATAACAAGTTCAAACAGGTGCCATTAATACAGGTAACGAGTGGAGGACAGAGGAGCCTCTTAAAGAAGAAGTTACAGGTCTGTGAGAGCCAGAAATCTTGCTTGTTTGTAGGTGACCAAATACTTATTTTATACCATAATTTGCAAAAAAATTCATTAAAAATCCTACAATGTGATTTTCTGGATTTTTTCTCTCAATTTGTCTGTCATAGTTGACGTGTACCTATGATGAAAATTACAGGCCTCTCTCATCTTTTTAAGTGGGAGAACTTGCACAATTGGTGGCTGACTAAATACTTTTTTCCCCCACTGTACATGCTAGGAATCCATGAGTTATTAACTCCGCCCCTCATAACTCAATGCAAATGAATCAGTATAGATCAGAAAACTTTGGTGGCAACAGGAAATATTGCTGCTGTCCTGTGCTGGACCAAAGTATACCAAAATGCTTGCATTTGACTTCGTTGCACCCAACTGAAGATAAAGCCCATGTAGACTACATTTTAGGTGTCCAATGTACTGTATAGCTAAATTGGATAAATCGACCCTTAATTATTGCTTGATTCTGTCAGTATAGGACAATGCCAACAAAATATAAAATGGATTAACATTAGAACATTATATGTTAATGGGATGTTAAAATACGTTAATTATTATGTAGCAAATAGTATGTTGATAATAAATATACATGTAAATCCACAGAGAAGACATTCAGGGGCACATTAAGAAGATCTTGAATTAATTGAAGACCTTTTGGCACACACATCTAGGTCAAATTGTGGCACAACCTCTTCCCAAGCCTCTCAAACTAGTTGCCCAGTTGCATTTTCCATCGCTTAACTGTTGGTTGACCTTTCCACCTACACGTCTTATATAGCCTGTGCAGTGTTAGGATTTGATTGGATTGCAGCCGTCCCTTTGTTGTATCTAGATCACAATGACGATCAAACCTTATGAGATTGACCTTAATGAGGATTCATCTACTGATCCTTAGATGTTTGTGATGGGATCAGTTTAATTGGGATTCATTTAATCTCAGTTCATAAATTTGATTTGAAGGCACAATTTTATAAAATGCCCCATTGTTACCTGGCACAGAATTGTTCAGTTTGGCAGTGCATTTGAGATTTAGGTACAGTTGAAGTCGGAAGTTTACATACACTTAGGTTGGAGTCATTAAAACTTGTTTTTCAACCACTCCACACATTTCTTGTTAACAAACTATAGTTTTGGCAAGTTGTTTAGGACATCTACTTGGTGCATGACACAAGTAATGTTTCCAACAATTGTTTACAGACAGATTATTTCACTTATAATTCACTGTATCACAATTCCAGTGGGTCAGAAGTTTACATACACTAAGTTGACTGTGCCTTTAAAACAGCTTGGAAAATTCCAGAAAATTATGTCATGGCTTTAGAAGCTTCTGATAGGCTAATTTACATCATTTGAGTCAATTGGAGGTGTACCTGTGGATGTATTTCAAGGCCTACCTTCAAACTCAGTGCCTCTTTGCTTGACATCATTGGAAAATCAAAAGAAATCAGCCAAGACCTCAGAAAACAAATTGTAGACCTCCACGTCTGGTTCATCCTTGGGAGTAATTTCCAAATGCCTGAAGGTACCACGTTCATCTGTACAAACAATAGTACGGAAGTATAAACACCATGGGACCACGCAGCCGTCATACCGCTTAGGAAGGAGACGCGTTCTGTCTCCGAGAGATTAACGTACTTTGGTGTGAAAAGTGCAAATCAATCCCAGAACAACAGCGAAGGACCTTGTGAAGATGCTGGAGGAAACAGGTACAAAATTATCTATATCCACAGTAAAACGAGTCCTATATCGACATAACCTGAAAGGCCGCTCAGTAAGGAAGAAGCCACTGCTCCAAAATCGCCATAAAAAAGCCAGACCACGGTTTGCAACTGCACATGGGGACAAAGATCGTACTTTTTAGAGAAATGTCCTCTGGTCTGATGAAACAAAAATAGAACTGTTTGGCCATAATGACCATTGTTATGTTTGGAGGAAAAAGGTAGAAGGGGTTGCAAGCCGAAGAACACCATCCCAACCGTGAAGCATGGGGTGGCAGCATCATGCTGTGGGGGTGCTTTGCTTCAGGAGGGACTGGTGCACTTCACAAAATAGATGGCATCATGAGGAAGGAAAAGTATGTGTATATATTGAAGCAACATCTCAAGACATCAGTCAGGAAGTTCAAGCTTTGTCGCAAATGGGTCTTCCAAATGGACAATGACCCCAAGCATACTTCCAAAGTTGTGACAAAATGGCTTAAGGACAACAAAGTCAAGGTATTGGAGTGGCCATCACAAAGCCCTGACCTCAATACTATAGACAATGTGTGGGCAGAACTGAAAAAGCGTGTGTGAGCAAGGAGGCCTACAAACCTGACTCAGTTACACCAGCTCTGTCAGGAGGAATGGGCCAAAATTCTCCCAACTTATTGTGGGAAGCTTGTGGAAGGCTACCCGACACATTTGACCCAAGTTAAACAATTTAAAGGCAATGCTACCAAATACTTATTGAGTGTATGTAAACTTCTGACCCACTGGGATTGTGATTAAATAAATAAAAGCTTAAATAAATCATTCTCTCTACTATTATTCTAACATTTCACATTCTTAAAATAAAGTGGTGATCCTAACTGACCTAAGACAGGGAATTTTTACTAGGATTAAATGTCAGGAATTGTGAAAAACTGAGTTTAAATGTATTTGGCTAAGGTGCATGTAAACCTCCGACTTTGGGACTGTCATCATACGTCTTATCTCATCACACTTTTTATCTTATGGATAAGGGGCTACTAAAATGGCTACTGCGAACTGGAGCACATTTGGGATGAAACCATGAAGGACCTCCTACTATAGCCTACCTACCCAACAAGCCTGTTGTCAATACTCCCATCTAGCAGTGCCATAGTGTGCTGAATTCACTTTGATAACATAAAATGCAGCCAAAGTCCATTTTCAAGGAATCCAAGTTATCATTTCGTAAAGAAAGAATCAGTGATGCACAATTGTGAATGCAAAAGTTTCTGAATGTATCATTTAATTGTGCGATACAAACAAAATAAAATGGCCTACAGACGGCCATATTGGTCAGCTAGTACAGGACTCGTAAAGGCACAGTGCACTACATTTCTGAAAAATGTTTTTTTTTTTCAGGGGGTGCTGCAGCACCCTCAGTACCCCTACTTCCCACAGCTATGCCCTCAGTAGCCTATAACTTGTCCAAGAAAGTTAATGGTCCTGCGAAAAGCAAGGTTGTAGCAGATTGCCTGTTACAGCTAGAAGAGGATGGACCTTACGTTCTTAGCTTTGTTCCTCTCTAGGTTTTCCTCTCTAGGCCTCTAGGGAGTTTTTCCTGGCTACTGTGCTTCTGCTTCCATTTCTGCTTGCTCTTTGAGTTCTATGCCGGATTACTGTAAAAGCACTTTGTGACAACTGCTGATGTAAAAAGAGCTTTATAAATGTGATGATTGATTGAGATGACAAGACATCAATAATGAGGAAGTACAAAAGCATGGCAGCTGTCTAACAACAAAGACATGTTCGATTTTATTACACACTTGTAAGCCTCTTAGTCCCACTAATTCTCCCTGACCGTGGGGCTGTGGCTGGCTGGTGTTTACTCTGCACAAGCCATGATGGCTTAATCCCCATGTGGGCTATATGGTTCCTAAGAATCGCCACACTCCAGAAGAAGTTGACTGTCTGCCCAGTGAAGGACTTGGAACTATGGAGGAGCTACTACTACTGCCCACTGAAGGCGAGGAGACACGCTCCAACAATAGCTCGTATTCTCCAAGAGGAGAAACCATGTACGAACGTGTCAATACATTTCTCCACAGGGCTTTTGTTGATGACTTGAAACAGTGGTTAAGGGGCTACCTGAAGCGCAACGGCTTGCTGACGCTCTCGGTTTTTGCCGTGTTGATGGGCTGTGTCCTGGGGGCTGTGTTGAGAGGGAGCCATCTCTCTACCCAGGTAAGTCACTCTTTATCACACAGTCAGATGCATGTGCAAATGCTGTTTGATTATTTGATGGGCCTGCCCTCCAGGTCCATATGTCTCTCTTGGTTTGGTCTCTCTTAGCAGTGCATACATACGTTGAGTGTACAAAACATTAAGAACACCTTCCTAATATTGAGTTGGATTTTACAAGTGACATCAGTAAGTGATCATAGCTTTCACCTGGATTCACCTGGTCAGTCTATGTCATGGAAAGAGTAGGTGTTCTTAATGTTTTGTACACTGTGTACATTTCTGTGTTTGAGCACCTCTCCCTCTTTTCGTGACGGTGTTCCACTTAAACGCCTACAGAGCTCCTGTTTGCATTGCCTTGATGCACTGGAGCATTTCGTTGTTGGGTTGTGGAAAACCATAGGATAACATCAACAGCCAGACCTAATGAACCATTGAGAGAAGCTTCAAGTGCACTACACTATCTGCAAATGATGGGACTGGAACCCTGTAAAGTGGTGTGTGTTACAGTTGTTATAGGAACAGAGAGTCAGTGCACAGCAATAAGAGCAGCCTGCATTCATCCCCTTGATTCAAAAAGTGGTTGTTGGGAAGGAGTTAATGACCTCTACTAAGCAACATGTTTCTGAGAGGAAAGCACTCCATTGACGCACATGTATCAGTCTCAATGCATTTTTTGGAGGAATACATTCGAATCTAGACCATAGATGGTGAATCGATTACTGGCTTCAGAAAAAGAATTGCAGCATATTCTTGGAGGGCAACAATAGATACTTAGATAGTTACAGGACATCTTTTGGGACTCATAAGGTTAGGAAGGAAATGTATCATCTGTCCACATTATCACGCCCTTCCAGTTCACTTTTACATGAAAGACGAAAGAAAACCGATGTTCAGAATCGGAGGGGATTATTTGATCTCAGACTGAGAATTGGCTTGCCAAAGCAAACATGGCCTTAAGTGTGCTCGATAATCACAGGTGACGTGTGACCCAAGGCTGATGTTTAAAAGTGAGCAAATGTTTAACTGGAGGGAATTACTGTGCGTGTTACTACTAAGAACTGTGTCACGTATCAGGGTTGGGGTCAATTCCATTCCAATTCTCTTCAATGCTTTTCAATGGGTAACATTTAGAATTTCTGAATTTAAATGGAGTTGACCCCAACCCTGTCACTTATAGCTAGTCATCTATGGCTTTGAGACCTATTAATGCAATCCAAACATTTGAAACCACATTGATTTTAAATTTTATCAACGCCAATGACTAATGTAAATTATATAGTTTCCATTCTATTCATATGAACCTGATCGAATCAACCAAGATTATTCCACATTTTTGTATGTCTATTTTGAAAACCATGAACAACTTTTTCACAAGGGGTGAATCTGAAAAGCCTTTTCCTAGATTTCCCTTCTCAAAACATCAGAGGGAAGTTGGGCGCATTGGAGGAGAAGGAACCTTAGATCTTCTTCAATGCGCTCCTCACCTCCCTTTGATGGTTTGAGAAGGAATCTAGGAGAGAGGACACAAGGAATCTAGGAGAGAGGACACAAGGAATCTAGGAGAGAGGACATAAGGAATCAAGCAAAAGGCATTTGAGATTCACCCAAGTGTGTGCTGATGGGCACTTTTTCCTATAGGAAAGGAATGCTTGAAACAAAAATATCTGTCCAACCTTTGAAAAGGGTCTCCTGTGGTAAAGTCAGGAACACTGCTTGGGTTTCTTAAGTTTTGTAATATGTTTGAAGGTGCTCTTTGGCTCTTTTTTCAAAAGTCACCAGCTGCCACTGCTTTGGAGGGGTTCATGTCTACTTCTAATGTATAATATTTTTTTTAATGTAACTTATGTTTCTTCTGATTTCCCCTCCAGGCTAAGATATATTTCTCGTTCCCTGGAGAGCTTCTCATGAGAATGCTCAAAATGCTTATTCTTCCCCTGATCACATCCAGGTAAACATCTGTGATGTCAGCCTCTGTCCAGTAATATGGTTTTATATTTCATCAGCAGTAGCGGAATACAAATATTTGATGTTCACTCACCACAAAAGATATTCAGCCTCAAAAGTGACTTTTTAAATGCTTTTGAGAAAAGTGCATAACTGGACAAGGGATGTTGAATGAACTGTAGAAAGTGCTGACTGCAGTGACCAATTTTGCTGTTGTTATCACACTACATTTTACATTTAACTTATCCAGAGCGACTTACAGGTAGTGAGGGCATACATTATTTTATTTTTTTCATTTTATTTTTTTTCATACTGGCCCCCCGTGGGAAACAAACCCACAACCCAGGCGTTGCAAACGCCATGCTCTACCAACTGAGCTACACCCAAAATAAGTAGTAACCCCCTACAGACAGGCAATTATAATGATAAAAGATGACAAAACCAGACTTTTTGGAAACCAAATGTCAATAGATTCCATATTGTCTACATAACATGACAGGTTGTAGTTATATCACACCTGTCAGATAGTATAAGAAGAAGTAGTACTTACAACAAACATTTGAAATTAGAATTAGATCTCGCTTAGGTCCACACTCTCTCCTGGTCATTCACCGTAGCTTCACTTAACCAGTCAGTAGAATGGAACCATATTTGAGTTCCAATTTAGGCACCTGAGCATTTATGGGGCCATTTGTATTATATATATGCGTTATTTGATCCTATCTAATCCTCTCTCTCTCTTTTCCCTTTTACAGTTTAATGTCAGGCCTGTCGTCCATGGAGCCCAAAGCATGTTGTCGTATGGGTGTTCTCACTGTGACCTACTACCTGTGGACCACCTTCATTGCGGTGGTGGTGGGTATCCTGCTGGTGATCATCATCAAGCCCGGGGTGGGTACTGAGATGGACAGCAACAGGCTAGGAGGAGGGCCCGTCATGACTTCTGCTGATGCCTTGCTAGATCTCATCAGGTGAGTGACCAATGAAGATAAACCTGAAGCTCAACAAGAAATATCTACAAACAATCAATACTGTCTAGGGCAGGGGTAGGCAACTAGATTCAGCCGTGGGTCAATTTTTGTCAGAGCAGATGGTCGGGAGACCGGAACATAATTATAGGAATTTGTACACTGCAAATTGACCACAACTAAGCCCAAAATAGATTTTATTTGAAAATAACAATCATTTCATAGCTTAATTACTTTGAAACACGATCACATACACTAAAAAAGTATGTGGACACCCCTTCAAATTGGTGGATTCGGTCATTCCAGCCACACCCGTTGCGGACAGGTGTATATTTCTGCCCTGCTAGAGCTGCTCCAGTCAACTGTAAGTGCTGTTATTGTGAAGTAGACCGGCCCAGCCGCGAAGTGCTAGGCCACACAAGCTCACAGAACGGGACCGCCGAATGCTGAAACGCGTAGTGCGTAAAAATCGTCTGTCCTCTGTTGCAACACTCACTACAGAGTTCCAAACTGCCTCTGGAAGCAACGTTAGCACAAGAACTGTTCGTCGGGAGCTTCATGAAATGGGTTTCCATGGCCGAACAAGCCTAAAATCACCATGCACAATGCCAAGCGTCGGCTGGAGTGGTGTAAAGCTCGCCGCCATTGGACTCTTGAGCAGTGGAAACGTGTTCTCTGGCGTGATGAATCATGCTTCACCCTCTGGCAGTCCGACGGACGAATCTGGGTTTGGTGGATGCCAGGAGAACGCTACCTGCCCCAATGCATAGTGCCAACTGTAACATTTGGTGGATGAGGAATAATGGTCTGGGGCTGTTTTTCATGGTTCGGGCTAGGCCCCTTAGTTCCAGTGAAGGGAAATCCTAACTCTACAGCATACAATGACATTCTAGATGATTCTGTGCTTCCAACTTTGTGGCAACAGTTTGAGGTAGGCCCTTTCCTGTTCCAGCATGACAATGCCCCCATGCACAAAGCGAGGTCCATACAGAAATGGTTTGTTGAGATTGGTGTGGAAAAACTTGACTGGCCTGCACGGAGCCCTGACCTCAACCCCATCGAACACCTTTGGGATTAATTGGAACACTGACTGCGAGCCAGGCCTAATCGCCCAACATCACTGCCCAACCTCACTAATGCTCTTGAGGCTAAATGGAAGCAAGTCCCTGCAGCAATGTTCCAACATCAAGTGGAAAGCCTTCCCAGAAGAGTAGAGGCTGTTATAGCAGTAAAGGGGGGACCAACTCCATATTAATGCCCATGTTCGACTAGCAGGTGTCCACATAACTTTAGTTGTGTAGTGTATGTCTCCTTCCTAAATGAATTTTATTCTGCTGAATTACTGGTGATTTTAGTCTTTCTTTGTCCAAAAATTAAAACTATATTTTTTTGTTTACTTGGAGGGCCCAAAAAATAACTTGCGGGACGGTTCTGGCCCGCGGGCCTTCTGTTGTCGACCCCTGGTCTAGGGACAAGCAATATCTACAGCAATCAATATATGTCTAGGGCCTAGGTGCTAGGGACAAGCAATATTACAACAATACCTATATTTTATGGACAACCAAGATCTACAACAATACCTTCAGTCTAGGGACAAACAATATAGTCATTTTCATGTAAAAGGAACCATAAACACCAACATGTGAAGTTCATAGGAGCATGTCAAATGAAAGCTAAGAGTATATATTCATTTTAATTAAGGCATATATAGATTTTCAACCATTTACCATCCTAGACCTTTTGAATAAGCAAAGGCTTCTATTTCATGTCTATCAGATGGTAAAAAGGTATTAGAAATAAATCAAAAGCAAAGACCCTGCCAACTAAGATAAATGTTTATATTTCATTTAGGATCATTTTTTGCCTTGTGCCTTGAAATTCCATTACCAAAAACCTACATATTTTCTAATTCAAATCAAATCAAGTCAAATCAAATTGTATTTGCCACATGCGCCGAATACAACAGGTGTAGACATTACAGTGAAATGCGTACTTACAAGCCCATAACCAACAATGCAGTTTAATAAAAAAAAATAAAAAGCAAATAATTAAAGAGCAGTGGTAAAATAAAAGAACAGTACGGAGGTTATATACAGGGGGTACCGGTACAGAGTCAAGTGTGCGGGGGCACCGGTTAGTCGAGGCACCGTTTATCCTCCCTCATGAGGGAGGACAATGAAAGTTCACAGAAGTAACAAGTAAAGGTAGACCTATCAACTAGTTATGTTTTTACTGATATCAATGTTGTTTATTAATTATTAAGTGATAAAACATTTGAAATTCTGTTACCAAATTTCAGAAAAAGCAGGATTTCTGCAGTTGAATTAGCTACAATGGGAAATCATAGTAGTTACAAACCCCATTTGGGTCACCTGCTATAGTCCTCCCTTCCACTGGCATACTGTTGTTCAGCTGATAACTGTTTCTTTCTCTTTCTGTCATCTGGTGGTCAAAGCAAGAGTGTGAAAAGTCTGGACAACCTCTCTCTCTCTCTCTCTCTCTCTCTCTCTCTCTCTCTCTCTCTCTCTCTCTCTCTCTCTCTCTCTCTCTCTCTCTCTCTCTCTCTCTCTCTCTCTCTCTCTCTCTCTCTCTCTCTCTCTCTCTCTCTCTCTCCGCCATGGGCGGTGCACAATTGGTCCAGCGTCGTCCAAGGTAGGGGAGGATTTGGCCGGCAGGGATGTTGGTTCGTTTCCCACGGGGGGCCAGTATGAAAAAAATAAAAAAAATAAAACGTATGCATTCACTAACTGTAAGTCGCTCTGGATAAGAGTGTCTGCTAAATGACTAAAATGTAAATGTAGTACAGATCAGGGACCCATGATGAAATTCCTTTACCGCAATTCTGTTACCGGGTGTAAATCCACTTCACTTACTGTAGTCAATAACCAAAGTACATTTTTTCAAAGTCAAGGTGTCATGGCTGACACCCCATTCTTAATTTGGAGCAGATATTTAACAGAGTTTTTGGAAAATGTGATCACATAAAAAACGGAGAGAGATTTTACCAAAGTTTTGTTACCAAACTTTGCATCTGCACAGTTCTTCCAGTAAATGTGTTTTTGTAAAAATGTCTGTGTGAATTGTTAAAAGTAGTCCTTGTGCATAGAGTTGTATGGTTTGTTAAACTTTGAAATCAATTGTTTTTATGTGGCATAAATATTAAGTGAAAAATGTGAGTCTGAGCGTAATTCCGTTACCGTGGAATTGCTATATACAATACCTAAAGTCTAGGGACCAACACAGTGGCCTTGTGATTACAGTTTCCGCTCTGAGATTGGAAGGTTGGGAGTTTTATCACTGGCTGAGTCATACCAAATACTGTAAAAATGGGACCCGATGCGTCTCTGCTTGGCACTCAGCATTAAGGAGATAGATTGGGGGTAAGGTCCAGGGGGACTACATGAACATCAAGCTGCCTCACGGTACAGTAATAATCTCCTGCTCCGTTCCGGCTCAAGGCTACTTACTTTTTCTTACAGTCCAGGGAGAACTAACAACCAAAATCTTCAGACTGATTGCAAGCAAAACCTAGGCCTGTATTCAATCAATTGCAGATAGTGATTTTCCAAAAAGTGCTTTCAGGAGTAAAGGCCTAAATTGGATTTGTTACAGCAGTGTGTCCTGGGTGAAGGGGAGCTGGCACTAGATTTAGGAACTGGCAGTCCTGTGGCGAGACACTATTCAGTGCTGATGACAAATCAGGCTTAGAAGTCACCCAGCACCCACAACCAGACTGCCAATTTCTATATCAAGTGTCCACTCCCTTCATAGGACTCTGTGCAAATCAAACACACTTTTGCTAAACGGAAATCCACTGTCTACAATTGATGAAATACCGGCCTCAGTCTAGTTACAACCTACACCTAATGTCTCACAGAAACTAGCAAACTAGTATCTGTAGTTTCAAAACAGCCTATATATCCAGTCTAACAACAATCAATTACCAGAATCTCACATCAAACTCCTATCTAATATCAGTCCCAATCACAGTGGCTTTTGAATGTTTTTAAATGACAAAAAGCAGGGAGCTGCATATTGGCTTTACTGTAATACAAGACATGCTAAAATGTCAAGCCTATGTCTTAAAGTGATCTCTAGTGTTTGAGTGTTAATCAATGTGTTTCTTTTCTCCACTCAAATAAATAACATCAGTAGACATTCCAGTCCAAATAACTACTTCTGGCAATAATTAAATCAATAAAACATATAAATAAATACATATTTGAATTGTTAGATACTACTGCACTGTTGGAGCTAGGAACACAAGCATTTCACTACACCCGCAATAACATCGGCTAAATATGTGTATGTGACCAATATGATTTGATTTGATATGATATGATGAAGACATGTCCCCTCGCAAATTGTGCAACTTGAGACTTGACTTGGCAAAAATTAAAAACACTTGCCGCTCGACTTCGACTTGAGCATCTATGACTCGTGACTTAACTTGGACTTGAGCTGTGTGACTCGAGAGACTCAATTTGTCATCTCGCGCACTATGTTATCCTATCTGTCCTTTATATCGGAGTGCTGCAGGTTCTGTGCTTTTTGTTCTGTGTCTTGAACAATCAGATTCACAGAGATCACTGGTTGCACAGGACGGGCACAAAGCATGTCATCTAGAAAAGCATAAAGCGCGCGCCGCCCAACTGTCCTCTGGTATTTATTTAGAAAAAGTGATAACACATCACTCCCGACATACACAAGCAAGAACTCATCACAGAAATGTTGCAGCACCCTACACCTAAACTGTATGGGAATAAAACGAGACGATTTCTCAGTCTGATCAACTAAGCTACTGATAACAACCGCAGCTACATGGACTACAGGCTACAGCCAATACGCCCTGTCCCCTCTTGCCCTCTGGCCAGGGTAAACAAAGTGGTAATGTTATGTAGCCTATTTATAGCCCATTTATATGTGTTAGGAGAAAATGTGAATGTGATAAAAGAAATTTGGTTTAGGCTATATTGAAACTTGGGCTGGCTGGCTAGGCTACCTTGACCTTTTCAGTCCAAAATGATGAACTGAAATTAATCAAACAACACAATACTGATTATGTAAATAGACTGTGAGGGTAACTTTTTAATTGCAGTTGCATAGGCCTATACAATGCAAACCTGCATAAAGCAAGCTCAGCCCTGTGAGTTATACAGTATTGTCCAATTGCAGTGGTTGTGTCTGGGTAAAGGAAAGTTTTACAATTGTATATACTGTAAGTACAACGTTGCTGCAGTTTGACAGGGTTTTCATCCTCCCTAGTGCCAGGAGTTTTTCCAGATTTTCTTTAAAACCATGTGACTTGTTTAGAAAATAATGTTTCTGTATACCTAGGTGAGTAGGCGGTAAGTGTTTAAGAGCGTTGGGTCATTGGTTCAAATCCCTGAGCCAACTAGGGGAAAAATCTGCTGGTGTGCCCTTGAGCAAGGCACTTAACCCTAATTGCTCCTGTAAGTCGCTCTGGATAAGAGCATCTGCTCAAATGTAAATCTGGTCCCACTCCCATCATTGCCCATATAAATACCTTTTTACAACTACTAATTAATCACTGTCAGACCCGGGTATCCTGGATGGATATTGACCTCATTCCGTCAGTAGAGGATGCCTGGTTGTTCTTTAAAAGTGCTTTCCTCTCAATCTTAAATAAGCATGCCCCATTCAAAAAATTCAGAACTAAGAACAGATATAGCCCCTGGTTCTCCTCAGACTTGACTGCCCTTGACCAGCACAAAAACATCCTGGGGCGTACTGCATTAGCATCGAACAGTCCCCGCGATATGCAACTTTTCAGGGAAGTCAGGAGCCAATATACACAATCAGTTAGGAAAGCAAAGGCTAGCTTTTTCAAACAGAAATTTGCATCCTGTAGCACTAACTCCAAAACGTTTTGGGACACTGTAAAGTCCATGGAGAATAAGAGCACCTCCTCCCAACTGCCCACTGCACTGAGGCTAGGAAACACTGTCACCACCGATAAATCTACAATAATCGAGAATTTCAACAAGCATTTTGCCATGGCTGGCCATGCTTTCCACCTGGCTACCACTACCCCGGCCACCAGCTCTGCACCCTCCGCTGCAACTTGCCCATGCCCCCCCCCCAGCTTCTCCTTCACACAAATTCAGACAGCTGATGTTCTGAAAGAGCTGAAAAATCTGGATCCCTACAAATCAGCTGGGCTAAACAATCTGGACCCTCTCTTTCTAAAATTAGCCGCCGAAATTGTCGCAACCCCTATTACTAGCCTGTTCAACCTCTCTTTCGTAACGTCTGAGATCCCCAGAGATTGGATAGCTGCCGCGGTCATCCCCCTCTTCAAAGGGGGTGACACTCTAGATCCAAACTGTTACAGACCTATATCCATCCTGCCCTACCTTTCGAAAGTATTTGAAAGCCAAGTTAACAAACAGATCACCGACCATTTCGAATCCCACCATACCTTCTCCGCTATGCAATCCGGTTTCCGAGCTGGTCATGGGTGCACCTCAGCCACACTCAAGGTCCTTAACGATATTATAACCGCGATCGATAAAAGACAGTACTGCGCAGCCGTCTTCATCGACCTGGCCAAGGCTTTCGACTCTGTCAACCACCGCATTCTTCTTGGCAGACTAAATGGCCTTGGTTTCTCAAATGACTGCCTCGCCTTGTTCACCAACTACTTCTCAGATAGAGTTCAATGTGTCAAATCGGAGGGCCTGTTGTCTGGACCTCTGGCAGTCTCTATGGGGGTGCCACAGGGTTTAATTCTCTGGCCAACTCTTTTCTCTGTGTATATCAATGATGTCGCTCTTGCTGCTGGTGACGCTCGGATCCACCTCTATGCGGACGACACCATTTTGTATACATCTGGCCCTTCATTGGACACTGTGTTAACAAACCTCCAAACGAGCTTCAACGCCATACAACACTCCTTCCATAGCCTCCAACTGCTCTTAAACACTAGTAAAACTAAATGCATGCTCTTCAACCGAACGCTGCTTGCACCCGCCCACCCGACTAGAATCACTACTCTCGGCGGGTCTGACCTAGAGTATGTGGACAACTACAAATACCTAGGTGTCTGGTTAGACTGTAAACTCTCTTTCCAGACTCACATTAAGCATCTCCAATCAAAAGTTAGATCTAGAATCGGCTTCCTATTTCGCAACAAAGCCTCCTTCACTCATGCTGCCAAACATGCCCTCGTAAAACTGACTATCCTACCGATCCTTGAATTCGGCGATAAATAGCCTCCAACACTCTACTCAGCAAATTGGATGTAGTCTATCACAGTGCCATCTGTTTTGTCACCAAAGCCCCATATACTACCCACCATTGTGACCTGTACGCTCTCGTTGGCTGGCCCTCACTACATATTCGTCGCCAAACCCACAGGCTCCAGGTCATCTATAAATCACTGCTAGGCAAATCCCCGTCTTATCTTAGCTCACTGGTCACCATAGCAACACCCACCCGTAGTCTGCGCTCCAGCAGGTATATCTCACTGGTCATTCCCAAAGCCAACACCTCCTTTGGCCACCATTCCTTCCAGTTCTCTGCTGCCAATGACTGGAACAAACTGCAAAAATCTCTGAAGCTGGAGACTCTTATTTCCCTCACTAACTTTAAGCGTCAGTTGTCAGAGCAGCTTACCGATCACTGCACCTGTACACAGCCATTCTGAAATTAGCCCACCCAACTACCTCATCCCCATATTGTTATTTATTTTGCAAATTTGTACCCCAGTATCTCTATTTGCACATCATCTTTTGCACATCTATCATTCCAGTGTTAATACGAAATTGTAACTATTTTGCACTATGGCCTATTTATTGCCTTACCTCCATAACTTACTACATTCGCACACACTGTATATATATTTTCTGTTGTATTTTAGACTTTATGTTTTGTTTACCCCATATGTAACTGTGTTGTTGTTTTTATCGCACTGTTTTGCTTTATCTTGGCCAGGTCGCAGTTGTAAATGAGAACTTGTTCTCAACTGGCTTACCTGGTTAAATAAAGGTTAAATAAAATTTTAAAAAATTATAATTAAAATAGTGTCCTGATTTATACCTGGTTAGGTTACCAGATTAGGAAAAGCTCCGGGCCCCAGGGAAAACAATTTGCCCTACCACTCTGGGACCTGTGGGGCCACCTCTGCATCAGGGCATCATCAGTCCAAAAAAATTGTTGCATTCAGTTTCAAAGACTATGTGGTAGTGGGGGAAAAATGGATGCAGTTTGTAAAACACGTGGGTCCAAAATCACTGATGCATTGCAATTGCACTGAAATTGGCATAAAACACAGTGACTTGAGGACTCTAAACCCCAAATTAGGGACTTTTGACTCGACCTGAGCTGTGGAACTTAGGAATTTACTTGAGACTTGCCCATTATTACTTGGGAATTAGTCATGTGCAGTAGCAATGACTGTCTCACAATCCAGTTAAATCACAGGGGTGATTAGGGTATTTTTAGTAATCCATAAGGGATGATTTACAGATTAACTCAGTGATGAACAGTGGGGATACAATGATCTCGGTGCAGGATTGTTTCGCCGGCACACGTCAGGAGGGCATCTGGCTCGTGTCTGTCTGAACGTAACTCCCTCTTTTAAGGGCCCTCATGGGAGTGGTCTGCCCTCCTTATCCAATTATTAAGTTAAGGAAAGAGAGGGAGAGAGTAAGAGAAGAAGAGAGGAGAGCCCGAGTTAAACAGAAAACATAGGGGGCAAATTGCCTCTACTGTGTTCACAACTGAGACACTTCACAAGTTCTTACTTTCTTTGCAAATACATCAAATTACTTGTTTGGCCCATGCAAATACTTTAAACACATAACATATTTTTGTATTGTCAAACAGCTGTACTTTATGCAGACACACAGTACCAGTCAAAAGTTTGGAGACACCTACTCATACAAGGGTTTTTCTTTATTTTTACACATTGTAGAATAACAGTGAAGACATCAAAACTTAAATAACACATGGATTCATGTAGTAACCAAAAAAGTGTAGCCACCCTTTGCCTTGACGACAGCTTTTCCAACAGTCTTGAAGGAGTTCCCACAAATGCTGAGCACTTGTTGGCTGCTATTCCTTCATTCTGTGGTCCAACTCATCCCAAACCATCTCAATTCCGTTGAGGTTGGGTGATTGTAGATGCAGCATTCCATCACTCTCCTTCTTGGTCAAATAGCCTTTACACAGCCTGGAGGTGTGTTGGGTCATTGTCCCACTAAACGCAAACCAGATGGGATGGCATATCGCTGCAGAATGCTGTGGTAGCCATGCTGGTTAAGTGTGCCTTGAATTCTAAATAAATCACTGAGTGTCACCAGCAAAGCACCCCCACACCATCACACCTCCTCCTCCATGCTTTGCGGTGGGAACCACACATGCGGAGATCATCCGTTCACCTACTCTGCGTCTCACAAAGACACGGTGGTTGGAACCAAAAATCTCAAATTTGGACTCATCAGACCAAAGGATAGATTTCCACCGGTCTAATGTCCATTACTCTTGTTTCTTGGCCCAAGCAAGTCTCTTCTTATTCTTGGTGTCCTTTAGTAGTGGTTTCTTTGCAGCAATTCGACCATGAAGCCCTGATTCACGCATTCTCCTCTGAACAGTTGATGTTGAGATGTGTCTGTGACTTGTGGTCCTCTGTAGCTCAGCTGGTAGAGCACGGCGCTTGTAACGCCAGGGTAGTGGGTTCGATCCCCGGGACCACCCATACACAAAAATGTATGCACACATGACTGTAAGTCGCTTTGGATAAAAGCGTCTGCTAAATGGCATATTATTATTATTATTATTACTTGAACTCTGTGAAGCATTTATTTGGGCTGCAATTTCTGAGGCTGGTAACTCTAATTAACTTATCCTCTGCAGCAGAGGTAACTCTGGGTCTTCCTTCCCTGTGGCGGTCCTCATGAAAGCTAGTTTAATCATAGCGCTTGATGGTTTTTGCGAATGCACTTGAAGAAACGTTCGAAGTTCTTGACATTTTCCGGGTTGACTGACCTTCATGTCTTAAAGTAATGATGGACTGTCGTTTCTCTTTGCTTATTTGAGCTGTTCTTGCCATAATATGGACTTGGTCTTTTACCAAATAGGGCTATCTTCTGTATACCACCCCTACCTTGTCACAGCACAACTGATTGGCTCAAACGAATTAAGAAGGAAAGAAATTCCACAAATGAACTTTTAAGAAGGCACACCTGTTAATTGAAATGTGCAAAGCTGTCATCAAGGCAAAGGGTGGCTACTTTGAAGAATCTCAAATATAAAATATATTTTGATTTGTTTAACACTTTTTTGGTTACTACATGATTCCATATGTGCTATTTCATAGTTTTGATGTCTTCACTATTATTCTACAATGTAGAAAATAGTAAAAAATAAAGAAAAACCCTTGAATGAGTAGGTGGTGTCCAAACTTTTGACTGTTACTGTATCTCAAAATGTGTATTCATCACTGAATATATACATTCTGTAGAATACACCATAAAAATTCTCAGAGTGCAGGGGACCACGGTCCTTTGTACGGCTCACAACTTCCTGTAACAATTCAAAAGGATGCAAAAGGATTTTATTCATGACAATCATACTCATCAAATTGGAATAATTATAATATTTTATGAGTCTCTCTTGTGCTGTAATCATTATACCTTACTGACGCTGATCATTAATGATTGACCATGTGTTTCACCCTTACTGCATTCACCAACATATTAACATGCTAAATTATAACATATTATATTTTTACAGGAATATGGTTCCTTCCAATCTTATTGAGGCGACATTTCAGCAGGTGAGTAACACCAGACCAATGCGAATGTACAGGTATGACACATTTACCATTGTTCCTAATAAGTCAGACATTCCATTGGTTGTGATTAACAAATCTCTACAGCTCATGGATATTGTAGTTTATATTGCCTTACTCATCCGCAATGTTCTCATTGATTCCAGTACAAAACAGATCTGATTCCTATCCTGAAAGTCTCCAGGGTCACAGTGCAGCCCAACTTTGTGTACGTCATGCCTGACGAAAGTGACCCCAGTGGTCGGACGGTGTTCCTGGAGCTCACTCCACCCCCTGAGATCCACTACAAGACCAGCCCTGGCAATAGCCAACAGATGAATGTGCTGGGGATCGTCATCTTCTCTGCCACCATGGGTAAAGCCAACAGTGGTGTAAAGTACTTAAGTAAACAGACTTTAAAGTACTACTTACAGTTGAAGTCGGACGTTTACATACACCTTAGCAAAATACATTTAAACTCAGTTTTCACAATTCCTGACATTTAATCCTAGTACAAATTCCCTGTCTTAGGTCAGTTAGGATCACCACTTTATTTTAAGAATGTGAAATGTCAGAATAATAGTAGAGATCATTATTTATTTCAGCTTTTATTTATTTCATCACATTCCCAGTGGGTCAGATGTTTACATACACTCAATTAGTATTTGGTAGCATTGCCTTTAAATTGTTTAACTTGGGTCAAATGTTTCAGGTAGCCTTCCACAAGCTTCCCACAATAAGTTAGGTGAATTTTGGCCCATTCCTCCTGACAGAGCTGGTGTAACTGAGTCAGGTTTGTAGGCCTCCTTGCTCGCACATGCTTTTTCAGTTCTGCCCACACATTTTCTATAGGATTGAGGTCAGGGCTTTGTGATGGCCACTCCAATACCATAACTTTGTTGTCCTTAAGCCATTTTGCCACCACTTTGAAAGTATGCTTGGGATCATTGTCCATTTGGAAGACCCATTTGCGACCAAGCTTTAACTTCCTGACTGATGTCTTGAGATGTTGCTTCAATATATCCACATAATGTTCCTCATGATGCCATCTATTTTGTGAAGTGCACCAGTCCTTCCTGCAGCAAAGCACCCCCACAGCATGATGCTGCCACCCCCGTGCTTCACGGTTGGGATGGTGTTCTTCGGCTTGCAAGGTACCCCCTTTTTCCTCCAAACATAACGATGTTCATTATGGCCAAACAGTTCTATTTGTGCATGTGCAGTTGCAAACCTTAGGTTGTCTTTTTTATGGCGGTTTTGGAGCATTGGCTTCTTCCTTGCTGAGTGGCCTTTCAGGTTATGTCAATATAGGACTCGTTTTACTGTGGATATAGATACTTTTGTACCTGTTTCCTGCAGCATCTTCACAAGGTCCTTTGCTGTTGTTCTGGGATTGATTTGCACTTTTCACATCAAGGTACGTTCATCTCCAGGAGACAGAACGTGTCTCCTTCCTGAGCGGTATGACGCCTGCGTGGTCCCATGGTGTTTATACTTGCGTACTATTGTTTGTATAGATGAATGTTGTTCCTTCAGGCGTTTGGAAATTGCTCTCAAGGATGAACCTGGCTCGTGGAGGTCTACAATTTTTTTCGGAAGTCTTGGCTGATTTATTTTGATTTACCCATGATGTCAAGCAAAGAGGCACTGAGTTTGAAGGTAGGCCTTGAAATACATCCACAGGTACACCTCCAATTGACTCAAATGATGTCAATTAGCCTATCAGAAGCTTCTAAAGTCATGACATAATTTTCTGGAATTTCCCAAGCTGTTTAAAGGCACAGTCAACTTAGTGTATGTAAACTTCTGACCACTGGAATTGTGATACAGTGAATTATAAGTGAAATAATCTGTCTGTAAACAATTGTTGGAAAGATTACTTGTGTCACGCACAAAGTAGATGTCCTAACCGACTTGCCAAAACTATAGTTTGTTAACAAGAAATTTGTAGAGTGGTTGAATAATGAGTTTTAATGACTCCAACCTAAGTGTATGTAAACTTCCAACTTCAACTGTAAGTAAAAATACTTGAAAGTACTACTTAAGTAGTTTTTTGGGGTATCTGTACTTTACTTTACTGTTTATATTTTTTACAACTTTTACTTCACTACATTCCTAAAGAAAATTATGTACTTTTTACTCCATACATTTTCACTGACACTCAAAAGTACTTGTTACATTTTGAATGCTTAGCAGGACAGGAAAATGGTCCAATGCACGCACTTATTAAATAGAACATCCCTGGTCATCCCTACTGCCTCTGATCTGGCGTACTCACTAAACACAAATGCTTTGTTTATAAATTATGTCTGAGTGTTGGAGTGTTCCCCTGGCTATCCGTAAATGAAAACAAAACTAGAGAAATCGTGCTGTCAGGTTTGCTTAATATAAGGAATTTGAAACGATTTACAGTGCCTTCAGAAAGTATTAATTCCCCTTGATTTATTCCACATTCTGTTGTGTTACAGCCTGAGTTCAAAATTGATTAAATAGCTTTTTTTCTCTCACCCATCTACACACAATACCCCATAATGACAAAGTGAAAACATGTTTTTAGAAATATTTGCTAATTTATTGAAAATTAAATACAGAAATATCTAATTTACATCAATCTTCACACCACTGCATCAATACATGTTAGAATCACCTTTGGCAGCGATTACAGCTGTGAGTCTTTCTGGGTAGGTCTCTAAGAGCTTTGCACACCTGGATTGTATAATATTTGCCCATTATTCTTTTTTAAAGACTCTTCAAGCTCTGTCAAGTTGGTTGTTGATCATTACTAGACAGCCATTTTCAAGTCTTGCCATAGATTTTCAAGCCGATTTAAGTCAAAACTGTAACTAGGCCACTCAGGAACATTCAATGTCGCCTTGGTAAGCAACTCCAGTGTATATTTGGCCTTGTGTTTTAGGTTATTGTCCTGCTGAAGGTTGAATTAGTCTCCCAGTGTCTGTTGGAAAGCAGACTGAACCAGGTTTCCCTCTAGGATTTTGCCTGTGCTTAACTCTATTTCGTTTATTTTTATCCTAAAAAACTCCCTAGTCCTTGCTGAGAGTGGTACTCAGTGATGTGTTGTGTTGGATTTGCCCCAAACATAACGCTTAGTATTCTAGACATAAAGTTAATTTCTTTGCAATTTTTTTGCAGTTAAGTATGTTACATTTACTTTTGATACTTAAGTATATTTAAAACCAAATACTTTTAGACTTTTACTCAAGTAGTATTTTACTGGGTGACTTTCACTTTTACTTTAGTCATTTTCTATTAAGGTATCTATACTTTTACTCAAGTATGACAATTGGGTACTTTTACTCAAGTATGATGTTTGGGGACTTCTACTCAAGTATGATCATTGGTAGAAAAGACTGAAGGCCAGTCTTTTCTGTTTACATCTACAGCTGTCCGTCTGTCTGTTTACATCTACAGCTGTCCGTCTGTCTGTTTACATCTACAGCTGTCCGTCTGTCTGTTTACATCTACAGCTGTCCGTCTGTCTGTTTACATCTACAGCTGTCCGTCTGTCTGTTTACATCTACAGCTGTCCGTCTGTCTGTTTACATCTACAGCTGTCCGTCTGTCTGTTTACATCTACAGCTGTCCGTCTGTCTGTTTACATCTACAGCTGTCCGTCTGTCTGTTTACATATAACATCTACAGCTGTCCGTCTGTCTAGTATCAATATTAAATGTATCCATCTCTCTAGACTGAGTAGATAGAGCGAGATATACATTTTTTTTCATTTTGCTCTTTCAGGGCTGTTGCTGGGGAAAATGGGCGAGAGAGGAGCACCACTAGTCAACGTGTGTCAGTGCGTCAACGAATGTGTCATGAAAATCATCACGACTGCTGTTTGGTAAGCGGGGGACCAGCTTTGTAGATACCAGCATCTGTGTCCATGACCATATTTATCATTAGTTTATCATGTTAAATGTTCTAATTTACTGGCTCAGTGGGTTAGAGGATGGTACCGGCAACACCAGGTTTGTGGGTGTGATTCCCACATGGGCCACATTCTGTATACTGAATATGTGTCACTATAAACTGTCACTTTGGATACAAGCATCTGCTAAATTACCCAAGAAATATAATCAGTCTGTTGCATTTGATGGCAACCTAGCCTTTTGGCTTTCTGCTATGAGCAGCATAAACCTTGGCCATTCAAACTAGTGGGATCCAAAGAAACAGTCTGCTACCCAGATGTGTGTTCACTGTGACTTTCTGAGGCTATGACCTGTACACGGGCATGTGGTGAGAACGTGGTCATCGCCTTGTGGCAAGCTGTGGTGGAGACGTTAAGCAACCATCTTTCCTCGCTCCACCCAGCAGCGAACTGCACATGCCGAGGATTAGTCAAGCAGGAGGAGCTCACCCTGTGCTCAGGGTCAACAGTGACTTATCCCAGGGACTTTGGCACCACCCATGCAGTTCAGGTTTACCTCAAACGGCCGGGCCATATTGTATGATGTCCCTTACCACAGAGGTTCTGCTGCTAATAGGATTGACCTCAAAGCCTTGAATGACTTTTGGCTCTGACATGGTTTTAGAGGCAGGGAGCAACTCAGGTGACACAACAGGGCCATTTTTTTCTTAGTATTTTTTATGAATAAAGTACTTGACTAGTTTTCACAATACATAACATAATAGAAAATTACCATTTATTTACTTTTATTCTGTTCGACTGGGTGGAAACTGATCATTAGGAAAAACACATTGACATTTTGCCAAGTATAGACAGTCTTTGGAGGTGTGTATTTAACAAAAGTGAAACACAGTTTTATATATACAGTAGGTCATTCATTCTTTTTTCATTTCCGGACAGGTATTTTCCATTTGGGATCATATTCCTCGTAGCTGGAAAAATCCTGGACATGCAGGACCCATCTAATCTTGGGAAGAAGCTGGGCTGGTACACCATCACTGTTCTGGCCGGGCTGTTTGTCCACGGCCTCATCCTCCTCCCCTTCTTCTACCTTGTCCTGACTCGGAAAAACCCCTTCACTTACATCAGAGGCCTGCTACAAGCCTTGGTCATAGCACTGGCCACCTCCTCAAGGTAAGGCAGTTGTCTCTCAGTGCCTATGTTTCTCATCGAACAATGTCTTCTTCTTCATTGTCCTGAAGGTCAGCAGTATGCAACCAGGGTTGGGGTCAATTCCTTTCTTAATTCAGTCAGTTCAGCAAGAAATGAATTGACATTCAACTCATGTTGAATTGGAAATGTACCTTTGCTTTTTATGAGGAATTGAATTTCAGCTCACCCTCTGAATAGAAATGGAATTCACCCCCACTCAGCAAAGTTCCATAACACCTGATTCATCAGGTGTGGTAAGGCGTCAGCATGCTTCAGTTCGGCTGGCGCCTAGCCGAACTCTGCTAGCCGAACCGAACGTGTGTGCTCGCATACTCCCTTAAAAGACCTTCGCTTGAAAAACAAGAAAAATGCGGCAATAGTACTGTTTGTCCATTTTTGAGACGCCGTAGCCAGTATATACTTCCTCAAAATAGTCAGAATGAATCTAAGATAACTCAAGAAATCTGTCATTTGATGTTTTTGTAGAGGAGATCTTAGTCGCGCCATTTTACATCTAACTAAGATGTTTGGTGCAGTATTTTTCTTTGAAAAAATGTGCAGGAAAACGAGTCGTCTCTGGTTGAATGACAACAAAGACTTTATTGAAGAATCCCTACTGTTGACCAATCACCAACGAATTGGCGTAGACTTTGACTGCAAACTTGTTATGTGCCCAAACAGCCCCAAAAAAACGAACCGAAGTCCAAAACGAACAAACACACAAAACTGTTTTGGCTGGGAAACAAAAGCTTGTAAACACTGTGGCCTTCCAGGACCAGATGTTAAAAAGACTGTCAAAGTGGATTGAGCTGAATGCATGAAAAAGGTTCCTTATAAACATTGTAATGGCGAGTTTGATTGATCATCTCCAGCTTCAAACACTCTCTACAAAACCCTTACCTTAGTCAAATTCATCTGCATCATGTTGCAATTGATCCCCAGTATGGTGAGATTAGAGGCAAACAGTCAAGTACAGAAATGTATTAAGAGAATAATAACTTAAATGTCCAAAATTATATTTAAAATTGTAGTTTAAAAAGCATGAAAGCTCAGTGTTGCAATTGTTGTAAGTAAGGAGTGTAAGCAGAAGGAAGCCAGAAGGAGTAAAACTGACAATAATCTATCCAGAGGATATCAGTTCATAATAGTAGAAGCCCCTTCCTTACTCAACTATCTCTCTTTCTCTCTCAAGTTCTGCCACTCTGCCCATCACTATGAAGTGCTTGCTGGAGAACTGCAATGTGGATCGGCAGATAGCACGCTTCGTGCTGCCTGTGGGGGCCACCATCAACATGGATGGAACGGCTCTTTATGAGGCCGTGGCGACCATCTTTATCGCCCAGGTCAACGATTATGAGCTGGACTTTGGCCAGCTGGTCACCATTAGGTATGTATTGGGTTTCAAATCATAAAGCTACCATTGCATCTGCAGGGTGAAACTTTGAGTCCTAACTCAAAAGCAGTAACCACCCGGTGTAGTCTGCCATGACAGCCTGGGTGTTGAGATTATAACCGCTGGGACAAAAAGTTACATTCTTCCTGATATTACTTTTGTTTCACACAACTTTAGTACATGTGAATGTGCATTATTGCTGTACTGAATAAATATATTTTTTTCCACAATGACATTCAATCACTGTGTTTGATTTAATAAAGAAATCACTACAAGCTCTAAGGCTGTCAAGATGTAGGTCATGTAACTTTTTTTAAAGGTATTTCTCATATCAGTGTTACCATGGCAGGACAATATTGTAATGCACCTTCTTAGCTTTGTAATTGATTGTTTTGGTCTCTGTTTAACAGTATAACAGCTACAGCTGCCAGCATAGGTGCTGCTGGGATTCCCCAGGCCGGCCTTGTTACCATGGTGATTGTCCTGACATCAGTGGGTCTGCCGCCTGATGACATCACTCTCATTGTGGCCATCGACTGGGTGCTGTAAGTTCACTATGACAACAATTAGTCATATTCAATATCTACAGTAGGCCTAAAACATATTAGAACATATGCTACACATGTTGATAATAGTGACTGAAACTGCTGACTATGGTTTAGAATGGTTGTCAAGGGAAACCTTAAATTGTTTACTAACTTCATGGCATAGAACAGACTGGTTGTAATGGGGCCAGTATTTTGGTGCTTTCAGAGACAATGTTTGTGGTTGGAGTGGGAGGCTGATCTCTGAAGCTTTTGTATTCTCTGTGCTTTCAGGGACCGATTCCGAACCATGATCAACGTGCTTGGAGATGCCCTGGCAGCAGGAATCATTGGCCACTTATGTCAGAAAGACTTTCCTCTCGGTGGTAGTGGCAAGGTAGGCAGCTGTCACAGTCTAGCTGCAACAATTTCATTTAACATCATCCACCTGTAGTCCTGAGCTTCTGTTAAACTGTTTTCATGTGAGGTATAAGAGACCCTGCACAAAATAATTACTGAGGTCTTAGATTGATTTAATTTGTGCCAGCCAGGGTTACAAATTCAACAATCTGAAATCAATATGTTATTTGAATATAGACCTCTGAACGTCTGCTCAGTTTCTGTCACTTATCACAGAGATACTGATCACTGTGTGTGTGTGTTCCTTCCCAGTCACAGCCTTCATATGGCACACAGAACAAACACAACTTGCACGACATGCAGAATGGCATGCCTCTGACCGAGCTGCCTCTGTACAAGCAAGACTGCTGTTATGAGGTGATGGAGGACACAGTCAACGAGAGCCCCATTATATACTACAATATCTGTCAAGTTTAACTCCTGCGAACACGCAAACCTCAAATGCTGGACGTTTTTGGAGTACTTTTCCCCCAACTGTGCCATGAAACAGTACTGAACTGCTGTCACCTACCCAATGTTTTGTGACTGAACATTTAGTTCCGCTTTGATGGTGACACGCTGTAAAGGACAAATCTGTGTTTTCCACAAATCTGTTATTAAAAAAAAAAACATTGAGTTAAGAATTGCCCCATTGTACCACTACCATCTTGTCTATGTGGTATTGACTATGGCTTTTAACTCGGCTCGTCCAACATCAAGTGGATTCCCTGGATGTTTTATTTAATTTATTATGGTTCTCTACTGAACCGTTCCTTATCATGATCCATGTATTAATAACTGCATGCATTTTGAACAACTTCATTGGATGTTATGTGCGTTATTGATCTGTTTGACAAGCATAGGAAGTACTGTCGGGTCATATTGTACATTCTGGGTCAATTGCAATGAACTCATATTAAACTCAACTTCATCTTCCGTTTAATGTACCTAACATTTAGTGGCAGTTTCAACCATCTCTAAAGGGAACAAATGCTGTGTAATTCAAAACACCTCCTCTGATTATCTTTGTATGTGAGGCCACTTTATTAATATTCAAAGACTTTCAAAAAACTAAATGTAGGGTTGCCTTAAATCAAATATTAAATGTATCATCTACACAGACATCAACCATTTTGTCTGCCAACACAAAAGCAAACTAACATACCATTCCTCCCTTTATCCTAGCAACATATTACTTTAGAAATAACATTGTTTCTTCAGATTCATTTATTGTACATATTTTGATTTCTGGTCTATTTATATTTTGCTATAAAATGCAACATCAACATGGACGAGAGTTCCTTCCCACTGGGCACAAACTGGATAAATCAACATTGTTTCAACATCATTTGTCAACATATTTTGATGTGGAATCTACATAGAAAATACATTTGATTTGAAAACGTCATCAACGTAAACTGTTGTTTGAGGGTGAAATTTCAACTAAAGGATTATGCCATATGGTAACCAATTTTCAACATAGACAAACCTTGCATAGCATATGTTGAATTTGTACCTTTGAAACAATATCAGATCGTCGACATTATATCCACTATCAGGAAAAAAAACAATAGGCTGGGCAGCACCTCCTGCAGGAGAGTTGATCTATCTACAGCTATCCATTTGGTCTCCCATCCAGGGTTTTAACTAAGACATTTACATTTTAGTCATTTAGCAGACACTCTTATCCAGAGCGACTTACAGTTAGTGCATACATTTCTTTTTTTTTTCATACTGGTCCCCCGTGGGAAACAAACCCACAACCCTGGCGTTGGAAACGCCATGCTCTACCAACTGAGCTACACAGGACTAGCTACGTAAGACCAGCCCTGCTTAGTGCTGGTCACTGAGAATGATTTCTGAAAGATCTCTTAACAACAGAATAGATTCACTGTTTCTATCAAGGTCATTCCAAAGGATAGATTTAGCAGAGCAAATTAAATGTAACCATACTTTATAAGTCATATATCATCAATGATACTATACTGAAAAGAAATATGAATGCAACATGTAAAGTGTTGGTCCCAGGTTTCATGAGCTGAAATAAAAGATCCCAGAAATGTCTCATACGCACAACAAGCATATTTCTCTCAAATGTTGGGCTCAAATTGGTTTACATCCCTGTTAGTGAGCATTTCTCCGTTGTCAAGATAATCCATCCACCTGACAGGTGTGGCATGTCAAGAAGCTGATTAAACAGCATGATCATTACACAGGTGCACCTTGTGCTGGGGACAATAAAAGGCCACTCTAAAATGTGCGGTTTTGTCACACAACACAATGCCACAGATGTCTCAAGGGAGCGTGCAATTGGCATGCTGATCTCAGGAATGTCCACCAGAGCTGTTGCCAGAGAATTTAATATTCATTTCTCTACCATAAGCCGCCTCCAACGTCATTTTAGGGAATATGGCAGTATGTCCAATCGGCCTCACAACAGCAGACCACGTGTAACCACACCAGCCCAGGACCTCCACATCCGTCTTCTTCACCTGCGGGATCGTCTGAGACCAGCCACCCGGACAGCTGATTAAACTGTGGGTTTGCACAACCGAAGAATTTCTGCACAAACTGTCACAAACATTCTCAGAGAAGCTCATCTGTGTGCTCGTCGTCCTCACCAGGGTCTTGACCTAACTGCAGTTCGGCGTCGTAACCGACTTCAGTGGGCAAATGCTCACCTTCGATGGACACTGGCTTGCTGGAGAAGTGTGCTCTTTACAGATGAATACCGGTTTCAACTGTACCGGGCAGATGGCAGACCGCATGTATGGTATCATGTGGGTGAGCAGTTTGCTGATGTCAACATTGTGAACAGAGTGCCCCATGGTGGCGGTGGGGTTACGGTATGGGCAAGGCATAAGCTACGGACAACGAACACAACTACAGCCTCATACTACAGCCTTAAAAGAGTCGCTTGGATTTCTCAAAATCAGATCCTTTCATTTCTGAATGTGTATTAAAACGACATTATATTTGTGTGTTTAGCCCCTCTGAAATGTTTTGCCTTTCCCCCCCATTTCACTGCTGGTACTACATTGCTCCTGCCATGGATTCGTGTATCCAGGTCTTAAGTGTGAAATGTACAATCATACGCAATATTCATAAACTCAGTTATGTATTTTTCAATACAAATATTGTACAGTTTTATCGATGGCAATTTGAATGCACAGAGATACCGTGACGAGATCCTGAGGCCCATTGTTGTGCCATTCATCTACTGCCATCATGTCATGTTTCAGCATGATAATGCCTGGACTCATGTCACAAGGATCTGTACACAATTCCTGGAAGCTGAATATGTCCCAGTTCTTCCATGGCCTGCATACTCACCATGTTTGGGATGCTTTGGATCGACGTATACGACAGCGTATTCCAGTTCCTGCCAATATCCAGCAACTTTGCACATCCATTGAAGAGGAGTGGGACAACATTCCACAGGACAAGTATTTGATACACTGCCGATTTTACAGGTTTTCCTACTTACAAAGCATGTAGAGGTCTGTCATTTTTATCATAGGTACACTTCAACTGTGAGAGACGGAATGTAAAACAAAAATCCAGAAAATCACATTGTATGATTTTTAAGTAATTAATTTGCATTTTATTGCATGACATAAGTATTTGATACATCAGAAAAGCAGAACTTAATATTTGGTACAGAAACCTTTGTTTGCAATTACAGAGATCATACGTTTCCTGTAGGTCTTGACCAGGTTTGCACACACTGCAGCAGGGATTTTGGCCCACTCCTCCATACAGACCTTCTCCAGATCCTTCAGGTTTTGGGGCTGTCGTTGGGCAATACAGTCTTTCAGCTCCCTCCAAAGATTTTCTATTGGGTTCAGGTCTGGAGACTGGCTAGGCCACTCCAGGACCTTGAGATGCTTCTTACGGAGCCACTCCTTAGTTGCCCTGGCTGTGTGTTTCGGGTCGTTGTCATGCTGGAAGACCCAGCCACGACCCATCTTCAATGCTCTTACTGAGGGAAGGAGGTTGTTGGCCAAGATCTCGCGATACATGGTCCCATCCATCCTCCCCTCAATACGGTGCAGTCGTCCTGTCCCCTTTGCAGAAAAGCATCCCCAAAGAATGGTGTTTCCACCTCCATGCTTCACGGTTGGGATGGTGTTCTTGGGGTTGTACTCATCCTTCTTCTTCCTCCAAACACGGCGAGTGGAGTTTAGACCAAAAAGCTCAATTTTTTTCTCATCAGACCACATGACCTTCTCCCATTCCTCCTCTGGATCATCCAGATGGTCATTGGAAAACTTCAGACGGGCCTGGACATGCGCTGGCTTGAGCAGGGGGACCTTGCGTGCGCTGCAGGATTTTAATCCATGACGGCGTAGTGTGTTACTAATGGTTTTCTTTGAGACTGTGGTCCCAGCTCTCTTCAGGTCATTGACCAGGTCCTGCCGTGTAGTTCTGGGCTGATCCCTCACCTTCCTCATGATCATTGATGACCCACGAGGTGAGATCTTGCATGGAGCCTCAGACCGAGGGTGATTGACCGTCATCTTGAACTTCTTCCATTTTCTAATAATTGCGCCAACAGTTGTTGCCTTCTCACCAAGCTGCTTGCCTATTGTCCTGTAGCCCATCCCAGCCTTGTGCAGGTCTACAATTTTATCCCTGATGTCCTTACACAGCTCTCTGGTCTTGGCCATTGTGGAGAGGTTGGAGTCTGTTTGATTGAGTGTGTGGACAGGTGTCTTTTATACAGGTAACAAATTCAAACAGGTGCAGTTAATAAAGGTAATGAGTGGAGAACAGGAGGGCTTCTTAAAGAAAAACTAACAGGTCTGTGAGAGCCGGAATTCTTACTGGTTGGTAGGTGATCAAATACTTATGTCATGCAATAAAATGCAAATTAATTACTTAAAAATCATACAATGTGATTTTCTGGATTTTTGTTTTAGATTCCGTCTCTCACAGTTGAAGTGTACCTATGATAGAAATTACAGACCTCTACATGCTTTGTAAGTTGGAAAACCTGCAAAATCGGCAGTATATCAAATACTTGTTCTCCCCACTGTATAGGCCTAGGGTTTAAAGATTTGGTTGACATCAAATGTAATCTTCAAGTTAATAATGAATAAGTTGGATTCACGTCTCCATCTCAACCAAAAATCTAAGTTAAAGAATAAGACTAAATAAAATCAAACTTTTTTAAAAGTGCATAAAACAAATCTGTATTTGATTTAGTCCTATTCTTTAACATAGAGTTTTGGTTAAGATGGAGACGTGAATCTAACATATCAGTTATTCATTTGTAGAAAACTGGATATTGAATTGTGTTTTGGTTGTCAACGCAACTAAATATCAATGTTTTAAGGAGATGTATCTTCTTCTTGGATAGTTCCATCTGTGCCACAAACTTAGTCTGTCTTTAATTCCAGTTTTTCATTTGATTTAGTCAAATTCTTTAACTTTTATTTTAGGTTGAGATGGAGACCTGAATCCAACATATTAGTTTTTATGACAAACTGGAATTAATGCCAGACTAAGTCAGTGGCACAAAATATACATCTCCTTCGATTGTTGCCATTTGGTTGCGTTGACAACAAAACCCAATTCAATATCACTTTTGCAATACAGTAAATAGCCTATTTAATTGTCAACAAGTTAATAAATTATATGTTGGATTCACGTCTCCAACTAAACCAGGAATAAAAGTTAAAGAATAGGATTAAGCCAGTGTCTCAGATGAAACTATCCAAGCATTAGATACATCTCTTTTAAATGTTGATATTTGGTTGCTTTGTCAACCAAACACAATTCAATATTACTTTTGTAATACAGTAAATAGTCTAAAGTTAAGGCTATCTTACAAACTAATGTAACAGTATTTATTATTAAAATGAGTAACACATCCATGACCACATTTTGAGGTTACTACTATAAATGTCTTATGTAATCATTATAAGTGTGCATGTTCAAGATAGCATGGAAGGTCGCAGGTCTGTGGAGGTCTTCACAATTACTATAATAATCTGTGCAGAATCTTGAACTGCATTGATCACTTGCACCATGTACTTTTAATGTAATCTCAACTGCAATCTAGGTAATTTGGTTGTGCTTTGTTGTGCTTTTAAATGGTTGAAAACGCAACAAAGATGACAATCAAACCAAAAATGAGACGTTCTTCCACTGGAATTTGGTTGTGCTTTTCAGATGGTTGAACACATAGTGATAACACATTGGGAATTGAACAAACTTCTGTCTTATTTTTTGGAGTGGGTGAATAAAGGTTGAAATCTCATTGATCAACGTCTCAACCAAAAATTAGCAAAATGTCCATGTTGAAATGACGTGGTGTGCCCAGTGGGTTTCAGTGATTCATCCAGTTAGTTAGTTAGGACATGAGGAAGACACGAGTTCTGAAGCCCTCGGGCGGCATGCAGGTGCAGGTGCCGCCGGTGTTAGCCAGAGATTAAGTCACGGTGAAGACTTGGACAAACAACAAGGATTACGGAGGAGGGTCTTTTGAGTTTATAGTGCATTGATCATCCTCAAGGACATTAACTAACTAGCCATTTGGGTAAATGTGGGTATGGAAGATACACTTCTTGTTAATGGCATGCTTTTGGCTGGTTTGCAAATCTTGTTTAGTTGTCTAATAAGGCTGAGGGTTGCCTAACGCTGCCTGTGAGATTTACCTATCATGTAGGCATAGAACCTTTTCTGTTACCTAACTTCAGCTGATCATGGCCTGGTGGCTGTTTAGTTCAGTGGATTGGACTGTCTGGAGTTTTTCCCTCAAGATAAGGATTGGAACAAAGAAAGAGGTGTCTGTCATTCTGCATCAGGGGTGGCTATAACTTCCTGAACTCAAACGCCTGAGAGAGGAAATTAAAATGAAAGAAAGATGTTACACCAACAATACAGTGGAAGCTTTTCTCAGAGACTGTTTCCACTTCCTGATAAATACTGACCCCAATACCTCAAATGCAGATCATTACACTGGTCTGCATCCCTTGAGGGCAGGATAGGTTAAAACTACAGTAAACTACAGTATGTAATGGATCAAAGAAAGTTGTTTTATGGCTGCTGAGGGGAGGACGGCTCATAATAATGGCTGGAACGGCGCGAATGGAACGGCATAAAACACATGGAAACCATGTGTTTGATGTATTTGATACCATTTCATTCATTCCGCTCCAGCCATTTCCAAGAGCCCGTCCTCCCCAATTAAGGTGCCACCAACCTCCTGTGGTTTTATGTTAAAAGTTTTCCATTGTTGACAAAAGAACACATCTACCCTAATATTGTTCACCAGCTGTCTGTCTGGCAGAGGTGAGGCTAGTGCATACATGTGTTTCCCACTGGAGTACAGGAGCTGTGTGTCCAGCAGACGTCACTGTGGTGCAGCGGCTGAGGCATAGCTGTCTTTCACCAGCCATGTATGCTACGTGGCCAAAGGTACTTGGACACCTGCTCGTCGAACATCTCATTCAAAAATCATGGGAATTAATATGGAGTCGGTCCCCCCTTTGCTGCTATAACAACCTCCGCTCTTCTGGGAAGGCTTTCCACTAGATGTTGGAACATTGCTGCGGGGACTTGCTTCCATTCAGCCACAAGAGCATTAGTAAAGTCGGGCACTGATGTTGGGCGATTAGGCCTGGCTCGCAGTCGGCGTTCCAATTCATCCCAAAGGTGTTCGATGGGGTTGAGATCAGGGCTCTATGCAGGCCAGTCAAGTTCTTCCACACCGATCTCGACAAACCATTTCTGTATGGACCTCACTTTGTGCACGGGGGCATTGTCATGCTGAAACAGGAAAGGGTCTTCCTCAAACTGTTGCCACAAAGTTGGAAGCACGTCAAGAATGTTACTGAATGCTGTAGCGTTAAGATTTCCCTTCACTGGAACTAAGGGGCCTAGCCCGAACCATGAAAAACAGCCCCAGAACATTATCCCTCCTCCACCACACTTTACAGTTGTCACTATGCATTCAGGCAGGTAGCGTTCTCCTGGCATCCACCAAACCCAGATTCGTCCATCGGACTGCCAGATGGTGAAGCGTGATTCATCACTACAGAGAACGCGTTTACATTGCTCCAGAGTCCAATGGCAGCGAACCTTACACCACTCCAGCCGACGCTTGGCATTGCGCATGGGGCTCTTAGACTTGTTTATGGCTGCTCGGCCATGGAAACCCATTTCATGAAGCTCCCGATAAACAGTTCTTATGCTGACGTTGCTTCCAGAGGCAGTTTGGAACTCGGTAGTGAGTGTTGCAACCGAGGACAGACGATTTTTACACGTTACGCACTTCAGCACTTGGCCGTCCCGTTCTGTGAGCTTGTGTGGCCTACCACTGTGTGGCCATTGTTGCTCCTAGACGTTTCCACTTCACAATAACAGCACTGTTCTAGCAGAGTGAAATTTGACAAACTGGCTTGTTGGAAAGGTGACATCCTATGACGATGCCACTTTTAAAGTCACTGAGCTCTTCTGTAATGCCATTCTACTGCCACGGTTTGTCTACGGAGATTGCATGGCTGTGTGCTCGATTTTATACACCTGTCAGCAACGGGTGTGGCTGAAATAGCCTAATCCACTCATTTGAAGGGGTGTCCACATACTTTTGGCCATATAGTGTATCTGCCTTGCCTGGCTACCCAGACTCCTTGCTTCGGCCAAATGCTACGCCACGCCCACGGATGTTAGTTTCTTCTCTACAATAGAGAGCAATAGTAATGGCATCTTTTTGTAGTCACTAACTCCACCATGGTTCGTTGGACAAGGCCTATTGGAAAATGAATCAAGTTTTTGTAGGGTTTTTCACAGAAACACAGAAAATAAGGTCTGTGGTAAACACAGGCTTAGGAGATCTTATGCGTTTTGTTCTATGAGATCATATTAATCAGCTCTACGTCACTTTTTCTGAATTTTGAAGCATTTAGGTAATAATAAAAAACACATAAAGCAGAGATAAAAGCTTCATTATTCATAAAGGTCGATGCTCCTTACCAGATTGATGAGGAGGAACATGAGGAACATGACAGCAAACCATTGTTGTCGAACTGTCTGTGTCACTCAATCTTTGAGTGATAATGTAACATACAACATTCAAGTGATAATGTAACATCCCCTTACAAAAACGAATATAGGAGTCCTGCAGGATTTGTTTTCCATTGTGAAGGAATTGTGGTGACCTGCAGGAGTCCTGTAGGCCTTCATTGTAAGAGTTTTCAACGCATAATAGCAGAGGTGGGATCAAATCACTATTATTTGAGTCACAAGCAATTCTCAATTCACGAGGTTCGAGTCCCAAATCTAGTCTCGAGCCATGTCCAAGTCGTACATTCTAAGAGCAAGTCAAGGCGAGTCGAGTCACAAGTTTTCAAGTCAAGTCTCAGTCAAGTAAAAAAATATACATGCAATGATTTGTTCAACTACAAATCGAGACCTTGGGACTTTAAGGTCTGACATTTTTGTTTAAAAAAATTAGTTTGTGTCACAAGCTGATGTGGATGCGGTGTTGGAGTCAGGCGCAGGACACAGAAGCTTAGTCAAATTGACTTTACTTGTCAACAAAGACAATACAAAATAACGGGCCTCAAACACAGGAGGCGAGCGATTACGCAAACAGTGCGTAAAAACACTCACAACTAGAGAACAATAATAATGCACCAACGGACAGGCGGACAACAACACACAACTGCAAACAAAACCAAAGGAAACTTATAGGTGACATAATCAATACATAAGACGAAACAGGTGCACCAACAAGACAAAACCAAACAAACATAGAGAACATCAAGCGGTAGTAGCTAGTACTCCGGGGACGACGAACGCCGAAGCCTGCCCGAACAAGGAGGAGGAGCAGTCTCGGCGGAATTCGTGACAGTTTGTCACATATAATAGATCTATAGATGGTTTTTCATATGTCGTGAAGTTAGATGTTTGAAAAATAACATTTTAAGTGAAAAAATATTTATACATTTGAAAGTTCTATTTGCATAAACCAATTTGAACTTGGCGCTATAAGGTTTTATCTGCAATCCAATCACAAGCCTGAACAAATACAGACGGACCAATCAGAAAACATATCTTTGCCATCTCCCTCTAAGTATGGTCTAATTACCTTTTTCGATTTGCTCTGCCCGGATTACCCCTGAAGTACCCCCTCGTGCATTTTACCAGTAAGCCTATGGTCTCATGAGTCTTCTCAAGTACCCCCTGTGGATAGGCCAAGTACCCCCAGGGGTCCTAGTACTCCTGGTTGGGAACCACTGGTCTAGGCTAATCTAGTCAGCAATAACAACACTGTCAGAAATATTAAAGTAAATGATGTTGTCACATCATTGTTCACTGATGACAGTAATTTGTCTGATGATCATAATACTTAATGTATTTGATGATGTGTTCTGACTATCTTGTTAAAATTGTGTTATTCTATCATTTGTGCATTCAAATAGCTACAGTCTTCTTAAGAACTGAACGTGTCTAATTCAGAAGTGTCAGATAGAACCCAGATTGACATTTCAGAGCCATAAGGTTCCATCAGGATTTTGATACTCTGTACTTTAGGTACTGTATCTTTAAGGTGAGGACATTAATGGGTTATGAAAGAAGAATTCACTACAAAACAATCTATTTATTGAGGCTACCATACAGCTCTTTTCATTATTTTGTCAACAACACATTTTGATTATGTAATATTTTAACAACAAAATCCAAATGCAAACTTCATAAGTAAATTATCAATTTCAAGCAATTTTGACATACCAAAAGACCAGTAGTCCTATGCTAGTTACTGTTGCTTGATACCCCATTGCTGTTAAGCTTGCAAAGTAAACAGTTAATATCTTGATCATCAAACCATTTTTGAAGCTGAATATCAAAAATAAAATAAAATGTTATTGGTCGCATACACATATTTAGCAGATGTTATTGCAGGTGTAGCGAAATGCTTGTGTTCCTAGCTCCAACAGTGCAGTCGTATCTAACAATTCACAACAAAACACACAAATCTAAAAGTAAAATAATGGAATTAAGAAATATATAAATATTAGGACGAGCAATGTCGGAGTGGCATTGACTAGAATACAGTAGAATACGGTATATACATATGAAATGAGAAAAACAGTATGCAAACATTATTAAAGTGACCAGTGATTCCATGTGCCTCTAAAGTGCAGGGTTGAGTAACCGGGTGGTAGCTGGCTAGTGACAGTGACTTAGTTCAGGGCAGGGTACTTGGTGGAGGCCGGCTAGTGAAGGCTATTTAACAGTCTGATGGCCTTGAGATAAAAGCTGTTTTTCATTCTCTCGGTCCTAGCTTTGATGTCCTTGATTCTCTTTTTGTCCTTCCTGTGACACCGGGTGCTGTAGGTGTCCTGGAGAGCAGGCAGTGTGCCCCCGGTGATGCGTTGGGCAGACCGCACCACCCTCTGGAGACTCCTGTGATCGCGGGCGGTGCAGTTGCCATACCAGGCGGTGATACAGCCCGACAGGATGCTCTCAATCGTACATCTGTAAAAGTTTGTGAGTGTCTTAGGTGCCAAGACGAATTTCTTAAATCTCCTGAGGTTGAAGAGATGCTGTTGCGCCTTCTTCACCACACTGTCTGTGTGGGTGGACCATTTCAGATTGTCAGTTATGTGTACGCCGAAGAACTTGAAACTTTTCACCTTCTCCACTGCGGTCCTGTCATTGTGGATGCGGGCGTGCTCCCTCTGCTGTTTCCTGAAGTCCACGATCAGCTCCTTCGTTTTGTTGACGTTGAGGGAGAGGTTATTTTCCTGCCACCACTCCGCCAGGGCCCTCACCTACTCACAGTAGTCTGTCTCGTCATTGTTGGTAATCAGGCCTACTACTGTTGTGTCGTCCGCAAACTTGATGATTAAGTTGGAGGCGTGCGTGGCCACGCAGTCATGGGTGAACAGGGAGTACAGGAGGGGAATGGCACGCACCCTTGTGGGGCACCTGTGTTGAGGATCAGCGTAGTGGAGGTGTTGTTTCCTACCTTCACCACCTGGGGGGCGGCCCATCAGGAAGTCCAGGACCCAATTCTACAGGGCGGGGTTCCATAATGATGAGCTTGGAGGGTACCATGGTGTTGAAGGCTGAGCTGTAGTCAATGAACAACATTCTTACATAGGCAATCCTCTCTCCACACAATGTGATGTTTGCGCTGCACCTGATCCTATAGCTGTACAGCATACCAGCAGTCTGTTCGTTGCTCAGTGGTTCTTGACCCAGGACCCCCCAAAAGGAGCTTGCATGCATGTGCACACAGGGCTAACATGCCCGCACAATCGTTGCACAAATGTAGCCTGTCATTACAGCCATAAAAGGTGATGCATTTTCAAAACACAAGATACAGAAATAAACTACATTTTAGACCAGCATTTTGAGGTGAAAGTCATTCATGTTAGCGGTCAATATCAACTAGTCCAGAGCAAGCAGGATCATATGGCCTACCTGTATGCAGCGTGGGTTGCAGGAACGGATGGAAAGCATGATCTGTTTGTAGCCTTTTTCTTCCTCACAAATAGCATCATTAATTCACCAGAATATGTTACATCTTCATCCCATAAGTATTGAAGGTAGTGAGATGTTACAACTATCTTTAGACATCTAGCCAGTACCACCACAGAGGTATATACTTATAACCCAGCCAAACTAGGCCAATCTGAAATATGAAAATGATCAATTAAATAATCACCAGGTAGACTATTGCTCTGGAAAAGACGCGTCCGTAGCAGATTGCTAAAGTGTAACCTATTTTATATGGATAATATTAAAGTAGGTTGCCTACTCTTGTTTTGCCAGGCAAAAACTGCGAAAATTAAACAAGCCTTTCTGGTCACTAATCTGGATATGTGAGCCCGCCTTTGCGCGCCAATGCTGATGACTGGTGATTGGTCAACAGTCAAGATGCACAACTTTTTTGAAACTGATATTTGGTGCAATGCCGTAGGTCTATGCTAGTGACCAGATCGAACAAACAAAGGTATAAATATAACATACAGATGGTAGGCTATATGTAGCCTATTCAAATATGTATGAAAAAATATATAAAACATTTCCCATTCAGTTTCACACTTGCGACCACCCAAAATCTTCTCACTGCGCTAACTCACCCGACCTGTGTTGATTGACAGTTGATCCAATCAGAGGGCCGAGTGTGCGTTTCACTAGCCAATTGAATTTCAGTTCAACCCCTAAATTGAAATGGAATTGACCCCCACTCAGCGAAGTTCCATAACAACTGCTTCATCTGATTCAGGTGTGTTAGTGCTGGGCCAGGACAAAACCTTGGAAACACTGTGGCCCACCAGGACCTGGTGTGAAGAACACTGTCACAGAGAGTTGAGCTGAACAGGTCAACATTCACAAGGCCGCGAGGCCAGACGGATTACCACGACGTGCACTCAGAGCATGCGCAAACCAACTGGCAAGTGTCTTCATTGACATTTTCAACCTCTCCCTGACCGAGTCTGTAATACCTACATGTTTCAAGCAGACCACCATAGTTCCTGTGCCCTGCCTAAATGACAAGCGCCCGTAGCACATCGTTAGCCATGAAGTGCTTTGAAAGGCTGGTCATGACTCAGATCAACACCATCATCTCGGAAACCCTAGACCCACTCCAATTCGCATACCGCCCCAACAGATTACACAATCTCAATCACACTCCACACTGCCCTTTCCCACCTGGACAAAAGGAACACCTATGTGAGAATGCTGTTAATTGACTACAGCTCAGCGTTCAACACCATAGTGTCCACAAAGCTCATCACTAAGCTAAGGACCTTGGGACTTAACACCTCCCTCTGCAACTAGATCCTGGACTCCCTGAAGGGCCGCCCCCAGGTGGTAAGGGTAGGCAACAACACATCTGCCACGCTGATCCTCAACACTGGGGCCCCTCAGTGGTGTGTGCTTAGTCCCCTCCTGTACTCCCTGTTCATCCACGACTCCAACACCATCATTAAGTTTGCTGACGACACAACAGTGGTAGGCCTGATCACCGACAACGATGAGACAGCCTATAGGGAGAAGGTCAGAGACCTGGCAGTGTGTTGCCAGGACAACAGCCTCTCCCTCAATGTGAACAAGACAAAGGAGATGATCGTGGACTACAGGAAAAGGATGGCCGAACAGGCCCCCATTCACATCGACGGGGCTGTAGTGGAGCGGGTCGAGACTTTCAAGTTCCTTGGTGTCCACATCACCAACAAACTATCATGGTCCAGACACACCAAGACAGTCGTGAAGAGGGCATGACAACACCTTCCCCCCTCCCCACCCCTTTGTTTTTACACTGCTGCTACTCACGGTTTATTATCTATGCATAGTCACTTTACCCCTACCTACATGTACAAATTACCTCAACTAACCTGTACCCCCGCACATTGACTCGGTACCGGTACCCCCTGTATATAGCCTCGTTATTGTTATTTTATTGAACTGCATTGTTGGTTAAGGGCTTGTAAGTAAGCATTTCACGGTAAGGTCTACACCTGTTGTATTCGGCGCATGTGACAGATCAAATTTGATTTGATTTGAATGCATGAAAAAGGTTCCTTAGTCAAATTCATCTGTATCATGTTGCAATTGAGCCCCAGTATGGTGAGATTAGAGGCGAACAGTCAAGGACAGAAATGTATTAAGAGATAATAACTTTAATGTCCAAAATTATGTTTAACATTTTTGTTTAAAAAGCATGAAAGCTCAGTGTTGCAATTGTTGTAAGTAAGGACTGAAGCAGAAGGAAAACAGAAGGAGTAAAACTGACAATAATCTATCCAGAGGATATCAGTTCATAATGGTAGAAGCCCCTTCCTTACTCAACTATCTCTCTTTCTCTCTCAAGTTCTGCCACTGCCCATCGCTACAAAATGCTTGCTGGAGAACTGCAATGTGGATCGGCAGATCAACTATACAGCTATTTACGAGGGCGTGGTGGCCATCTTTATCGCCCAGGTTAACGATTATAAGCTGGACTTTGGCCAGCTGGTCACTATTAGGTATGTATTGGGTTTCAAATCATAAAGCTACCATTGCATCTGCAGGGTGAAACTTTGAGTCCTAACTCAAAAGCAGTAACCACCCAGTGTAGTCTGCCATGACAGCCTTGGTCCTGGCATGGGTGTTGAGATTATAACCGCTGTACTGAATGAATATTCTTTTTTTCACGATGAGATTCGATCACTGTGTTTGATTTAATAAAGAATCACTGCAAGCAATAAGGCTGTCAAGATGTAGGTCATGCAACTTTTTTAAAGGTATTGCTCATATCAGTGTTACCATGGCAGGACAATATTGTAATGCACCTTCTTAGCTTTGTAATTGATTGTTTTGGTCTCTGTTTAACAGTATAACAGCTACAGCTGCCAGCATAGGTGCTGCTGGGATTCCCCAGGCTGGCCTCGTTACCATGGTGATTGTCTTGACATCAGTGGGTCTGCCGCCTGATGACATCACTCTCACTGGGTGCTGTAAATTCACTATGACAACAATTAGTTTACAGTAGGCCTACAACATATTAGAACATATGACTGAAACGGCTGACAAGGGAAACCTTAAATTGTTTACTAACTTCATGGCATAGGACAGACTGGTTGTAATGGGGCCAGTATTTTGGTGCTTTCAGAAACAATGTTTGTGGTTGGAGTGGGAGGCTGATCTCTGGAGCTTTTGTATTCTCTGTCCTTTCAGGGACCAATTCCGAACCATGATCAACATGCTTGGAGACGCCCTGGCAGCAGGAATCATCGGCCACTTACGTCGGAAAGACATAAGAGCAATAGTAATGGAGTCATTTTGTAGGCACTAACTCCGCCATGGTTTGTTGGGAAAAGCTTATGGGAAAATTGAGTTTTTGCAGGGTTTTTCGATAAAAGACAAAAATAAGGTCTGTGGTAAACGCAGGCTTAGGAGATCTTATGCATTGTGTTCTATGAGATCATATTCATCAGCTCTACGTCACTTTTTCTGAATTTTTAAGCATTTAGGTAATGTGGTGGATGAACAACGATGCTGATATGCTGTGTTGATAAGAAATCCGCTGACACTGTACTTTGATTATAAAGGTTTATTATATCAAAAGATTTTAGCGTCAATTTACAGATTTCTGCAGAATCTGGAGAACAACTAACCCAATCTCAAATATGATTATTCTCTCCGTCCTTTGTTGAAAACCTGGTATATATCCTATGTAACATAAGATGGGTGTTTTGGATAGACCAATCCCTGGCCTCCACATATCCAAGTGTCCTCTGTTTCAGGGGGCCCCTATAGTAATGCTTTCCAGATGTTTCAGCAGAGTAAAGTTCATCTAACACACCATTTGCAAACGACAGCCAAAATTATAAACTGTTCAGATACTACAGTAATAATAAAAAACACATAAAGCAGAGATAAAAGCTTCATTATTCATAAAGGTCAATGCTCCTTACCAGATTGATGAGGAGGAACATTAGGAACATGACAGCAAACCATTGTTGTCGAACTGTCTGTGTCACTCAATCTTTGAGTGATAATGTAACATACAACATTCAAGTGATAATGTAACATCCCCTTACAAAAACGAATATAGGAGTCCTGCAGGATTTGTTTTCCATTGTGAAGGAATTGCGGTGACCTGCAGGAGTCCTGTAGGCCTTTATTGTAAGAGTTTTCAACACATAATAGTTATAATGCCCTACATAAGTATATACTCATTAATTTAGCCTATAAGTGTTTTTTTGTAGCATAATCGTCTTGAAATTATAACACACACTCAGCAACTTGTGCACTCAGTCTAGTCTCGGCCCAACAGGTAGGCTATATGCTAATGTGGACATTGGAAGTCAGAAATCGACCTCTCCTGAGAGTCCTCTCATCTCACTTCGACCAGCAAGGGGAGTGGCGAAGAGAGGATGTAGGCACGTTTCCCTCCACTATTGTGCACGGACTCTATTTGTGTCAATTGTTTGTCAATGTTTATCAATGCCCCTTGAAATATGTACAGTGGGGAAAAAAAGTATTTAGTCAACCACCAATTGTGCAAGTTCTCCCACTTAAAAAGATGAGAGAGGCCTGTAATTTTCATCATAGGTACACGTCAACTATGACAGACAAAATGAGAAAAAAAAATCCAGAAAATCACATTGTAGGATTATTTATGAATTTATTTCCAAATTATGGTGGAAAATAAGTATTTGGTCAATAACAAAAGTTTCTCAATACTTTGTTATATACCCTTTGTTGGCAATGACACAGGTCAAACATTTTCTGTAAGTCTTCACAAGGTTTTCACACACTGTTGCTGGCCCAATTTTGGCCCATTCCTCCATGCAGATCTCCTCTAGAGCAGTGATGTTTTGGGGCTGTCGCTGGGCAACACGGACTTTCAACTCCCTCCAAAGATTTTCTATGGGGTTGAGATCTGGAGACTGGCTAGGCCACTCCAGGACCTTGAAATGCTTCTTACGAAGCCACTCCTTCGTTGCCCGGGCGGTGTGTTTGGGATCATTGTCATGCTGAAAGACCCAGCCACGTTTCATCTTCAATGCCCTTGCTGATGGAAGGAGGTTTTCACTTAAAAATTCACGATATATGGCCCCATTCATTCTTTCCTTTACACGGATCAGTCGTCCTGGTCCCTTTGCAGAAAAACAGCCCCAAAGCATGATGTTTCCACCCCCATACTTCACAGTAGGTATGGTGTTCTTTGGATGCAACTCAGCATTCTTTGTCCTCCAAACACGACGAGTTGAGTTTTTACCAAAAAGTTCTATTTTGGTTTCATCTGACCATATGACATTCTCCCAATCCTCTTCTGGATCATCCAAATGAACTCTAGCACACTTCAGACGGGCCTGGACATGTACTGGCTTAAGCAGGGGGACACGTCTGGCGCAGCAGGATTTGAGTCCCTGGCGGCGTAGTGTGTTACTGATGGTAGGCTTTGTTACTTTGGTCCCAGCTCTCTGCAGGTCATTCACTAGGTCCCCCCGTGTGGTTCTGGGATTTTTGCTCACCGTTCTTGTGATCATTTTGACCCCACGGGGTGAGATCTTGCGTGGAGCCTCAGATCGAGGGAGATTATCAGTGGTCTTGTATGTCTTCCATTTCCTAATAATTGCTCCCACAGTTGATTTCTTCAACCCAAGCTGCTTACCTATTGCAGATTCAGTCTTCCCAGCCTGTTGCAGGTCTACAATTTTGTTTCTGGTGTCCTTTGACAGCTCTTTGGTCTTGGCCATAGTAGAGTTTGGAGTGTGACTGTTTGAGGTTGTGGACAGGTGTCTTTTATACTGATAACAAGTTCAAACAGGTGCCATTAATACAGGTAACGAGTGGAGGACAGAGGAGCCTCTTAAAGAAGAAGTTACAGGTCTGTGAGAGCCAGAAATCTTGCTTGTTTGTAGGTGACCAAATACTTATTTTCCACCATAATTTGCAAATAAATTCATAAAAAATCCTACAATGTGATTTTCTGGATTTTGTTTTCTAAATTTGTCTGTCATAGTTGACGTGTACCTATGATGAAAATTACAGGCCTCTCTCATCTTTTTAAGTGGGAGAACTTGCACAATTGGTGGCTGACTAAATACTTTTTTTCCCCACTGTATTAATCAGTGAAGTTACTGTTAATCCCAACATATCCCCACTTTAATTTAGAATGTTTTTGTTAATGGAAATGTTTATAATTCATTAAATATAATATACATTCATACTATTCTCATTCTCCAAGTGGAACGTTTGTTTGGAGAGCTCACAAACTGTGCAACACTAGTGATAAAGAACTTTTGGTTGATTTAATTGCTTTTACTAGTTTACAGTCAATTTCTTCGTTGTCTTTGGAGAGCGCGTGTCCGGTTTCTCCATCATGTTTAATGTTGTGTGAACTTGCGCTTTAGCGTGGCATGGCCAATACATTTTAGTGGCCCTCCTCTTGGCTGCAGAGACAAAGACCGTGTTCGAGAGGATTATAAAGGCAATGTATCATGGGTAAATTGTGACTGATTGACTGATCTATAAATAATAATGAGTCGTTATTTATGATGCAAGGGGATGTGTAGATCAGTCAGTCAGCAGTCGCCTGCAGTCATTTTGATGCTCTCGAACACGGCCAATATGTTGCTGATTTCCTGCAATTCTACACATCTTGCCATGGTGCGGAGAGAAAATAGTACAGTTTTAAAGCTAGTTTCCTGCAATCCTACACATTTTGTCATGGGGCTGATGCCATATTCTTATGCAATCTGAGTGACTTAAAGTTTATTACAACAACAACAAAAACATTTGACATTTTTGATTCTCCCTGACTGTCTAGTTTTTATTTTGGTTGTTGTTATTTGTCAAAGATGATCTTATAAATGCTGTATGTAGCTCCATTATCTTTTCTACATTCAGTAATTTATATCTGGTTTAAGTTTACACTGAAAATGTTTTACCATCCCGAAAATTAGTTTCATATATATTAGGCTTACTCAACTCTATGTGAAGATCTTCATGCCTGCTCTGCCAGTGAGTTAACCAAGCCCGTAGTTCTTACAGAATTCTGAAAAGTGTTGGCTCATTCTACTGATTTAAGATCTGCATGTGAATCTCATGGCTGCAGTGTCTCCACAGGCATCCTTCATGTACCAGCTGCAGGGAAGATACCTTCAAAACTAGGTGCCATATGCATTTCAATAGAACTCATACAGCCACATCAAAATCAAACAACCATAGGAGATGGCTGTCACCTTTCCTCATAACTTTCATCCTTTCCATCACAGGGGATCTGCAGCTGCTAACACCATCTCCCAGTACACCTTGGCCATAGTCATCTATGTGTACATCCTATGGAGAGGGCTGCACAAAGCCACCTGGGACGGTGAGTCCCTGACCTCTGACTTCAGTTTGTATTGATGTGATTTACATTTAAGTCATTTAGCAGACGCTCTTATCCAGAGCGACTTACAGGAGCAATTAGGGTTAAGTGCCTTGCTCAAGGGCACATCGACAGATTTTTCACCTAGTCGGCTCGGGGATTAGAACCAGCGACCTTTCGGTTACTGGCACAACGCTCTTAACCGCTAAGCTACCTGCCGCCCCATGTGACATGTGATGAATGTCAATACATTGCTTTGCGCAATAGCCAGGGGACAAGGTTGATATTGATGTGTTTAGTTGTAGATCATGTTATATAGATGGGGAAAGTCCACCAACCAACTGTAGTCAGACATTGCTAATTGCTGAAGCGAGTGATATAAGTGTACTTGTGAATATAAATTGTTTAAATTATTTTCTCTTGGTCTCAGAGCTGGGTTGGAATTTTCATGGTCAAAGTAGCTACTGTTTCCCGCCCAACGCTCTTAACCGCTAGGCTGCCTGCCGCCATTAGAGGGCAAGGTAAACACCAATAATTACACAGACATTCTGAGTGATCACCTTCAACCAATGGTGAATCATTTCTATCCTGATGGGAGTGGATGACAATTCCCCCATCCGCAGGGCACGAGTGGTCACTGAATGGTTTGATGAGCATGAAAACGATGTAAACCATATGCCGTGGCCGTCTCAGTCACCAGATCTCAACCCAATTGAACACTTATGGGAGATTCTGGAGCGGCGCCTGTAACAACGTTTTCCACCACCATCAACAAAACATCAAATGATGGAATTTCTCATGGAAGAATGGCGTCGCATCCCTCCAGTGGAGTTCCAGACACTTGTAGAATCTATGCCAAGGCACATTGAAGCTCTTTTGGTGGCTCATGGTGGCCCTACGCCCTATTAAGGCGCTTTGTTGGTGTTTCCATTATTTTGGCAGTTACCTGTATATGCGCCAATGAATAAGAGGGCATTTTTCCTCCTTGGGAAGCGAAGTAAAGCCTTCTGGGTGTTTCTACAGGTGTTGATGGGCGGCATTGTAAGGGGAGCAGGAAAAGCAGATGGTTGGTGCTGCGTCCTACCTGGTTGGTTACTACATTGTAGGCCTGCCCATTACAGTGTCTCTCATGTTCCCTTCAAAATGGGCATATAAAGTAAGGCATTTGACATTTGGAGACCGCAATGACCCATCATTGTGATGTACAGTGTAACCTTTTCTAACATGGTCATATTGTCCATTTGTCTCAGGATGTAGGATTGGGCTCTTCCTATGTAGCGTCCTGCAGGCTATTTTCCTTGTTGTCTACATGTGTAAACTCAACTGGAAACAAAGCACCTACCAAGTAAGCAGCCCCTCTTATAACCTCTTCTAACCTTCACCTTCTTTTAATCCTGTTTGCAATTGTGTTTTACCATCTTTACTGAACCAATGTTATACTTCTGACGATGTACATGTAGATTGTTTGTCAATTATTGTTTTGTCAGGCACTGGTGAGGGCAGGAGTGCAGAGCCCTAAGGAAAAGGAGGAGAACACTCCCTGTCTGGAAAAGACTCAGGGTAATTACAGGAACACTCAAACTTAAAATTGTGCAAAGTCAACCATGGACACTAGCCCTTAAAGAAACAATAAGGCTGCATTTACTTGTCTTCTAACACAATCTTTCCATTCCCCTCTGTCTCCTCATAGGCTCGTGCCAGACCCTTTTGACCAATGAGCAGAGTCCAGTGGGTGTGGTTCTGTCTGTCAGGCATCTGGTTCTTCGGCGTGGGCTGGCTGTGGTCGTCATGCTGCTCAGCCTTGCAGTCTGAATCATCACCAACCAGCTGCTGACTGTCCTGCTGCCCGCCACGTCAGTCACCACTGTCATGTGATTGGTATGAAGAAATGGGTCCGGACCATACATTTGTCCACTTTGTGGGCTGTAGTACATATTTGCAGATTGAATGACGTGCATTTGCACAAAAAAAATCATACAAGCACCTCACAATTTTTGAGCGCGCTGATTGTGAACTGATTGATCACATCAGCAAATGTAATTTTGATTAACTTCTTTGCATTCTTTAGCAGTTCTAAATACACATTTATTACCACGATTTTTGTTTCAAATATTAATTCAAGTGTGATTCTTACAAAATATTGTTTGCAAATTATGCTGCATGTTACACGACTTCGTTATCATTTGCCCATTCTAGTCTATAACATGGACAAAGCATACATTTACATTTATGTCATTTAGCAGATGCTCTTATCCAGAGCGACTTACAAATTGGTGCATTCACCTTATAGCCAGTGGGATAACCACTTTACAATATGTTTTTATATATTTTTTAAAAAAAATGGGGGGTGGGGTAAGGGGGGGTAGAAGGATTACTTTATCCTATCCCAGGTATTCCTTAAAGAGGTGGGGTTTCAAGTGTCTCCGGAAGGTGATGAGTGACTCCGCTGTCCTGGCGTTGTGAGGGAGCTTGTTCCACCATTTGGGTGCCAGTTCAGCGAACAGTTTTGACTGGGCTGGGCGGGAACTGTGCTTCCGCAGAGGTAGGGGGGCCAGCAGGCCAGAGGTGGATGAACGAAATGCCCTCGTTTGGGTGTAGGGACTGATCAGAGCCTGAAGGTAAGGAGGTGCCGTTCCCCTCACAGCTCCATAGGCAAGCACCATGGTCTTGTAGCAGATGCGAGCTTCAACTGGAAGCCAGTGGAGTGTGCAGAGGAGCGGGGTGATGTGAGAGAACTTGGGAAGGTTGAACACCAGACGGGCTGCGGCATTCTGGATGAGTTGTAGGGGTTTAATGGCACAGGCAGGGAGCCCAGCCAACAGCGAGTTGCAGTAATCCAGACGGGAGATGACAAGTGCCTGGATTAGGACCTGTGCCGCTTCCTGTGTAAGGCAGGGTAGTACTCTCCGAATGTTGTAGAGCATGAACCTACAGGATCGGGTCACCGCCTTGATGTTAGCGGAGAACGACAGGGTGTTGTCCAGGGTCACTCAAAGGCTCTTTGCACTCTGGGAGGAGGACACAACGGAGTTGTCAACCGTGATGGCGAGATCATGGATGGGCAGTCCTTCCCCGGGAGGAAGAGCAGCTCCGTCTTGCCGAGGTTCAGCTTGAGGTGGTGATCCGTCATCCACACTGATATGTCTGCCAGACATGCAGAGATGCGATTCGCCACCTGGTTATCAGAAGGGGGAAAGGAGAAGATTAGTTGTGTGTCATCTGCGTAGCAATGATAGGAGAGGCCATGTGAGGATATGACAGAGCCAATTGACTTGGTGTATAGCGAGAATAGGAGAGGGCCTAGAACTGAGCCCTGGGGGACACCAGTGGTGAGAGCACGTGGTGCGGAGACAGATTCTCGCCACGCCACTTGGTAGGAGCGACCTGTCAGGTAGGACGCAATCCAAGAGTGAGCCGCGCCGGAGATGCCCAACTCGGAGAGGGTGGAGAGGAGGATCTGATGGTTCACAGTATCAAAGGCAGCAGACAGGTCTAGAAGGACAAGAGCAGAGGATAGAGAGTTAGCTTTAGCAGTGCGGAGAGCCTCCGTGACACAGAGAAGAGCAGTCTCAGTTGAATGACCAGTCTTGAAACCTGACTGGTTTGGATCAAGAAGGTCATTCTGAGAGAGATAGCAAGAGAGTTGGCTAAAGACGGCACGCTCAAGAGTTTTGGAGAGAAAAGAAAGAAGGGATACTGGTCTGTAGTTGTTGACATCGGAGGGATCGAGTGTAGGTTTTTTGAGAAGGGGTGCAACTCTCGCTCTCTTGAAGACGGAAGGGACATAGCCAGCGGTCAAGGATGAGTTGATGAGCGAGGTGAGGTAAGGGAGAAGGTCTCCAGAAATGGTCTGGAGAAGAGAGGAGGGGATAGGGTCAAGCGGGCAGGTTGTTGGGCGGCCGGCTGTCACAAGTCGCAAGATTTCATCTGGAGAGAGAGGGGAGAAAGAAGTCAAAGCATAGGGTAGGGCAGTGTGAGCAGGACCAGCAGTGTCATTTGACTTAACAAACGAGGATCGGATGTCGTCAACCTTCTTTTCAAAATGGTTGACGAAGTCGTCTACAGAGAGGGAGGAGGGGGGGAGGGGGAGGAGGATTCAGCAGGGAGGAGAAGGTGGCAAAGAGCTTCCTAGGGTTAGAGGCAGATGCTTGGAATTTAGAGTGGTAGAAAGTGGCTTTAGCAGCAGAAACAGAGGAAGAAAATGTAGAGAGGAGGGAGTGAAAATATGCCAGGTCCGCAGGGAGTCTAGTTTTCCTCCATTTCCGCTCGGCTGCCCGGAGCCCTGTTCTGTGAGCTCGCAATGAGTCGTCAAGCCACGGAGCAGGAGGGGAGGACCGAGCCGGCTGGGAGGATAGGGGACATAGAGAGTCAAAGGATGCAGAACGGGAGGAGAGGAGGGTTGAGGAGGCAGAATCAGGAGATTGGAGGGAGAAGAGCAGAGGGAAGAGATGATAGGATGGAAGAGGAGAGAGTAGCGGGAGAGAGAGAGCGAAGGTTGCGACGGCGCATTACCATCTGAGTAGGGGCAGAGTGAGTAGTGTTGGAGGAGAGCGAGAGAGAAAAGGATACAAAGTAGTGGTCGGAGACATGGAGGGGAGTTGCAGTGAGATTAGTAGAAGAACAGCATCTAGTAAAGATGAGGTCAAGCGTATTGCCTGCCTTGTGAGTAGGGGGGGACGGTGAGAGGGTGAGGTCAAAAGAGGAGAGGAGTGGAAAGAAGGAGGCAGAGAGAAATGAGTCAAAGGTAGACGTAGGGAGGTTAAAGTCACCCAGAACTGTGAGGGGTGAGCCATCCCCAGGAAAGGAACTTATCAAGGCGTCAAGCTCATTGATGAACTCTCCAAGGGAACCTGGAGGGCGATAAATGATAAGGATGTTAAGCTTGAATGGGCTAGTGACTGTGACAGCATGGAATTCAAATGAGGAGATAGACAGATGGGTCAGGGGAAAAAGAGAGAATGTACACTTGGGAGAGATGAGGATTCCTGTGCCACCACCCCGCTGATCAGATGCTCTCGGGGTATGCGAGAACACATGGTCAGACGAGGAGAGAGCAGTAGGAGTAGCAGTGTTTTCAGTGGTAATCCATGTTTCCGTCAGCGCCAAGAAGTCGAGGGACTGGAGGGTAGCATAGGCTGAGATGAACTCTGCCTTGTTGGCCGCAGAACGGCAGTTCCAGAGGCTGCCGGAGACCTGGAACTCTCGTGGGTCGTGCGTGCAGGGACCACCAGGTTAGAGTGGCAGCAGCCACGTGGTGTGAGGCGTTTGTATAGCCTGTGCGGAGAGGAGAAAACAGGGATAGACAGACGCATAGTTGACAGGCTACAGAAAATGGCTACAATAATGCAAAGGAGATCGGAATGAAATGAACTAAACATCTGGGAAAGCGAGAGAGCAGGGCCTCCCTCACTTACGTTACACTGAAACACCCAAATATAACTCTCCCAACTTCCACCTCAGAAACTATAATTGTTGTAAACTACAGCGGTTCAATGTTTTCTAGGAATAGACTAGCTTAGTTTATTCAGCTAGCTAACTTGGTACAGTATTCTTCCGTGAAAACCGTCCAGGGCACCGAATCCTATGACGCCACAGCCAACTAGCATGCCAGCCTCCAACAACACGGTTTAGCACCAATACTCGGCCACAACAAACCACCAGTGTGTCAACACGCCAAGCAGATAATTTGTGTCCTTGTCTAACGTATATTGAAAAGTATTAAATTTAATATTAACGTTGTGTAAAGTTCTGGGTTAGTCCCGACAGCTTGAGCGAGTCCGACGTCAACTTATTCAGCCAGTTAGTTAGCTAGAATAGTTAGCATACTAGCTAGCCATTGCTTTCTGCCAACGAAAAAAAACCTCCTCCCACGGCACGAACACACAGAGAGAGCCAAGCTAACGTAGTACACATTTGTATGCTATGTATTTACAACGTTTAAATATTTATCTCTGTTGGCCTCTTGATCTTTTTTTTTTTATTAGTCATTTGAAGACATTGAAGGGGTGATGATAGGTTTAACAGCCCATCATGTAGGCCTATATAGATGTATTTATAAATGTTTTTGTGAAAAAATTCTAACAAACAAAGAGGAAAATGTGTGGTGTGACAGGCTGGTGGACTCGCCTTGTATGCACAAGGTTCGCATCCAGCCAGGCCTCTCGGAAATTCGTTTTTAGCTTTTAAAGGGGCAATCAGCAGATGTTAAATACATTTTTGGACTTATGAATAAATGAACCTATCCATTGATTGTTGAAGAATATAACCTTTAAATACCTCATGAACTTATTTCAACTGTCGTACCCCATCAGAACCCAGAATATAAGATTGTTTTACTCCAATGTTTATTAACAAAGTAAATGTAAACAAACACTGTATAGCCTCAACATGGTTGAAACTATTATTTTGATACTGATTTTGTGTGCAGTTACTCCCTCTAGTGGCATTGACTTGCTGACCAGCAGGGTCCTCGCTTATCTTGAACCTATGATATTGGTGTTAATATTACCAAATGAAGAGCAATGGAGCTCCTTGTAAAATGCTGCTGAAATCTCTGAATATTTGAGGGGAATACCAGAAATAAATACATGGCTATGTTCTGAATGTTTGTAGATTCATTTGTAGAAAGCTTGTATAAAAGGGGGCTCACTTACAATTAGCTCAGTACAATTTACACATATTCCAGTTCAGCTTTCTAAATGAAACAGAAAATCAAGAAATATATCTGAATGTTCAGCTGGCTAACTTAATGATCCTGCTTTATGGAACAGCCAGGAGATTGGGAACTGATGTCCTACACAGTACACACAAAACAATAGGACATAAAACACTTCACTCCATGGTTCTGAAAGACTAAGCTATAGTAAAAGGCAAGAAGCAAATCAAGATTGTGTGTTGCATGGGAGAGCACTTAACCAATAGGAACGAGACGCAGGTTTCATTGTACAAAGTAGGAGCGAGACAAAAGCTGAGAATGAACCAAAAAGGCTTTATTCAATTTAGACTAGAAACAACATGCATAAAGCTCTCTGCAAGCATGCAAATGATCATGTTCTCCATGGAAATAAAAACCAAGCAACCTTCACAACAATGGTAAAATATATCAACAGTGCCCTAGGAAATATATTCAAACCCACATTTGCCTTTATATGTAAAAATGCATAAAATTATGCTTTTTTAAATGATGTACATAACTCACTCCAAACTTTAAAACATTTTGAATTAATTAAACAAAAAATCACATATTGACATGAGTAATTGCGACCCTTTGTCAATACTTTGATGGAAAAAGGATTGGCAAATTCAGCTGTGAATGTTTTGACTCATTTCTGACTTTGTGACATACCCCTGATGTCAAATAAAGTGACAACCTTTGCAAAACAAGCAATCCAGCTCTGCTAGCTATAAAAACGCTAAGAAAATGTCAAAATGTTCATCTATGTCAGGGTCTAACACAGAAATCCCCCCAGGTCATGCACCTGTCCTCATTCATGGTGACGTGAATGACATGGTCTTGGTTCAGCCCGCCAGCATCAGAGACCGTCAGATCAATGTAGAAGTTTCTCTGCTCCCTCATGGCCTTGAATGTCAATTCAACCACAGTTCCTGGGACAGGAGAAAAAGGGGACATATTTCAACCTTGAATGTGAAGAGTATGTTGATGTTGTCAAAAGAACATGCAGACAAAATGACATACTTGGTCTGTTGATATTATGAATAAAATTCAACAGACTAATGCAGAGTGAATATGTGAAAAGCAATGAACTGTGCACCTGCAGTGCAGTTTTGACACTAAAGGTTGCAAAACCATTAAAAGACATGTCCCCCTATTTCTCACCTGTTTTGTCCATTTGGGCAGTGCAATACATCTTGGACCCTTTCAGAAGTTCTACACTGAAGGGTTCAGCAAAGTCTGGGCCATCTCTGTCTGTCACCGCCAAACGCACTAGACGGGGGTCTTGGTTGCAGAGCTTCAACGGGGTGTCATCAATAGTCGGAGCATTGTCGTTTACATCTTCCAGTTCTATCAGAATGGTTCCAGTTGCAGTTGCAGGGATTTCATCTGATAACCCAAAGCAAGATACTTTTATCAAAAGGAGTAATGAAGAAGTCACAACTAAATTAACCTTGATCCCAGGCTGAAGCCTGCTGGTGAACGATATTACAACGAAATCAAAATACCACTTTCGATTGCGAGAATGAGAACTCTGTATTTGCCATCTTTGACAAAGGGAGATTCTCTGTCCAGAGGGTGTTTGGTTTTGATCATTCCAGTCTCGCTGTTGATGTCCAGCCATTTAGCAGGATCTCTGTACATGCGATACCTAGAACATACAGTATATTGAGTTAAAACATCGCCATTCACAAGTCTTCTTGAAATCTTAATGCATATGCATCTGATTGTACATCATCATAAAGTGCTTGTTATATAATTGAATTGACTTATCTGCATAATGTATCTCTCTCCATTTATATACCAGGGCCTCAACTCAATTTAATCAATTGCAGATAAAAGAAAGATTCATGAACTCACATGAGTTTATGTGCCATGATGTCTGGATCAATAGCTGCATACAGAACCAAGTCACTGTCCACTGGCAGGTGTTCAGATATGGAAACAACCTTTTCCACTGGGTCAAAGACAAGAGGTTCATTCAGATCCTCCACATTCACCTGGACTGTGGCAGTGGAGGTGGGCAGGCGGATGGCAAATGGGACCTCATTCTCCACAGTCACCAACAGGGTGTAGCGATTGTTCTTCTCAAAGTCAAGGGGCTAAACGGGAACGAGATACAGCTAGGTTCATGACACAATGACAAAAACATCAACAATTTTGTCAAATATTTGTATGGTTTGGCTTCTACGATGAAATTCAGACCTCGGTCAAATACATATTTGCTGTAACTCAGTTCCATTCACATACTCATCTGAAAAAAGAAACAAAAAACCAAGCAGGTACCTTGGCTGTAGTAATGATTCCTTCCAGTCTGCAAGGCCCGGTGTTAACAGTGAACAATCCACCTGGGTCTCCATCTACAATCCTGTACACTGTGGCCCAGTTGGAAGAGTGTGGCTCATCTCCATCAATCACTGGCATTTTGACCACCAGAGCATTCACTTTATTCTCTGGGACAGACACCGTGTTCTGAAAAGAAAATACATTTTGAGAACATGTGAGAAGATGTGTTGTATGCCATTTATCAAGTTCATCATATTTTCCTCAAGTCAGATCCTTCAATCAAAATATTTCCCTCTTTAAGTCACCTTTACTGTTTAATGATCAGGACTGTTTGCTGATTGTGCACTTACCGAAGACATCACAAATTGAGGAGCCATGTCATTGACGTCCGTTACCGTAATTATGGATTTTCCGAAAGATGTCAGACCATTTCCCACCATATCAACAGCTTGGATATCCAAGGTATATTTTGGAATTTTCTGGAAAATGACACCAGATGGAGCATATTGAGAAATGTAGCGGTTAAGTTAAAATTGCATGCTAGTAGTATAGCCACTAACCTCTCTGTCCAGTCCAGCAGCATTGACCCGAATCCAGCCTGTGACAGGGTTGATGACAAACATGTTGGGACTCGGCAGTTTAGGTTCTTGATTAATAATAGTGTATCTGACATCAGAATTGGCTGAGCCAGGCTCATCTGCATCGGTGGCTGTTACCTCCATGACCTCAAAGCCTGAGAAGAAAATATTTCAACATAATACATTATTTTCATGGATGACATCAAGAAAAAAAAAGATTGAATATTGATACATTACTTTTATCCTAAACCTCAGTTTATGATATCTGACTAAATGTTGACTGAGACACACCTGGTAGGTATGCTTCAGGGACACTCCCTGTAAAAGGATCTTGGGTGAATACCGGCTTGTTGTCATTCATATCAATTACTGTAACAATAATCTCCATGGGTTCTTCTGCTCTACCCGAACCAACTGCAAAAGCATGAGCCACAAGCTAAAGGGGAAAATATATAATCATTTAATCAAAATAACACATGCATTCTAATTTCTATAATTCAAAAGACAAAACACAAACAGACATTACCATATATTTGTCTTGTTTACAAACATTACCAGATATTTGTCTTGTTTACAAACATTACCATATATTTGTCTTGTTTACAAACATTAACATATATTTGTCTTGTTTACAAACTTTACTGGATATTGGTCTTGTCTCTCTCTGTCCAAAGGCTGGGTCACATAGAGAACCCCAGAGTTTTTGTCCACAGTGAACAGTCCCACAGGGGGTTGATCTGCTCCACTACCCGTGATGCTGTACTGGATCTTCAACTCTTTATCATAGTTGGACCTGATCTGAATGTAAATATTAACAATGTTAAAACCAGAGCAAAATCCTGAACCAACCATATTTCCTGCCAACATAAACCTACAATCACTCACCTGCACCATATTCTTGGGGAAGGGGCCTCTGTCGTTCTCTGGGAAGTTAATGGGAGGAATGACCCAATCCCTTTTCCTTCTCACCAGACCTACCAAAGACTTAGGAAACTCCAGAACTGGAAGACTTGCAGGATATTTAGGCTGTCAGAAAAATATATTTACAAATTAGAAAAATAAGACCACCCCTATGGCACTTATGCAGATGGATGACAACAATGATTAGTTATTGAGGAATGAAACGGACACTAAGTTGTAAGATCCACATTCTCACCTGAGAGACAATGCCAGCATCCTCATGCCCGAAACCCTCTGTGAGGAGATCAAATTAATATTAACACTTAAAGCAAACAATGCCACTACAGTATGTTGCTACTACTCTGCATAATGCATATTAAAATGATCTTGATTTGACAAATCTAATTTTTTTGCCAATATTCTAAACAGTAAAATAAGTCACCCTCAGTTTCTTCCCCTCCTGTCAGTGGATAGTCAAAGCCATTGCCTGACTTTAAAGTCTCAGACATTCTCCCCAGGGCCCAACCCTGAGGTTTGAAGGAAAACAAATATTGTAAAACATGATCTACACTTCCCTCCATATGTTATTGTACAGTGAAGTTAAACGTTTTTATTTGGCTCTACACTCCAGCCTTTTACATTTGAGAGATAATGTTTAATATTAAGCAACAGTACAGAATGGCAGCTTTTATTTGAGGATATTTTCATACACATCTGTTCCACCATTTAAAAATGAAAGCACTTTATGTATCTAGTCCCTCCATTTGAAGAAGTCATAAGTATTTGGACAAATTCCCTTATAGTGAATTAAAGCAGTCAAAGTGACACTACAAACTTGATGGATGAATTTGAGGTGTCTTTTGGATAATGTTTTGCCCAATAGGAACTGAAAAATATGGCTAGGTTGTAGAATCGAAAGATCATTTAAATACGTGGGTGCTGGTTTTAGGCCGGTAGCAACCACCACAGGGTGTCCATCCAGAACACGAGGAACCAACATTTCAGTTTCAGGGGGTTTAATAAATGATCCACACACACACACACACACACACACACACACACACACATCCAACACCACTCTGAAACTAATTATGTCTGACAAGGATTGTGGTTCTGAAAACAGAGGTAAAACTTAGACTATAGCACTGATATGCTTAAAATGACTAACAAGCTAGAACAGGCTTGTGTATTAAAGAATGGGCTATACACTGTAGCAGGAAATGTGTGTTCACATGGCAATAACCAACAGAGGCTATGGAACTTGTAGACATGGTAAACTTAGTAAATATACTAATGTAAACAGTGCAGTATTTTAAGTACAGTGGGGGAAAAAAGTATTTAGTCAGCCACCAATTGTGCATGTTCTCCCACTTAAAAAGATGAGAGAGGTCTGTAATTTTCATCATAGGTACACGTCAACTATGACAGACAAATCCAGAAAATCACATTGTAGGATTTTTAATGAATTTATTTGCAAATTATGGTGGAAAATAAGTATTTGGTCACCTACAAACAAGCAAGATTTCTGGCTCTCACAGACCTGTAACTTCTTCTTTAAGAGGCTCCTCTGTCCTCCACTCGTTACCTGTATTAATGGCACCTGTTTGAACTTGTTATCAGTATAAAAGACACCTGTCCACAACCTCAAACAGTCACACTCCAAACTCCACTATTGCCAAGACCAAAGAGCTGTCAAAGGACACCAGAAACAAAATTGTAGACCTGCACCAGGCTGTGAAGACTGAATCTGCAATAGGTAAGCAGCTTGGTTTGAAGAAATCAACTGTGGGAGCAATTATTAGGAAATGGAAGACATACAAGACCACTGATAATCTCCCTCGATCTGGGGCTCCACGCAAGATCTCACCCCGTGGGGTCAAAATGATCACAAGAACGGTGAGCAAAAATCCCAGAACCACACGGGGGGACCTAATGAATGACCTGCAGAGAGCTGGGACCAAAGTAACAAAGCCTACCATCAGTAACACACTACGCCGCCAGGGACTCAAATCCTGCAGTGCCAGACGTGTCCCCCTGCTTAAGCCAGTACATGTCCAGGCCCGTCTGAAGTTTGCTAGTGTGCATTTGGATGATCCAGAAGAGGATTGGGAGAATGTCATATGGTCAGATGAAACCAAAATAGAACTTTTTGGTAAAAACTCAACTCGTCGTGTTTGGAGGACAAAGAATGCTGAGTTGCATCCAAAGAACACCATACCTACTGTGAAGCATGGGGGTGGAAACATCATGCTTTGGGGCTGTTTTTCTGCAAAGGGACCAGGACGACTGATCCGTGTAAAGGAAAGAATGAATGGGGCCATGTATCGTGAGATTTTGAGTGAAAACCTCCTTCCATCAGCAAGGGCATTGAAGATGAAACGTGGCTGGGTCTTTCAGCATGACAATGATCCCAAACACACCGCCCGGGCAACGAAGGAGTGGCTTCGTAAGAAGCATTTCAAGGTCCTGGAGTGGCCTAGCCAGTCTCCAGATCTCAACCCCATAGAAAATCTTTGGAGGGAGTTGAATGTCCGTGTTGCCCAGCGAAAGCACCAAAACATCACTGCTCTAGAGGAGATCTGCATGGAGGAATGGGCCAAAATACCAGCAACAGTGTGTGAAAACCTTGTGAAGACTTACAGAAAACGTTTGACCTGTGTCATTGCCAACAAAGGGTATATAACAAAGTATTGAGAAACTTTTGTTATTGACCAAATACTTATTATCCACCATAATTTGCAAATAAATTCATTAAAAATCCTAAAATGTGATTTTCTGGATTTTTTTTTCTCATTTTGTCTGTCATAGTTGACGTGTACCTATGATGAAAATTACTAAATACTTTTTTTCCCCACTGTACATCTACACAACACCAGCACACCCCTTTCCTGCAGTCAAATGGCCAAATCGCCCTCTAGTGGCCTCATGGTTGGAATGTTAATATTTTTCATTATTTCACAATGAATAAAACATGTTTCTGTATAAAACGGTTTTGTTATATTTCAGTCTTCTGTGATGTATATAAAGCGTAATATTGGTGAACAGGGAACTGAGGGCTAAGATGCTCTGGACCTACTGGGACTATAGGGGCTATAGACTGAGGACCTAGTAGGACAGAGGGTGAGGTGTCACCTACGACAGGATACTGAACACCTCGGTGAGGAGGGTCCTCCACGGGGACGTCAGGCGGGTCTTCCACGGGGACTTCAGGTGGGTCTTCCACGGGGACGTCAGGCGGGTCTTCCATGGGGACGTCAGGCGTGTCTTCCACGGGGACGTCAGGCGGGTCTTCCACAGGGACATCAGGCGGGTCTTCCACGGGGACATCAGGCGGGTCTTCCACGGGGACGTCAGGCGGGTCTCCTAAGGCAGGAACTAGCAGGACACAGTTCAGAGGGGCTAGCATAAACCACAAGACTTGGACAGGCAGGTCACACTAGGCAGGGGCTGACAGGGCCTGGACAGCAGGCATGGACCAAGCCACTGCAGCAGAGATTGGATGGGGCTCCCAGGGCGTCTTTGGACAGCAGCAGGCTGTATGTCAAAGGTTGGACTAGTTGGTTCCCACCAGACAGGGACCGGAGAGGTCTGAGTGGCAGGGCTGGACTTGTCGCCTTCTGCGGCTGCAAGCAGGACTCCCGCATTATGGACCAGCTGACATTCGGAGGCATTGGTTGGAGCACAGTGGTAGGGTGCTCTCCCAGGGTGAGCTCAGGTAGCTCCACTGTTCATAGATAAGGCTGTAGGTCTTCCTGCTCCCAATCGGACAGGGAGGTGTGGATTGATCTTGGGTACAGAAAAGGGGTCAGCAGAATCTCTTTCGCTGAAGACAGCGACGGCACCACTGTGGGAACCATTTGAGACTGCGGCAGTAGCTTGTTGGAGCACGGTGGGGTGCTCCCCCAGGGTGAGCTCAGGTATCTCCTCTGTTCCTGGAGGAGACTGTGGAACCACTGTGGAGACGATTTGAGACTCCGTGGAAGGAGCTGGATGAAGCACAGAGGTGGGAGTGGCAAGCTGAGGCTCCATGGCAGGAGCGAGTGTAGTAGGCCCACTATTATCTTGAACTCCATGGTCAGCGCAGGCTAGATCTTCACGGCTAGGGTCGGCTGGAGCACAGTGGTGGGGTGATCCGCCAGGGTGAGCTCTGGTAGCTCCTCAGCCCTGGAGAAAGATGTAGCACCAATGTGAGGGAGTCCATAGCAAGGGTTGGATCCGAGACCAGGGCTGATGATGAAGCTGATGTGGAAGGGCGTAGCTTCTCAAGCATCTTCTGATGTCTGGCTTCGCGGAGTTGGCCGTGTTGGCGCCGCAGAACCTCATTCTGGCGCTTCTGTTGTAGTATCTGTTGCATGACAATCTCTGAGATGATGTCATGTTTTTGGGCAGCTTGGTGGCCCAGGTCCCTGTTCTCCCCGTCTAAGACACCTTTCAGTTGTAAGAGGAGAGAATTGTTGAAGGCCTGGCTGAGACGGTCAAGTGACAACTTGCAGTGTCCATCAGGTAAGTACTGGCGATGGTGGTCAGGTGGATAGTAGGAACCTTCCATCTTTCTGACTGTTTCAATGAGCTCACCTATCTCGTCACGCTGGCTGTGAGAACACACTGCGTCCTCTCCGGTTGTCACTGGCAGTCCACGCTCAGGTCAACGATGAACCCGGTGATCTCTGGTCGAGGTTCGACACTGATCCTCAGGATTTCTGGTCGAGGTTCTATGCTTATCTTGGTGATCTCTGTTCGAGGTTAGCCTTAGGTGGGAACCCGGTGAATTTGCAACCGATGAAAAGGCTGAGGCTCTGTCCTCTATTCTGCTGGTCAGCCTGGGTGGGGACTTGGACCGGTGATGAGTCGTTGAAGGGGAAGATGGCCATTTTGAATGCAGAATGTCTCGAGTGCTCAAGAGAACCCTCTAGCTGCTCTCCCTCGTAGGAGTGGTATGTGGATGTGTGTGGTAGTCTGTTCCTTGACTCGTATCCAAGCCATAATTATCAAGAGATTGTGGCAGGTGAGCTGGTCGGCGAGGATGGATGACATCTTATGGAGGATCTTCTCTGTTAACTGGCATCCTTGGGCTGTAGCAGTTACTGGATCAGGCTCAAAAGGACCATGAAAAATAGGTGGGAAACGTAGGTGCTGGTTTTAGGCCGGTAGCAACCACCACAGGGTGTCCATCCAGAACACGAGGAAACAGTATTTCAGTTTCAAGAGGTTTAATTAATTATCCACACTCACAAATCCAACACCACTCTGACAGTAATTGTGTCTAACAATGATTGTGGTTCTGAAAACAAAGAGGTAAAACTTAGACTATAGCACTGATATGCATGACATGACTAACAAGTTAGAACAGGCTTGTATTTAACAGCACAGGCTATACCACTGTAGCAGGAAATGTGTGTTCACATGGCACTAACCAACACAGGCTATGGAACTTGTAGAAATAGTAAATATACTAATGTAAACAATGCAGTATTGTAAATAAGTCTACACAACATTAACACATTAAACATGAGCGATATACACAGAAAATTGCATAGCAGCACACGTGGGAAATTCGGTTAATCGATAACAGGAATGCTAAATACTAATGCATTCTGAATGGAAATTACAGAGGCACAAGGATCATACCCCCCAAAAAATGCTTATCTATCCTGTTATTGATGAGAGGTTAGCATGTTTTGTTGTAGCCTCTGAAAGGCACCTTACTCATCATTATTCATGATTTATTCATGATTTTTCTTAATCATGAATATGGTCCTCTGTAGCTCAGCTGGTAGAGCACGGCGCTTGTAACGCCAAGGTAGTGGGTTTGATCCCCGGGACCACCCATACACAAAAATGTATGCACGCATGACTGTAAGTCGCTTTGGATAAAAGATTCTGCTAAATGGCATATTATGGCATTATCATGACTTATTTTGAAATGTTCAGAAACATCTTAGAAGGAAATTCCAGTCACCATTTACCGTTCAGTTCCTATTATGCAAAACATAACCCAAAACACAACAAAAACAAACTGCAAACGCATCCAACAAATTTGAAGAGTCTCAAGCTTGATGTAGTCATTGAGTGCAAGGAATATGGGACCAAATAATAAACCTTTGACTACTTTGATACACTATAAGTGAATTTGCCCAAGTACTTATGACTTGCTCACATGGCGGGGACTAGTCAAATAAAGTGCTTTCTGTTCTAAACTGTAAAACAGATGTGTATAAAAGAAAAACTCAAATAAAAGGTGACATTCTGTACTGTCGCCTCATATGACACATTTGATCTCAAATCCAAAATGCTGTAGTATAGAGCCTAATTTAAATTGTATATTTAATGTCCAAAAACACATGTAGGGGAGTGTACTTCACATGTCACGCCAAAGAGGTACAGTACAGTGCCTCGCAAAAGTATTCATCCCCCTTGCCTTTTTTCCTATTTTGTTGCATTACACCTGTTATTGAAATTGATTTTTTTGGTGATTTCATGTAATGGACATAAACAAAATAGTCCAAATTGGTGAAGTGAAATGAAAAAAAATTACTTGTTTCAAAAAATGCTAAAAAATAAATAACGTAAAAGTGGTGAGTGCATATGTATTCACCCCCTTTGCTATGAAGCCCCTAAATAAGATCTGGTGCAACCAATTACCTTCAGAAGTCACATAATTAGTTAAATAAAGTCCATCTGTGTGCAATCTAAGTGTCACAGGATCTGTCAAATGATCTCAGTATATATACACACCTGTTCTGAAAGGCCCCAGAGTCTGCAACACCACTACGCACCACCAGGCAAGCGGCACTATGAAGACCAAGGAGCTCTCCAAACAGGTCAGGGACAAAGTTATGGAGAAGTACAGATCAGGGTTGGGTTATAAAAAAATATCAGAAACTTTGAACATCCCACGGAGCACCATTAAATCCATTATTAAACAATGGAAAGAATTTGGCACAACAAACCTGCCAAGAGAGGGCCACCCACCAAAACTCACGGCCCAGGCAAGGAGGGCATTAATCAGAGAGGCAACAAAGAGACCAAAGATAACCCTGAAGGAGCTGCAAAGCTCCACAGCGGAGATTGGGGTATCTGTCCATAGGACCACTTTAAGCCGTACACTACACAGAGCTGGGCTTTACAAAAGAGTGGCCAGAAAAAAGCCATTGCTTAAAGAAAAAAATAAGCAAACATGTTTGGTGTTCGCCAAAAGCCATTTGGGAGACTCCCCAAACATATGGAAGAAGGTACTCTGGTCAGATGAGACTAAAATTGAGCTTTTTGGCCATCAAGGAATACGCTATGTCTGGCACAAACCCAACACCTCTCATCATCCCTAGAACACCGATGTTTTTCCATCGGCAGGGACTGGGAAACTGGTCAGAATTGAAGGAATGATGGATGGCGCCAAATACAGGGAAATTCTTGAGGGAAACCTGTTTCAGTCTTCCAGAGATTTGAGACTGGGACGGAGGTTCACCTTCCAGCAGGACAATGACCCTAAGCATACTGCTAAAGAGACATTTGAGTGGTTTAAGGGGAAACATTTAAATGTCTTGGAATGGCCTAGTCAAAGCCCAGACCTCAATCCAATTGAGAATCGGTGGTATGACTTAAAGATTGCTGTACACCAGCGGAACCCATCCAACTTGAAGGAGCTGGAGCAGTTTTGCCTTGAAGAATGGCCAAAAATCCCACTGGCTAGATGTGCCAAGCTTATAGAGACATACCCCGAAAGACAAGCAGCTGTAATTGCTGCAAAAGGTGGCTCTACAAAGTATTGACTTTGGGGGGGTGAATAGTTATGCACACTCAAGTTTTCTGTTTTTTTGTCTTATTTCTTGTTCGTTTCACAAAAAAAAATATTTTGCATCTTCAAAGTGGTAGGCATGTTGTGTAAATCAAATTATACAAACCCCAAAAAAATGCCAAGGGGGGTGAATACTTTCGCAAGCCACTGTATATGATATCATATGCATGCATCTTCATATTTATAAATGTTGTTGTATATAAGTATATAAGCACAAGATATTGGATCATGCACTTGCGTGCCCCACATTCAGAAAAGAGTAAGAACTTAACAACATATCTTATTAAGCAAAACAGTCTTTTCATTTTTTGATTTGACATTCTAGTGAACATTAAAATATAGACCTATTCAATAATCAAATTTAGCCAGAGCTCACCCAGATCAAGAAGATGGTGATGTGAGATGCCATCGGTCGGAATAATAGTAATTTCAACAACTGATCAATATTAAAAACATGACAAAATAACTCAATTTGGCTAAAGTGACACTTCTCATCAACCAGTTTTGTATTCAGTGTCAGTTTGTCACGCCACAACTTCCTGATCGAGACTAGAAGTGACACTCTTCAAAAGACCACCACATGGTTATGAAGAATGGATGCATGGACTGAAAGATATATTGCAAAACTATCACTACCACAGTATTGAAAACTAGTTAAGTGTTATAAACAAGGCCTCAGGTCTATAAACTAATTCCTGGACAAGCAGGCAGATGAAGGGCCATGATCAGTAGGGCACAACAATGTTTTGAAACAAAAAGCAAAAATGACACTGTCCTGCAGTCTAGGTAAAAACAAATGACCAAGAGAGTAGACACATCTGTTGTGCATGTTTGCAGATTCAAGGGTTGTGTGGTAGTCACAGCCCACTGGGTACACCACCCAATTACAACGGGGATAATTGGGAAACATTTTGGTTGAGATGTTGATCAATGCGATTACAACCTAAATTCACCCACTCAAAAAGACAGCCAAAAGTTAGTTACATTTCCAATGTGTTATCACTATGCTTTCAACCATTTTTAAAAGCACAACCAAATTCCAATGGAAAAACAATGTCAGATTTTTGGTTCAGTTGTCACCCAAATGTCTATCACTGCGCTTTCAAACATTTTAAAAGTACAACTGTGCATGTGCAGGCCGTCAAATCAAAGGCAGTCCTTTGAAAACATGTCAGTTTGTCACTTTCACAAGGTTGGAGTAATAACATGTTCAACTACTTAAGACATTTGCTCAAATCTAGGTTGTGCCTTTAGATTGAGAAAAATTAACAATGAAGGTAGAATTTTTCACCTCTCTCATTGACTTCTCAAACCCCAAACCCGAAACCCCAAACCCCGGCCTGGTCTGCTTTGTCTGTTGCACAAGCGTTCCCGGAAGTCTCGCGATGTTGCTCCTCTGGGTTTAGAAACTGTGGGGTAGCTGTATATAGATCAATTCTCCAGAAGGAGTGTCACGCCCTGGCTCTGGGGACACTTGTATGTTGAGCCAGGGTGTGAGTTTCCTTTGGGTATTCTAGTTGTTGAATTTCTATGTTGGCGAGAGTGGTTCTCAATCAGAGGCAACGAGTGTCAGCTGTTGCTGGTTGTCTCTGATTGGGAACCACATTTAGACAGGCTGTTTTCCCACAGTGGTTGTGGGATCTTGTTCCTTTTGGTTTGTACCGTAGGACTGCACGTATCGTTTGTTGTTTTGTTCGGGTGATTACTCTATTAAATAAAATATGTTCACCTTTAACGCTGCGCCTTGGTCCTCTGTTCCCGACGATCGTGACAAGGAGTTGCTGCCCAGACTATTGTTTTTTTTCTGATAGTGGATATAAAGCTGAAGATCTGACGTTGTCTTAAAGAAACAAATTCAACATATTTTATTCAAGGGTTGTCTATGTTGAAATTTGGCTATCATGACGACATGAACCTTTAATTGAAATTCCACGCTGATTACTTTTTTTTAAATCCAATGTATTTTCCACGTCACAATATGTTGACAAATTACATTGAAACAAGGTTGATTCAACCAGTTTGTGGCCAGTGGGAGGTTTCATTATACAGACTGGAGGTGACAAAGATGGCTACGAACCAAAACACTTCATTCAAATTAGAATAAAAACAACAGTTTTACCCTCTCCATTTAAGAGTCCGGTTTGAATATTCAGAAAATGCATCTTGTTCTCAAAAATTATCACTGACAATGTTGACTTTGTTAAAGAAAGGTTTCCATCATGTGGCTTTTTTGTGTTATTCAGCTCATTTACCATTTTGAGGAAGTAAAAAGAGCTGTAATTTTAACTATTCAAACTGGCCTCTCATTTTTCTATCTGTTAAACTCTGATGAAGTCTACAGGCCGAAACACATTGGTTTTAATATTACAGAAGCATTATCAACTTCCACTGTCCTCAAAGACTTGCTGTATTTCAATTTCCTCTTAACTATTCAAACTGCACTCTTAGAAACAAAGGTTCTGGATAGAACCAAAAATGGTTCTATGCTTGCTTCATATATGGCACCATTAAGGTTCTGAACCCAAATTGGTTCCATATAGAAACCTATATGGAACAAATGTTGGTTCAGTAAAGAAGAACCCCTGGGTATCTCAAAGAACCCTACAAAAGGGCTCTATATAGAAACTTTAGGGGTGCCATATATGAAACAAGCAATAGAAGCCTTTTTGGTTATTTTTAAGTGTGGGAAATAGTTTTATGTCCATGCCAATTTTCCTGAACTAGCTAACTATATGGGATGGCACTTGGGATCTACTCTCTCTAACACTCATATCAGGTCCAATGGAGATGAAATACTGTAGAATTGATATAGAATCTCTGTGCACTCTAAAAATAAAAGGTTCCTGGAATATCCTTTAGGGGTTCTTCAAATTGAAACTCTGGGGGAACCGCTATAAATTCTTCAAATAACCCCTTTTAATGGATCCTCGAAGAACCTTTTGAAGAATCTTTTGGGATTAATTTTTTAACTACCACCCTCCCAGTGGAGGCTGGTGACTTGAAAAAATGAGGAGCATGGGAGGCCCACGGTACAGGCGCAGAACGCACGGAGACGTCAAAGTGTGTTTCGAAAATCGTCAAAGAGTAATTATTTTAACCTAAAGCATTTAATAAAGATTTTTGCATCTTCAAAGTGGTAGGCATGTTGTGTAAATCTAATTATACAAACCCCCAAAAAATGCCAAGGGGGGTGAATACTTTCGCAAGCCACTGTATATGATATCATATGCATGCATCTTCATATTTATAAATGTTGTTGTATATAAGTATATAAGCACAAGATATTGGATCATGCACTTGCGTGCCCCACATTCAGAAAAGAGTAAGAACTTAACAACATATCTTATTAAGCAAAACAGTCTTTTCATTTTTTGATTTGACATTCTAGTGAACATTAAAATATAGACCTATTCAATAATCAAATTTAGCCAGAGCTCACCCAGATCAAGAAGATGGTGATGTGAGATGCCATCGGTCGGAATAATAATAATTTCAACAACTGATCAATATTAAAAACATGACAAAATAACTCAATTTGGCTAAAGTGACACTTCTCATCAACCAGTTTTGTATTCAGTGTCAGTTTGTCACGCCACAACTTCCTGATCGAGACTAGAAGTGACACTCTTCAAAAGACCACCACATGGTTATGAAGAATGGATGCATGGACTGAAAGATATATTGCAAAACTATCACTACCACAGTATTGAAAACTAGTTAAGTGTTATAAACAAGGCCTCAGGTCTATAAACTAATGACTGGACAAGCAGGCAGATGAAGGGCCATGATCAGTAGGGCACAACAATGTTTTGAAACAAAAAGCAAAAATGACACTGTCCTGCAGTCTAGGTAAAAACAAATGACCAAGAGAGTAGACACATCTGTTGTGCATGTTTGCAGATTCAAGAGTTATGTGGTAGTCACAGCCCACTGGGTACACCACCCAATTACAACGGGGATCATTGGGAAACATTTTGGTTGAGATGTTGATCAATGCGATTATAACCTAAATTCACCCACTCAAAAAGACAGCCAAAAGTTAGTTACATTTCCAATGTGTTATCACTATGCTTTCAACCATTTTTAAAAGCACAACCAAATTCCAATGGAAAAACAATGTCAGAGTTTTGGTTCAGTTGTCACCCAAATGTCTATCACTGCGCTTTCAAACATTTTAAAAGTACAACTGTGCATGTGCAGGCCGTCAAATCAAAGGCAGTCCTTTGAAAACATGTCAGTTTGTCACTTTCACAAGGTTGGAGTAATAACATGTTCAACTACTTAAGACATTTGCTCAAATCTAGGTTGTGCCTTTAGATTGAGAAAAATTAACAATGAAGGAAGAATTTTTCACCTCTCTCATTGACTTCTCAAACCCCAAACCCCAAACCCCGGCCTGGTCTGCTTTGTCTGTTGCACAAGCGTTCCCGGAAGTCTCGCGATGTTGCTCCTCTGGGTTTAGAAACTGTGGGGTAGCTGTATATACAGTGAGCTCCATAATTCACTGGACAGTGACCATTCTTTTGTTATTTTGGTTCTGTACTCTAGCACTTTGAGTTTGAAAGGATACAATGACAATGAGGGTGAAGTGCAGACTGTCAGCTTTAATTTGAGGGTATTTTCATACATATCGGATGAACCGTTTACGAATTATAGAAGCTTTTGTACATGGTCCCCCCCCATTTTCGGGCATCAAAAATCATTGGACAGTTTAACATAATGTAGAATAAAGTAATCATTGTTAATATTTGGTCGCATATCCTTTGCATGCAATGACTGCTTGAAGTCTGCGATGCATTGACATCACCAGACGCTGGGTATCTTCCCTGGTGATGCTCTGCCAGGCCTGTACTGCAGCCATCTTCAGTTCCTGCTTATTTTGGGGACTTATTGCCTTCAGTCTCCTCTTCAGCATGTAAAATGCATGTTCAATTGGATTCAGATCCGGTGATTGACTCGGCCAGTCAAGGATTTTCCACTTTTTGGCCATCAAAAACCCCTTTGTTGCTCTAGCAGTATGTTTAGGGTCATTGTCTTGTTGCATGATGAAGTGCCGTCCAATGAGTTTGGAGGCATTTGGTTTTATCTGAGCAGATAAAATATTTCTATAGACTTCAGAATTCATTGTTCTACTTCTGTCTGCAGTCACATCATCGATGAAGACAAGTGAGCCTGTTCCACTGGCAGCCATACAGGCCCAAGCCATAACACCCCCTCCACCATGTTTCACGGATGAGGTGGTATGCTTTGGATCATGGGCATTTCTTTTTTTTCTCCACACTTTCCTCTTTCCATCACTCTGGTACATGTTAATCTTTGTCTCATCTGTCCACAATACTTTTTTCCAGAACTCTTGGGGCTCTTTTAGGTGCTTTTTAGCAAACTGTAATCTCGCCTTTCTGTTCTTCAGGCTTATCAGTGGTTTGCATCTTGTAGTGTACCCTCTGTAGTCCTGCTGGTGTAGTCTTCTACGTATGGTAGACTTTGACACATCTACACCTGCATCCAGGAGAGTGTTTTTGATCTGTTGGGCTGTTGTCAGGGGGGTTTTCTTCACCATAGAGAGTATTCTCCGGTCATCCACTACAGTGGTCTTCCTCGGTCTACCGGGTCTTTTGACATAATTGAGTTCACCGGTTGTTTTTTTCTTGTTAATGATGAACCAAACTGTTGACTTGGGCATGGCCAGGGTTTTTGCAATGTTCCTGATTGATTGATTTTCATTTCTGAGCCTTATGACGGCCAGCTTCATTTGCATCGACACTGCTGTCTTCCTCATGTTGTCACACCACAACAACAACCTCCAAAGGCAATAGCAAAGTCTAGAATCAATGCTATTCATCAACAGCTCTCCTGCATTCACTAACGACACAAATGAATACACCTGCCTAACGACACACATCTGTGAAGCCAATTTAACAAATACTTGTAGTACCTTAAAATGGGGGGACCATGTATAAAAGGTGCTATCATTTCTAAACAGTTCATCCGATATATATGAAAATACCCTCAAATTAAAGCTGACAGTCTGCACTTCACCCTCATTGTCATTGTATCCTTTCAAACTCAAAGTGCTAGAGTACAGAACCAAAATAACAAAACAATTGTCACTGTCCAATGAATTATGGAGCTCACTGTAGATCAATTCTCCAGAAGGAGTTGCTGCCCAGACTATTGTTTTTTTTTCTGATAGTGGATATAAAGCTGAAGATCTGACGTTGTCTTAAAGAAACAAATTCAACATATTTTATTCAAGGGTTGTCTATGTTGAAATTTGGCTATCATGACGACATGAACCTTTAATTGAAATTCCACGCTGATTACTTTTTTTTTTTTATCCAATGTATTTTCCACGTCACAATATGTTGACAAATTACGTTGAAACAAGGTTGATTCAACCAGTTTGTGGCCAGTGGGAGGTTTCATTATACAGACTGGAGGTGACAAAGATGGCTACGAACCAAAACACTTCATTCAAATTAGAATAAAAACAACAGTTTTACCCTCTCCATTTAAGAGTCCGGTTTGAATATTCAGAAAATGCATCTTGTTCTCAAAAATTATCACTGACAATGTTGACTTTGTTAAAGAAAGGTTTCCATCATGTGGCTTTTTTGTGTTATTCAGCTCATTTACCATTTTGAGGAAGTAAAAAGAGCTGTAATTTTAACTATTCAAACTGGCCTCTCATTTTTCTATCTGTTAAACTTAAACTCTGATGAAGTCTACAGGCCGAAACACATTGGTTTTAATATTACAGAAGCATTATCAACTTCCACTGTCCTCAAAGACTTGCTGTATTTCAATTTCCTCTTAACTATTCAAACTGCACTCTTAGAAACAAAGGTTCTGGATAGAACCAAAAATGGTTCTATGCTTGCTTCATATATGGCACCATTAAGGTTCTGAACCAAAATTGGTTCCATATAGAAACCTATATGGAACAAATGTTGGTTCAGTAAAGAAGAACCCCTGGGTATCTCAAAGAACCCTACAAAAGGGCTCTATATAGAAACTTTAGGGGTGCCATATATGAAACAAGCAATAGAAGCCTTTTTGGTTATTTTTAAGTGTGGGAAATAGTTTTATGTCCATGCCAATTTTCCTGAACTAGCTAACTATATGGGATGGCACTTGGGATCTACTCTCTCTAACACTCATATCAGGTCCAATGGAGATGAAATACTGTAGATTTGATATAGAATCTCTGTGCACTCTAAAAATAAAAGGTTCCTGGAGTATCCTTTAGGGGTTCTTCAAATTGAAACTGTGGGGGAACCGCTATAAATTCTTCAAATAACCCCTTTTAATGGATCCTCGAAGAACCTTTTGAAGAATATTTTGGGATTAATTTTTTAACTACCCCCCTCCCAGTGGAGGCTGGTGACTTGAAAAAATGAGGAGCATGGGAGGCCCACGGTACAGGCGCAGAACGCACGGAGACGTCAAAGTGTGTTTCAAAAATCGTCAAAGAGTAATTATTTTAACCTAAAGCATTTAATAAAGATTTTTGCATCTTCAAAGTGGTAGGCATGTTGTGTAAATCAAATTATACAAACCCCCAAAAAATGCCAAGGGGGGTGAATACTTTCGCAAGCCACTGTATATGATATCATATGCATGCATCTTCATATTTATAAATGTTGTTGTATATAAGTATATTGTCACGATCGTCATATGGAACAGACCAAGGCGCAGCGTGATGAACAAACATACTTTAATTAGTTAAAGTTTAAACATGATACAAAACAAGAAACGACTCGTGACGTCCAACGGTATCAATGACCGAACACGGAACAAAAACCCACAAACCCAAAGGGAAAACAGACAGTTTAAATATGGCTCCCAATCAGAGACAACCAGCCAACAGCTGACACTCATTGCCTCTGATTGGGAGTCACACAGGCAAACATAGAAATCAACAAACTAGAACCCCCAACATAGAAATACACACATAGAATGAACACACCCTGGCTCAACATAATGAGTCCCAGAGCCAGGGTGTGACAGTACCCCCCCCCCCCTAAAGGCGCGGACTGCGACCGCGCCTCAACTAAACAAAACAGGGGAGGGCTGGGCGGGCATACCTCCTCGGCGGCGGTTCTGGCTCCGGCCTTGACCACCACCCTCCAATACACCCCCCATAGCGCCCCTGGTCCAGTCTGGCCCCGCCGGCTGGAGCAGGACTGGACTTAGCAGGAGCGGTTAGCTTCAGCTCCATAGTGGAGCAGTTGACCGGTACCTTACCAGGCACCGGTGACCCAGGCACGGGTTGTGCTGGACTGACGACGCGCACCCCTGGCTTGGTGCGTGGAGGAGGAACGGGCCTTACCAGGCTGACGACTCGCACCCCTGGCTTGGTGCGTGGAGGAGGGACGGGCCTTACCAGGCTCACGACTCGCACCCCTGGCTTGGTGCGTGGAGGAGGAACGGGCCTTACCAGGCTGACATCTCGCACCCCTGGCTTAGTGCGAGTGGCAGGAACAGGCCGGGCCGGGCTGACGACGCGCACCGTATACTTGGTGCGAGTGGCAGGAACAAGCCGGGCCGGGCTGGCGACGCGCACCGTAGACCTGGTGCGAGTGGCAGGAACAGACCGGGCCGGGCTGGCGACGCGCACCGTATACTTGGTGCGAGTGGCAGGAACAAGCCGGGCCGGGCTGGCGACGCGCACCGTATACTTGGTGCGAGTGGCAGGAACAAGCCGGGCCGGGCTGGCGACGCGCACCGTATACTTGGTGCGAGTGGCAGGAACAAGCCGGGCCGGGCTGGCGACGCGCACCGTAGGCTTGGTGCGTGGAGCAGGGACAGGCCGGACTGGGCTGGCGACGCACACCGTAGGCTTGGTGCGTGGAGCAGGGACAGGCCGGGCTGGGCTGTCGACGCACACCGTAGGCTTGGTGCGTGGAGCAGGGACAGGCCGGGCTGGGCTGTCGACGCACACCGTAGGCTTGGTGCGTGGAGCAGGGACTGGCCGGACTGGGCTGGCGACGCACACCGTAGGCTTGGTGCGTGGAGCAGGGACAGGCCGGACCGGGCTGGCGACGCACACCGTAGGCTTGGTGCGTGGAGCAGGGACTGGCCGGACTGGGCTGGCGACGCACACTGTAGGCTTGGTGCGTGGAGCAGGGACAGGCCGGGCTGGGCTGTCGACGCACACCGTAGGCTTGGTGCGTGGAGCAGGGACAGGCCGAACCGGGCTGTGGAGACGGATAGGAGCCCTGGAGTGAAGAGCGGCCACAACCCGTCCTGGCTGAATGCCTACCCTCACACACTCTGTGTGAGGCATCCGCACAGGACGTACAGGGCGGTGTATCCGTAACCTGATGGCCTCCAGAATCCGCCCCTCTTTTGCCTCCGTCAGCCCCGTCGTCCATGCCGTGTGCCCCCCCCTAAAATTTTTCTGGGGTTGCCTCTCGACCGCCCGACGACGACCCTGATCACGCCGTTGCTCCTCTCTACGGCGCGCCTCCACCGTCTCTTCCTCCCATGTCCAGCCCAAGAGCTGCCCCTGGACACGCTGCTTGGTCGTTGCATGGTGGGTTTTTCTGTCACGATCGTCATATGGAACAGACCAAGGCGCAGCGTGATGAACAAACATACTTTAATTAGTTAAAGTTTAAACATGATACAAAACAAGAAACGACTCGTGACGTCCAACGGTATCAATGACCGAACACGGAACAAAAACCCACAAACCCAAAGGGAAAACAGACAGTTTAAATATGGCTCCCAATCAGAGACAACCAGCCAACAGCTGACACTCGTTGCCTCTGATTGGGAGTCACACAGGCAAACATAGAAATCAACAAACTAGAACCCCCAACATAGAAATACACACATAGAATGAACACACCCTGGCTCAACATAATGAGTCCCAGAGCCAGGGTGTGACATATATAAGCACAAGATATTGGATCATGCACTTGCGTGCCCCACATTCAGAAAATAGTAAGAACTTAACAACATATCTTATTAAGCAAAACAGTCTTTTCATTTTTTGATTTGACATTCTAGTGAACATTAAAATATAGACCTATTCAATAATCAAATTTAGCCAGAGCTCACCCAGATCAAGAAGATGGTGATGTGAGATGCCATCGGTCGGAATAATAGTAATTTCAACAACTGATCAATATTAAAAACATGACAAAATAACTCAATTTGGCTAAAGTGAAATTTCTCATCAACCACTTTAGCATTCAGTGTCAGTTTGTCACGCCACAACTTCCTGATCGAGACTAGAAGTGACACTCTTCAAAAGACCACCACATGGTTATGAAGAATGGATGCATGGACTGAAAGATATATTGCAAAACTATCACTTCCACAGTATTGAAAACTAGTTAAGTGTTATAAACAAGGCCTCAGGTCTATAAACTAATGACTGGACAAGCAGTCATATGAAGGGCCATGATCAGTAGGGCACAACAATGTTTTGAAACAAAAAGCAAAAATGACACTGTCTTGCAGTCTCTGAAAAAACAAATGACCAAGAGAGTAGACACATCTGTTGTGCATGTTTGCAGATTCAAGGGTTGTGTGGTAGTCACAGCCCACTGGGTACACCACCCAATTACAACACGGATAATTGGGAAACATTTTGGTTGAGATGTTGATCAATGCGATTACAACCTATATTCACCCACTCAAAAAGACAGCCAAAAGTTAGTTACATTTCCAATGTGTTATCACTATGCTTTCAACCATTTTTAAAAGCACAACCAAATTCCAATGGAAAAACAATGTCAGAGTTTTGGTTCAGTTGTCACCCAAATGTCTATCACTGCGCTTTCAAACATTTTAAAAGTACAACTGTGCATGTGCAGGCCGTCAAATCAAAGGCAGTCCTTTGAAAACATGTCAGTTTGTCACTTTCACAAGGTTGGAGTAATAACATGTTCAACTACTTAAGACATTTGCTCAAATCTAGGTTGTGCCTTTAGATTGAGAAAAATTAACAATGAAGGGAGAATTTTTCACCTCTCTCATTGACTTCTCAAACCCCAAACCCCGGCCTGGTCTGCTTTGTCTGTTGCACAAGTGCTCCCGGAAGTCTCGCGATGTTGCTCCTCTGGGTTTAGAAACTGTGGGGTAGCTGTATATAGATCAATTCTCCAGAAGGAGTTGCTGCCCAGACTATTGTTTTTTTTTCTGATAGTGGATATAAAGCTGAAGATCTGATGTTGTCTTAAAGAAACAAATTCAACATATTTTATTCAAGGGTTGTCTATGTTGAAATTTGGCTATCATGACGACATGAACCTTTAATTGAAATTCCACGCTGATTACTTTTTTTTAAATCCAATGTATTTTCCACGTCACAATATGTTGACAAATTACGTTGAAACAAGGTTGATTCAACCAGTTTGTGGCCAGTGGGAGGTTTCATTATACAGACTGGAGGTGACAAAGATGGCTACGAACCAAAACACTTCATTCAAATTAGAATAAAAACAACAGTTTTACCCTCTCCATTTAAGAGTCCGGTTTGAATATTCAGAAAATGCATCTTGTTCTCAAAAGTTATCACTGACAATGTTGACTTTGTTAAAGAAAGGTTTCCATCATGTGGCTTTTTTGTGTTATTCAGCTCATTTACCATTTTGAGGAAGTAAAAAGAGCTGTAATTTTAACTATTCAAACTGGCCTCTCATTTTTCTATCTGTTAAACTCTGATGAAGTCTACAGGCCGAAACACATTGGTTTTAATATTACAGAAGCATTATCAACTTCCACTGTCCTCAAAGACTTGCTGTATTTCAATTTCCTCTTAACTATTCAAACTGCACTCTTAGAAACAAAGGTTCTGGTTAGAACCGAAAAGGGTTCTATGCTTGCTTCATATATGGCACCATTAAGGTTCTGAACCAAAATTGGTTCCATATAGAAACCTATATGGAACAAATGTTGGTTCAGTAAAGAAGAACCCCTGGGTATCTCAAAGAACCCTACAAAAGGGTTCTATATAGAAACTTTAGGGGTGCCATATATGAAACAAGCAATAGAAGCCTTTTTGGTTATTTTTAAGTGTGGGAAATAGTTTTATGTCCATGCCAATTTTCCTGAACTAGCTAACTATATGGGATGGCACTTGGGATCTACTCTCTCTAACACTCATATCAGGTCCAATGGAGATGAAATACTGTAGAATTGATATAGAATCTCTGTGCACTCTAAAAATAAAAGGTTCCTGGAGTATCCTTTAGGGGTTCTTCAAATTGAAACTGTGGGGGAACCGCTATAAATTCTTCAAATAACCCCTTTTAATGGATCCTCGAAGAACCTTTTGAAGAATCTTTTGGGATTAATGTTTTAACTACCCCCCTCCCAGTGGAGGCTGGTGACTTGAAAAAATGAGGAGCATGGGAGGCCCACGGTACAGGCGCAGAACGCACGGAGACGTCAAAGTGTGTTTCGAAAATCGTCAAAGAGTAATTATTTTAACCTAAAGCATTTAATAAAGACATTTATAGTACAATATTATGGGGAATGGGAATGAGAGGGCTACATACACCGTTCTGGGAAGGGATTACAGCAGTGATTGAATGAGGGTATGAGGCATGAGTTGAGGTGTTCAGAGGCTTGACTGAAACCCCTGTCAAACTGCAGTAACCTTATACTTGTTCATATGAATTATATTCAGACTAGATTAGTATGGGGATTTTCTCTACCCAGACACAGACAACTGATAGACAATAGAACTCACAGGGCTGAGCTTGCTTTATGCATGTTTGCATCATCCAGGCCAATGCAACTGTAGGCCTTATAAAAAAATGAACTCCCATCACATCACTATTATGTTGATTGATTAATTCCAGTTAATAAGTTTAGGCAGCCTAGCCAGCCCAATTTTGAATATAAACCTAATTTGATCACATTCACATTTTCTTCTGACACAGAAATGGACTATAAATACATAAAGTTACCAATTAGTTACCATGAACAAATGGACAGCTCACATAGGCTGTATGCATCTGCTCTAATTAGTAGCCTACAGTTGATCAGACTGAAAAATAGTCTCGTTTTCATCCCATACAGCATGTCAGATCTCTAATGTTTAGGTGTAGCCTAGGCTGCTGCAACATTTATGTAATGAGTTCTTGCTTGTGTCTGTCCGGAGTGATTATGTGTTATTATCTTTGCTAAATAAATCCCGGAGGAAAGTGGAAAGCCTACTTGAGCGCGCGCGAAAAAATGCGCTGTGTCAACCGCTCTCTTAAATCCAACTTTTAATGGATGATGCGATGGACAGGGGCGGTGTGTTCATTAGGGCGATATGGGCAACGCACTGCCAAACGGGAAAAGGAAGGGATTTTTTTTCTAATCAATTATATCACGGCAACAGTAGTTCAGTGTTCTAATCTAGACGCCTGATCTGCCACTAAATGTCCAATCAGGCTAAAGTCGTGCTTCAAATGTCCCCGCCCGTTTTGGGGCGATTTCAGTCAGGTTGAAAATCGCCCAGAAGTCTCTCATAGCCTCTAATGTAAAATATTTTTTTTTCAAATATCAGAGCTTTCAATACAATCTCTATGGGTTTCTGAGGGCTTGCACTTACGCGCTTTCGTCATACGTAACGTAACGTAACCATGAACGTAACTAAGAAACTACTCTTTCACCCTGAAGGCGGCAAGGCAGACAGCACCGCTTGGACAGCGACTGGTGTAACCGACATGCACCATCTTTCAGAAAAGATTAAGAAAAATGAGCTGTCAAAGACCCACATATAGCTGTTTGAGATTGTCTGCTTTGGGGAGAGTGAATATTGCCACTCAACTGGATGAGGGATACAGGCTAGCTGTCCGCCGCCACAACGATGAGGTTAGCAACAGCAGAGTCGTGAACACTGTCTACGAGAATCGAGACGACCTCATAGAATGTTTTGAAGCCATCCGGACGGGTTCATTGGGTTCATTTGACCAGCACACCGTGAGAGAGGCAGCTGGCTACGTGAGGATACTACATGATGAAGATTTAATTTTTTTCCTGCGGCTTTTTCACAAAATCATGCCCCACGTCGACATTCTGTACCAGAAGCTACAGAAGAAGGACATCGATGCTGTCTTTATCAAACGTGCCCTCGACAGCTTCACAAGCAAGTGCAGGCCATAAGGTAAGATTAAACAATATCAAAAAATGTGGTAAAAGCTCTTGTTGATCCTGCAATCTGAACAAATACCAAGATGCTGTATTTTCAGCTGATATTTCATTTGTTTATGGAAATGCATATTGTTTATGCAGTGTTGAGGAATGTGAAAGAACACCCTTGATTATTTTTACTGTGAAAACTTATTTTGCTTTTGTAAGCCAACACTTTTGAGATCAGTCAATAAATGCTTCTGGCATTGACTTATATGCTGCCCCTGTCTTCATGTTGTTGCTGGACATATCTTTTTTAAAATGTGTGTAGGTCACCTAAATCATCAGAAAAATTGCCCCCCCTGAGAATTTTTTCAGGAGCCGCCACTGGCGATGGAAGCTATCAAATCATTCTGAATTGATTTCGACATCCCAGAAAAGACAGTAGAAAGTTCCATATGTTCAGCAAGTAAAGCATCGTAACGCGCAATTACTGCTGCAAGCTCCTTGAAGTTGCACTTGTTAGCAGAACTTTCCCTCTTGTCGTGTGCTCTAAAAGCCCATTCTTGCATGCCCAAAAACGCAGTGGTGTCGATAAGCTGTTTGAGAACATCCCTGTTTCTTCTTAATTTCTCGTTGTGTTGCGCAGTTTGAATACACAGACCTTCGTCATGATCGATGTGGGCATTTATATGCTCCATGCTCTTGTTTTGCCGTTTAGCTGAACGATCAATGTTCTTCTGGTCACTGTACCCCTCTTTCGCCCAAGGCTCAGACTTTCCAAAAAGCAGGCAAGGCCAGTTTATTGCTGGTGGCCTGGCTTTGCCTGCAGGCGGCTTGATGAAAGGCTCCCTGTTAACCAGCTATACGTTTGATACCAATTGGAATTGAACGCCCTCACTTTTTCATCCTTCTTCATGAAACTGATCTCAGGCAGAGGTCGACCCTCGGTTTTAATTCGCACCTTTACCGTGTAACCCAGAGAATGAAAGGGGTTCTTCCACAAAAAGTCAACAACATTTGCGGTAACTTTGGCGGCGAAATCTGCACACTCGAGCTAGTAGCTAGCTTGCTACTGCTACAATAAATTGCACTAAATGGACACATTTTTTATTTTTTATTTTTTTATAATCTACCTCCATCTCCTGTAATTTGAAGAAACTAATTTGAATTGAGTAATATCCCCAAAATGCTCAAGTATCACTTTTCAATCTCTATCCAATAATTCCACCAATTTACCAAACTTCTCAAAACATAGAAACCCCCCCCCCCCCCCCCCCCCCCCCCCCCCAATAATGCTCTGCAGCACAACCCCAATACAACACACTAGGTTCATTCTCTGATCCTAATACTATGATTAGATGGACAACAATGTCAGTTAATACTGAAAAAACGTTGATTGGTTGGAGGTTATCCTCCGGAAGTGGTCATAATGACCATGTAGGTCTATGGAAGGGGGTGAGGTCTATGAGCCTCTTAGGTTTTGTATTGAAGTCAATGTACCCAGAGGAGGACAGAAGCTAGCTGTCCTCCGGCTACACAATGGTGCTACCCCAGAGAGTGCTGTTGAAGTTACTATAGACCTTCATTGCAAAACAGTGTGTTTTAATCAAATATTTGGTGACATATGAATATATTTAGTACAGTTTTATCTAAAAGGATCACTTTTTTGATGTTTCACTATTTTTATTTTTATTACATTTCACTGAGGAGGATGGTCCTCCCCTTCCCCCTCTGAGGAGCCTCCACTGCCCCCTCCCCCTTTATTATTATTAATAATACACATAACAATAACACAATATTTTAGTTGTCAGTGTTTATTATGATTTTTGTGACAAAGCAGAATAAAAAAAATCAAAATATGAGGTAAACTCCCAGCAGAACCCCAAGTCCAATGGCATGTTGATGTTAATGTGTTGATGTTCTCCAAATCCATAGACAGAATGATTTTGCAGTGCATGGTGATCGAACAGGTTTCCTGTTATATTCATCAGAGGTAGGGAGGGTGAAGTCTGTGAATCCCAAAATAGTAATTATACAGATGTTTAACAAAACATGCACATGACAGTATTCATACATTGGTTTTTTTGGGTAAATGTGAATAAAAAAAAGTTTTTGATGATTGTTTTCATACACATACCTTGTCCATAACGTAGAGGCCTATGGGATATTCATTGAAGAGGTAAGGGAGGAGGATGGTACATGTGACATGCATAACATAACAATAGCAATGCCTCCTCGTCTGTATACCTGCAGACACAAAAGTGAACAGTTCAGTCATCTGCACCCAATACAGCTAGCCTTCAACATATTCTTATAGCCTACAGTACATATTCTTACCTCTTTGTTGATTGATATCCATTGAATTGTGTCCATTTTCTGTTTTAGAAAGATTTGCACAAATATGAAAAGATGGATAGTGTCATCAGAAAACAATATCAATTTAGCTCATACAAGGGACAAACCTTACCTTAAATTGAGGAGATCTTTACATTTTTCAGTTAAGTGCCTGCACCGTCTGTCCTTTCAAATTCAATTCCAAATGTTTCAGTTGGGCAGTTAGGTTCCTGCAAGAACCCCCACCAACTAAGGAGGTTCCTCGATGAACCCCACCTCCTATGGGGTTCTTGGAAGAACCTTTTGGGTGCAATTTTCAGTGCCAAGAACCTTAAGGTTTATTATTTTATTTATTTAACTAGGCAAGTCAGTTAAGAACAGATTCTTATTTACAATGACGGCCTACCAAAAGGCCTCCTGCGGGGACGGGGGCTGGGATTTAAAAATACAACTTAAAAAATATATAGGAAAAAACACACATCACCACAACAGAGACACCACAACACTACATAAAGACAACAACATAGCATGGCAACAACACATGACAACACAGCATGGTAGCAACACGACATGACAACAACATGGTAGCAACACAACATGGCAGCAGCACAACATGGCAGCAGCACAACATGGTACAAACATGATTGGGCACAGACAACAGCACAAAGGGCAAGAAGGTAGAGACAACAAAACAATATACATTTAGATCATATAAGGGACAAACCTTACGTTAAATTGAGATCTTTACATTTTTCAGTTAAGTGCCTGCACCGTCTGTCCTTTCAAATTCAATTCCAAATGTTTCAGTTGGGCAGTTAGGTTCCTGCAAGAACCCCCACCAACTAAGGAGGTTCCTCGATGAACCCCACCTCCTATGGGGTTCTTGGAATAACCTTTTGGGGGCAATTTTCAGTGCCAAGAACCCTAAGGTTCTTCGAAGAACTTTGAAGATCTTAGAAGAACCCTTGTTGAACCCCTAATTTTTTGAGTGTGGGAGATGATGGCATCAATGTGTCGATGCGGATGGCACACACCATTCAGTGGATGACCAGTTGGTTCACTACCCTTATCAGATCTGTGGAGTATGGTCATGTTCTGCTTGTGTGCTGTATATTCCACACACAGTAAAGCAACTCCGATTTTACTGTAATCAGACTTTTTACTGTGTTTTTGTCTCTTGTAATAACTTCAATAACTGTGGCAGCAGGTCATGGTTCTGAAGTCTCCGGAGTGGTGCAGTGGTCTAAGGCAATGCATCTCAGTGCTTGAGGCGTCACTACAGACCCCCTGGTTCGATTCCAGGCTGTATCACAACCGGCCGTGATTGGGAGTCCCATAGGGCGGCGCACAATTGGCCCAGCGTCGTCCGGTGTAGGCCGTCATTGTAAATAAGAATTTGTTCTTAACTGACTTGCCTAGTTAAATAAAGATAAAATCGTCCAACCGTTGACTGACTTTGTGTGGCATTAACAAGCAGGATCCTCACTTATCTTGAACCTATGATATTGGTGTTTATATGACTAACTGTAGAGCAATGGAACTCCTTGTAAAATGCTGCTGAAATCTCTGACTATTTGAGGCGAATACCAGAAATAAATACATGGCCGTTATAGAATTTACTTGATAACCAACAAGCCATATTCAAGCCTAGCGTTCTAAATGGAAGTGAAAAATAGGAGATATATCTGAAAGGTTAGCTGGTTAATTTAATTAATGAGTCTGCTTTCTGGTACAAACTTCACTCTCCATGGTTCTGAAAGACTAGGCTATAATAAAAGGCAAGAAGCAAATTAAGATTGTGTGTTGTATGGGAGAGCACTTAACCAATAGCAAGGAGACACAGATTAGTAACAACATAAATAAAGCTCTCTGCAAACATGCATCTTCTCCATGGAAATAAAAAACAAGCAACATTCACAAAAATTGTAAAATATATCAATAGTGCCCTAGGAAATATATTCAAACCCACATTTCCCTTTAAAGGTGAAAATGCATGAACTCTCTCCTAACTTAAAAATAAAATTGAATTAATTATACAAAAAAACATGTCTTGACATAAGTAACTGCGACCCTTTGTCAGTACTTTGATGGGGAAATTATTGGCGAATTCAGCTGTGAATGTTTTGACTTATTTCTGACTTTGTGACTTACCCCTGATGTCAAATAAAGTGACAACCTTTGCAAAACAAGCAATCCAGCTCTGCTAGCTATAAAAACACTAAGAAAATGTCAAAATGTTCATATATGTCAGGGTCTAACACAGAAATCCCCCCAGGTCATGCACCTGTCCTCATTCATGGTGACGTGAATGACATGGTCTTGGTTCAGCCCGCCAGCATCAGTGACCGTCAGATCAATGTAGAAGTTTCTCTGATCCCTCATGGCCTTGAATGTCAATTCAACCACAGTTCCTGGGACAGGAGAAAAAGGGGACATATTTCAACCTTGAATGTGAAGAACATGTTGATGTTGTCAAAAGAACATGCAGACAAAATGACATACTTGGTCTGTTGATATTATGAATACAAATGAACAGAATAATGCAGAGGGAATATGTGAAAAGCAATGAACTGTGCTCCTGCAGTGCAGTTTTGACACTAAAGGTTGCAAAACCATTAAAAGACATTGAAAATGTCCCATAAAATGACCCCCTATTTCTCACCTGTTTTGTCCATTTGGGCAGTGCAATACATCTTGGACCCTTTCAGAAGTTCTACACTGAAGGGTTCAGCAAAGTTTGGGCCATCTCTGTCTGTCACCGCCAAACGCACTAGACGGGGGTCTTGGTTGCAGAGCTTCAACGGGGTGTCATCAATAGTCGGAGCATTGTCGTTTACATCTTCCAGTTCTATCAGAATGGTTCCAGTTGCAGTTGCAGGGATTTCATCTGATAACCCAAAGCAAGATACTTTTATCAAAAGGAGTAATGAAGAAGTCACAACTAAATCAACCTTGTTCCCAGGCTGAAGCCTGCTGGTGAACGATATTACAACGAAATCAAAATACCACTTTTGATTGCGAGAATGAGAACTCTGTATTTGCCATCTTTGACAAAGGGAGATTCTCTGTCCAGAGGGTGTTTGGTTTTGATCATTCCGGTCTCGCTGTTGATGTCCAGCCATTTAGCAGGATCTCTGTACATGCGATACCTAGAACATACAGTATATTGAGTTAAAACATCGCCATTCACAAGGCTTCTTGCAATCTTAATGCATATGCATCTGATTGTACTTCATCATAAAGTGCTTGTTATATAATTTAATTGACTTATCTGCATAATGTATCTGTCTCCATTTATATACCAGGGCCTCAACTCAATTTAATCAATTGCAGATAAAAGAAAGATTCATGAACTCACATGAGTTTATGTGCCATGATGTCTGGATCAATAGCTGTATACAGAACCAAGTCACTGTCCACTGGCAGGTGTTCAGATATGGAAACAACCTTTTCCACTGGGTCAAAGACAGGGGCATCATTCAGATCCTCCACATTCACCTGGACTGTGGCAGTGGAGGTGGGCAGGCGGATTGCAAATGGGACCTCATTCTCCACAGTCACCAACAGGGTGTAGCGATTGTTCTTCTCAATGTCAAGGGGCTAAACGGGAACGAGATACAGCCAGGTTCATGACACAATGACAAAAACATCAACAATTTTGTCAAATATTTGTATGGTTTGGCTTCTACGGTGAAATTCAGACCTCGGTCAAATACATATTTGCTGTAACTTAGTTCCATTCACATACTCATCTGAAAAAAGAAACAGAAAAACCAAGCAGGTACCTTGGCTGTAGTAATTATTCCTTCCAGTCTGCTAGGCCCGGTGTTAACAGTGAACAATCCACCTGGGTCTCCATCTACAATCCTGTACACTGTGGCCCAGTTGGAAGAGTGTGGCTCATCTCCATCACTCACTGGCATTTTGACCACCAGAGCATTCACTTTATTCTCTGGGACAGACACCGTGTTCTGAAAAGAAAATACATGAAGAGAACATGTGAGAAGATGTGCTGTATGCCATTTATCAAGTTCATCATATTTTCCTCAAGTCAGATCCTTCAATCAAAATATTTCCCTTTTTAAGTCACCTTTACTGTTTAATGAGCAGGACTGTTTGCTGATTGTGCACTTACCGAAGACATCACAAATTGAGGAGCTATGTCATTGACGTCAGTCACCGTAATTATGGATTTTCCGATAGATGTCAGACCCTTGCCCTCCATATCAGCAGCTTGGATTTCCAAGGAATTTTTAGGAATTTTCTGGAAAATGACACCAGATGGAGCATATTGAGAAATGTAGCGGTTGAGTTAAAATTGTATGCTAGTAGTATAGGCACTAACCTTTGTCACGGATTCTGCCGAGGCTGCTCCTCCTCCTTGTTCGGGCAGGCTTCGGCGTTCGTCGTCCCCGGAGTACTAGCTGCCACCGTTGAATGTTTCTATGTTTGATTGCTTTTGTCTGTCTGTTGCACCTGTGTCCGTTTGTGTCTAATTGTGTGTCCTATAAGTTGCCTGTTTGGTGTTGGTTAGTTTGTGTGTTGTTATTCGCCTGTCCGTTAGTGCTGCGTGTTTTTTCTCTGTTTATTGGTTTATTGGTTTACGCACAGTTTGCGTAATCGCTTGCCTCTGTTTTTTGTTGAGGCCGTTCATTGTATTGTGCTTTGGTTTGCACTAGTAAACTTTGTTGGACTAAGCTTCGGTGTCCTGCGCCTGACTCCCACACCACATTAACCTCAGCCATTGACAGAACAACACACCTTTATGGAGTCAGCAGGAGCAGCGGCGGGCCCCAAGTCGCTGGAGGATCGGATCAGCGACCAAGATCACCATGAGCAGCGGCGCAGCGGCGGACACCATGATCCGGCAACTTGGGGCCGCCATGAACGAGGTGTCCAACACGCTGCGCCGATTGGTTACAGAAGAGGTGCCCACGCCTTCGCACACCTTACCATCACCATCGGCCAGTCCTCCTCTCCCAGCACCGGAACCCAGTGGCATTCGGCTCTCGCTTCCGAGGGCATATGATGGTTCTGCAGCCGGGTGTCAGGGGTTCCTCCTGCAGGTGGAACTCTACCTGGCCACCATACACCCAGCGCCCTCGGGATACGAGAGCGTCTCCGCCCTCATCTCCTGTCTATCCGGCAAGGCGTTGGAGTGGGCCAACGCCGAATGGAGGGGAATAGACGCCGCCACCATCACCTACGCGGAGTTCTCCCGCCGCTTCAGGGCTGTGTTCGATCATCCACCTGAGGGGAAGGCGGCGGGGGAGCGTCTGTTCCACCTCCGACAGGGGAAGAGGAGTGCACAGGAGTTCGCCCTGGAGTTCCGGACTCTAGCGGCGGATGCGGGGTGGAATGAGAGGGCCCTCATCGACCATTACCGGTGTAGCCTACGAGAGGACGTTCGTCGTGAGCTGGCCTGCAGGGACACCAACCTATCCTTAGACCAGTTGGTGGACATTTCCATCCGTCTCGACACCCTGCTGGCTACCCGCGGACGTCCCGAGTGGGGGTCGTCCATTCCACCCTCCAGCACCTCCGAGCCGGTTCCCATGGAGCTCGGGGGTGCTGGCGCTAGGGAGAGGAGGAGAGAGAACCCGAGGGGGGCCGTCCCCTGCACCAACTTTGGCCGTGGAGGACACACTGCGGCTAGGTGCTGGGGAGGGTCTCCTGGGAGAGGGGACAACAGGTCACGCACTGGGGAGTCATTTCAGGTGAGTAGGCGTCCCACTTACCCAGAGCTCTCTGTTGGTCACTTGTGTATACCTGTGAGATTTCCACAGGTGGCACCTCATTCCCAGCATAAGGCGCTAGTAGATTCAGGCGCAGCTGGGAACTTTGTTGATCGTGAATTTTGTTATAGGTTAGGAATTCCCCTTCGGCCGGTAGAAGCCCCCTTTCCTGTTCATGCCCTAGACAGCTGGCCGCTGGGGTCGGGGTTGATCAGAGAAGTCACAGCACCACTTAAGATGACGACGCAGGGGGGTCATGAGGAGATCATTCAGTTTTATCTGATCGACTCTCCTGCGTATCCCGTGGTGCTGGGGCTTCCCTGGTTAAGCGCCCATGATCCTACCATTGCGTGGCAACAGAGGGCTCTTATGGAGTGGTCTGCCCAGTGTGTAGGGAGATGTCTAGGTGTTTCCTTAGGGGCGACCTCGGTGGAGAGTCCGAACCAAGTGCCCGCAATGCGCATTCCCCCTGAATATGAGGATTTAGCACTTGTGTTCAGCAAAACTAGGGCAACACGGCTACCACCTCATAGACAGGGGGATTGTGCGATAGATCTCCAAACAGGAGCGGCACTTCCGCGGAGCCGTGTGTATCCCCTGTCTCAAGAGGAGACCACGGCTATGGAGACTTACATAGCCGAGTCCTTGGCACAGGGATACATACGGTCCTCCACTTCCCCGGTTTCCTCAAGTTTCTTCTTTGTGAAGAAGAAGGACGGGGGTTTGCGCCCGTGTATTGATTACCGTAGTCTCAATCAGATCACGGTTAAGTACAGTTACCCTCTTCCTCTGATTGCGACTATGACGGAGTCATTACGCGGAGCGCGGTTCTTCACAAAGTTAGATCTCAGGAGCGCGTACAATCTGGTGTGCATTAGGGAGGGGGATGAATGGAAAACAGCATTTAGCACCACCTCGGGTCATTACGAGTATCTCGTCATGCCATACGGGTTAATGAATGCTCCTTCAGTCTTCCAATCCTTTGTTGACGAGATTTTCCGGGACATGCATGGGCAGGGTGTGGTAGTATACATCGACGACATCCTAGTGTACTCTTCTACACGAGCCGAGCATGTAGCCCTGGTGCGCCGAGTGTTGAGGAGGCTGTTGGAGCATGACTTGTATGTCAAGGCAGAGAAATGCTTGTTTTTCCAGGAGTCCGTCTCCTTTTTGGGTTATCGATTGTCCGCGTCTGGTGTGAAGATAGAGGTTGACCGTGTGTCGGCCGTGCGTAATTGGCAAACTCCAACCACTGTAAAAGAGGTGCAGCAGTTTTTGGGTTTTGCTAATTACTACCGGAGGTTTATCCGGGGCTTTGGACAGGTGGCAGCTCCCATTACGTCCCTGCTAAAGGGGGGTCCGGTGCGTTTGCAGTGGTCAGCTGAGGCGGACAGGGCATTTGTTAAACTAAAGAACCTGTTCACTTCGGCTCCGGTGCTGGCGCATCCGGATCCCGCTTTACCATTCCAAGTTGAGGTAGACGCGTCCGAGGCCGGTATTGGGGCAGTCCTGTCGCAACGGTCCGGCACGCCACCTAAACTCCGCCCCTGTGCGTTCTATTCTAAGAAGCTCAGCTCGGCGGAGCGTAATTATGACGTAGGGGACAGGGAGCTGTTAGCTGTAGTCCAGGCCCTAAAGGTGTGGAGGCATTGGCTTGAGGGGGCTCAACACCCTTTCCTCATTCTGACTGACCACCGTAACCTGGAGTACATCCGGGCAGCTAGGAGACTAAACCCTCGTCAGGCTAGGTGGAACATGTTCCTAACCCGGTTTGTTTTTAAGATCACATACATCCCAGGGTCCCAGAACGGTAAGGCAGATGCCCTGTCCCGGCGGTATGACACAGAGGAGAGGTCCATTGAGCCTACTCCCATACTGCCGGAGTCTTGTTTGGTGGCTCCGGTGGTGTGGGAGGTAGATGCGGAGATCGAGCGGGCACTGCGTACCGACCCTACTCCCCCAGAGTGTCCGGTGGGGCGGACATATGTTCCGCACGAGGTTCGTGACCGCCTTATTTATTGGGCTCATACATCACCCTCCTCTGGACATCCAGGTATTGGCCGGACAGTGCACTGCCTTAGCGTGAAATACTGGTGGCCAACGTTAGCTAGGGATGTGAGGGTGTATGTCTCCTCCTGCTCGGTGTGCGCCCAGTGTAAGGCGCCTAGACATTTGCCCAGGGGAAAGTTACATCCCCTGCCCGTTCCACAACGACCATGGTCCCACCTCTCGGTGGATTTTGTGACAGACCTTCCCCCCTCCCAGGGGAATACCACTATTTTGGTCGTTGTGGATTGGTTTTCCAAGGCCTGTCGTCTCCTCCCAATGCCGGGTCTCCCTACTGCCCTACAGACCGCTGAGGCCCTATTTACCCACGTTTTCCGGCACTATGGGGTGCCCGAGGATATAGTGTCTGACCGAGGTCCCCAGTTCACCTCCAGAGTCTGGGGGGCGTTCATGGAACGCTTGGGGGTCTCGGTGAGCCTTACCTCGGGTTACCACCCAGAGAGCAATGGGCAGGTAGAACGAGTCAACCAGGATGTGGGTAGGTTTCTGAGGTCCTATTGCCAGGGCCGGCCGGAGGAGTGGTCAAGTTATATCCCATGGGCAGAGATGGCACAGAACTCTCTCCGCCACTCCTCCACCAATCTAACACCTTTCCAGTGTGTTTTAGGGTATCAGCCGGTTCTGGCACCATGGCACGAGAGCCAGATCGAGGCTCCTGCGGTGGATGAGTGGATTCGGCGCTCTGAGGAGACGTGGGACGCTGCACATGTCCATCTGCAGCGGGCCATATGTCGACAGAAGGCGAGCGCCGATCGCCACCGCAGTGAGGGACCGGTATACGCACCGGGAGATCGAGTCTGGCTCTCGACTCGAAACCTGCCCCTCCGCCTGCCCTGCCGGAAGCTGGGTCGGCGGTTTGTGGGGCCCTTTAAAGTCCTGAGAAGATTGAACGAGGTGTGTTACAGGTTACAACTGCCTATTGATTATAAGAATATTAACCCCTCGTTCCATGTGTCTCTTCTCAGGCCGGTGGTAGCTGGTCCACTCCAGGAAGATGAGATAGGAGAGACCCCTCCGCCCCCATTGGACATCGAGGGGGCTCCGGCGTACAGGGTCCGGACCATCTTGGACTCGAGACGCTGGATGAGTGGTCTCCAGTATCTCGTGGAGTGGGAGGGATACGGTCCGGAGGAACGGTGCTGGGTGCCTAGGAGGGACATCCTAGATCCATCCCTCCTGACTGAGTTCCACCGTGGTCATCCCACGCGCCCGGGTCCGCGTCCTCCTGGCCGTCGCCGAGGCCGGGGTCGGCGCACGGCTGGAGCCGCGCGTCAAGGGGGGGGTACTGTCACGGATTCTGCCGAGGCTGCTCCTCCTCCTTGTTCGGGCAGGCTTCGGCGTTCGTCGTCCCCGGAGTACTAGCTGCCACCGTTGAATGTTTCTATGTTTGATTGCTTTTGTCTGTCTGTTGAACCTGTGTCCGTTTGTGTCTAATTGTGTGTCCTATAAGTTGCCTGTTTGGTGTTGGTTAGTTTGTGTGTTGTTATTCGCCTGTCCGTTAGTGCTGCGTGTTTTTTCTCTGTTTATTGTTTTATTGGTTTACGCACAGTTTGCGTAATCGCTTGCCTCTGTTTTTTGTTGAGGCCGTTCATTTTATTGTGCTTTGGTTTGCACTAGTAAACTTTGTTGGACTAAGCTTCGGTGTCCTGCGCCTGACTCCCACACCACATTAACCTCAGCCATTGACAACCTTTCTGTCCAGTCGAGCAGCATTGACCAGAATCAAGCCTGTGACAGGGTTGATGACAAACTGTTAGATTAATTTGGATTTTAAGAATAATGACTAAAGGATTTCACCCCAAATACAGTATAAATGTTAGAATTATCATGTAGTGTCAACCCACTAACAGAGGGGGCGGTACTAAACATTCAAGGGTGAAGGGGAAGGCGGAAACTGTTTAGAAAAGCCACCTAAAGGTGGGAGGAGTCAAGTTCAGGAGGTATAAAACCGTATGTTTGTGTTTTTGGCGTCAGAGCTCTCCATGAATAAAAATACAAAAAATCCTTCTTCGTGGTTATGGACCTTGAATCATTTATGATTAAAACCAGAGCCTTACAACCTCTGGTAATGATTCAAGCTTAGGTTGAATTAGAGATAGAAATTCACATGACAGATTGGTCCTTTGAGCGGAGCTTAAATACGTCTTTATCGTTCTAAGGACACCGAATCCGTGGAGAATAGTCCTGGCCTTCGACGTTAAGGTTATAAACAGGCCGGTGATTACTCTTATGAACGATAAAGACGTTAACGAGTTTGAAAAAGCATTTAAATCCAAACTGCAGGGAAAAGGTCAGTAATTTTTATTCATGGATTTTGGTGAAATGATTTGAACTTGTATAAGAATAGGAATTCTTGTGAAGGGCAGAGAATAGTTACCAAAATCTCAAAGGAGGTAATAATTATTACGACTGGGGAGGGTCCGAAAATGACCCTAAGTAAATAGCTATTACAAAAATAAACTAGTCCGAAATGACATGGGGTGAATGGCCATCACCAATGTAAACTAGTTAATATTGTCATTGTACGAGATGCAGTGTAACAGTATAAACAGGGAGATAATTATCATCGTGTGAGATAGATGAGTCGGGAGTAGCGTATACGACTGGGGATTTGCTAGAACTTTGCAAATAAGTTTAGCAAATGATTGTATAAGGTCGTATATGTGTGAGACTTAATCCATCGGAATACGTGATAATTGTTTCAAGGAAGGAGCTAAAAATAAGTTGCGTGAGAAAAAATGGTTAACTGACTCGTTTCATGAAACCGGAGTTTTAAATAAAAAACTCTGGGTTAGGGGTTAAATGATTTTAAATGGTTAATTACAAAAGCAGATCATACATTGGCTCAAGAGACGCACTAAGATATTAGCTCCTACGAAAATAATTCGGGATTGAATTATTACAAAAAGGGGGGGGATTTCTTATTTTTCCACCATGGGAAATAAATATTCTAAAGAGGTCCGAGAATTAACGGGGGATGAAAGATATATGTTAGGAAGAGATCGAAGAAATATGTTTTATGGATCCATTTGGGAGAAGAGGTATGAATTTATTGGGCATCTCGAAGTAAAAAAGTTAGAAGTTATATGATTAGGCAGATGCATGTAAAACGGATTTGAAAAAACAGCGAAAGGAGGGGCTAGAGACAGCGAGTGTTTTTTTAAGCGTGAAAGTGCTTTAACGGTAACAAAGGAACATTTAACCATCGTGACTGCAGGGGTAAAGAAAAGGAATAGGACAATCAATTTTTTGGTTCAACGGGTAAAATGTTTGAAAAAATGATTAGTGTCAATTAAGAATTGGCTAAAAACACCACGAAGCGATTATTTGAGAGGTACCTGTAAAAATTCCAACGATGCAGATGTATGAACTTTCTCACTCAAACGTAGACGTACGTCATGAGTGAGAAAGTAGAGAATATTGCATTTGCATTTTTGGTCATGTGGCAGACGCTCTGGTCCGGAGCGACTTGCAGAACCAATAGAGGGTTGCATTGAACTATTATGTTGTGTTGGGCATTTGAATGGCATAAGGTGAAATATGTGTGTAGGAGGGAATTCAACGGCGGGTATGAATGATAACCGGATACTACTTAGTATTTGGTTGGTTAAATGCTGAATAAGAGATTTGAGGCGTGGTTATGGGGTAACTAGGAAGACGCACTTATTCAATGGGGAATGGGTGTAGGGAGAGAGAGTTTTTACGTGTATTAAAAGTTGCATTAGATAGCTTTAGTAATATTCTAGATAGGTCTATGAAAATATGTTACAAGTACGAATGACATTATTTCCTAAGAAGGAAGATTGTAGGGAAGTTTCCCGCGCCTCCCCCATAATGTAGGAAGGAGCAGGAGAGGGGGGGGGGAGAGGTGAGAGACAGTACATAGTTCAGATGGTAGGAATGTCATTAAGTGTATGCTGATCAACGATATCAAGCATGTGTTTTATTGATTGGGGCCGAATCAGAGAGAACTGTTAAAGAGATTGAATAGCGAACTGAAATGGGTTAGCGGGAAAATACAAATAGTTGGAAAATTTTTAAACGATAATTTATTTTCGTTACTTTTTATTTTTATTTTATTTCACCTTTATTTAACCAGGTAAACCAGTTGAGAACAAGTTCTCATTTACAACTGCGACCTGGCCAAGATAAAGCATAGCAGTGCGATAAAAACAACAACACAGAGTTACATATGGGGTAAAATAAAACAAAAATCAGAAAAATACAACAGAAATACAATTAATATACAGTGTGCAAATTTAGCAAGTTATGGAGGTAAGGCAATAAAATAGGCTATAGTGCAAAATAATTACAATTTAGTATTAACACTGGAATGATGTGCAAGAGATGATGTGCAAATAGAGATACTGGGGTACAGATGAGCAAAATAAATAACAATATAGGGATGAGGTAGTTGGGCGGGCTAATTTCAGATGGGCTGTGTACAGGTGCAGTGATCGGTAAGGTGCTCTGACAACTGATGCTTAAAGTTAGTGAGGGAGATAAGCGTCTCCAGCTTCAGAGATTTTTGCAATTTGTTCCAGTCATTGGCAGCAGAGAACTGGAAGGAATTGCGGCCAAAGGAGGTGTTGGCTTTGGGGATGACCAGTGAGATATACCCGCTGGAGCGCAGACTACGGGTGGGTGTTGCTATGGTGACCAGTGAGCTAAGATAAGGCGGGGATTTGCCTAGCAGTGATTTATAGATGGCCTGGAGCCAGTGGGTTTGGCGACGAATATGTAGTGAGGACCAGCCAACAAGAGCGTACAGGTCACAGTGGTGGGTATTATATGGGGCTTTGGAGACAAAACGGATGGCACTGTGATAGACAACATCCAATTTGCTGAGTAGAGTGTTGGAGGCTATTTTGTAAATGACATCGCCGAAGGGAAGCAAGTGGCATTGGCTGGTTCTGGATTAGAGTAAGAAAAAGAACATACGGGAGCTGAGTATTTAATGGCCACTAGGGGAAATAGCTGGTAGAGGTAGAACTCCAGAATAGAAGGGGAGAGAGATTTTCTTAGGGGGTGGATCAAATAATTGATAATGGATCATTTGAAATGAGATCACATGCAGCAGATTTAGAGTAATCAATTAAATAATCATTGTATACTTGAGGAATTTTGAGTGATTTTATGGATTAGTTATAAGGAATTAGATTGATACAAACATTATTCATGGGTTAGGACTGGGGATATCTGTATCATGTTTTGTGTGTACTACCATCTTTAGATTACTGATGGTAATTGAAGGTTAACAAAATGTATAACCAGGAGAAAGAGATTATCTTATCTCATTGGAATGTTGCTAAGGGGAAGCAGTAGTGAAGTTAGGTCATAAAAGGGAGCTACAAAATTAAGTTGAGCCTGGCTATCTTTGATTGTTGTTTTTCAATTGGGTTTTTCAAATAAAAAAACAACACACCCAGCATGATGTTTATAAAGGGTTGTTATGTTGAATTTAGGGGATTTTCAGCAGTTCATGGGTGGTGTTTACTATGCTGTAGGATGGAACGGTTTGCTGGGGGATATTTGAACCTAAATTAATGGAATAAGCTGCAGTAATCAGAGGAATGTACAATCTAAGGCGAGACAACTATTGCCTAGATCATTGATTTAGCAATAGGATCAGGTAGATAGGGACTAGAGATTTTTTTTTTACTAAATTAGATGAAGAATGATGAGCTTTTTGGTAAGGATAGACTGCTGTAAAGCTTGGGTACTCCATTATGTACTGGATACGGGTAAATTAAGTGATCTTATCTATGGGAAGGCAATGGCGGCCCATGGTAAAATCGTTTGGAACTCTAGGGAGGCATACATATATCAGGGATGTTACCCAAATGGTAGAGAGTAAAGAGGGATATGACATTGGTCGTGATTTAAAGATGATGGTTTTTTTTTGGTGGGCTATTAGAGATAACTGGGTTAATCACGAACATAGAGGTTTTTATTCTTTGTTGCTAGGCAGGTGACCTAAATATGGACTTGTCATGTCCAACAATCAGTCTTCAGGTCAAGCCCGGGAGAGCCGGGGTAGAACAGAGGTTGAACTAAACATAAGTGTTTTTACAAGATAAGAGATTGATTGGATTACTAATTGATTCTGAACTGAATGAAAGTCGAATTTAGCCGCCATAAAGACAAAGGAAGTGGGAGGAGCAATAAAGAAGCAAAAGACAATCTCAAAAATGAAAGACATGGCAATTGGTTGATAAATTACCTAAGGGAATGTTTAGGTAGGTGGTAAATATTGACACATGAGCAGAACTATGTGTCAAGAGGGGGGAAGAGGCTAATTGTAGGATTAAATAATATACGAAGGAGAGGACAAAATACTTAAAAAAATAATTTTTTTTAGATACAGTCTAAAAAGAGAATGCAGTCAGAAATTGTTAGATTAATCTGAACATGTGTGAAGATAGTTTATTAACCACACCCGTATGTCAAGGGTTTGTGCCCCACAGGTGAACTAAAGGAGAAGGTGACCCACTATCTAACCAGGTGACTGGTGAGCATCCAGTCACTAGAAGGAAAACTGGAAGCAGGCCTGTTGGGAAGGGCCCTATCAGGTTATGTTGGTCACCGCCTTTACCATTAGAATAGCAGAGAGAGGAACCTGGGTCCATGTTACCCACTGCAAGAAGGTAAGACCACATACAAGCACCACTTAGCACACGCAGAGTTGAAGAGAAGAACTAGACCGAATAGGGTCCGGGGATCACCTCTGTCAACGAAGATCTCCTACCCCGACCTATCATCACTGTAGTGTGTTCTTAGGGTGTGAGTATGGGGTGGTACCAAGCAAAAGGACTAAAGGCAGGAGAGGGTTGGCGGTTTTTGGGAATATGGGTGACCCTGAGCTGCATCATAGTCTCGGCAATAGTCGTGGTATGTCAAGATCCACCACCACCTCGCACCAATTACGCTATGGCCTTACCATTATTAAGAAATAAAAGGGAAGCGACCCGACATACTGACCGTCAAGGGCGAGTAATCTACAAAATAGGAGTCAGAGAAGGGTGGGGAGTAAGATTCAAAATTAGGATTAGGGATCTTATCAGAGCGGATAAACAAGCAACATGGGATTATTTTTTTTATTTTTTTTTAAAGATCCCGTTGTATTTATGTTCAGCTCCCTCGGCGGATTGTTCCTGGGCTCAGGTATTTAGACATACTGGGGGACGGAGATATGAGACGGGGGGGGGCTGGACGTCCAGATGGAGGATAAGAAGGTATAACGACATCCCCACGGAGATGGTAGTAACGATAGTAAAAGTCACTAAAGAGGACATGAAAATAACTTACTGGGCTTGCGCGGACGAATACGGACGGGATACTTGTCTAAGATTACATTTGATGGAGTCAAAAGATATAGAGGGAGCAGGTACTGTCATTAATCCATTAATGGCAATAGACCGAGTAAATCAGTCAAGGGATGACGGAGTCAATTTGACTAACCCGTCCACTATGAAATATTTTCTCCTCCAAGAATGGAACAATGGGGAAGTGGAGGGGGTCCCTGATGAGAATCTCTGGTTTAAGTGGATGAAATACACCGCTAGGGCTTGGGGGAGACCAATTGTTATGCATGCTCCATTGGGCGACCGACAATGTTGACTGCCCCAATGCCAAAGGCAATGTTTCCCTGTGTATTAGACCTGGGGTCCAATCAAAAAGAGCCAAATTGCACAGGGATTGGGCTGGCAAAATTGACATACTGGGCCAGCCCACCTAGATTCACTTTAACTCCTGGCGAATACCAGTGTTACATACATAGAAATGGCACCCGTAACTTGGGTGATTTTGATGGCTGTAAGGAGATAATTAATGTGACTGATTTAGATAAGGAAGGGAGGGAAAAAATTAGGAGCCTAACCATCCCTCTGACTGATGTGTGGTGGGCATGCACTAACAAAGGGAGCATTCGGCAGACATTACCAGAGGGATGGGTGGGTACTTGTGCACCAGTATTGTTGGTCCAACCTGTAAGAATTAGTAATCAAAGACCAGTGAAAGGAAGAATAAACAGGAGAAAAATAAATATAGGTCAGGAAGGAAATAGCCCAATTTGGATAGATGGTATCGGCATCCCCAGGGGTGTTCCAGACGAATAAAAAGCTATGAATCAAATATGGGAGGGTTTTACCACAACATTTTTCTGGTGGGTGACAATAAAAACAAAAATTTGGATTGGATTAATTACATCTATTACAACCAACAACAATTTATTAACCAGACTAGAGATGCAGTAAAGGGGATCTCCGAACAATTATCCGCCACCTCACTCATGACTTGGGAAAATTGGTTGGCTCTGGATATGTTGCTGGCAGAAAGGGGTGGAGTCTGTAAAATGGTGGGGGGCCATTGTTGCACATTTATCCCTAACAACACCACACCGGAGGGGACGGTCACCAGAGCTCTTGCAGGATTAACTGCGCTAAGTGAAGAATGGGCTGAAAACTCAGGAGTTAGTACATCTTGGACAGAATGGTTTGATACCATGTTTGGTAAATGGAAAACCATAGCAGTAACCATCTTAGGAGCGGTCAGTGTTTGTATGGGTATTCTTGTATTATGTGGTTGTTGTCTTGTTCCCTGTGTCCGGGGATTGGTGAGTCAGGCGTTGGTGAAATGCAGTATCTAAACAATGATGAGAGATGGACTGACTCCGGACTCTGACCAGGGGAATGTGAAAAACGATCCTCCAGGCTTGGTGGATGACGAGGATTTGCACCCTGAAAGACCGCAATTGGATGAAATGTTTATTAGTTCTGATGTGATCTCTGAGATTAATCATGCTTGTAAAATACATTTATCCTGAATGTGGGAATATTTAGTCAAAGGGGTGGATTGTTAGATTAATTTGGATTTTAAGAATAATGGCTAAAGGATTTCACCCCAAATACAGTATAAATGTTAGAATTATCATGTAGTGTCAACCCACTAACAGAGGGGGCGGTACTAAACAATCAAGGGTGAAGGGGAAGGCGGAAACTGTTTAGAAAAGCCACCTAAAGGTGGGAGGAGTCAAGTTCAGGAGGTATAAAACCGTATGTTTGTGTTTTTGGCGTCAGAGCTCTCCATGAATAAAAATACAAAAAATCATTCTTCGTGGTTATGGACCTTGAATCATTTATGATTAAAACCAGAGCCTTACAACCTCTGGTAATGATTCAAGCTTAGGTTGAATTAGAGATAGAAATTCACATGACACAAACATGTTGGGACTCGGCAGTTCAGGTATCTGACATCAGAATTGGCTGAGCCAGGCTCATCTGCATCGGTGGCTGTTACCATCATACTGAGAGACAATGCCAGCATCCTCATGCCCGAAACCCTCTGTGAGGAGATCAAATTAATATTAACACTTTTAAAGCAAACAATGCCACTACAGTATGTTGCTACTACTCTGCATAATGCATATTAAAATAATCTTGATTTGACAAATCTCCTTTATTAGCCAATATTCTAAACAGTAAAATAAGTCACCCTCAGTTTCTTCCCCTCCTGTCAGTGGATAGTCAAAGCCATTGCCTGACTTTAAAGTCTCAGACATTCTCCCCAGGGCCCAACCCTGAGGTTTGAAGGAAAACAAATATTGTAAACATGATCTACACTTCCCTTCATATGTTATTGTACAGTGAAGTGAAACGTTTTTATTTGGCTCTACACTCCAGCCTTTTACATTTGAGAGAGAATGTTTCATATTAAGTGACAGTTCAGAATGCCAGCTTTTATTTGAGGATATTTTCATACACATCTGTCCCACCGTTTAAAAATGAAAGCACTTCATGTATCTAGTCCCCCCATTTGAAGAAGTCATAAGTATTTGGACAAATTCACTTATAGTGAATTAGAGCAGTCAAAGTGACACTACAAACTAGATGGATGAATTTGAGGTGTCTTTTGGATAATGTTTTGCCCAAAGGAACTGAAAAATATGGCTAGGTTGTAGAATCGAAAGATCATTTAAATACGTGGGTGCTGGTTTAAGGCCGGTAGCAACAGGCTTGTGTATTAAAGAATGGGCTATACACTGTAGCAGGAAATGTGTGTTCACATGGCAATAACCAATAGAGGCTATGGAACTTGTTGACATGGTAAACTTAGTAAATATAGTAATGTAAACAGTGCAGTATTGTAAGTACATCTACACAACACAAGCACACCCCTTTCCTGCAGTCAAATGGCCAAATCGCCCTCTAGTGGCCTTATGGGTGGAATGTTAATATTTTTCATTATTTCATCATTAATAACCAATGTTTCTGTATCAAACGGTTTTGTTATATTTCAGTCTTCTGTGATGTGTGGTCCTCTGTAGCTCAGCTGGTAGAGCACGGCACTTGTAACGCCAAGGTAGTGGGATCGATCCCCGGGACCACCCATACACAAAAATTTATGCACGCATGACTGTAAGTCGCTTTGGATAAAAGCGTCTGCTAAAAGGCATGTTATTATGTATATAAAGCGTAATATTGGTGAACAGGGAACTGAGGGCTAAGATGCTCTGGACCTACTGGGACTATAGGGGCTATAGACTGAGGACCTAGTAGGACAGAGGGTGAGGTGTCACCTACGACAGGATACTGAACACCTCGGTGAGGAGGGTCCTCCACGGGGACGTCAGGCGGGTCTTCCACGGGGACGTCAGGTGGGTCTTCCACGGGGACGTCAGCCGGATCTCCTAAGGCTGGAACTAGCAGGACACAGATCAGAGGGGCTAGCATAAACCACAAGACTTGGACAGGCAGGTCACACCAGACAGGGGCTGAAAGGGCCTGGACAGCAGGCATGAACCGAGCCACTGCAGCAGAGATTGGATGGGGCTCCCAGGGCGTCTTTGGACAGCAGCAGGCTGGATGTCAAAGGTTGGACTAGGTGGTTCCCACCAGACAGGGACCGGAGAGGTCTGAGTGGCAGGGCTGGCCTTCTGCAGCTGCAAGCAGGACTCCCACATTATGGACCAATTGACATTCGGAGGCATCGGTTGGAGCACAGTGGTAGGGTGCTCTCCCAGGGTGAGCTCAGGTAGCTCCTCTGTTCATAGATAAGGCTGTAGATCTTCCTGCTCCCGATCGGGCAGGGAGGTGTGGATTGATCTTGGGCACAGAAAAGGGGTCGTCAGAATCTCTGTCGCTGGAGACAGCGACGTCACCACTGTGGGAACCAGTTGAGACTGCGGCAGTAGCTTGTTGGAGCACGGTGGGGTGCTCCCCCAGGGTGAGCTCAGGTATCTCCTCTGTCCCTGGAGAAGACTGTGGAACCACTGTGGAGACGATTTGAGACTCAGTGGAAGGAGCTGGATGAAGCACAGAGGTGGGAGTGGCAAGCTGAGGCTCCATGGCAGGAGCGTGTGTAGTAGGCCCACTACTATCTTGAACTCCATGGTCAGAGCAGGCTAGATCTTCACGGCTGGGTTCGGCTGGAGCACAGTGGTGGGGTGATCCACCAGGGTGAGCTCTGGTAGCTCCTCAGCCCTGGAGAAAGCTGTAGCACCACTGTTCGGGAGTCCATAGTAAGGGTTGGATCCGAGACCAGGGCTGATGGTGAAGCTCATGTGGAAGGGCGTAGCTTCTCAAGCATCTTCTGATGCTTCGCGGAGTTGGCCGTGCTGGCGCTGCAGAACCTCAATCTGGCGCTTCTGTTGTAGTATCTGTTGCATGACATCCTCTGAGATGATGTCATGTTTTTGGGCAGCTTGGTGGCCCAGGTCCCTGTTCTCCCCCTCTAAGACACCTTTCAGTTGTAAGAGGAGAGAACTGTTGAAGGACTGGCTGAGATGGTCAAGTGACAATTGGCAGTGTCCATCAGGTAAGTACTGGCGATGGTGGTCGGGTGGACTGTAGGAACCTTCCATCTTCCTGACTGCTTCAATGAGCTCATCTATCTCGTCACGCTGGCTGTGAGAACACAGTGCCTCCTCCCCGGTTGTCACTGGCAAATCCTCAGGATTTCTGGTCGAGGTTCTACGCTGATCTTGGCGATCTCTGTTCGAGGTTAGCCTTAGGTGGGAACCCGGTGAATTTGCAACCGATGAAAAGGATGAGGCTCTGTCCTCTATTCTGCTGGTCAGCCTGGGTGGGGACTTGGACCGGTGATGAGTCGTTGAAGGGGAAGATGGCCATTTTGAATGCAGAATGTCTCGAGTGCTCAAGAGAACCCTCTAGCTGCTCTCCCTCGTAGGAGTGGTATGTGGATGTGTGTGGTAGTCTGTTCCTTGACTCGTATCCAAGCCATAATTATCAAGAGATTGTGGCAGGTGAGCTGGTCGGCGAGGATGGATGACATCTTATGGAGGATCTTCTCTGTTAACTGGCATCCTTGGGCTGTAGCAGTTACTGGATCAGGCTCAAAAGGACCATGACAAATTGGTGGGAAACGTAGGTGCTGGTTTTAGGCCGGTAGCAACCACCACAGGGTGTCCATCCAGAACACGAGGAAACAGTATTTCAGTTTCAAGAGGTTTAATTAATTATCCACACTCACAAATCCAACACCACTCTGACAGTAATTGTGTCTAACAATGATTGTGGTTCTGAAAACAAAGAGGTAAAACTTAGACTATAGTACTGATATGCATGACATGACTAACAAGCTAGCACAGGCTTGTATATAAACAGCACAGGCTATACCACTGTAGCAGGAAATGTGTGTTCACATGGCAATAACCAACACAGGCTATGGAACTTGTAGAAATAGTAAATATACTCATGTAAACAATGCAGTATTGTAAGGACGTCTACACAACATTAACACATTAACCATGAAAGATATACACCGAAAATTGTCAAGCAGCACACGTGAGAAATGCGGTTAATCGCTAACAGGATTGCAAAATACTAATGCATTCTGAATGGAAAATCTAATGCTAACGCTAGCGGGAGCATGAGCTAGCTAACAAGCTCCACATAAATGGTGATTACAACAATAGGCAATCTTAAGCTCCGAAAATAACAAAACATAAACATCTTAAGGCACTTACTTTTAGATGCACACACAGTAAAATATCAGACAACAAATGTGTTGTGACCACAGGAGGCACAGTAGTAGGAGTCCTCGTCAGGGTAGGGAAAGCATGTTTCTGACATCTGGCCTGCCCCTGCTGGGGTCCTACTTTTATTTATTTTTATATCACCTTTATTTAACCAGGTAAACCAGTTGAGAACAAGTTCTCATTTACAACTGCGACCTGGCCAAGATAAAGCAAAGCAGTGCGATAAAAACAACAACACAGAGTTACATATGGGGTAAAACAAAACAAAGTCAAAAATACAACAGAAATAAATATATATACAGTGTGTGCAAATGTAGCAAGTTATGGAGGTAAGGCAATAAATAGGCCATAGTGCAAAATAATTACAATTAGTATTAACACTGGAATGATAGATGTGCAAGAGATGATGTGCAAATAGAGATACTGGGGTACAAATTAGCAAAATAAATAACAATATAGGGATGAGGTAGTTGGGCGGGCTAATTTCAGATGGGCTGTGTACAGGTGCAGTGATCGGTAAGGTGCTCTGACAACTGATGCTTAAAGTTAGTGAGGGAGATAAGTGTCTCCAGCTTCAGAGATTTTTGCAATTTGTTCCAGTCATTGGCAGCAGAGAACTGGAAGGAATGGCGGCCAAAGGAGGTGTTGGCTTTGGGGATGACCAGTGAGATATACCTGCTGGAGCGCAGACTACGGGTGGGTGTTGCTATGGTGACCAATGAGCTAAGATAAGGCGGGGATTTGCCTAGCAGTGATTTATAGATGGCCTGGAGCCAGTGGGTTTGGCGACGAATATGTAGTGAGGACCAGCCAACAAGAGCGTACAGGTCACAGTGGTGGGTAGTATATGGGGCTTTGGAGACAAAACGGATGGCACTGTGATAGACTACATCCAATTTGCTGAGTAGAGTGTTGGAAGCTATTTTGTAAATGACATCGCCGAAGTCAAGGATCGGTAGGATAGTCAGTTTTACGAGGGCATGTTTGGCAGCATGAGTGAAGGAGGCTTTGTTGCGAAATAGGAAACCGATTCTACACTGTATGTCCCGGGAATTCTATTGTTGATAGGCTGACATAATACTGATTGGTGTGACCTTGACCAATAAGAACTAAAATAAGTTGGGTCTTGTGAATTAGGAGACTAGGAGATGGCCATTTTTACAGGAACTGAATGGTGAATAATGTTTTGTGCCATTTTGGAGTCCATTTTATTGTAAGTAAGAATAGAATAGTTTCTGAATACTTCTACATTCATGTGGATGCTACCATGATTATGGATAATTATGAATGAATCTTAAATTAGAAAAAGGTTACAGAGGCACAAGGATCATACCCCCCCCCCCCCCCCCCTCCCCCCAAAAAAATAATAATAATGCTTATCTACCCTGTTATTGGTAATGATGAGAGGTTAGCATGTTTTGTTGTAGCCTCTGAAAGGCATCTTACTCATCATTATTCATGATTTATTCATGATTTTTCTTAATCATGGCATTATCAGGACTTATTTTGAAATGTTCAGAAACATCTTAGAAGGAAATTATTCCAGTCACCATTTACCGTTCAGTTCCTATTGTGCGAAACATAACCCAAAACACAACAAAAACAAACTGCAAATGCATCCAACAAATTTGTAGAGTCTCAAGCTTGATGTAGTCATTGAGTGCAAGGAATATGGGACCAAATACTAAACTTTTGACTACGTTGATACACTATAAGGGAATTTGTCCAAATACATGACTTACTCACATGGGGGGGGACTAGATAAATAAAGTGCTTTCAGTTCTAAACTGTAAAACAGACGTGTATAAAATAAAAACTCAAATAAAAGGTGACATTCTGTACTGTCGCCTCATATGACACATTTGATCTCAAATCCAAAATGCTGCAGTATAGAGCCTAATTAAAATTTTATATTTAATGTCCAAAAACATATGTAGTGGAGGGTACTTCACATGTCACACCAGAGAGGTACAGTATATGATATCATATACATGCATCTTCATATTTATAAATGTTGTTGTAAAGTATATACGCACAAGATATTGGATCATGCACTTGCGTGCCCCACATTCAGAAAAGAGTAAGAACTTAACAACATATCTTATTAAGCAAAACAGTCTTTTCATTTTTTGATTTTATTTTCTAGTGAACATGTGTGAAGAAAAACTAACAGGTCTGTGAGAGCCTGAATTCTTACTGGTTGGTAGGTGATCAAATACTTATGTCATGCAAAAAAAAATGCAAATTAATTACTTAAAAATCATACAATGTGATTTTCTGGATTTTTGTTTTAGATTCCGTCTCTCACAGTTGAAGTGTACCTATATAGAAATTACAGACCTCTACATGCTTTGTAAGTTGGAAAACCTGCAAAATCGGCAGTGTATCAAATACTTGTTCTCCCCACTGTATAGGCCTAGGGTTTAAAGATTTGGTTGACATCAAATGTAATCTTCAAGTTAATAATGAATAAGTTGGATTCACGTCTCCATCTCAACCAAAAATCTAAGTTAAAGAATAAGACTAAATCAAATCAAATCAAACTTTTTTTAAAGTGCATAAAACAAATCTGTATTTGATTTAGTCCTATTCTTTAACATAGAGTTTTGGTTAAGATGGAGACGTGAATCTAACATATCAGTTATTCATTTGTAGAAAACTGGATATTGAATTGTGTTTTGGTTGTCAACGCAACTAAATATCAACGTTTTAAGGAGATGTATCTTCTGCTTGGATAGTTCCATCTGTGCCACAAACTTAGTCTGTCTTTAATTCCAGTTTTTCATTTGATTTAGTCCAATTCTTTAACTTTTATTTTAGGTTGAGATGGAGACCTGAATCCAACATATTAGTTTTTATGACAAACTGGAATTAATGCCAGACTAAGTCAGTGGCACAAAATATACATCTCCTTCGATTGTTGCCATTTGGTTGCGTTGACAACAAAGCCCAATTCAATATCACTTTTGCAATACAGTAAATAGCCTATTTAATTGTCAACAAGTTAATAAATTATATGTTGGATTCACGTCTCCAACTAAACCAGGAATAAAAGTTAAAGAATAGGATTAAGCCAGTGTCTCAGATGAAACTATCCAAGCATTAGATACATCTCTTTTAAATGTTGATATTTGTTTGCTTTGTCAACCAAACACAATTCAATATTACTTTTGTAATACAGTAAATAGTCTAAAGTTAAGGCTATCTTACAAACTAATGTAACAGTATTTATTATTAAAATGAGTAACACATCCATGACCACATTTTGAGGTTACTACTATAAATGTCTTATGTAATCATTATAAGTGTGCATGTTCAAGATAGCATGGAAGGTCGCAGGTCTGTGGAGGTCTTCACAATTACTATAATAATCTGTGCAGAATCTTGAACTGCATTGATCACTTGCACCATGTACTTTTAATGTAATCTCAACTGCAATCTAGATAATTTGGTTGTGCTTTGTTGTGCTTTTAAATGGTTGAAAACGCAACAAAGATGACAATCAAACCAAAAATGAGACGTTCTTCCACTGGAATTTGGTTGTGCTTTTCAGATGGTTGAACACATAGTGATAACACATTGGGAATTGAACAAACTTCTGTCTTATTTTTTGGAGTGGGTGAATAAAGGTTGAAATCTCATTGATCAACGTCTCAACCAGAAATTAGCAAAATGTCCATGTTGAAATGACGTGGTGTGCCCAGTGGGTTTCTGTGATTAATCCAGTTAGTTAGTTAGGACATGAGGAAGACACGAGACTGAAGCCCTCGGGCGGCATGCAGGTGCAGGTGCCGCCGGTGTTAGCCAGAGATTAAGTCACGGTGAAGACTTGGACAAACAACAAGGATTACGGAGGAGGGTCTTTTGAGTTTATAGTGCATTGATCATCCTCAAGGACATTAACTAACTAGCCATTTGGGTAAATGCGGGTATGGAAGATACACTTCTTGTTAATGGCATGCTTTTGGCTGGTTTGCAAATCTTGTTTAATTGTCTAATAAGGCTGAGGGTTGCCTAACGCTGCCTGTGAGATTTACCTATCATGTAGGCATAGAACCTTTTCTGTTACCTAACTTCAGCTGATCATGGCCTGGTGGCTGTTTAGTTCAGTGGATTGGACTGTCTGGAGTTTTCCCCTCAAGATAAGGAGGATTGGAACAAAGAAAGAGGTGTCTGTCATTCTGCATCAGGGGTGGCTATAAATTCCTGAACTCAAACGCCTGAGAGAGGAAATTAAAATGAAAGAAAGATGTTACACCAACAATACAGTGGAAGCTTTTCTCAGAGACTGTTTCCACTTCCTGATAAATACTGACCCCAATACCTCAAATGCAGATCATTACACTGGTCTGCATCCCTTGAGGGCAGGATAGGTTAAAACTACAGTAAACTACAGTATGTAATGGATCAAAGAAAGTTGTTTTATGGCTGCTGAGGGGAGGACGGCTCATAATAATGGCTGGAACGGCGCGAATGGAACGGCATAAAACACATGGAAACCATTTCATTTATTCCGCTCCAGCCATTTCCAAGAGCCCGTCCTCCCCAATTAAGGTGCCACCAACCTCCTGTGGTTTTATGTTAAAAGTTTTCCATTGTTGACAAAAGAACACATCTACCCTAATATTGTTCACCAGCTGTCTGTCTGGCAGAGGTGAGGCTAGTGCATACATGTGTTTCCCACTGGAGTACAGGAGCTGTGTGTCCAGCAGACGTCACTGTGGTGCAGCGGCTGAGGCATAGCTGTCTTTCACCAGCCATGTATGCTACGTGGCCAAAGGTACTTGGACACCTGCTCGTCGAACATCTCATTCAAAAATCATGGGAATTAATATGGAGTCGGTCCCCCCTTTGCTGCTATAACAGCCTCCGCTCTTCTGGGAAGGCTTTCCACTAGATGTTGGAACATTGCTGCGGGGACTTGCTTCCATTCAGCCACAAGAGCATTAGTAAAGTCGGGCACTGATGTTGGGCGATTAGGCCTGGCTCGCAGTCGGCGTTCCAATTCATCCCAAAGGTGTTCGATGGGGTTGAGATCAGGGCTCTATGCAGGCCAGTCAAGTTCTTCCACACCGATCTCGACAAACCATTTCTGTATGGACCTCACTTTGTGCACGGGGGCATTGTCATGCTGAAACAGGAAAGGGTCTTCCCCAAACTGTTGCCACAAAGTTGGAAGCGCGTCAAGAATGTTACTGAATGCTGTAGCGTTAAGATTTCCCTTCACTGGAACTAAGGGGCCTAGCCCGAACCATGAAAAACAGCCCCAGAACATTATTCCTCCTCCACCACACTTTACAGTTGTCACTATGCATTCAGGCAGGTAGCGTTCTCCTGGCATCCACCAAACCCAGATTCGTCCATCGGACTGCCAGATGGTGAAGCGTGATTCATCACTACAGAGAACGCGTTTACATTGCTCCAGAGTCCAATGGCAGCGAACCTTACACCACTCCAGCCGACGCTTGGCATTGCGCATGGGGATCTTAGACTTGTTTATGGCTGCTCGGCCATGGAAACCCATTTCATGAAGCTCCCGATAAACAGTTCTTATGCTGACGTTGCTTCCAGAGGCAGTTTGGAACTCGGTAGTGAGTGTTGCAACCGAGGACAGACGATTTTTACGCGTTACGCACTTCAGCACTTGGCCGTCCCGTTCTGTGAGCTTGTGTGGCCTACCACTGTGTGGCCATTGTTGCTCCTAGACGTTTCCACTTCACAATAACAGCACTGTTCTAGCAGAGTGAAATTTGACAAACTGGCTTGTTGGAAAGGTGGCATCCTATGACGATGCCACTTTTAAAGTCACTGAGCTCTTCTGTAATGCCATTCTACTGCCACGGTTTGTCCACGGAGATTGCATGGCTGTGTGCTCGATTTTATACACCTGTCAGCAACGGGTGTGGCTGAAATAGCCTAATCCACTCATTTGAAGGGGTGTCCACATACTTTTGGCCATATAGTGTATCTGCCTTGCCTGGCTACCCAGACTCCTTGCTTCGGCCAAACGCTACGCCACGCCCACGGATGTTAGTTTCTTCTCTTCAATAGAGAGCAATAGTAATGGCATCTTTTTGTAGTCACTAACTCCACCATGGTTCGTTGGACAAGGCCTATTGGAAAATGAATCAAGTTTTTGTAGGGTTTTTCACAGAAACACAGAAAATAAGGTCTGTGGTAAACACAGGCTTAGGAGATCTTATGCGTTTTGTTCTATGAGATCATATTCATCAGCTCTACGTCACTTTTTCTGAATTTTGAAGCATTTAGGTAATAATAAAAAACACATAAAGCAGAGATAAAAGCTTCATTATTCATAAAGGTCGATGCTCCTTACCAGATTGATGAGGAGGAACATGAGGAACATGACATGTCGAACTATCTGACGTGTCACTCAATCTTTGAGTGATAATGTAACATACAACATTCAAGTGATAATGTAACATCCCCTTACAAAAACGAATATAGGAGTCCTGCAGGATTTGTTTTCCATTGTGAAGGAATTGTGGTGACCTGCAGGAGTCCTGTAGGCCTTTATTGTAAGAGTTTTCAACGCATAATAGCAGAGGTGGGATCAAATCACTATTATTTGAGTCACAAGCAATTCTCAATTCACGAGGTTCGAGTCCCAAATCTAGTCTCGAGCCATGTCCAAGTCGTACATTCTAAGAGCAAGTCAAGGCGAGTCGAGTCACAAGTTTTCAAGTCAAGTCTCAGTCAAGTAAAAAAATATACATGCAATGATTTGTTCAACTACAAATCGAGACCTTGGGACTTTAAGGTCTGACATTTTTGTTTAAAAAAATTAGTTTGTGTCACAAGCTGATGTGGATGCGGTGTTGGAGTCAGGCGCAGGACACAGAAGCTTAGTCAAAACGACTTTACTTGTCAACAAAGACAATACAAAATAACGGGCCTCAAACACAGGAGGCGAGCGATTACGCAAACAGTGCGTAAAAACACTCACAACTAGAGAACAATAATAATGCACCAACGGACAGGCGGACAACAACACACAACTGCAAACAAAACCAAAGGAAACTTATAGGTGACATAATCAATACATAAGACGAAACAGGTGCACCAACAAGACAAAACCAAACAAACATAGAGAACATCAAGCGGTAGTAGCTAGTACTCCGGGGACGACGAACGCCGAAGCCTGCCCGAACAAGGAGGAGGAGCAGTCTCGGCGGAATTCGTGACAGTTTGTCACATATAATAGATCTATAGATGGTTTTTCATATGTCGTGAAGTTAGATTTTTGAAAAATAACATTTTAAGTGAAAAAATATTTATACATTTGAAAGTTCTATTTGCATAAACCAATTTGAACTTGGCGCTATAAGGTTTTATCTGCAATCCAATCACAAGCCTGAACAAATACAGACGGACCAATCAGAAAACATATCTTTGCCATCTCCCTCTAAGTATGGTCTAATTACCTTTTCCGATTTGCTCTGCCCGGATTACCCCTGAAGTACCCCCTCGTGCATTTTATCAGTAAGCCTATGGTCTCATGAGTCTTCTCAAGTACCCCCTGTGGATAGGCCAAGTACCCCCAGGGGTCCTAGTACTCCTGGTTGGGAACCACTGGTCTAGGCTAATCTAGTCAGCAATAACAACACTGTCAGAAATATTAAAGTAAATGATGTTGTCACATCATTGTTCACTGATGACAGTAATTCGTCTGATGATCATAATACTTAATGTATTTGATGATGTGTTCTGACTATCTTGTTAAAATTGTGTTATTCTATCATTTGTGCATTCAAATAGCTACAGTCTTCTTAAGAACTGAACGTGTCTAATTCAGAAGTGTCAGATAGAACCCAGATTGACATTTCAGAGCCATAAGGTTCCATCAGGATTTTGATACTCTGTACTTTAGGTACTGTATCTTTAAGGTGAGGACATTAATGGGTTATGAAAGAAGAATTCACTACAAAACAATCTATTTATTAAGGCTACCATACAGCTCTTTTCATTATTTTGTCAACAACACATTTTGATTATGTAATATTTTAACAACAAAATCCAAATGCAAACTTCATAAGTAAATTATCAATTTCAAGCAATTTTGACATACCAAAAGACCAGTAGTCCTATGCTAGCTACTGTTGCTTGATACCCCATTGCTGTTAAGCTTGCAAAGTAAACAGTTAATATCTTGATCATCAAACCATTTTTGAAGCTGAATATCAAAAATAAAATAAAATGTTATTGGTCGCATACACATATTTAGCAGATGTTATTGCAGGTGTAGTGAAATGCTTGTGTTCCTAGCTCCAACAGTGCAGTCGTATCTAACAATTCACAACAAAACACACAAATCTAAAAGTAAAATAATGGAATTAAGAAATATATAAATATTAGGACGAGCAATGTCGGAGTGGCATTGACTAGAATACAGTAGAATACGGTATATACATATGAAATGAGAAAAACAGTATGCAAACATTATTAAAGTGACCAGTGATTCCATGTGCCTCTAAAGTGCAGGGTTGAGTAACCGGGTGGTAGCTGGCTAGTGACAGTGACTAAGTTCAGGGCAGGGTACTTGGGGGAGGCCGGCTAGTGAAGGCTATTTAACAGTCTGATGGCCTTGAGATAAAAGCTGTTTTTCATTCTCTCGGTCCTAGCTTTGATGTTCTTGATTCTCTTTTTGTCCTTCCTGTGACACCGGGTGCTGTAGGTGTCCTGGAGAGCAGGCAGTGTGCCCCCGGTGATGCGTTGGGCAGACCGCACCACCCTCTGGAGACTCCTGTGATCGCGGGCGGTGCAGTTGCCATACCAGGCGGTGATACAGCCCGACAGGATGCTCTCAATCGTACATCTGTAAAAGTTTGTGAGTGTCTTAGGTGCCAAGACGAATTTCTTAAATCTCCTGAGGTTGAAGAGATGCTGTTGCGCCTTCTTCACCACACTGTCTGTGTGGGTGGACCATTTCAGATTGTCAGTTATGTGTACGCCGAAGAACTTGAAACTTTTCACCTTCTCCACTGCGGTCCTGTCATTGTGGATGCGGGCGTGCTCCCTCTGCTGTTTCCTGAAGTCCACGATCAGCTCCTTCGTTTTGTTGACGTTGAGGGAGAGGTTATTTTCCTGGCACCACTCCGCCAGGGCCCTCACCTACTCACAGTAGTCTGTCTCGTCATTGTTGGTAATCAGGCCTACTACTGTTGTGTCGTCTGCAAACTTGATGATTGAATTGGAGGAGTGCGTGGCCACGCAGTCATGGGTGAACAGGGAGTACAGGAGGGGACTGGCACGCACCCTTGTGGGGCACCTGTGTTGAGGATCAGCGTAGTGGAGGTGTTGTTTCCTACCTTCACCACCTGGGGGGCGGCCCGTCAGGAAGTCCAGGACCCAATTCTACAGGGCGGGGTTCAGACCCATAATGATGAGCTTGGAGGGTACCATGGTGTTGAAGGCTGAGCTGTAGTCAATGAACAACATTCTTACATAGGCAATCCTCTCTCCACACAATTTGATGTTTGCGCTGCACCTGATCCTATAGCTGTACAGCATACCAGCAGTCTGTTCGTTGCTCAGTGGTTCTTGACCCAGGACCCCCCAAAAGGAGCATGCATGGGCACACAGGGCTAACATGCCCGCACCATCGTTGCACAAATGTAGCCTGTCATTACAGCCATAAAAGGTGATGCATTTTCAAAACACAAGATACAGAAATAAACTACATTTTAGACCAGCATTTTGAGGTGAAAGTCATTCATGTTAGCGGTCAATATCAACTAGTCCAGAGCAAGCAGGATCATATGGCCTACCTGTATGCAGCGTGGGTTGTAGGATCGGATGGAAAGCATGATCTGTTTGTAGCCTTTTTCTTCCTCACAAATAGCATCATTAATTCACCAGAATATCTTCATCCCATAAGTATTGAAGGTAGTGAGATGTTACAACTATCTATAGACATCTAGCCAGTACCACCACAGAGGTATATACTTATAACCCAGCCAAACTAGGCCAATCTGAAATATGAAAATGATCAATTAAATAATCACCAGGTAGACTATTGCTCTGGAAAAGACGCGTCCGTAGCAGATTGCTAAATTTATATGGATAATATTAAAGTAGGTTGCCTACTCTTGTTTTGCCAGGCAAAAACAGCGAAAATTAAACAAGCCTTTTTGGTCACTAATCTGGATATGTGAGCCCGCCTTTGCGCGCCAATGCTGATGACTGGTGATTGGTCAACAGTCAAAATGCACAACTTTTTTGAAACTGATATTTGGTGCTATGCTGTAGGTCTATGGTAGTGACCAGATCGAACAAACAAAGGTATAAATATAACATACAGATGGTAGGCTATATGTAGCCTATTCAAATATGTATGAAAAAATATATAAAACATTTCCCATTCAGTTTCACACTTGCGACCACCCAAAATCTTCTCACTGCGCTAACTCACCCGACCTGTGTTGATTGACAGTTGATCCAATCAGAGGGCCGAGTGTGCGTTTCACTAGCCAATTGAATTTCAGTTCAACCCCTAAATTGAAATGGAATTGACCCCCACTCAGCGAAGTTCCATAACAACTGCTTCATCTGATTCAGGTGTGTTAGTGCTGGGCCAGGACAAAACCTTGGAAACACTGTGGCCCACCAGGACCTGGTGTGAAGAACACTGTCACAGAGAGTTGAGCTGAACAGGTCAACATTCACAAGGCCGCGAGGCCAGACGGATTACCACGACGTGCACTCAGAGCATGCGCGGACCAACTGGCAAGTGTCTTCACTGACATTTTCAACCTCTCCCTGACCGAGTCTGTAATACCTACATGTTTCAAGCAGACCACCATAGTTCCTGTGCCCTGCCTAAATGACAAGCGCCCGTAGCACATCGGTAGCCATGAAGTGCTTTGAAAGGCTGGTCATGACTCACATCAACACCATCATCCCGGAAACCCTAGACCCACTCCAATTCGCATACCGCCCCAACAGATTACACAATCTCAATCACACTCCACACTGCCCTTTCCCACCTGGACAAAAGGAACACCTATGTGAGAATGCTGTTCATTGACTACAGCTCAGCGTTCAACACCATAGTGTCCACAAAGCTCATCACTAAGCTAAGGACCTTGGGACTTAACACCTCCCTCTGCAACTAGATCCTGGACTCCCTGAAGGGCCGCCCCCAGGTGGTAAGGGTAGGCAACAACACATCTGCCACGCTGATCCTCAACACTGGGGCCCCTCAGTGGTGTGTGCTTAGTCCCCTCCTGTACTCCCTGTTCATCCACGACTCCAACACCATCATTAAGTTTGCTGACGACACAACAGTGGTAGGCCTGATCACCGACAACGATGAGACAGCCTATAGGGAGAAGGTCAGAGACCTGGCAGTGTGTTGCCAGGACAACAGCCTCTCCCTCAATGTGAACAAGACAAAGGAGATGATCGTGGACTACAGGAAAAGGATGGCCGAACAGGCCCCCATTCACATCGACGGGGCTGTAGTGGAGCGGGTCGAGACTTTCAAGTTCCTTGGTGTCCACATCACCAACAAACTATCATGGTCCAGACACACCAAGACAGTCGTGAAGAGGGCATGACAACACCTTCCCCCCTCCCCACCCCTTTGTTTTTACACTGCTGCTACTCACGGTTTATTATCTATGCATAGTCACTTTACCCCTACCTACATGTACAAATTACCTCAACTAACCTGTACCCCCACACATTGACTCGGTATCGGTACCCCCTGTATATAGCCTCGTTATTGTTATTTTATTGAACTGCATTGTTGGTTAAGGGCTTGTAAGTAAGCATTTCACGGTAAGGTCTACACCTGTTGTATTCGGCGCATGTGACAGATCAAATTTGATTTGATTTGAATGCATGAAAAAGGTTCCTTAGTCAAATTCATCTGTATCATGTTGCAATTGAGCCGCAGTATGGTGAGATTAGAGGCAAACAGTCAAGGACAGAAATGTATTAAGAGAATAATAACTTTAATGTCCAAAATTATGTTTAACATTTTTGTTTAAAAAGCATGAAAGCTCAGTGTTGCAATTGTTGTAAGTAAGGAGTGTAAGCAGAAGGAAGCCAGAAGGAGTAAAACTGACAATAATCTATCCAGAGGATATCAGTTCATAATAGTAGAAGCCCCTTCCTTACTCAACTATCTCTCTTTCTCTCTCAAGTTCTGCCACTCTGCCCATCACTATGAAGTGCTTGCTGGAGAACTGCAATGTGGATCGGCAGATCAACTATACAGCTATTTACGAGGGCGTGGCGGCCATCTTTATCGCCCAGGTTAGCGATTATAAGCTGGACTTTGGCCAGCTGGTCACTATTAGGTATGTATTGGGTTTCAAATCATAAAGCTACCATTGCATCTGCAGGGTGAAACTTTGAGTCCTAACTCAAAAGCAGTAACCACCCAGTGTAGTCTGCCATGACAGCCTTGGTCCTGGCATGGTTGTTGAGATTATAACCGCTGTACTGAATGAATATTCTTTTTTTCACGATGAGATTCGATCACTGTGTTTGATTTAATAAAGAATCACTGCAAGCAATAAGGCTGTCAAGATGTAGGTCATGCAACTTTTTTAAAGGTATTGCTCATATCAGTGTTACCATGGCAGGACAATATTGTAATGCACCTTCTTAGCTTTGTAATTGATTGTTTTGGTCTCTGTTTAACAGTATAACAGCTACAGCTGCCAGCATAGGTGCTGCTGGGATTCCCCAGGCCGGCCTCGTTACCATGGTGATTGTCTTGACATCAGTGGGTCTGCCGCCTGATGACATCACTCTCATTGTGGCCATCGACTGGGTGCTGTAAATTCACTATGACAACAATTAGTTTACAGTAGGCCTACAACATATTAGAACATATGACTGAAACGGCTGACAATGGAAACCTTAAATTGTTTACTAACTTCATGGCATAGGACAGACTGGTTGTAATGGGGCCAGTATTTTGGTGCTTTCAGAAACAATGTTTGTGGTTGGAGTGGGAGGCTGATCTCTGGAGCTTTTGTATTCCCTGTCCTTTCAGGGACCAATTCCGAACCATGATCAACATGCTTGGAGACGCCCTGGCAGCAGGAATCATCGGCCACTTACGTCGGAAAGACATAAGAGCAATAGTAATGGAGTCATTTTGTAGGCACTAACTCCGCCATGGTTTGTTGGGAAAAGCCTATGGGAAAATTGAGTTTTTGCAGGGTTTTTCGATAAAAGACAAAAATAAGGTCTGTGGTAAATGCAGGCTTAGGAGATCTTATGCATTGTGTTCTATGAGATCATGTTCATCAGCTCTACGTCACTTTTTCTGAATTTTGAAGCATTTAGGTAATGTGGTGGCCGAACAACGATGCTGATATGCTGTGTTGATAAGAAATCCGCTGACACTGTACTTTGATTATAAAGGTTTATTATATCAAAAGATTTCAGCGTCAATTTACAGATTTCTGCAGAATCTGGAGAACAACTACCCCAATCTCAAATATGATTATTCTCCCCGTCCTTTGTTGAAAACCTGGTATATATCCTATGTAACATAAGATGGGTGTTTTGGATAGACCAATCCCTGGCCTCCACATATCCAAGTGTCCTCTGTTTCAGGGGGCCCCTATAGTAATGCTTTCCAGATGTTTCAGCAGAGTAAAGTTCATCTAACACACCATTTGCAAATGACAGCCAAAATTATAAACTGTTCAGATACTACAGTAATAATAAAAAACACATAAAGCAGAGATAAAAGCTTCATTATTCATAAAGGTCAATGCTCCTTCCCAGATTGATGAGGAGGAACATTAGGAACATGACAGCAAACCATTGTTTTCGAACTGTCTGTGTCACTCAATCTTTACTTTGAGTGATAATGTAACATTCAACATTCAAGTGATAATGTAACACGCCCTTACAAAAAACGAATACAGGAGTCCTGCAGGATTTGTTTGCCATTGTGAAGGAATTGTGGTGACCTGCAGGAGTCCTGTAGGGCTTTATTGTAAGAGTTTCAACACATAATAGTTATAATGCCCTACATAAGTATATACTCATTAATTTAGCCTATACGTGTTTTTTGTAGCATAATCGTCTTGAAATTATAACACACACTCAGCAACTTGTGCACTCAGTCTAGTCTCGGCCCAACAGGTAGGCTATATGCTAATGTGGACATTGGAAGTCAGAAATCGACCTCTCCTGAGAGTCCTCTCATCTCACTTCGACCAGCAAGGGGAGTGGTGAAGAGAGGATGTAGGCACGTTTCCCTCCACTATTGTGCACAGACTCTATTTGTGTCAATGTTTATCAATGTTTATCAATGCCCCTTGAAATATGTATTAATCAGTGAAGTTACTGTTAATCCCAACATATCCCCACTTTAATTTAGAATGTTTTAGTTTATGGAAATGTTTATAATTCATTAAATATAATATACATTCATACTATTCTCATTCTCCAAGTGGAACGTTTGTTTGGAGAGCTCACAAACTGTGCAACACTAGTGATAAAGAACTTTTGGTTTATTTAATTGCTTTTACTAGTTTACAGTCAATTTCTTCGTTGTCTTTGGAGAGCGCGTGTCCGGTTTCTCCATCATGTTTAATGTTGTGTGAACTTGCGCTTTAGCATGGCATGGCCAATACATTTTAGTGGCCCTCCTCTTGGCTGCAGAGACAAAGACCATGTTCGAGAGGATTATAAAGGCAATGTATCATGGGTCAATTGTGACTGATTGACTGATCTATAAATAATAATGAGTCGTTATTTATGATGCAAGGGGAAGTGTAGATCAGTCAGTCAGCAGTCGCCTGCAGTCATTTTGATGCTCTCGAACACGGCCAATATGTTGCTGATTTCCTGCAATTCTACACATCTTGCCATGGTGCGGAGAGAAAATAGTACAGTTTTAAAGCTAGTTTCCTGCAATCCTACACATTTTGTCATGGGGCTGATGCCATATTCTTATGCAATCTGAGTGACTTAAAGTTTATTACAACAACAACAAAAACATTTGACATTTTTGATTCTCCCTGACTGTCTAGTTTTTATTTTGGTTGTTGTTATTTGTCAAAGATGATCTTATAAATGCTGTATGTAGCTCCATTATCTTTTCTACATTCAGTAATTTTTATCTGGTTTAAGTTTACACTGAAAATGTTTTACCATCCCGAAAATTATTTTCATATATATTAGTGTCATGTGAATTTCTATCTCTAATTCAACCTACGTTTGAATCATTACCAGAGGTTGTAAAGCTCTGGTTTTAATCATCAATGATTCAAGGTCCACAATCCACAAGTAATTATCGGTACATTTATTCAAGGAGAGCTCTGCTCAAAAACACAAACATACTGTTTTTATACCCCTTGACAAACAAAGACACTATGCTCCTCCCACCTTTAGGTGGCTTTCTTAAACAGTTCCCGCCTTCCCCCTTGAATGGTTAGTAACGCCCCCTCTGTTAGTGGGTTGACACTACATGATCATTCTAACATTTATACTGTGTTTGGGGTGAAATTCTTTAGTCATTATTCTTAAAATCCAAATTAATCTAACAATTAGGCTTACTTAACTCTATGTGAAGATCTTCATGCCTGCTCTGCCAGTGAGTTAACCAAGCCCGTAGTTCTTACAGAATTCTGAAAAGTGTTGGCTCATACTACTGATTTAAGATCTGCATGTGAATCTCATGGCTGCAGTGTCTCCACAGGCATCCTTCATGTACCAGCTGCAGTGTCTCCACAGGCATCCTTCATGTACCAGCTGCAGTGTCTCCACAGGCATCCTTCATGTACCAGCTGCAGGGAAGATACCTTCAAAACTAGGTGCCGTATGCATTTCAATAGAACTCATACAGCCACATCAAAATCAAACAACCATAGGAGATGGCTGTCACCTTTCCTCATAACTTTCATCCTTTCCATCACAGGGGATCTGCAGCTGCTAACACCATCTCCCAGTACACCTTGGCCATAGTCATCTATGTGTACATCCTATGGAGAGGGCTGCACAAAGCCACCTGGGACGGTGAGTCCCTGACCTCTGACTTCAGTTTGTATTGATGTGATGAAAGTCAATACATTGCTTTGAACAATAGCCAGGGGACAAGGTTGATATTGATGTGTTTAGTTGTAGATCATGTTATATAGATGGGGAAAGTCCACCAACCAACTGTAGTCAGACATTGCTAATTGCTGAAGCGAGTGATATAAGTGTACTTGTGAATATAAATTGTTTAAATTATTTTCTCTTGGTCTCAGAGCTGGGTTGGAATTTTCATGGTCAAAGTAGCTACTGTTTCCCGCCCAACGCTCTTAACCGCTAGGCTGCCTGCCGCCATTAGAGGGCAAGGTAAACGCCAATAATTACACAGACATTCTGAGTGATCACCTTCAACCAATGGTGAATCATTTCTATCCTGATGGGAGTGGATGACAATTCCCCCATCCGCAGGGCACGAGTGGTCACTGAATGGTTTGATGAGCATGAAAACGATGTAAACCATATGCCATGGCCGTCTCAGTCACCAGATCTCAACACAATTGAACACTTATGGGAGATTCTGGAGCGGCGCCTGTAACAACGTTTTCCACCACCATCAACAAAACATCAAATGATGGAATTTCTCATGGAAGAATGGCGTCGCATCCCTCCAGTGGAGTTCCAGACACTTGTAGAATCTATGCCAAGGCACATTGAAGCTCTTTTGGTGGCTCATGGTGGCCCTACGCCCTATTCAGGCGCTTTGTTGGTGTTTCCATTATTTTGGCAGTTACCTGTATATGTGCCAATGAATAAGAGGGCATTTTTCCTCCTTGGGAAGCGAAGTAAAGCCTTCTGGGTGTTTCTACAGGTGATGATGGGCGGCATTGTAAGGGGAGCAGGAAAAGCAGATGGTTGGTGCTGCGTCCTACCTGGTTAGTTACTACATTGTAGGCCTGCCCATTACAGTGTCTCTCATGTTTCCCTTCAAAATGGGCATATAAAGTAAGGCATTTGACATTTGGAGACCGCAATGACCCATCATTGTGATGTACAGTGTAACCTTTTCTCACATGGTCATATTGTCCATTTGTCTCAGGATGTAGGATTGGGCTCTTCCTATGTAGCGTCCTGCAGGCTATTTTCCTTGTTGTCTACATGTGTAAACTCAACTGGAAACAAAGCACCTACCAAGTAAGCAGCCCCTCTTCTAACCTCTTCTAACCTTCACCTTCTTTTCATCCTGTTTGCAATTGTGTTTTACCATCTTTACTGAACCAATGTTATACTTCTGACGATGTACATGTAGATTGTTTGTCAATTATTGTTTTGTCAGGCACTGGTGAGGGCAGGAGTGCAGAGCCCTAAGGAAAAGGAGGAGAACACTCCCTGTCTGGAAAAGACTCAGGGTAATTACAGGAACACTCAAACTTTAACTTGTGCAAAGTCAACCATGGACACTAGCCCTTAAAGAAACAATAAGGCTTCATTTACTTGTCTTCTAACACAATCTTTCCATTCCCCTCTGTCTCCTCATAGGCTCGTGCCAGACCCTTTTGACCAATGAGCAGAGTCCGGTGGGTGTGATTCTGTCTGTCAGGCATCTGGTTCTTCGGCGTGGGCTGGCTGTGGTCGTCATGCTGCTCAGCCTTGCAGTCTGAATCATCACCAACCAGCTGCTGACTGTCCTGCTGCCCGCCACGTCAGTCACCATTGTCATGTGATTGGTATGAAGAAATGGGTCCGGACCATACATTTGTCCACTTTGTGGGCTGTAGTACATATTTGCAGATTGAATGACGTGCATTTGCACACCAAAAAATCATACAAGCACCTCACAATTTTTGAGCGCGCTGATTGTGAACTGATTGATCACATCAGCAAATATAATTTTGATTACATTTACATTACATTTACATTTCAGTCATTTAGCAGACGCTCTTATCCAGAGCGACTTACAGGAGCAATTAGGGTTAAGTGCCTTGCTCAAGGGCACATCGACAGATTTTTCACCTAGTCGGCTTGGGGATTAGAACCAGCGACCTTTCGGTTACTGGCACAACGCTCTTACCCACTAAGCTACCTGCCGCCCTGATTAACTTCTTTGCATTCTTTAGAAGTTCTAAATACACATTTATTACCACGATTTTTGTTTCAAATATTAATTCAAGTGTGATTCTTACAAAATATTGTTTGCAAATTATGCTGCATGTTACACGACTTCGTTATCATTTGCCCATTCTAGTCTATAACATGGACGAAGCATACATTTACATTTACGTCATTTAGCAGATGCTCTTATCCAGAGGGACTTACAAATTGGTGTATTCACCTTATAGCCAGTGGGATAACCACTTTACAATATGTTTTTATTTTTTTATATTTTTTTTTTGGGGGGGGGGGGGGGGTGGGGTAAGGGGGGGTAGAAGGATTACTTTATCCTTTCCCAGGTATTCCTTAAAGAGGTGGGGTTTCAAGTGTCTCCGGAAGGTGATGAGTGACTCCGCTGTCCTGGCGTTGTGAGGGAGCTTGTTCCACCATTTGGGTGCCAGTTCAGCGAACAGTTTTGACTGGGCTGAGCGGGAACTGTGCTTCCGCAGAGGTAGGGGGGCCAGCAGGCCAGAGGTGGATGAACGAAATGCCCTCGTTTGGGTGTAGGGACTGATCAGAGCCTGAAGGTAAGGAGGTGCCGTTCCCCTCACAGCTCCGTAGGCAAGCACCATGGTCTTGTAGCAGATGCGAGCTTCAACTGGAAGCCAGTGGAGTGTGCAGAGGAGCGGGGTGATGTGAGAGAACTTGGAAAGGTTGAACACCAGACGGGCTGCGGCATTCTGGATGAGTTGTAGGGGTTTAATGGCACAGGCAGGGAGCCCAGCCAACAGCGAGTTGCAGTAATCCAGACGGGAGATGACAAGTGCCTGGATTAGGACCTGTGCCGCTTCCTGTGTAAGGCAGGGTAGTACTCTCCGAATGTTGTAGAGCATGAACCTACAGGATCGGGTCACCGCCTTGATGTTAGCGGAGAACGACAGGGTGTTGTCCAGGGTCACTCAAAGGCTCTTTGCACTCTGGGAGGAGGACACAACGGAGTTGTCAACCGTGATGGCGAGATCATGGATGGGCAGTCCTTCCCCGGGAGGAAGAGCAGCTCCGTCTTGCCAGGGTTCAGCTTGAGGTGGTGATCCGTCATCCACACTGATATGTCTGCCAGACATGCAGAGATGCGATTCGCCACCTGGTTATCAGAAGGGGGAAAGGAGAAGATTAGTTGTGTGTCATCTGCGTAGCAATGATAGAGAGGCCATGTGAGGATATGACAGAGCCAATTGACTTGGTGTATAGCGAGAATAGGAGAGGGCCTAGAACTGAGCCCTGGGGGACACCAGTGGTGAGAGCACGTGGTGCGGAGACAGATTCTCGCCACGCCACTTGGTAGGATCGACCTGTCAGGTAGGACACAATCCAAGAGTGAGCCGCGCTGGAGATGCCCAACTCGGAGAGGGTGGAGAGGAGGATCTGATGGTTCACAGTATCAAAGGCAGCAGACAGGTCTAGAAGGACAAGAGCAGAGGAGAGAGAGTTAGCTTTAGCAGTGCGGAGAGCCTCCGTGACACAGAGAAGAGCAGTCTCAGTTGAATGACCAGTCTTGAAACCTGACTGGTTTGGATCAAGAAGGTCATTCTGAGAGAGATAGCAAGAGAGTTGGCTAAAGACGGCACGCTCAAGAGTTTTGGAGAGAAAAGAAAGAAGGGATACTGGTCTGTAGTTGTTGACATCGGAGGGATCGAGTGTAGGTTTTTTGAGAAGGGGTGCAACTCTCGCTCTCTTGAAGACGGAAGGGACATAGCCAGCGGTCAAGGATGAGTTGATGAGCGAGGTGAGGTAAGGGAGAAGGTCTCCGGAAATGGTCTGGAGAAGAGAGGAGGGGATAGGGTCAAGTGGGCAGGTTGTTGGGCGGCCGGCCGTCACAAGTCGCAAGATTTCATCTGGAGAGAGAGGGGAGAAAGAAGTCAAAGCATAGGGAAGGGCAGTGTGAGCAGGACCAGCAGTGTCATTTGACTTAACAAACGAGGATCGGATGTCGTCAACCTTCTTTTCAAAATGGTTGACGAAGTCGTCTACAGAGAGGGAGGAGGGGGGGAGGGGGAGGAGGATTCAGCAGGGAGGAGAAGGTGGCAAAGAGCTTCCTAGGGTTAGAGGCAGATGCTTGGAATTTAGAGTGGTAGAAAGTGGCTTTAGCAGCAGAAACAGAGGAAGAAAATGTAGAGAGGAGGGAGTGAAAATATGCCAGGTCCGCAGGGAGTCTAGTTTTCCTCCATTTCCGCTCGGCTGCACGGAGCCCTGTTCTGTGAGCTCGCAATGAGTCGTCAAGCCACGGAGCAGGAGGGGAGGACCGAGCCGGCTGGGAGGATAGGGGACATAGAGAGTCAAAGGATGCAGAACGGGAGGAGAGGAGGGTTGAGGAGGCAGAATCAGGAGATTGGAGGGAGAAGGATTGAGCAGAGGGAAGAGATGATAGGATGGAAGAGGAGAGAGTAGCGGGAGAGAGAGAGCGAAGGTTGCGACGGCGCATTACCATCTGAGTAGGGGCAGAGTGAGTAGTGTTGGAGGAGGGCGAGAGAGAAAAGGATACAAAGTAGTGGTCGGAGACATGGAGGGGAGTTGCAGTGAGATTAGTAGAAGAACAGCATCTAGTAAAGATGAGGTCAAGCGTATTGCCTGCCTTGTGAGTAGGGGGGGACGGTGAGAGGGTGAGGTCAAAAGAGGAGAGGAGTGGAAAGAAGGAGGCAGAGAGAAATGAGTCAAAGGTAGACGTAGGGAGGTTAAAGTCACCCAGAACTGTGAGGGGTGAGCCATCCTCAGGAAAGGAACTTATCAAGGCGTCAAGCTCATTGATGAACTCTCCAAGGGAACCTGGAGGGCGATAAATGATAAGGATGTTAAGCTTGAATGGGCTAGTGACTGTGACAGCATGGAATTCAAATGAGGAGATAGACAGATGGGTCAGGGGAAAAAGAGAGAATGTCCACTTGGGAGAGATGAGGATTCCTGTGCCACCACCCCGCTGATCAGATGCTCTCGGGGTATGCGAGAACACATGGTCAGACGAGGAGAGAGCAGTAGGAGTAGCAGTGTTTTCAGTGGTAATCCATGTTTCCGTCAGCGCCAAGAAGTCGAGGGACTGGAGGGTAGCATAGGCTGAGATGAACTCTGCCTTGTTGGCCGCAGAACGGCAGTTCCAGAGGCTGCCGGAGACCTGGAACTCTCGTGGGTCGTGCGTGCAGGGACCACCAGGTTAGAGTGGCAGCAGCCACGTGGTGTGAGGCGTTTGTATAGCCTGTGCGGAGAGGAGAGGACAGGGATAGACAGACACATAGTTGACAGGCTACAGAAAATGGCTACAATAATGCAAAGGAGATCGGAATGAAATGAACTAAACATCTGGGAAAGCGAGAGAGCAGGGCCTCCGACACTTACGTTACACTGAAACACCCAAATATAACTCTCCCAACTTCCACCTCAGAAACTATAATTGTTGTAAACTACAGCGGTTCAATGTTTTCTAGGAATAGACTAGCTTAGTTTATTCAGCTAGCTAACTTGGTACAGTATTCTTCCGTGAAAACCGTCCAGGGCACCGAATCCTATGACGCCACAGCCAACTAGCATGCCAGCCTCCAACAACACGGTTTAGCACCAATACTCGGCCACAACAAACCACCAGTGTGTAAACACGCCACGCAGATAATTTTTGTCCGTGTCTAACGTATATTAAAAAATATTAAATTAAAGATTAACGTTGTGTAAAGTTCTGGGTTAGTCCCGACAGCTTGAGCGAGTCCGACGTCAACTTATTCAGCCAGTTAGTTAGCTAGAATAGTTAGCATACTAGCTAGCCATTGCTTTCTGCCAACGAAAAAAACCCTCCTCCCACGGCACGAACACACAGAGAGAGCCATGCTAACGTAGTACACATTTGTATGCTATGTATTTACAACGTTTAAATATTTATCTCTGTTGGCCTCTTGATCTTTTTTTTTTTATTAGTCATTTGAAGACATTGAAGGGGTGATGATAGGTTTAACAGCCCATCATGTAGGCCTATATAGATGTATTTTTTAAATGTTTTTGTGAAAAAATTCTAACATACAAAGAGGAAAATGTGTGGTGTGACAGGCTGGTGGACTCGCCTTGTATGCACAAGGTTCGCATCCAGCCAGGCCTCTCGGAAATTCGTTTTTAGCTTTTAAAGGGGCAATCAGCAGATGTTAAATACATTTTTGGACTTATGAATTAATGATACCTATCCAGTGATTGTTGAAGAATATAACCTTTAAATACCTCATGAACTTATTTCAACTGTCGTACCCCATCAGAACCCAGAATATAAGATTGTTTTACTCCAATGTTTATTAACAAAGTAAATGTAAACAAACACTGTATAGCCTCAACATGGTTGAAACTATCATTTTGATACTGATTTTGTGTGGCAGCTTCTCCCTCTAGTGGCTTTGACTTGGTGACCAGCAGGGTCCTCGCTTATCTTGAACCTATGATATTGGTGTTAATATTACCAAATGAAGAGCAATGGAGCTCCTTGTAAAATGCTGCTGAAATCTCTGAATATTTGAGGGGAACACCAGAAATAAATACATGGCTATGTTCTGAATGTTTGTAGATTCATTTGTAGAAAGCTTGTATAAAGGGGGCTCACTTAAAATTAGCTCAGTACAATTTACACATATTCCAGTTCAGCTTTCTAAATGAAACAGAAAATCAAGAAATATATCTGAATGTTCAGCTGGCTAACTTAATGATCCTGCTTTATGGAACAGCCAGGACATTGGGAACTGATGTCCTACACAGTACACACAAAACAATAGGACATAAAACACTTCACTCCATGGTTCTGAAAGACTAAGCTATAGTAAAAGGCAAGAAGCAAATCAAGATTGTGTGTTGCATGGGAGAGCACTTAACCAATAGGAACGAGACGCAGGTTTCATTGTACAAAGTAGGAGCGAGACAAAAGCTGAGAATGAACCAAAAAGGCTTTATTCAATTTAGACCAGAAACAACATGCATAAAGCTCTCTGCAAGCATGCAAATGATCATGTTCTCCATGGAAATAAAAACCAAGCAACCTTCACAACAATGGTAAAATATATCAACAGTGCCCTAGGAAATATATTCAAACCCACATTTGCCTTTATATGTAAAAATTCATAAAATTATGCTTTTTTAAATGATGTACATAACTCACTCCAAACTTTAAAACATTTTGAATTAATTAAACAAAAAATCACATATTGACATAAGTAATTGCGACCCTTTGTCAATACTTTGATGGAAAAAGGATTGGCAAATTCAGCTGTGAATGTTTTGACTCATTTCTGACTTTGTGACTTACCCCTGATGTCAAATAAAGTGACAACCTTTGCAAAACAAGCAATCTAGCTCTGCTAGCTATAAAAACGCTACGAAAATGTCAAAATGTTAATCTATGTCAGGGTCTAACACAGAAATCCCCCCAGGTCATGCACCTGTCCTCATTCATGGTGACGTGAATGACATGGTCTTGGTTCAGCCCGCCAGCATCAGTGACCGTCAGATCAATGTAGAAGTTTCTCTGCTCCCTCATGGCCTTGAATGTCAATTCAACCACAGTTCCTGGGACAGGAGAAAAAGTGGACATATTTCAACCTTGAATGTGAAGAATATGTTGATGTTGTCAAAAGAACATGCAGACAAAATGACATAATTGGTCTGTTGATATTATGAATAAAATTGAACAGACTAATGCAGAGTGAATATGTGAAAAGCAATGAACTGTGCACCTGCAGTGCAGTTTTGACACTAAAGGTTGCAAAACCATTAAAAGACATGTCCCCCTATTTCTCACCTGTTTTGTCCATTTGGGCAGTGCAATACATCTTGGACCCTTTCAGAAGTTCTACACTGAAGGGTTCAGCAAAGTCTGGGCCATCTCGGTCTGTCACCGCCAAACGCACTAGACGGGGGTCTTGGTTGCAGAGCTTCAACGAGGTGTCATCAATAGTCGGAGCATTGTCGTTTACATCTTCCAGTTCTATCAGAATGGTTCCAGTTGCAGTTGCAGGGATTTCATCTGATAACCCAAAGCAAGATACTTTTATCAAAAGGAGTAATGAAGAAGTCACAACTAAATTAACCTTGTTCCCAGTCTGAAGCCTGCTGGTGAACGATATTACAACGAAATCAAAATACCACTTTCGATTGCGAGAATGAGAACTCTGTATTTGCCATCTTTGACAAAGGGAGATTCTCTGTCCAGAGGGTGTTTGGTTTTGATCATTCCAGTCTCGCTGTTGATGTCCAGCCATTTAGCAGGATCTCTGTACATGCGATACCTAGAACATACAGTATATTGAGTTAATGTCACGATCGTCATATTGAACAGACCAAGGCGCAGCGTGATGAACGAACATACTTTAATTAGTTAAAGTGTAAACACGATACAAAAACAAGAAACGACTCGTGAAGTCCACGGTAACAATGACCGAACACGGAACAAGAACCCACAAACACAAAGGGAAAATAGACAGTATAAATATGGCTCCCAATCAGAGACAACCAACGACAGCTGACACTCGTTGCCTCTGATTGGGAGTCACTCTAGCCAACATAGAAATAAACACACCAGAATTACCAACATAGAAATAAACACAAAGAATGAACACACCCTGGCTCAACATATAGAGTCCCAGAGCCAGGGTGTGACAGTTAAAACATCGCCATTCACAAGTCTTCTTGAAATCTTAATGCATATACATCTGATTGTACTTCATCATAAAGTGCTTGTTATATAATTGAATTGACTTATCTGCATAATGTATCTCACTCCATTTATATACCAGGGCCTCAACTCAATTTAATCAATTGCAGATAAAAGAAAGATTCATGAACTCACATGAGTTTATGTGCCATGATGTCTGGATCAATAGCTGTATACAGAACCAAGTCACTGTCCACTGGCAGGTGTTCAGATATGGAAACAACCTTTTCCACTGGGTCAAAGACAGGGTCTTCATTCAGATCCTCCACATTCACCTGGACTGTGGCAGTGGAGGTGGGCAGGCGGATGGCAAATGGGACCTCATTCTCCACAGTCACCAACAGGGTGTAGCGATTGTTCTTCTCAAAGTCAAGGGGCTAAACGGGAACGAGATACAGCTAGGTTCATGACACAATGACAAAAACGTCAACAATTTTGTCAAATATTTGTATGGTTTGGCTTCTACGATGAAATTCAGACCTCGGTCAAATACATATTTGCTGTAACTCAGTTCCATTCACATACTCATCTGAAAAAAGAAACAAAAAACCAAGCAGGTACCTTGACTGTAGTAATGATTCCTTCCAGTCTGTTAGGCCCGGTGTTAACAGTGAACAATCCACCTGGGTCTCCATCTACAATCCTGTACACTGTGGCCCAGTTGGAAGAGTGTGGCTCATCTCCATCACTCACTGGCATTTTGACCACCAGAGCATTCACTTTATTCTCTGGGACAGACACCGTGTTCTGAAAAGTAAATACATTTTGAGAACATGTGAGAAGATGTGTTGTATGCCATTTATCAAGTTCATCATATTTTCCTCAAGTCAGATCCTTCAATCAAAATATTTCCCTCTTTAAGTCACCTTTACTGTTTAATGATCAGTACTGTTTGCTGATTGTGCACTTACCGAAGACATCACAAATTGAGGAGCTATGTCATTGACGTCCGTTACCGTAATTATGGATTTTCCGAAAGATGTCAGACCATATCCCTCCATATCAGCAGCTTGGATTTCCAAGGTATATTTTGGAATTTTCTGGAAAATGACACCAGATGGAGCATATTGAGAAATGTAGCGGTTAAGTTAAAATTGCATGCTAGTAGTATAGCCACTAACCTCTCTGTCCAGTCCAGCAGCATTGACCCGAATCCAGCCTGTGACACGGTTGATGACAAACATGTTGGGACTCGGCTGTTCAGGTTTTTGTCTTATAATAGTGTATTTGACATCAGAATTGGCTGAGCCAGGCTCATCTGCATCGGTGGCTGTTACATTCATGACCTCAAGGCCTGAGAATAAAATATTTCAACATAATACATTATTTTCATGGATGACATCAAGAAAAAAATATATTGAATATTGATACATTACTTTTATCCTAAACCTCAGCTTATGATATCTGACTAAATGTTGACTGAGACACACCTGGTAGGGATGCTTCAAGGACAATCCCTGTAAAAGCATCTTGGGTGAATACCGGCTTGTTGTCATTCATATCAATTACTTTAACAAAAATCTCCATGGCTTCGTCTGCTTGACCCGAAACAACTGCAACAGCATGAGCCTCAAGCTAAAGGGGAAAATATTTAATCATTTAATCAAAATAACACATGCATTCAAAGTTCTAGAATTCAAAAGACAAAACACAAACAGACATTACCATATATTTGTCTTGTTTACAAACATTACCAAATATTTGTCTTGTTTACAAACATTACCATATATTTGTCTTGTTTACAAACATTACCAAATATTTGTCTTGTTTACAAACATTACCAGATATTTGTCTTGTTTACAAACATTAACATATATTTGTCTTGTTTACAAACTTTACAATATATATGTCTTGTCTCTCTCTGTCCAAAGGCTGTGTCACATAGAGAACCCCAGAGTTTTTGTCCACAGTGAACAGTCCCACAGGGGGTTGATCTGCTCCAGGACCAGTGATGCTGTACTGGATCTACACCTCTTTATCATTGCTGGACCTGATCTGAATGTAAATATTAACAATGTTAAAACCAGAGCAAAATCCTGAACCAACCATATTTCCTGCCAACATAAACCTACAATCACTCACCTGCACCATATTCTTGGGGAAGGGGCCTCTGTCGTTCTCTGGGAAGTTAATGGGAGGAATGACCCAATCCCTTTTCCTTCTCACCAGACCTACCAAACACTTTGGAAACTCCAGAACTCGAAGACTTGCAGGATATTTAGGCTGTCCGAAAAATATATTTACAAATTAGAAAAATAAGACCACCCCTATGGCACTTATGCATATGGATGACAACAATGATTAGTTATTGAGGAATGAAACGGACACTAAGTTGTAAGATCCACATTCTCACCTGAGAGACAATGCCAGCATCCTCATGCCCGAAACCCTCTGTGAGGAGATCAAATGAATATTAACACTTTTAAAGCAAACAATGCCACTACAGTATGTTGCTACTACTCTGCATAATGCATATTAAAATAATCTTGATTTGACAAATCTCCTTTATTAGCCAATATTCTAAACAGTAAAATAAGTCACCCTCAGTTTCTTCCCCTCCTGTCAGTGGATAGTCAAAGCCATTGCCTGACTTTAAAGTCTCAGACATTTTCCCCAGGGCCCAACCCTGAGGTTTGAAGGAAAACAAATATTGTAAAACATGATCTACACTTCCCTCCATATGTTATTGTACAGTGAAGTTAAACGTTTTTATTTGGCTCTACACTCCAGCCTTTTACATTTGAGAGATAATGTTTAATATTAAGCGACAGTACAGAATGGCAGCTTTTATTTGAGGATATTTTCATACACATCTGTTCCACCGTTTAAAAATGAAAGCACTTCATGTATCTAGTCCACCCATTTGAAGAAGTCATAAGTATTTGGACAAATTCCCTTATAGTGAATTAGAGCAGTCAAAGTGACACTACAAACTTGATGGATGAATTTGAGGTGTCTTTTGGATAATGTTTTGCCCAATAGGAACTGAAAAATATGGCTAGGTTGTAGAATCGAAAGATCATTTAAATACGTGGGTGCTGGTTTTAGGCCGGTAGCAACAGGCTTGTGTATTAAAGAATGGGCTATACACTGTAGCAGGAAATGTGTGTTCACATGGCAATAACCAACAGAGGCTATGGAACTTGTTGACATGGTAAACTTAGTAAATATAGTAATGTAAACAGTGCAGTATTGTAAGTACAGTGGGGGAAAAAAGTATTTAGTCAGCCACCAATTGTGCAAGTTCTCCCACTTAAAAAGATGAGAGAGGCCTGTAATTTTCATCATAGGTACACGTCAACTATGACAGACAAATTGAGAAAAAAAAATCCAGAAAATCACATTGTAGGATTTTTAATGAATTTATTTGCAAATTATGGTGGAAAATAAGTATTTGGTCACCTACAAAAAAGCAAGATTTCTGGCTCTCACAGACCTGTAACTTCTTCTTTAAGAGGCTCCTCTGTCCTCCACTCGTTACCTGTATTAATGGCACCTGTTTGAACTTGTTTTCAGTATAAAAGACACCTGTCCACAACCTCAAACAGTCACACTCCAAACTCCACTATGGCCAAGACCAAAGAGCTGTCAAAGGACACCAGAAACAAAATTGTAGACCTGCACCAGGCTGTGAAGACTGAATCTGCAATAGGTTAGCAGCTTGGTTTGAAGAAATCAACTGTGGGAGCAATTATTAGGAAATGGAAGACATACAAGACCACTGATAATCTCCCACAATCTGGGGCTCCACGCAAGATTTCACCCCTTGGGGTCAAAATGATCACAAGAACGGTGAGCAAAAATCCCAGAACCACACGGGGGGACCTAATGAATAACCTGCAGAGAGCTGGGACCAAAGTAACAAAGCCTACCATCAGTAACACACTACGCCGCCAGGGACTCAAATCCTGCAGTGCCAGACGTGTCCCCCTGCTTAAGCCAGTACATGTCCAGGCCCGTCTGAAGTTTGCTAGAGTGCATTTGGATGATCCAGAAGAGGATTGGGAGAATGTCATATGGTCAGATGAAACCAAAATATAACTTTTTGGTAAAAACTCAACTCGTCGTGTTTGGAGGACAAAGAATGCTGAGTTGCATCCAAAGAACACCATACCTACTGTGAAGCATGGGGGTGGAAACATCATGCTTTGGGGCTGTTTTTCTGCAAAGGGACCAGGACGACTGATCCGTGTAAAGGAAAGAATGAATGGGGCCATGTATCGTGAGATTTTGAGTGAAAACCTCCTTCCATCAGCAAGGGCATTGAAGATGAAACGTGGCTGGGTCTTTCAGCATGACAATGATCCCAAACACACCGCCCGGGCAACGAAGGAGTGGCTTCGTAAGAAGCATTTCAAGGTTCTGGAGTGGCCTAGCCAGTCTCCAGATCTCAACCCCATAGAAAATCTTTGGAGGGAGTTGAATGTCCGTGTTGCCCAGCGACAGCACCAAAACATCACTGCTCTAGAGGAGATCTGCATGGAGGAATGGGCCAAAATACCAGCAACAGTGTGTGAAAACCTTGTGAAGACTTACAGAAAACATTTGACCAATGTCATTGCCAACAAAGGGTATGTAACAAAGTATTGAGAAACTTTTGTTATTGACCAAATACTTATTATCCACCATAATTTGCAAATAAATTCATTAAAAATCCTACAATGTGATTTTCTGGAATTGTTTTCCTCATTTTGTCTGTCATAGTTGACGTTTACCTATGATGAAAATTACTAAATACTTTTTTTCCCTACTGTACATCTACACAACACCAGCACACCCCTTTCCTGCAGTCAAATGGCCAAATCGCCCTCTAGTGGCCTCATGGTTGGAATGTTAATATTTTTCATTATTTCACAATGAATAAAACATGTTTCTGTATAAAACGGTTTTGTTATATTTCAGTCTTCTGTGATGTATATAAAGCGTAATATTGGTGAACAGGGAACTGAGGGCTAAGATGCTCTGGACCTACTGGGACTATAGGGGATATAGACTGAGGACCTAGTAGGACAGAGGGTGAGGTGTCACCTACGACAGGATACTGAACACCTTGGTGAGGAGGGTCCTCCACGGGGACGTCAGGCTGGTCTTCCACGGGGACTTCAGGCGGGTCCTCCACGGGGACGTCAGGCGGGTCTTCCATGGGGACGTCAGGCGGGTCCTCCACGGGGACTTCAGGCGGGTCTTCCACGGGGACGTCAGACGGGTCTTCCACGGGGACGTCAGGCGCGTCTTCTACGGGGACGTCAGGCGGGTCTTCCACAGGGACATCAGGCGGGTCTTCCACGGGGACGTCAGGCGGGTCTTCCATGGGGACGTCAGGCGGGTCTCCTAAGGCTGGAACTAGCAGGACACAGTTCAGAGGGGCTAGCATAAACCACAAGACTTGGACAGGCAGGTCACACTAGGCAGGGGCTGACAGGGCCTGGACAGCAGGCATGGACCGAGCCACTGCAGCAGAGATTGGATGGGGCTCCCAGGGCATCTTTGGACAGCAGCAGGCTGGATGTCAAAGGTTGGACTAGGTGGTTCCCCCAGACAGGGACCGGAGAGGTCTGACTGGCAGGGCTGGACTTGTCGCCTTCTGCGGCTGCAAGCAGGACTCCCGCATTATGGACCAGCTGACATTCGGAGGCATTGGTTGGAGCACAGTGGTATGGTGCTCTCCCAGGGTGAGCTCAGGTAGTTCCACTGTTCATAGATAAGGCTGTAGGTCTTCCTGCTCCCAATCGGACAGGGAGGTGTGGATTGATCTTGGGTACAGAAAAGGGGTCGGCAGAATCTCTTTCGCTGAAGACAGCGACGGCACCACTGTGGGAACCGTTTGAGACTGCGGCAGTAGCTTGTTGGAGCACGGTGGGGTGCTCCCCCAGGGTGAGCTCAGGTATCTCCTCTGTTCCTGGAGGAGACTGTGGAACCACTGTGGAGACGATTTGAGACTCCGTGGAAGGAGCTGGATGAAGCACAGAGGTGGGAGTGGCAAGCTGAGGCTCCATGGCAGGAGTGAGTGTAGTAGGCCCACTATTATCTTGAACTCCATGGTCAGCGCAGGCTAGATCTTCACGGCTAGGGTCGGCTGGAGCACAGTGGTGGGGTGCTCTGCCAGGGTGAGCTCTGGTAGCTCTTCAGCCCTGGAGAAAGATGTAGCACCAATGTGAGGGTGTCCATAGCAAGGGTTAGATCCGAGACCAGGGCTGATGATGAAGCTGATGTGGAAGGGCGTAGCTTCTCAAGCATCTTCTGATGTCTGGCTTCGCGGAGTTGGCCGTGTTGGCGCCGCAGAACCTCATTCTGGCGCTTCTGTTGTAGTATCTGTTGCATGACAATCTCTGAGATGATGTCATGTTTTTGGGCAGCTTGGTGGCCCAGGTCCCTGTTCTCCCCGTCTAAGACACCTTTCAGTTGTAAGAGGAGAGAATTGTTGAAGGCCTGGCTGAGACGGTCAAGTGACAACTTGCAGTGTCAATCAGGTAAGTACTGGCGATGGTGGTTAGGTGGATAGTAGGAACCTTCCATCTTTCTGACTGCTTCAATGAGCTCATCTATCTCGTCACGCTGGCTGTGAGAACACACTGCGTCCTCTCCGGTTGTCACTGGCAGTCCACGCTCAGGTCAACGATGAACCCGGTGATCTCTGGTCGAGGTTCGACACTGATCCTCAGGATTTCTGGTCGAGGTTCTATGCTTATCTTGGTGATCTCTGTTCGAGGTTAGCCTTAGGTGGGAACCCGGTGAATTTGCAACCGATGAAAAGGCTGAGGCTCTGTCCTCTATTCTGCTGGTCAGCCTGGGTGGGGACTTGGACCGGTGATGAGTCGTTGAAGGGGAAGATGGCCATTTTGAATGCAGAATGTCTCGAGTGCTCAAGAGAACCCTCTAGCTGCTCTCCCTCGTAGGAGTGGTATGTGGATGTGTGTGGTAGTCTGTTCCTTGACTCGTATCCAAGCCATAATTATCAAGAGATTGTGGCAGGTGAGCTGGTCGGCGAGGATGGATGACATCTTATGGAGGATCTTCTCTGTTAACTGGCATCCTTGGGCTGTAGCAGTTACTGGATCGGGCTCAAAAGGACCATGAAAAATAGGTGGGAAACGTAGGTGCTGGTTTTAGGCCGGTAGCAACCACCACAGGGTGTCCATCCAGAACACGAGGAAACAGTATTTCAGTTTCAAGAGGTTTAATTAATTATCCACACTCACAAATCCAACACCACTCTGACAGTAATTGTGTCTAACAATGATTGTGGTTCTGAAAACAAAGAGGTAAAACTTAGACTATAGTACTGATATGCATGACATGACTAACAAGCTAGCACAGGCTTGTATATAAACAGCACAGGCTATACCACTGTAGCAGGAAATGTGTGTTCACATGGCAATAACCAACACAGGCTATGGAACTTGTAGAAATAGTAAATATACTAATGTAAACAATGCAGTATTGTTGGTAATTATTGGTATTATTGGTAATTATCTGTTTAGTGCAACGGTGGAGAGTTGTTTCCAATGTTAATGTGCTAGCTAGCCAACGTTTAATTTTTGCTGCGTTATGAAAGGAACTAGACACGGACATGAATTATCTGTTTAGTGTGTTAACACACTCTTGGTAGTTTGTATTGGTGCTAAACTGTGTGTTATTGGATGCTAGCATGCTAGTTAGCTATGGCGTCATAGCTAGGCATCGTGGGCTGTTGTGGGTAGTTACTGTAGGTTGGCATTGTTTTTCGGCGGTGCCGGGGGTAGCACGAAGCTAGCTAGCTAGCCGTTCTTCAAACAAAGTCAACACAGTGGCCATTGCTAGCTAGCCAACACGACCAGCTAACTGTACTGTAGTAGCTAAATACAATATATTTGTGCTAGCTAGCCAACGTTTAATTATTGCTGCGTTATGAAAGGAACTAGACACGGACACGAATTATCTGCTTAGTGTGTTAACACACTATTGGTGGTTTGTTGTGACCAAGTGTTGGTGCTAAACGGTGTGTTATTGGATGCTAGCATGCTAGTTAGCTATGGTGTCATAGTTAGCTAGCTGAATAAAGTGGGTTGAGTCTATTCCTTTAAACATTGAACCGCTGTGGTTCACAACAATTCTGATTTCTAAAGGTGGAAGTTGGTAGAGTTTTTGTTCGGGTGGTTCAGTGAAACAATTATAGTTTCTGAGGTAGAAGTTTTTGGTGAGAGGGCCCTGCTCTCTCCTCTCCCTGATGTTTAGTTCATTTCATTCGGATCTCCTCTGCATTATTGTAGCCATTTGCTACAGCCTGTCAACTATGCCTCTGCCTATCCCTGTTCTCTCCTCTCTGCACAGGCTACACAAACACCCCACACCGCGTGGCTGCTGCCTCTCTAACCTGGTGGTCCCTGCACGCACCCCACACCTGGAGTTCCAGGTCTCAGGCAGCCTCTGGAACTGCCGTTCTGCTGCCAACAAAGCTGACTTCATCCCAGCCTATGCTAACCTCCAGTCCCTCGACTTCCTGGCGCTGACGGAAACATGGATTACCACTGAAAACACTGCTACTCCTACTGCTCTCTCCTCGTCTGACCATGTGTTCTCGCATACCCCGAGAGCATCTGGTCAGAGGGCTGGTGGCACAGGAATCCTCATCTCTCCCAAGTGGACATTCTCAATTTTTCCACTAACCCATCTGTCTATCTCCTCATTTGAATTCCATGCTGTCACAGTCACTAGCCCATTTAAGCTTAATATCCTTGTCATCTATCGCCCTCCAGGTTCCCTTGGAGAGTTCATCAATGAGCTTGACGCCTTGATAAGTTCCTTTCCTGAGGATGGCTCACCCCTCACAGTTTTGGGGGATTTCAACCTCCCTATGTCTACATTTGACTCATTTCTCTCTGCCTCCTTCTTTCCACTCCTCTCCTCTTTTGACCTCACCCTCTCACCGTCCCCCCTACTCACAAGGCAGGCAATACGCTTGACCTCATCTTTACTAGATGCTGCTCTTCTACTAATCTCACTGCAACTCCCCTCCATGTCTCCGACCACTACTTTGTTTCCTTTTCTCTCTCGCTCTCCTCCCACACTACTCACTCTGCCCCTACACAGATGGTAATGCGCCGCCGCAACCTTCGCTCTCTCTCTCCCACTACTCTCTCCTCTTCCATCCTATCATCTCTTCCCTCTGCTCAATCCTTCTCCCTCCAATCTCCTGATTCTGCCTCCTCAACCCTCCTCTCCTCCCTTTCTGCATCCTTTGACTCTCTGTGTCCCCTATCCTCCCGGCCGGCTCGGTCCTCCCCTCCAGCTCCGTGGCTTGATGACTCATTGCGAGCTCACAGAACAGAGAACAGAGCTTTAATTTGCTTCTTTTATGTTTGGTTTTGTACACCAGATAAACATCCATAACCTAAATTATTGTAAAATATATTTCACAGCGGTTTAAATGGTACAATGATCCTCTACACTAGACTTGTTTGTTTTGTCACAAACTGAAATTAGGCTAACTATTAGAATTTGAGTAACCAGGAAATGGCAGAGCGATTTTTGCATAGTGCGTATTTAAAACACAGAAGTCAAATGGGGAAACTATGGATACATCTTCATGCTCGAACATTATCATAATTCATATGTGCTCCACTAGAAATCCCTGCATTAGTCGGAAATGGAAGAAAACTAAACTCCCTGCCGACCTGGCATCTTTTCACTCCCTCCTCTCTACATTTTCTTCATCTGTTTCTGCTGCTAAGGCCACTTTCTACCACTCTAAATTCCAAGCATCTGCCTCTAACCCTAGGAAGCTCTTTGCCACATTTTCCTCCCTGCTGAATCCCCCCCCCCCTCCTCTCTCTCTGTGGATGACTTCGTCAACCACTTTGAAAAGAAGGTTGACGACATCCGATCCTCGTTTGTTAAGTCTAATGACACTGCTGGTCCTACTCACACTGCCCTACCCTATGCTTTGACTTCTTTCTCCCCTCTCTCTCCAGATAAAATCCTGCGACTTGTGACTGCAGGCCGCCCAACAACCTGCCCGCTTGACCCCATCCCCTCCTCTCTTCTCCAGACCATCTCCGGTGACCTTCTCCCCTACCTCACCTCGCTGATCAACTCATCCTTGACCGCTGGCCATGTCCCTTCCGTCTTCAAGAGAGCGAGAGTTGCTCCCCTTCTCAAAAAACCAACACTCGATCCCACTGATGTCAACAACTACAGACCAGTATCCCTTCTTTCTTTTCTTTCCAAAACTATTGAGCGTGCCGTCTTTAGCCAACTCTCTTGCTATCTCTCTCAGAATGACCTTCTTGATCCAAACCAGTCAGGTTTCAGGACTGGTCATTCAACTGAGACTGCTCTTCTCTGTGTCACGGAGGCTCTCCGCACTGCTAAAGCTAACTCTCTCTCCTCTGCTCTTGTCCTTCTAGACCTGTCTGCTGCCTTTGATACTGTGAACCATCAGATCCTCCTCTCCACCCTCTCCGAGCTGGGCATCTCCGGCGCGGCTCACTCCTGGATTGCGTCCTACCTGACCGGTCGCTCCTACCAAGTGGCGTGGCGAGAAGCTGTCTCCGCACCACGTGCTCTCACCACTGGTGTCCCCCAGGGCTCAGTTCTAGGCCCTCTCCTTTTCTCCCTATGCACCAAGTCACTTGGCTCTGTCATATCCTCACATGGCCTCTCCTATCATTGCTACGCTGACGATACACAACTAATCTTCTCCTTTCCCCCTTCTGATAACCAGGTGGCGAATCGCATCTCTGCATGTCTGGCAGACATATCAGTATGGATGACGGATCACCACCTCAAGCTGAACCCTGGCAAGATGGAGCTGCTCTTCCTCCCGGGGAAGGACTGCCCGTTCCATGATCTCGCCATCACGGTTGACAACTCCGTTGTGTCCTCCTCCCAGAGTGCGAAGAGCCTTGGCGTGACCCTGGACAACACCCTGTCGTTCTCCGCTAACATCAAGGCGGTGACCCGCTCCTGCAGGTTCATGCTCTACAACATTCGGAGAGTACGACCCTGCCTTACACAGGAAGCGGCACAGGTCCTAATCCAGGCACTTGTCATCTCCCGTCTGGACTACTGCAACTCGCTGTTGGCTGTGCCATTAAACCCCTACAACTCATCCAGAATGCCGCAGCCCGTCTGGTGTTCAACCTTCCCAAGTTCTCTCACGTCACCCCCCTCCTCCGCACACTCCACTGGCTTCCAGTTGAAGCTCGCATCCGTTACAAGACCATGGTGCTTGCCTATGGAGCAGTGAGGGGAACGGCACCTCTGTACCTTCAGGCTCTGATCAGTCCCTCCACCTAAACGAGGGCATTGCGTTCATCCACCTCTGGCCTGCTGGCTCCCCTTCCTCTGCGGAAGCATAGTTCCCGCTCAGCCCAGTCAAAACTGTTCGCTGCTCTGGCACCCCAATGGTGGAACAAGCTCCCTCACGACGCCAGGACAGCGGAGTCACTCACCACCTTCCGGAGACATTTGAAACCCCACCTCTTTAAGGATTACCTGGGATAGGATAAAGTAATCCTTCTACCCCCCCCCCCCCCCCCCCAAAAAAAAAAAATTGTAAAGTGGTTTTCCCACTGGCTATAGGGTGAATGCACCAATTTGTGAGTCGCTCTGGATAAGAGCGTCTGCTAAATGACGTAAATGTGCCCTTGAGCAAGAAACTTAACCCTAATTGCTCCTGTAAGTCGCTCTGGATAAGAGCGTCTGCTAAATGACTAAAATGTAAATGTAATGTAAGGACGTCTACGCAACATTAACACATTAAACATGAGCGATATACACAGAAAATTGCATAGCAGCACACGTGGGAAATTCGGTTAATCGATAACAGGAATGCTAAATACTAATGCATTCTGAATGGAAATTACAGAGGCACAAGGATCATAACCCCCAAAAAATGCTTATCTATCCTGTTATTGATGAGAGGTTAGCATGTTTTGTTGTAGCCTCTGAAAGGCACCTTACTCATCATTATTCATGATTTATTCATGATTTTTCTTAATCATGAATATGGTCCTCTGTAGCTCAACTGGTAGAGCACGGCGCTTGTAACACCAAGGTAGTGGGTTTGATCCCCGGGACCACCCATACACAAAAATGTATGCACGCATGAATGTAAGTCGCTTTGGATAAAATATTCTGCTAAATGGCATATTATTATTATTATGGCATTATCATGACTTATTTTGAAATGTTCAGAAACATCTTAGAAGGAAATTCCAGTCACCATTTACCGTTCAGTTCCTATTATGCAAAACATAACCCAAAACACAACAAAAACAAACTGCAAACGCATCCAACAAATTTGTAGAGTCTCAAGCTTGATGTAGTCATTGAGTGCAAGGAATATGGGACCAAATACTAAACCTTTGACTACTTTGATACACTATAAGGGAATTTGTCCAAATACTTATGACTTGCTCACATGGTTTAAATAAAGTGCTTTCTGTTCTAAACTGTAAAACAGATGTGTATAAAAGAAAAACTCAAATAAAAGGTGACATTCTGTACTGTCGCCTCATATGACACATTTGATCTCAAATCCAAAATGCTGTAGTATAGAGCCTAATTTAAATTGTATATTTAATGTCCAAAAACACATGTAGGGGAGTGTACTTCACATGTCACGCCAAAGAGGTACAGTACAGTGCCTCGCAAAAGTATTCATCCCCCTTGCCTTTTTTCCTATTTTGTTGCATTACAACCTGTTATTGAAATTGATTTTTTTTGTGATTTCATGTAATGGACATACACAAAATAGTCCAAATTGGTGAAGTGAAATGAAAAAAAATTACTTGTTTCAAAGAATTCTAAAAAATAAATAACGGAAAAGTGGTGAGTGCATATGTATTCACCCCCTTTGCTATGAAGCCCCTAAATAAGATCTGGTGCAACCAATTCCCTTCAGAAGTCACATAATTAGTTAAATAAAGTCCACCTGTGTGCAATCTAAGTGTCACAGGATCTGTCAAATGATCTCAGTATGTATACACACCTGTTCTGAAAGGCCCCAGAGTCTGCAACACCACTACGCACCACCAGGCAAGCGGCACTATGAAGACCAAGGAGCTCTCCAAACAGGTCAGGGACAAAGTTATGGAGAAGTACAGATCAGGGTTGGGTTATAAAAAAATATCAGAAACTTTGAACATCCCACGGAGCACCATTAAATCCATTATTAAACAATGGAAATAATTTGGCACAACAAACCTGCCAAGAGAGGGCCACCCACCAAAACTCACGGCCCAGGTAAGGAGGGCATTAATCAGAGAGGCAACAAAGAGACCAAAGATAACCCTGAAGGAGCTGCAAAGCTCCACAGCGGAGATTGGGGTATCTGTCCATAGGACCACTTTAAGCCGTACACTACACAGAGCTGGGCCAGAAAAAAGCCATTGCTTAAAGAAAAAAATAAGCAAACATGTTTGGTGTTCATATGGAAGAAGGTACTCTGGTCAGATGAGACTAAAATTGAGCTTTTTGGCCATCAAGGAATACACTATGTCTGGCACAAACCCAACACCTCTCATCATCCCTAGAACACCATCCCAACAGTGAAGCATAGTGGTGGCAGCATCATGCTGTGGGGATGTTTTTCCATCGGCAGGGACTGGGAAACTGGTCGGAATTGAAGGAATGATGGATGGCGCCAAATACAGGGAAATTCTTGAGGCAGCAGGACAATGACCCTAAGCATACTGCTAAAGCAACATTTGAGTGGTTTAAGGGGAAACATTTAAATGTCTTGGAATGGCCTAGTCAAAGCCCAGACCTCAATCCAATTGAGAATCAGTGGTATGACTTAAAGATTGCTGTACACCAGCGGAACCCATCCAACTTGAAGGAGCTGGAGCAGTTTTGCCTTGAAGAATGGCCAAAAATCCCAGTGGCTAGATGTGCCAAGCTTATAGAGACATACCCCAAGAGACAAGCAGCTGTAATTGCTGCAAAAGGTGGCTCTACAAAGTATTGACTTTGGGGGGGGGGGGGGTGAATAGTTATGCACACTCAAGTTTTCTGTTTTTTTGTCTTATTTCTTGTTCGTTTCACAATAAAAAATATTTTGCATCTTCAAAGTGGTAGGCATGTTGTGTAAATCAAATTATACAAACCCCAAAAAAATGTCAAGGGGGGTGAATACTTTCGCAAGCCACTGTATATGATATCATATGCATGCATCTTCATATTTATAAATGTTGTTGTATATAAGTATATAAGCACAAGATATTGGATCATGCACTTGCGTGCCCCACATTCAGAAAAGAGTAAGAACTTAACAACATATCTTATTAAGCAAAACAGTCTTTTCATTTTTTGATTTGACATTCTAGTGAACATTAAAATATAGACCTATTCAATAATCAAATTTAGCCAGAACTCACCCAGATCAAGAAGATGGTGATGTGAGATGCCATCGGTCGGAATAATAGTAATTTCAACAACTGATCAATATTAAAAACATGACAAAATAACTCAATTTGGCTAAAGTGAAATTTCTCATCAACCACTTTTGCATTCAGTGTCAGTTTGTCACGCCACAACTTCCTGATCCAAACTAGAAGTGACACTCTTCAAAAGACCACCACATGGTTATGAAGAATGGATGCATGGACTGAAATATTTATTGCAAAACTATCACTTCCACAGTATTGAAAACTAGTTAAGTGTTATAAACAAGGCCTCAGGTCTATAAACTAATGACTGGACAAGCAGGCAGATGAAGGGCCATGATCAGTAGGGCACAACAATGTTTTGAAACAAAAAGCAAAAATGACACTGTCTTGCAGTCTCTGAAAAAACAAATGACCAAGAGAGTAGACATCTGTTGTGCATGTTTGCAGATTCAAGGGTTGTGTGGTAGTCACAGCCCACTGGGTACACCACGCAATTACAACACGGATAATTGGGAAACATTTTGGTTGAGATGTTGATCAATGCGATTACAACCTATATTCACCCACTCAAAAAGACAGCCAAAAGTTAGTTACATTTCCAATGTGTTATCACTATGCTTTCAACCATTATTAAAAGCAGACTGAAATTCAACATATTTTAAATTCAACATATTTTATTCAAGGGTTGTCTATGTTGAAATTTGGCTATCATGACGACATGAACCTTTAATTGAAATTCCACGCTGATTACTTTTTTTTAAATCCAATGTATTTTCCACGTCACAATATGTTGACAAATTACGTTGAAACAAGGTTGATTCAACCAGTTTGTGGCCAGAGGTTTCATTATACAGACTGGAGGTGACAAAGATGGCTACGAACCAAAACGCTTCATTCAAATTAGAATGAAAACAACAGTTTTACCCTCTCCATTTAAGAGTCCGGTTTGAATATTCAGAAAATGCATCTTGTTCTCAAAAATTATCACTGACAATGTTGACTTTGTTAAAGAAAGGTTTCCATCATGTGGCTTTTTTGTGTTATTCAGCTCATTTACCATTTTGAGGAAGTAAAAAGAGCTGTAATTTTAACTATTCAAACTGGCCTCTCATTTTTCTATCTGTTAAACTCTGATGAAGTCTACAGGCCGAAACACATTGGTTTTAATATTACAGAAGCATTATCAACTTCCACTGTCCTCAAAGACTTGCTGTATTTCAATTTCCTCTTAACTATTCAAACTGCACTCTTAGAAACAAAGGTTCTGGATAGAACCAAAAATGGTTCTATGCTTGCTTCATATATGGCACCATTAAGGTTCTGAACCAAAATTGGTTCCATATAGAAACCTATATGGAACAAATGTTGGTTCAGTAAAGAAGAACCCCTGGGTATCTCAAAGAACCCTACAAAAGGGCTCTATATAGAAACTTTAGGGGTGCCATATATGAAACAAGCAATAGAATCCTTTTTGGTTATTTTTAAGTGTGGGAAATAGTTTTATGTCCATGCCAATTTTCCTGAACTAGCTAACTATATGGGATGGCACTTGGGATCTACTCTCTCTAACACTCATATCAGGTCCAATGGAGATGAAATACTGTAGAATTGATATAGAATCTCTGTGCACTCTAAAAATAAAAGGTTCCTGGAGTATCCTTTAGGGGTTCTTCAAATTGAAACTGTGGGGGAACCGCTATAAGTTCTTCAAATAACCCCTTTTAATGGATCCTCGAAGAACCTTTTGAAGAATCTTTTGGGATTAATTTTTGAACTACCCCCCTCCCAGGGGAGGCTGGTGACTTGAAAAAATGAGGAGCATGGGAGGCCCACGGTACAGGCGCAGAACGCACGGAGACGTCAAAGTGTGTTTCGAAAATCGTCAGAGTAATTATTTTAACCTAAAGCATTTAATAAAGACATTTATAGTACAATATTATGGGGAATGGGAATGAGAGGGCTACTTACACAGTGTTGGGAAGGGATCACAGCAGTGATTGAATGAGGGTATGAGGCATGAGTTGAGGTGTTCAGAGGCTTGACTGAAACCCCTGTCAAACTGCAGTAACCTTATACTTGTTCATATTAATTATATTTAGACTAGATTAGTATGGGGATTTTCTCTACCCAGACACAGACAACAACTGATAGACAATAGAACTCACAGGGCTGAGCTTGCTTTATGCATGTTTGCATCATCCAGGCCAATGCAACTGTAGGCCTTATAAAAAAATGAACTCCCATCACATCACTATTATGTTGATTGATTAATTCCAGTTAATAAGTTTAGGCAGCCTAGCCAGCCCAATTTGGAATATAAACCTAATTTGATCACATTCACATTTTCTTCTGACACAGAAATGGACTATAAATACATAAAGTTACCAATTAGTTACCATGACCAAATGGACAGCTCACATAGGCTGTATGCATCTGCTCTTATTAGTAGCCTACAGTTGATCAGACTGAAAGATAGTCTCGTTTTCATCCCATACAGCATGTCAGATCTCTAATGTTTAGGTGCAGCCTAGGCTGCTGCAACATTTATAATAATAATAATATGCCATTTAGCAGACGCTTTTATCCAAAGCGACTTACAGTCATGCGTGCATAATTTTTTTTTTGTGTGTATGGGTGGTCCCGGGGATCGAACCCACTACCTTGGCGTTACAAGCGCCGTGCTCTACCAGCTGAGCTACAGAGGACCACCATAGATTTATGTAATGAGTTCTTCCTTGTGTCTGTCCGGAGTGATTATGTGTTATTATCTTTGCTAAATAAATCCCGGAGGAAAGTGGAAAGCCTACTTGAGCGCGCGCGAAAAAATGCGCTGCGTCAACCGCTCTCTTAAATCCAACTTTTAATGGATGATGCGCTGGAAGCTATCAAATCATTCTGAATTGATTTCGACATCCCAGAAAAGACAGTAGAAAGTTCCATATGTTCAGAAAGTAAAGCATCGTAACGTGCAATTACTGCTGCAAGCTCCTTGAAGTTGCACTTGTTAGCAGAACTTTCCCTCTTGTCGTGTGCTCTAAAAGCCCATTCTTGCATGCCCAAAAACGCAGTGGTGTCGATAAGCTGCTTGAGAACATCCCTGTTTCTTCTTAATTTCTCGTTGTGTTGCGCAGTTTGAATACACAGACCTTCGTCATGATCGATGTGGGCATTTATATGCTCCATGCTCTTGTTTTGCCGTTTAGCTGAACGATCAATGTTCTTCTGGTCACTGTACCAGGGACGGCCTGTTCAATAGGGCGATATGGGCGACGCACTGCCAAACGGGAAAAGGAAGGGATTTTTTTTCTAATCAATTATATCACGGCAAAAGTAGTTATCAGTGTTCACGTCTGATCTGCCAGCCACTAAATGTCAAATCAGGCTAAAGTCGTGCTTCAAATGGCCCCGCCCGTTTTTGGGGCGATTTCAGTCAGGTTGAAAATCGCCCAGAAGTCTCTCATAGCCTGTCATGTAAAATCTATTTTTTTCAAATTTCAAAGCTTTCAATACATTCTCTATGGGTGTCTGTGGGCTTGCACTTACGCGCTTTCGTCATACGTGACGTAACCATGAACGTAACTAAGACAATAGCGGCTAGCAGCGTCTCTGTTGCGACCTGCAGTGTGGCGTTATTTTATGTTTTTAATTTGTAGACTTAGTTTACAAACATTCTGCCAACCATGGGTTTCCAGTGTTGGGTTTTGGACTGATCTTGTTGATCGTGTACATACCCGCTACGAACGGACTAAATAATGAAAACGCTGCTGGCAGCGGAATCCAATACAACTTGGCTGGATGACAGAGTCCCGGACAGAGAAGTGGAGCCGGCCGGCTTCACCCTGGTCAGAGCGGACCGCGATCCTGGTAAGAGAGCGACTCTGTACCCCGACATTGAACTGCTTTCTGTGTCATTGCGACCTTACTATCTGCCCCGTGAGTTCCCCCAATTGTTTGTTACCGTTGTGTACTGTTGATAATCACAAGTTTACTGGAGAACTGAGACCAAGTAGAGACTTTGGACAGGGTGGATATGGTATAATAAAGGCAGTTTATTCAGAGGTAAAGATATCTGGAATCGCGTGCACGGACTCGTTCGTCAAAGTCTTACGGAGAAGAGAGCCCCGAAAACATTGTGTGCAGACATTTTATACAATAAATGATGTAGGTTGAATCTAGTAGTTCTGATCTTCTGATTGGTCCTGATGAGTTGGGCGAGGTCCCCTCCACTGTTGCATTGGCTCTGAGTCGGGTTCTCTGTCTTCAAATGTTCAGCCTAAAGAGAGGGGATTTTTGTGTGTGTGTGTGTGTGTGTGTTTAACAGTGATGATGTGTGTGTGTGTGTGTGTGTGTTATCAGTGATGATGTGTGTGTGTGTGTGTGTGTGTGTGTGTCCTCAGAGCAAGAACTCGTGAGTTGGAAGAACTGAGAGACCTATGGCGTGGGTGTTGTCCTTGGCCACCTACTGACAAGGCTGACAAGATAGGACTCTTTTGTCCATTGTTATAGGATAGGAACATTATTGATTGAAAACAAACGCCCAACACAAAATGGGTCATGCACAAGATTTTAGTCAGACCAAGCTATAACATTATATATTTACTACGACAGTACATTCAACCAAAAGCTAATATAACAAAGGCATCAGAGATTATTTATAATCTGTCACAGAAACTGGAATCCATCTCCCCAGATCAGTCAATAAATGCTTCTGGTATTGACTTATATGCTGCCCCTGTCTTCATGTTGTTGCTGGACATATCTTTTTTTAAATGTGTGTAGGTCACCTAAATCATCAGAAAAATTGCCCCTCCTGAGAATTTTTTCAGGAGCCGCCACTGCACTGTACCCCTCTTTCGCCCAAGGCTTAGACTTTCCAAAAAGCAGACAAGGCCAGCTTATTGCTGGTGGCCTGGCTTTGCCTGCAGGCGGCTTGATGAAAGGCTCCCTGTTAACCAGCTATACGTTTGATACCAATTGGAATTGAACGCCCTCACTTTTTCATCCTTCTTCATGAACTTTAATTCGCACCTTTTCCGTGAAACCCGGAGAATGAAAGGGGTTCTTCCACAAAAAGTCAACAAAATTTGCGGTAACTTTGGCGGCGAAATCTGCACACTTCAGCTAGTAGCTAGCTTGCTACTGCTACTTAAATTTGCAAGGCAAATTTAAATAAATTGCACTAAATGGACACATTTATTAAATTATTTTTTAATAATCTACCTCCGTCTCCTGTAATTTGAAGAAACTAATTTGAATTGAGTAATATCCCCAAAATGCTCAAGTATCACTTTTCAATCTCTATCCAATAATTCCACCAAACTTCTCAAAACATAGAAACCCCCCCCCCCCCCCCCCCCCCCAATAATGCTCTGCAGCACAACCCCAATACAACACACTAGGTTCATTCTCTGATCCTAATACTATGATTAGATGGACAACAATGTCAGTTAATACTGCAAAAGCTTTGATTGGTTGGAGGTTATCCTCCGGAAGTGGTCATAATGACCATGTAGGTCTATGGAAGGGGGTGAGGTCTATGAGCCTCTTAGGTTTTGTATTGAAGTCAATGTACCCAGAGGAGGACAGAAGCTAGCTGTCCTCCGGCTACACAATGGTGCTACCCCAGAGAGTGCTGTTGAAGTTACTATAGACCTTCATTGCAAAACAGTGTGTTTTAATCAAATATTTGGTGACATATGAATATATTTAGTACAGTTTTATCTAAAAGGATAACTTTTTTGATGTTTCACTATTTTTATTTTTATGAAATTTCACCTGAGGAGGATGGTCCTCCCCTTCCCCCTCTGAGGAGCCTCCACTGCCCCCTCCCCTTTTATTATTATTAATAATACACATAACAATAACACAATATTTTAGTTGTCAGTGTTTATTATGATTTTTGTGACAAAGCAGAATAAAAAAATCAAAATATGAGGTAATCTCCCAGCAGAGCCCCAAGTCCAATGGCATGTTGATGTTAATGTGTTGATGTTCTCCAAATCCATAGACAGAATGATTTTGCAGTGCATGGTGATCGAACAGGTTTCCTGTTATATTCATCAGAGGTAGGGAGGGTGAAATCTGTGAATCCCAAAATAGTAATTATACAGATGTTTAACAAAACATGCACACGACAGTTTTCATACATTGTTTTTTTGTGGTAAATGAGAATGAAAAAAACTTTTTGATGATTGTTTTCATACACATACCTTGTCCATAACGTAGAGGCCTATGGGATATTCATTGAAGAGGTAAGGGAGGAGGATGGTACATGTGATATGCATAACATAACAATAGCAATGCCTCCTCGTCTGTATACCTGCACACAAAAGTGAACAGTTCAGTCATCTGCACCAATACAGCTAGCCTTCAACATATTCTTATAGCCTACAGTACATATTCTTACCTCTTTGTTGATTGATATCCATTGAATTGTGTCCATTTTCTGTTTTAGAAAGATTTGCACAAATATGAAAAGATGGATAGTGTCATCAGAAAACAATATCAATTTAGCTCATACAAGGCACAAACCTTACCTTAAATTGAGGAAATCTTTACATTTTTCAAATAAGTGCCTGCACCTGCTGTCCTTTCAAATTCAAATCCAAACGTTTCAGTTGGGCAGTTAGGTTCCTGCAAGAACCCCCACCAACTAAGGAGGTTCCTCGATGAACCCCACCTCCTATGGGGTTCTTGGAAGAACCTTTAGGGTGCAATTTTCAGTGCCAAGAACCTTAAGGTTTATTATTTTATTTATTTAACTAGGCAAGTCAGTTAAGAACAGATTCTTATTTACAATGACGGCCTACCAAAAGGCCTCCTGCTGGGACAGGGGCTGGGATTAAAAAATACAATTTAAAAAATATATAGGAAAAAACACACATCACCACTACAGAGACACCACAACACTACATGAAGAGAGACCTAAGACAACAACATAGCATGGCAACAACACATGACAACACAGCATGGTAGCAACACGACATGACAACAACATGGTAGCAACACAACATGGCAGCAGCACAACATGGTAGCAGCATAACATGGTACAAACATGATTGGGCACAGACAACAGCACAAAGGGCAAGAAGGTAGAGACAACAAAACAATATACATTTAGATCATATAAGGGACAAACCTTACCTTAAATTGAAATCTTTACATTTTTCAATTAAGTGCCTGCACCGTCTGTCCATTCAAATTCAATTCCAAATGTTTCAGTTGGGCAGTTAGGTTCCTGCAAGAACCCCCACCAACTAAGGAGGTTCCTCGATGAACCCCACCTCCTATGGGGTTCTTGGAATAACCTTTTGGGGGCAATTTTCAGTGCCAAGAACCCTAAGGTTCTTCGAAGAACTTTGAAGATCTTAGAAGAACCCTTGTTGAACCCCTAATTTTTAGAGTGTGGGAGATGATGGCATCAATGTGTCGATGCGGATGGCACACACCATTCAGTGGATGACCAGTTGGTTCACTACCCTTATCAGATCTGTGGAGTATGGTCATGTTCTGCTTGTGTGCTGTATATTCCACACACAGTAAAGCAACTCAGATTTTACTGTAATCAGACTTTTTACTGTGTTTTTGTCTCTTGTAATAACTTCATAACTGTGGCAGCAGGTCATGGTTCTGAAGTCTCCCGAGTGGTGCAGTGGTCTAAGGCAATGCATCTCAGTGCTTGAGGCGTCACTACAGACCCCCTGGTTCGATTCCAGGCTGTATCACAACCGGCCGTGATTGGGAGTCCCATAGGGCGGCGCACAATTGCCCCAGCGTCGTCTGGTGTAGGCCGTCATTGTAAATAAGAATTTGTTCTTAACTGACTTGCCTAGTTAATTAAAGATAAAATCGTCCAACCATTGCCTCTGTTGACTGACTTTGTGTGGCAGCTTCTCCCTCTAGTTGCATTGACTTGCTGACCAGCAGGATCCTCACTTATCTTGAACCTATGATATTGGTGTTAATATTATCAAATGAAGAGCAATGGAGCTCCTTGTAAAATGCTGCTGAAATCTCTGACTATTTGAGGGGAATACCAGAAATAAATACATGGCTATGTTTGTAGATTAATTTCTAGAAAGCTTGTGGGAGCAGGGGCTGTTCCATAAAGAAGGATAAATTAGCCAGCTAACTGTCCAAAATACTCTGAAATAACTTCATGTTTTCGAGACATATAGATTTAAAAAAATTGCCATTATAGAATTTACTTGATAACCAACAAGCCATATTCAAGCCTAGCGTTCTAAATGGAAGTGAAAAATAGGAGATATATCTGAAAGGTTAGCTGGTTAATTTAATTAATGAGTCTGCTTTCTGGAACAAACTTCACTCTCCATGGTTCTGAAAGACTAGGCTATGATAAAAGGCAAGAAGCAAATCAAGATTGTGTGTTGTATGGGAGAGCACTTAACCAATAGCAAGGAGACACAGATTAGTAACAACATAAATAAAGCTCTCTGCAAACATGCAAATTATCATCTTCTCCATGGAAATAAAAAACAAGCAACATTCACAACAATTGTAAAATATATCAATAGTGCCCTAGGAAATATATTCAAACCCACATTTCCCTTTAAATGTGAAAATGCATGAACTCTCTCCTAACTTAAAAATAAAATTGAATTAATTATACAAAAAAACATGTCTTGACATAAGTAATTCCAACCCTTTGTTAGTACTTTGACGGGAAAATTATTGGCGAATTCAGCTGTGAATGTTTTGACTTATTTCTGACTTTGTGACTTACCCCTGATGTCAAATAAAGTGACAACCTTTGCAAAACAAGCAATCTTGCTCTGCTAGCTATAAAAACACTAAGAAAATGTCAAAATGTTCATCTATGTCAGGGTCTAACACAGAAATCCCCCCAGGTCATGCACCTGTCCTCATTCATGGTGACGTGAATGACATGGTCTTGGTTCAGCCCGCCAGCATCAGAGACCGTCAGATCAATGTAGAAGTTTCTCTGCTCCCTCATGGCCTTGAATGTCAATTCAACCACAGTTCCTGGGACAGGAGAAAAAGGGGACATATTTCAACCTTGAATGTGAAGAATATGTTGATGTTGTCAAAAGAACATGTAGACAAAATGACATACTTGGTCTGTTGATATTATGAATAAAATTGAACAGAATAATGCAGAGTGAATATGTGAAAAGCAATGAACTGTGCACCTGCAGTGCAGTTTTGACACTAAAGGTTGCAAAACCATTAAAAGACATTGAAAATGTCCCATAAAATGACCCCCTATTTCTCACCTGTTTTGTCCATTTGGGCAGTGCAATACATCTTGGACCCTTTCAGAAGTTCTACACTGAAGGGTTCAGCAAAGTTTGGGCCATCTCTGTCTGTCACCGCCAAACGCACTAGACGGGGGTCTTGGTTGCAGAGCTTCAACGGGGTGTCATCAATAGTCGGAGCATTGTCGTTTACATCTTCCAGTTCTATCAGAATGGTTCCAGTTGCAGTTGCAGGGATTTCATCTGATAACCCAAAGCAAGATACTTTTATCAAAAGGAGTAATGAAGAAGTCACAACTAAATTAACCTTGTTCCCAGGCTGAAGCCTGATGGTGAACGATATTACAACGAAATCAAAATACCACTTTCGATTGCGAGAATGTGAACTCTGTATTTGCCATCTTTGACAAAGGGAGATTCTCTGTCCAGAGGGTGTTTGGTTTTGATCATTCCAGTCTCGCTGTTGATGTCCAGCCATTTAGCAGGATCTCTGTACATGCGATACCTAGAACATACAGTATATTGAGTTAAAACATCGCCATTCACAAGTCTTCTTGAAATCTTAATGCATATGCATCTGATTGTACTTCATCATAAAGTGCTTTTTATATAATTGAATTGACTTATCTGCATAATGTATCTGTCTCCATGTATATACCAGGGCCTCAACTCAATTTAATCAATTGCAGATAAAATAAAGATTCATGAACTCACATGAGTTTATGTGCCATGATGTCTGGATCAATAGCTGTATACAGAACCAAGTCACTGTCCACTGGCAGGTGTTCAGATATGGAAACAACCTTTTCCACTGGGTCAAAGACGGGGGCATCATTCAGATCCTCCATATTCACCTGGACTGTGGCAGTGGAGGTGGGCAGGCGGATGGCAAATGGGACCTCATTCTCCACAGTCACCAACAGGGTGTAGCGATTGTTCTTCTCAAAGTCAAGGGGCTAAACGGGAACGAGATACAGCCAGGTTCATGACACAATGACAAAAACATCAACAATTTTGTCAAATATTTGTATGGTTTGGCTTCTACGGTGAAATTCAGACCTCGGTCAAATACATATTTGCTGTAACTTAGTTCCATTCACATACTCATCTGAAAAAAGAAACAGAAAAACCAAGCAGGTACCTTGGCTGTAGTAATGATTCCTTCCAGTCTGCTAGGCCCGGTGTTAACAGTGAACAATCCACCTGGGTCTCCATCTACAATCCTGTACTTGGTGGCCCAGTTGGAAGAGTGTGGCTCATCTCCATCACTCACTGTCATTTTGACCACCAGAGCATTCACTTTATTCTCTGGGACAGACACCGTGTTCTGAAAAGAAAATACATGAAGAGAACATGTGAGAAGATGTGTTGTATGCCATTTATCAAGTTCATCATATTTTCCTCAAGTCAGATCCTTCAATCAAAATATTTCCCTTTTTAAGTCACCTTTACTGTTTAATGAGCAGGACTGTTTGCTGATTGTGCACTTACCGAAGACATCACAAATTGAGGAGCTATGTCATTGACGTCAGTCACCGTAATTATGGATTTTCCGATAGATGTCAGACCCTTGCCCTCCATATTAGCAGCTTGGATTTCCAAGGTATATTTAGGAAATTTCTGGAAAATGACACCAGATGGAGCATATTGAGAAATGTAGCGGTTGAGTTAAAATTGTATGCTAGTAGTATAGCCACTAACCTTTCTGTCCAGTCCAGCAGCATTGACCAGAATCAAGCCTGTGACAGGGTTGATGACAAACATGTTGGGACTCGGCAGTTCAGGTATCTGACATCAGAATTGGCTGAGCCAGGCTCATCTGCATCGGTGGCTGTTACCATCATGACCTCAAAGCCTGAGAAGAAAATATTTCAACATAATACATTATTTTCATGGATGACATCAAGAAAAAAATATATTGAATATTGATACATTACTTTTATCCTAAACCTCAGCTTATGATATCTGACTAAATGTTGACTGAGACACACCTGGTAGGGATGCTTCAGGGACACTCCCTGTAAAAGTGGCGCAGTGGTCTAAGGCACTGCATCGCAGTGCAAAACTGTGCCACTAGATCCTGGTTCGTATCCAGGCTCTGTCGCAGCCGGCCGCGACCGGGAGACTCATGGGCGGCGCACAATTGGCCCAGCGTCGTCCAGGGTAGGGGAGGGAATGGCCGGCAGGGATGTAGCTCAGTTGATAGAGCATGGCGTTTGCAACGCCAGGGTTGTGGGTTCGATTCCCACAGGGGGCCAGTATAAAAAAAAAAAAAAATAATAATAATAATATGTAAGTCGCTCTGGATAAGAGCGTCTGCTAAATGACTAAAATGTAAATGTAAATGTAAAAGCATCTTGGGTGAATACTGGCTTGTTGTCATTCATATCAATTACACTAACAATAATCTCCATGGGTTCTTCTGCTTTTTCCGAACCAACTGCAACAGCATGAGCCACAAGCTAAAGGGGAAAAAATATAATAACTTAATCAAAATAACACATGCATTCAATGTTCTAGAATTCAAAAGACAAAACACAAACAGACATTACCATATATTTGTCTTGTTTACAAACATTACCATATATTTGTCTTGTTTACAAACATTAACATATATTTGTCTTGTTTACAATCATTACCATATATTTGTCTTGTTTACAAACATTACCATATATTTGTCTTGTTTACAAACATTACCGGATATTGGTCTTGTCTCTCTCTGTCCAAAGGCTGGGTCACATAGAGAACCCCAGAGTTTTTGTCCACAGTGAACAGTCCCACAGGGGGTTGATCTGCTCCAGGACCAGTGATGCTGTACTGGATCAGCATCTCTTTAAAACTGCTGGACTTGATCTGAATGTAAATATTAACAATGTTAAAACCAGAGCAAAATCCTGAACCAACCATATTTCCTGCCAACATAAACCTACAATCACTCACCTGCACCATATACTTGGGGAAGGGGCCTCTGTCGTTCTCTGGGAAGTTAATGGGAGGAATGACCCAATCCCTTTTCCTTCTCACCAGACCTACCAAACACTTTGGAAACTCCAGAACTGGAAGACTTGCAGGATATTTAGGCTGTCCGAAAAATATATATACAAATTAGACAAATAAGACCATCCCTATGGCACTTATGCAGATGGATGACAACAATGATTAGTTATTGAGGAATGAAACGGACACTAAGTTGTAAGATCCACATTCTCACCTGAGAGACAATGCCAGCATCCTCATGCCCGAAACCCTCTGTGAGGAGATCAAATTAATGTTAACACTTTTAAAGCAAACAATGCCACTACAGTACGTTGCTACTACTCTGCATAATGCATATTAAAATAATCTTGATTTGACAAATCTCCTTTATTAGCCAATATTCTAAACAGTAAAATAAGTCACCCTCAGTTTCTTCCCCTCCTGTCAGTGGATAGTCAAAGCCATTGCCTGACTTTAAAGTCTCAGACATTCTCCCCAGGGCTTGAAGGAAAACAAATATTGTAAAACATGATCTACACTTCCCTTCATATGTTATTGTACAGTGAAGTGAAACGTTTTTATTTGGCTAAACACTCCAGCCTTTTACATTTGAGAGAGAATGTTTCATATTAAGCGACAGTTCAGAATGCCAGATTTTATTTGAGGATATTTTCATACACATCTGTCCCACCGTTTAAAAATGAAAGCACTTCATGTATCTAGTCCCCCCATTTGAAGAAGTCATAAGGATTTGGACAAATTCACTTATAGTGAATTAAAGCAGTCAAAGTAATATAATAATAATATGCCATTTAGCAGATGCTTTTATCCAAAGCGACTTACAGTCATGCGTGCATACATTTTTGTGTATGGGTGGTCCCGGGGATCGAACCCACTACCTTGGCGTTACAAGCGCCGTGCTCTACCAGCTGAGCTACAGAGTGACACTACAAACTAGATGGATGAATTTGAGGTGTCTTTTGGATAATGTTTTGCCCAAAGGAACTGAAAAATATGGCTAGGTTGTAGAATCGAAAGATCATTTAAATACGTGGGTGCTGGTTTTAGGCCGGTAGCAACAGGCTTGTGTATTAAAGAATGGGCTATACACTGTAGCAGGAAATGTGTGTTCACATGGCAATAACCAACAGAGGCTATGGAACTTGTTGACATGGTAAACTTAGTAAATATAGTAATGTAAACAGTGAAGTATTGTAAGTACATCTACACAACACCAGCACACCCCTTTCCTGCAGTCAAATGGCCAAATCGCCCTCTAGTGGCCTCATGGGTGGAATGTTAATATTTTTCATTATTTCATAATGAATAAAACATGTTTCTCTATCAAACGGTTTTGTTATATTTCAGTCTTCTGTGATGTATATAAAGCGTAATATTGGTGAACAGAGAACTGAGGGCTAAGATGCTCTGGACCTACTGGGACTATAGGGGATATAGACTGAGGACCTAGTAGGACAGAGGGTGAGGTGTCACCTACGACAGGATACTGAACACCTCGGTGAGGAGGGTCCTCCACGGGGACGTCAGGCGTGTCTTCCACGGGGACTTCAGGCGGGTCTTCCACGGGGACTTCAGGCGGGTCTTCCACGGGGACGTCAGGCGGGTCTTCCACGGGGATGTCAGCTGGGTCTCCTAAGGCTAGAACTAGCAGGACACAGATCAGAGGGGCTAGCATAAACCACAAGACTTGGACAGGCAGGTCACACCAGACAGGGGCTGACAGGGCCTGGACAGCAGGCATGGACCGAGCCACTGCAGCAGAGATTGGATGGGGCTCCCAGGGCGTCTTTGGACAGCAGCAGGCTGGATGTCAAAGGTTGGACTAGGTGGTTCCCACCAGACAGGGACCGGAGAGGTCTGAGTGGCAGGGCTGGCCTTCTGCAGCTGCAAGCAGGACTCCCACATTATGGACCAGCTGACATTCGGAGGCATCGGTTGGAGCACAATGGTAGGGTGCTCTCCCAGGGTGAGCTCAGGTAGCTCCTCTGTTCATAGATAAGGCTGTAGATCTTCCTGCTCCCGATCGGGCAGGGAGGTGTGGATTGATCTTGGGCACAGAAAAGGGGTCGTCAGAATCTCTGTCGCTGGAGACAGCGACGTCACCACTGTGGGAACCAGTTGAGACTGCGGCAGTAGCTTGTTGGAGCACGGTGGGGTGCTCCCCCAGGGTGAGCTCAGGTATCTCCTCTGTCCCTGGAGAAGACTGTGGAACCACTGTGGAGACGATTTGAGACTCTGTGGAAGGAGCTGGATGAAGCACAGAGGTGGGAGTGGCAAGCTGAGGCTCCATGGCAGGAGCGTGTGTAGTAGGCCCCACTACTATCTTGAACTCCATGGTCAAAGCAGGCTAGATCTTCACGGCTGGGGTCGGCTGGAGCACAGTGGTGGGGTGATCCGCCAGGGTGAGCTCTGGTAGCTCCTCGGGCCTGGAGAAAGCTGTAGCACCACTGTGAGGGAGTCCATAGTAAGGGTTGGATCCGAGACCAGGGCTGATGGTGAAGCTCATGTGGAAGGGCGTAGCTTCTCAAGCATCTTCTGATGCTTCGCGGAGTTAGCCGTGCTGGCGCTGCAGAACCTCAATCTGGCGCTTCTGTTGTAGTATCTGTTGCATGACAACCTCTGAGATGATGTCATGTTTTTGGGCAGCTTGGTGGCCCAGGTCCCTGTTCTCCCCCTCTAAGACACCTTTCAGTTGTAAGAGGAGAGAACTGTTGAAGGACTGGCTGAGATGGTCAAGTAACAATTGGCAGTGTCCATCAGGTAAGTACTGGCGATGGTGGTCGGGTGGACTGTAGGAACCTTCCATCTTCCTGACTGCTTCAATGAGCTCATCTATCTCGTCACGCTGGCTGTGAGAACACAGTGCGTCCTCCCCGGTTGTCACTGGCAAATCCTCAGGATTTCTGGTCGAGGTTCTACGCTGATCTTGGCGATCTCTGTTCGAGGTTAGCCTTAGGTGGGAACCCAGTGAATTTGCAACCGATGAAAAGGCTGAGGCTCTGTCCTCTATTCTGCTGGTCAGCCTGGGTGGGGACTTGGACCGGTGATGAGTCGTTGAAGAGGAAGATGGCCATTTTGAATGCAGAATGTCTCGAGTGCTCAAGAGAACCCTCTAGCTGCTCTCCCTCGTAGGAGTGGTATGTGGATGTGTGTGGTAGTCTGTTCCTTGACTCGTATCCAAGCCATAATTATCAAGAGATTGTGGCAGGTGAGCTGGTCGGCGAGGATGGATGACATCTTATGGAGGATCTTCTCTGTTAACTGGCATCCTTGGGCTGTAGCAGTTACTGGATCGGGCTCAAAAGGACCATGACAAATTGGTGGGAACCATAGGTGCTGGTTTTAGGCCGGTATCAACCACCACAGGGTGTCCATCCAGAACACGAGGAAACAGTATTTCAGTTTCAAGAGGTTTAATTAATTATCCACACTCACAAATCCAACACCACTCTGACAGTAATTGTGTCTAACAATGATTGTGGTTCTAAAAACAAAGAGGTAAAACTTAGACTATAGTACTGATATGCATGACATGACTAACAAGCTAGAACAGGCTTGTATATAAACAGCACAGGCTATACCACTGTAGCAGGAAATGTGTGTTCACATGGCAATAACCAACACAGGCTATGGAACTTGTAGAAATAGTAAATATACTAATGTAAACAATGCAGTATTGTAAGGACGTCTACACAACATTAACACATTAACCATGAAAGATATACACAGAAAATTGCCTAGCAGCACACGTGAGAAATGCGGTTAATCGCTAACAGGAATGCTAAATACTAATGCATTCTGAATGGAAAATCTAATGCTAATGTTAGCGGGAGCATGAGCTAGCTAACAAGCTCCAAATAAATGGTGATTACAACAATAGGCAATCTTGAGCTCCGAAAACAACAAAACATAAACATCTTAAGGCACTTACTTTTAGATGCACGCACAGTAAAATATCAGACAACAAATGTGTTGTGACCACAGGAGGCAGAGTAGTAGGAGTCCTCGTCAGGGTAGGGAATGCACGTTTCTGACATCTGGCCTGCCCCTGCTGGGGTCCTACACTGAATGTCCCGGGAATTATATTGTCAATAGGCTGACATAATACTGATTGGTGTGACCTTGACCAATAAGAACTAAAAGAAGTTGGGTCTTGTGAATTAGGAGACTAGGAGCTGGCCGTTTTTACAGGAACTGAATGGTGAATAATGTTTTGTGCCATTTTGGAGTCCATTTTATTGTAAGTAAGAATAGAATAGTTTCTGAATACTTCTACATTCATGTGGATGCTACCATGATTATGGATAATTATGAATGAATCTTAAATTAGAAAAAGGTTACAGAGGCACAAGGATCTTATCTACCCTGTTATTGGTAATGATGAGAGGTTAGCATGTTTTGTTGTAGCCTCTGAAAGGCATCTTACTCATCATTATTCATGATTTATTCATGATTTTTCTTAATCATGGCATTATCAGGACTTATTTTGAAATGTTCAGAAACATCTTAGAAGGAAATTATTCCAGTCACCATTTACCGTTCAGTTCCTATTGTGCGAAACATAACCCAAAACACAACAAAAACAAACTGCAAATGCATCCAACAAATTTGTAGAGTCTCAAGCTTGATGTAGTCATTGAGTGCAAGGAATATGGGACCAAATACTAAACTTTTGACTACGTTGATACACTATAAGGGAATTTGTCCAAATACATGACTTACTCACATGGGGGGGACTAGATAAATAAAGTGCTTTCAGTTCTAAACTGTAAAACAGACGTGTATAAAATAAAAACTCAAATAAAAGGTGACATTCTGTACTGTCGCCTCATATGACACATTTGATCTCAAATCCAAAATGCTGTAGTATAGAGCCTAATTTAAATGTTATATTTAATGTCCAAAAACATATGTAGGGGAGTGTACTTCACATGTCACACCAAAGAGGTACAGTATATGATATCATATACATGCATCTTCATATTTATAAATGTTGTTGTAAAGTATATACGCACAAGATATTGGATCATGCACTTGCGTGCCCCACATTCAGAAAAGAGTAAGAACTTAACAACATATCTTATTAAGCAAAACAGTCTTTTCATTTTTTGATTTTATTTTCTAGTGAACATTAAATTATAGACCTATTCGTTAATCAAATTTAGCCAGAGTGTCACGGTTTCGGCCGAGGCTGCTCCTCTTCCTTGTTCGGGCAGGCTTCGGCGGTCGTCGTCTCCGGAGTACTAGCTGCCACCGTTCTATGTTTCATGTTCTTTTGGTTTTGTCTGTTCATAACACCTGTCCCTTATTTGTGTCTTAATTGTTCCCTTATTTAGTTTGTGTGTTTGGGTCAGGTGTTATGCGTGATTGTTCATTGTCAGCCTGCCTCTGTGAAGTTTAGATATTTCTCTCGTTGTGTTTTCCCGAGAGCTCGCACTGCGTGCGCTTTTCTTGTTTTGACGCACTGTGTGTTTTGTGCGTAATTGTGTGCGCCACCCGGTTGGGTTGGCGACTCCTTGTTCTCGTTGCTTTGGGAACATTACTAAAGACGGTTGAAGTCATCCTGGGTCCTGCGCTTGATTCCTTCCACTCACCTACACACACCACTCTGACAGAATCACGCATCTCAATGGAATCAGCAGGAGCGACCGCGCCGACCGCCGATATGGACGAACGTCTTCGTGGTCAGGAGGACCGAATGAACCAGGTCTGTCACGCCCTGGAGAGGGTGATGAACACTCTACACCGATGGGAGACCAGCGGGGTGCCCACACCTCCAACTACCGACCCAGCTCCAGCGGTCAGCCCTCCGGTTTCATCTCCGGAACCCAGTGGGATTCGGCTCTCGCTCCCGAGGGCGTACGACGGCTCCACCGCCGGGTGTCAAGGGTTCCTGCTGCAGGTGGAGCTCTACCTCGCCACCGTACACCCGGCGCCCTCGGGACACGAGAGCGTCTCAGCCCTCATCTCCTGTCTCACCGGCAAGGCGTTGGAGTGGGCCAACGCCGAGTGGAGGAGAATGGACGCCGCAACTACGAACTATGCGGAGTTCTCCCGCCGCTTCCGTGCTGTATTCGACCATCCACCAGAAGGGAAGGCGGCGGGGGAACGTCTGTTCTACCTCCGACAGGGGATGAGGAGCGCACAGGACTTTGCCTTAGAGTTCCGGACCCTAGCGGCTGATGCAGGGTGGAATGAGCGGGCCCTTATTGACCATTTCCGCTGCAGCCTCCGAGAGGACGTCCAGCGAGAGTTGGCGTGCAGGGACACGTCGTTAACTTTCGACCAACTGGTCGACATGGCCATCCGGCTGGATACCCTGCTCGCCACCCGTGGGCGTCCCGGAGGGGGGGGTTCGCCCATTCCACTCTCCAGCGCCTCCGAGCCGAGTCCTATGGAGCTCGGGGGTGCTGGCGCTAGGGAACGGAGGAGGAGGAGCCCACGGGGATCCGGCCCTTGCACCAACTGTGGTCGTGGAGGGCACACTGCGGCTAGGTGCTGGGGCGGGTCCTCCAGGGGAGGAGATGGCAGGTCTAGCATTGGGGGGTCCCCCCAGGTGAGTAGGCGCCCTGCTTACCCAGAGCTTTCTGTCGTGCACCTAACCTTGCCTGTTTGTTTCCCACAGGTTGCACCTCGTTCCCAGCATAAGGCGCTGGTAGATTCAGGCGCAGCTGGGAATTTTATAGATCGCCAGTTCTGTTTAGAGTTAGGGATTCCCCTTCTTCCAGTGGATAAGCCTTTCCCCGTCCATGCCCTAGATAGCCGTCCGTTAGGGTCTGGGTTGATTAGGGAAGTCACAGCACCACTTCAGATGACGGCGCAGGGGGGTCATGAGGAGAGAATTCAGCTTTATCTGATTGACTCTCCTGCGTATCCGGTGGTGCTGGGTCTTCCCTGGTTGATGACTCATGACCCTATATTTGGGTGGCGAGAGAAAGCTCTTAAAGGGTGGTCTGCTCAATGTGAGGGGCGGTGTCTGGGTGTTTCCATAGGGGCGACCTCGGTGGAGAGTCCGAATCTAATGCCAGCACTGCAGATTCCCCCCGAGTATGAGGATTTGGCACTGGCGTTCAGTAAGACTAGGGCTGCGCAGCTGCCGCCTCATAGACGGGGGGATTGTGCGATAGATCTCCAGTCAGGCGCAGCTCTCCCGCGGAGCCATGTGTATCCCTTGTCTCAAGAGGAGAAAAGATCTATGGAGACATACATCTCTGAGTCTCTTAGACAGGGATACATACGGCCCTCCGTTTCACCCGTTTCCTCAAGTTTCTTTTTTGTGAAGAAGAAGGATGGAGGTCTGCGGCCGTGTATTGATTACCGCGGTCTCAATCAGATCACAGTGAAGTACAGCTATCCACTTCCTCTGATTGCGACTATGACGGAGTCACTGCACGGTGCGCAGTTCTTTACAAAATTGGATCTTAGGAGCGCATATAACTTGGTGCGCATCCGAAAGGGCGATGAATGGAAGACAGCGTTTAGCACGACTTCCGGGCACTACGAGTATCTAGTCATGCCATATGGGTTGATGAATGCTCCCTCAGTCTTCCAATCCTTCGTTGATGAGATTTTCCGGGACATGCAGGGACAGGGAGTGGTTGTGTACATCGACGACATTCTGGTGTATAGTCCTACCCGTGCTGAGCATGTAGCCCTGGTGCGCCGAGTATTGCGGAGGCTGTTGGAGCATGACCTATATGTCAAGGCAGAGAAATGTCTGTTTTTCCAGAAGTCGGTCTCCTTTCTGGGTTACCAGTTATCTGCGTCAGGGGTGAAGATGGAGGTAGACCGGGTGTCAGCTGTGCGTAATTGGCAGACCCCAACCACTGTGAAGGAGGTGCAACGGTTCTTGGGTTTTGCGAATTACTACCGGAGGTTTATCCGGGGTTTTGGACAGGTGGCAGCTCCCATAACGTCTCTGTTAAAGGGGGGTCCGGTGCGCTTGCGGTGGTCAGCTGAGGCGGACAGGGCATTTGGGAGACTGAAGGACCTGTTTACCTCGGCGCCGGTGTTGGCGCATCCGGATCCCTCTTTACCGTTCCAAGTAGAGGTGGACGCGTCAGAGGCCGGGATAGGGGCCGTTCTTTCCCAGCGTTCTGGTACTCCACCTAAACTCCGTCCCTGTGCGTTCTACTCTAAGAAGCTCAGTCCGGCGGAGCGGAATTATGACGTAGGAGACAGGGAGCTGTTAGCCGTGGTACAGGCCCTAAAGGTGTGGCGGCATTGGCTCGAGGGGGCTCAACACCCTTTCCTCATTCAAACTGACCATCGTAACCTGGAGTACATCCGGGCAGCTAGGAGACTGAATCCTCGCCAGGCTCGCTGGACTATGTTCCTAGCCCGGTTTGTGTTTAAGATCACATACATCCCTGGGTCCCAGAACGGGAAGGCAGATGCTCTGTCTCGGCGGTATGACGCAGAGGAGAGGTCAGTTGAGTCCACGCCCATACTACCGGAGTCTTGTCTGGTTGCTCCGGTGGTGTGGGAGGTTGATGGTGAGATCGAGCGGGCGTTACGCACCGACCCGAGTCCTCCACAGTGTCCTGTGGGTCGGACGTACGTTCCGCTCGAGGTACGCGATCGCCTCATTTGTTGGGCTCATACGTCCCTCTCCTCTGGCCATCCGGGTATCGGCCGGACAGTGCACTGCCTTAGCACGAAGTACTGGTGGCCAACGTTAGCTAGGGATGTGAGGATTTATGTCTCCTCCTGTTCGGTGTGTGCCCAGTGTAAGGCGCCCAGACATTTGCCCAGGGGTAAGTTACAACCCCTGCCTATTCCACAACGACCCTGGTCCCACCTCTCGGTGGATTTTGTTACCGACCTTCCCCCCTCACAGGGGAATACTACCATCCTGGTCGTTGTGGATCGGTTCTCTAAGGCCTGTCGTCTCCTTCCCATGCCGGGTCTACCCACTGCCCTACAGACCGCTGAGGCTCTGTTCACCCATGTCTTCCGGCATTACGGGGTACCCGAGGATATAGTGTCTGACCGAGGCCCCCAGTTCACCTCTAGAGTGTGGAGAGCATTTATGGAACGGTTGGGGGTTTCGGTAAGCCTTACCTCGGGGTACCACCCGGAGAGTAATGGGCAGGTTGAACGTGTCAACCAGGATGTGGGTAGGTTTCTGAGGTCATACTGTCAGGGCCGGCCGGAGGAGTGGGCGAGATATGTGCCCTGGGCCGAGATGGCACAGAACTCTCTTCGCCACTCCTCCACCCAACTAACCCCTTTTCAGTGTGTGTTAGGGTACCAGCCGGTTCTGGCACCATGGCATGAGAGCCAGATCGAGGCCCCCGCTGTGGATGAGTGGGTGCGGCGCTCGGAGGAGACGTGGGACGCTGCACACGTCCATCTGCAGCGTGCCATACGTCGACAGAAGACGAGCGCCGACCTACACCGCAGTGAGGGGCCAGTGTACGCACCTGGAGATCGAGTCTGGCTCTCAACCAGAAACCTGCCCCTCCGCCTGCCCTGCCGGAAGCTGGGTCGGCGGTTTGTGGGGCCATTTAAAGTCCTGAGGAGATTGAACGAGGTGAGTTATAGGTTAGAATTACCTGTTGATTACAAAAATATTAACCCCTCGTTCCATGTGTCTCTCCTCAGGCCGGTGGTAGCTGGTCCACTCCAGGACTTTGAGATTGAGGAGACTCCTCCGCCCCCGTTGGACATCGAGGGGGCTCCGGCGTACACCGTGAGGTCCATCCTGGACTCTAGACGCCGGATGGGGGGTCTTCAATATCTCGTGGAGTGGGAGGGGTACGGCCCGGAGGAGCGGTGCTGGGTGCCAAGGAGGGACGTATTAGACCAGTCCCTACTGACCGATTTCCATCGGGGTCATCCTGCGCGCCCTGCTCCGCGTCGTCCGGGTCGTCCCCGAGCTCCGGGTCGGCGCACGGCTGGAGCCGCGCGTCAAGGGGGGGGTACTGTCACGGTTTCGGCCGAGGCTGCTCCTCTTCCTTGTTCGGGCAGGCTTCGGCGGTCGTCGTCTCCGGAGTACTAGCTGCCACCGTTCTATGTTTCATGTTCTTTTGGTTTTGTCTGTTCATAACACCTGTCCCTTATTTGTGTCTTAATTGTTCCCTTATTTAGTTTGTGTGTTTGGGTCAGGTGTTATGCGTGATTGTTCATTGTCAGCCTGCCTCTGTGAAGTTTAGATATTTCTCTCGTTGTGTTTTCCCGAGAGCTCGCACTGCGTGCGCTTTTCTTGTTTTGACGCACTGTGTGTTTTGTGCGTAATTGTGTGCGCCACCCGGTTGGGTTGGCGACTCCTTGTTCTCGTTGCTTTGGGAACATTACTAAAGACGGTTGAAGTCATCCTGGGTCCTGCGCTTGATTCCTTCCACTCACCTACACACACCACTCTGACACAGAGCTCACCCAGATCAAGAAGATGGTGATGTGAGATGCCAATAGTAATTTCAACAACTGATCAACATTGGTGGTCCTCTGTAGCTCAATTTGTAGAGCATGACGCTTGTAACGCCATGCTACTGGGTTCGATCCCCGGGACCACCCATACGTAAAAATGTATGCACACATGACTGTAATTCGCTTTGGATAAAAGCGTCTGCTAAATGGCACATTATTATTATATTAAAAACATGACAAAATAACTAAATTTGGCTAAAGTGACACTTCTCATCAACCAGTTTTGTATTCAGTGTCAGTTTGTCACGCCACAACTTCCTGATCGAAACTAGAAGTGACACTCTTCAAAAGACCACCACATGGTTATGAAGAATGGAGGCATGGACTGAAAGATATATTGCAAAACTATCACTACCACAGTATTGAAAACTAGTTAAGTGTTATAAACAAGGCCTCAGGTCTATAAACTAATGACTGGACAAGCAGGCAGATGAAGGGCCATGATCAGTAGGGCACAACAATGTTTTGAAACAAAAAGCAAAAATGACACTGTCTTGCAGTCACTGAAAAAACAAATGACCAAGAGAGTAGACACATCTGTTGTGCATGTTTGCAGATTCAAGAGTTGTGTGGTAGTCACAGCCCACTGGGTACACCACGCAATTACAACACGGATAATTGGGAAACATTTTGGTTGAGATGTTGATCAATGCGATTACAACCTAAATTCACCCACTCAAAAAGACAGCCAAAAGTTAGTTACATTTCCAATGTGTTATCACTATGCTTTCAACCATTTTTAAAAGCACAACCAAATTCCAATGGAAAAAACAATGTCAGAGTTTTGGTTCGGAGTTCACCCAAATGTCTATCATTGCGCTTTCAACCATTTTAAAAGTACAGAAAAGTTCAAATGGGAATACAATGTCAGATATTTTGTATATTTATACAACATATTAATGTGTTATCACTGTGCTTCATCTAATAGCAGAACCAAATTACCTGGATTGCAGTTGAGGTTACTTTGAAAGTACATGGTGCAAGTGATCAGTGCCTTTCGAGATTCTGCACAGATTATTATAGCAATAGTGAAGATCTCCACAGACCGGAGACCTTTGCATGCTATCTTGAACATCTTTAATCCAATTCTTTAACTTAGATTTTTGGTTGAGTTGTAGTCGGCGACGTGAATATGTTAAATTGTCCACGAGTTAATAGGCTATTTATTGTATTTCAAAAGTGATTTTCACGTCTCCATCTCAACCTACCCCCAGAATTCACTACACTAGTGTCAAAAGAGAGGTGGCACCCGTGAGGCCATCGGAGAGGCGTATACAAGTGAGGGACTTGATATAGAGAAATTACTGAATACAGTAGCGACATTAATCCAACACCTAACCACCTCGTCAAGAGGTTCGGTTCTCTTAGCGTAATGATTAAGGTGTTGGCTTGACAGTCACTGGACCCCGGGATGAGTCCCGGTTGGAGCTACCCCCTGAATTCACTTAATTGGTGTCAAAAGTGAGATGGCGCCCGTGAGGCCATCGGAGGGGTGTTTACATGTGAGGGACTTGATTTAGAGAAGCGTGGGGACACGCTGTCCTGAAGAAAGGGGGTAATATAGCGATCTTAACCCAACACCTAGCAAGAGCTTAATGCCTGCTGGACTGTTCAATTACACGGTACCCCATCCTGTTTATCTGTTTAGCCTCAGCCCAAACTTTCGTCGCCATTACCAGTTGTTGTCTTAGCCCTCTCGAATAACACCTGTGATTGCGTTATGCCTCTCTCCCATGTCAATATGCCTAGCCTATTGCGGTTTGGGTTAGTTCTTATTATACAATTCACTGTAGAGCCCCAAATTCAGCTCAACCAGCCTCAGAGAGCTCCTTTGTCCCACCCCCCATACACTCGGAGACCGGCTCATCACCTCCAGTGATGCTATCTCTTTCATAGTTACCCATTGCTTAGGTGTACCTCCACTGTACTCATATCCTTCCATATCCTTGTCTGTACATAATGCCCTGAATCTATTCTACAACGCCCAGAAATCTGCCCCCTTTCTCTGTACCCAACGCATTAAAAGACCAGTTCTTAAAGCCTTTAGCCGTATCCTTATTCTATTCCTCCTCTGTTCCTCTGGTGATGTAGAGGTTAACCCAGGCCCTGTAGCCCCCAGTATCACTCCTACCCCCCAGGCGCTATCATTTGTTTACTTCTGTAACCGTAAAAGCCTTGGTTTCCTGCATGTTAACATCAGAAGTCTCCTCCCCAAGTTTGAGTTGTTCACTGTGTTAGCACACTCTGCCAACCCTGATGTTCTAGCAGTGTCTGAAACTTGGCTTAGGAAGGCCACCAAAAATTCAGACATTTCCATTCCGAACTACAACATTTTCTATCTAGTTAGAACTGCCAAAGGGGGCGGAGTTGCAATCTACTGTAGAGATAGCCTGCAGAGCTCTATCATACTATCCAGGTCTGTGCCCAAACAGTTTGAGCTTCTACTTCTAAAAATCGACCTTTCCAGAAATATGTCTCTCACTGTTGCTGCTTGCTACAGACCCCCCTCAGCCCCCAGTTGTGCCCTGGACACCATATGTGAATTGCTTGCCCCCCATCTATCCTCAGAGTTTGTACTGCTTGGTGACCTAAACTGGGATATGCTTAACACCCCGGCCGTCCTACAATCTAAACTAGATGCCCTCAATCTCACACAAATTATCAAGGAACCTACCAGGTACAACCCTAAATCCGTAAACATGGGCACCCTCATAGATATCATCCTGACTAATTTACCCTCTAAATACACCTCCGCTGTCTTCAACCAGGATCTCAGGGAACACTGACTCATAGCCTGCATCCGTAATGGGTCCGCGGTCAAACGACCACCCCTCATCACTGTCAAACGCTCCCTAAAACACTTCAGCGAGCAGGCCTTTCTAATTGACCTGGTCCGGGTATCCTGGATGGATATTGACCTCATTCCATCAGTAGAGGATGCCTGGATGTTCTTCAAAAGTGCTTTCCTCTCCATCTTAAATAAGCATGCCCCATTCAAAAAATTCAGAACTAAGAACAGATATAGCCCCTGGTTCACCCCAGACTTGACTGCCCTTGACCAGCACAAAAACATTCTGTGGCATACTGCATTAGTATCGAACAGCCCCCACGATATGCAACTTTTCAGGGAAGTCAGGAACCAATATACACAATCCGTTAGGAAAGCAAAGGCTAGATTTTTCAAACAGAAATTTGCATCCTGTAGCACTAACACCAAAAAGTTTTGGGACACTGTAAAGTCCATGGAGAATAAGAGCACCTCCTCCCAGCTACCCACTGCACTGAGGCTAGGAAACACTGTCACCACCGATAAATCTACGATCATTGAGAATTTCAATAAGCATTTTGCTACGGCAGGCCATGCTTTCCACCTGGCTACCCCTACCCCGGCCACCAGCTCTGCACCCTCCGCTGCAACTTGCCCATGCCCCCCCCCCCCCCCCCCCGCTTCTCCTTCACCCAAATGCAGATAGCTGATGTCCTGAAAGAGCTGCTAAATCTGGACCCCTACAAATCAGCTGGGCTAGACAATCTGGACCCTTTCTTTCTAAAATTAGCCGCCGAAATTGTCACTACCCCTGCAATCTGGTTTCCGAGCTGGTCATGGGTGCACCTCAGCCACGCTCAAGGTCCTAAATGATATAATAACCGCGATCAATAAAAGACAGTGCTGTGCAGCCGTCTTTATCGACCTGGCCAAGGCTTTTGACTCTGTCAATCACCGCATTCTTATTGGCAGACTAAATAGCATAGGTTTCTCAAATGACTGCCTCGCCTGGTTCACCAACTACTTCTCAGATAGAGTTCAATGTGTCAAATCGGAGGGCCTGTTGTCTGGACCTCTGACAGTCTCTATGGGGGTGCCATAGGGTTCAATTCTCGGGCAGACTCTATTCTCTGTGTATATCAATGATGACGCTCTTGCTGCTGGTGACTCTCAGATCCACCTCTACGCAGACAACACCATTTTATATACATCTGGCCCTTCATTGGACACTGTGTTAACAAACCTCCAAATGAGCTTCAATGCCATACAACACTCCTTCCGTGGCCTCCAACTGTAAAACTAAATGCAAGCTCTTCAATCAAACGCTGCATGCACCCGCCTGCCCGACTAGAATCACTACTCTCGGCGGGTCTGACTTAGAATATGTGGACAACTACAAATACCTAGGTGTCTGGTTAGACTGTAAACTCTCCTTCCAGACTCACATTAAGCATCTCCAATCCAAAGTTAAATCTAGAATTGGCTTCCTATTTCGCAACAAAGCCTCCTTCACTCATGCTGCTAAACATGCCTTCGTAAAACGGACTATCCTACCGATCCTTGACTTCGGCGATGTCATTTACAAAATAGCTTCCAACACTCTACTCAGCAAATTGGATGTAGTCTATCACAGTGCCATCCGTTTTGTCACCAAAGCCCCATATACTACCCACCATTGTGACCTGTATGTTCTCGTTGGCTGGCTCTGTCGTGGAAATATTTGACTCAAAAGTAGTCAACTCAAAAATATCTCTCAAGAAACTGGAGCTTGTGAATCCAAAAATTTGACTTTATTATTGCGTAACAAAGCCGAGCTGCTCCATGGAACAACTGGCTCTCCTTGACTTAAATATCTCCTTTTATACACATAAAAATGCATAGTCATGCTTACATAGCATATACAGTTACTCCCCTTAAGATAATTGATTAACGTCTTTCACTGCCACGCCACCATTATCTTTCAAAGTCCAATGACACATATTGTTTACTCTTACAAGGGCTATGTGCGCTTTCCAATTGAGGCCTCTTTCTCTTATCTCATTATATTGGTGGCGTGATTCAGACACTTTCTTAAAAAATAATATACATACATTAATTAAACCATGGTTACACACTGTATTGGCTATATTCCTTATTTAGACATGCATCTGAATTATAAAATATCAATCATGTTTACTATATTTTACCTTTGACATTTCCCAACATTTGCCTTAATGATACATCAAATATTTCCATATATTCCCCCCTTTGGGACTTCCAACAAAGTCCCAATAATTCAAAGATTAATTTTAAATGAATGTAAGCCTGTGCATTTACTTATTCTTAGCCTTGCCATATGTGTTACATTTTATATGCAAATATTTAAACCAATATATCTTCCTCATTGTTTGACCCATCCTGATGAGGACCCAGAGCCCAGTCAGGTATTGGATACAAGTCTGAAAGGTTTTCCTCTACATTAACGTCCATGTTTTTCTGTTGGGCTTTGTAACCATGGCAGGCTCCCCCTCCCCCAGGAACAACACCATACAGACATTCAGGATTCCCAAATGGACAGTCCATTGGTCCTCCTTTAACATTACAAGGTTTCCCATATTCATTAACATACTGTCCTGGAGCTCCCTGAACTGGGTGTATTTCTTTGGCTGAACTAGTAACAATGGTCTGTACAGTCATTTGTTTTACTGTGGTTTGAATCAAAAGTGATTTTAACAGAGGTAGTATACAACAAAACACTATTCCCATCACTACTATTGATATACCTATCATTATTGCCATTTTTGTAAGCATTGCACCCCACTTTCCCAAAGTTAAGTCCATCCAGTCCCAAACATGAGCATCATGCCCAGCATTGTCCTTAACTTATTTTCGTAGTCCTTTGAGCTTAGTCATTGCTTCAGTGAATGAACCATCCGGGGCAGTGTTATTATAAAAGTACAACATTCATCTCCAAACATAACACAAACTCCACCTTTTTCCGCTAATAGCCAGTTTAGAGCCTGCCTATTCTGCCATGCCATTCTACTGGTAGCCTGTACTTGCTCTCCTAAAGCTGATAATGCAGAATCTGTGTAATTAATAAACCTTTGTTGATTATGATAAATATAATTGATCCATTCTAGGTTTTTGTTTGGGTGAAATCCAGAGAAATATTGATTTGAATCCTGCTTTAATTTCATCTCTTGCCTTATATTCATTTGGAATTCCTCTGGGTTGATCTATTGCATCTAAATATACATTGGGGTCATGTTCATATGCTCTTTTTACCCTTTTATTACTATTCTGTGCGTCCCTATTTGTTGTTTTGTCTACCTCCCACTCTGATATAACCACCTCCTGAAGCATTTGTACTCTAGCACATATTCCCTTCCATCCCCTAGGCAAGGTAGCTCTATGTCACACCCTGGCCTTAGTTATCTTTGTCTCCATTAATATTTTAGTTAGGTCAGGGTGTGACATGGTGTAGTTGTGTTTTGGTTTGTCTAGGGGTTTGTATGTTTATGGGGTAATGTCTTGTCTAGGTGTTTGTATGTTGATGGCTGCCTAGATTGGTTCTCAATTGGAGACAGCTGTGGGTTATTGTCTCTAATTGGGAGCCATATTTAAGGCAGCCATGGGCATCATGTGTTTGTGGGTAATTGTCTATGTTGAACGTTTGTTGCTTGTCTGTGCACTTACGTTATTTAGCTTCACGGTCGTTTGTTGTTTTTGTAAGTTTTGGATAGTGTTCGGTTTCGTGTTTTCTCTCTTCCACAATAAAGCATCATGTTCGTGCAACACGCTGCGCTTTGGTCTACTCCTTTCCAAGACGATCGTGACAGAATTACCCACCATCAAAGGACCAAGCAGCGTGTCCAGGAATCGGCAGCCTGGACGTGGGAGCAGCGTCGGAGGGACGAGAGGCACCCCCAAGAATTTTTTAGGGGGGGGGCACAGGGCATGGACGACGGGGCTGACGGAGGCAGAGAAGGGGCGTATTCAAAAGGCCACCAGGTTACGGGGGCTACTGGTCAAAGTAGGGAAAGGAGGTTTAGAGGCACGGCGAGAGGTACTGGGGTGTGTTACCAGTCCGGTCCGGCCCGTTCCAGTTCCCGGAGTAGAGCCAGCGGCCTGTTACGGCCCCTCGCACCAAATGGACGGTGCGCGTCTCCAGCCCGGTCCGGCCTGTTCCTGCCTCTCGCACAAAGCCTACGGTGTGCGTCGCCAGCCCGACCCGGCCTGTTCCTGCCACTCGCACCAAACCTACGGTGCGCGTCGCCAGCCCGGTCCGGCCTGTTCCTGCTCCACGTACCAAGTATACGGTGCACGTCGCCAGCCCGACCCGGCCTGTTCCTGCCACTCGCACCAAACCTACGGTGTGCGTCGCCAGCCCAGCCCGGCCTGTCCCTGCCACTCGCACCAAACCTACGGTGCGCGTCGCCAGCCCGGCCCGGCCTGTTGCTGCTCCCCGCACTAGCCCTGAGATGCGTGTCCTCAACCCGGGACCACCAGTTCCGGCACCACGCACTAGGCCTTATGTGCGTCCCCAGGGTCCAGCATGCCCTGTTGCTGCTCCCCGCACTAGCCCTGAGATGCGTGTCCTCAGCCCGGGACCACCAGTTCCGGCACCACGCACTAGGCCTTATGTGCGTCCCCAGGGTCCAGCATGCCCTGTTGCTGCTCCCCGCACTAGCCCTGAGATGCGTGTCCTCAGCCCGGGACCACCAGTTCCGGCACCACGCACTAGGCCTTATGTGCGTCCCCAGGGTCCAGCATGCCCTGTTGCTGCTCCCCGCACTAGCCCTGAGATGCGTGTCCTCAGCCCGGGACCACCAGTTCCGGCACCACGCACTAGGCCTTATGTGCGTCCCCAGGGTCCAGCATGCCCTGTTCCTTCTCCCCGCACTAGACCTGAGATGCGTGTCCTCAGCCCGGTACCTCCAGTTCCGGCACCACGCACCAGGCCTATAGGGCGTCTCGGCCGGCCAGAGTCTGCCGTCTGCCTAACGGCGCCTGAACTGCCCGTCTGCCCAACGCCGTCTGAACTGTCCGTCTGCCAAGCGCTGCATGAACTGCCCGTCTGTACTGAGCCTGCTAAGCCGTCCGTCTGCCATGAGCCTTCAGAGCCGTCCGCCAGACCGGAGCCGCTAAAGCCTTCCGCCAGACAGGAGCCGCTAGAGCCTTCCGCCAGACAGGATCAGCCAGAGCCTTCCGCCAGACAGGATCAGCCAGAGCCTTCCGCCAGACAGGATCAGCCAGAGCCTTCCGCCAGCCATGAGCAGCCAGATCCGTCAGCCAGCCATGAGCAGCCAGATCCGTCAGCCAGCCATGAGCAGCCAGATCCTTCAGCCAGCCATGAGCAGCCAGATCCGTCAGCCAGCCATGAGCAGCCAGATCCGTCAGCCAGCCATGAGCAGCCAGATCCGTCAGCCAGCCATGAGCAGCCAGATCCGTCAGCCAGCCATGAGCCGTCCAGCCAGGATCCGCCAGAGCCGTCCAGCCAGGATCCGCCAGAGCCGTCCAGCCAGGATCCGCCAGAGCTGTCCAGCCAGGATCCGCCAGAGCCGTCCAGCCGGGATCCGCCAGAGCCGTCCAGCCAGGATCCGCCAGCCAGCCAGGATCCGCCAGAGCCAGCCAGCCAGGATCCGCCATTCAGTCCGGTGCTGTCCCTTAGTCCGGTGCTGCCCCTTAGTCCGGTGCTGCCCCTTAGTCCGGTGCTGCCCCTTATCCTGGTGCTGCTCCTTATCCCGGTGCTGTCCCTTAGTCCGGTGCTGCCCCTTAGTCCGGTGCTGCCCCTTAGTCCGGTGCTGCCTCTTAGTCCGGTGCTGCCCCTTAATCCAGTGGGGTTAAGTTGGAGGGTGGTCATTTGGAGGAGGCTACGAAAGCGGGTAGTGACTATGGTGGGGTGGGGACCACGACCAGTGCCAGAGCCGCCACCGTGGACAGACGCCCACCCAGACCCTCCCCTAGACTTTATGCTGGTGCGCCCGGAGTTCGCACCTTAAGGGGGGGGTTATGTCACACCCTGGCCTTAGTTATCTTTGTCTCCATTAATATTTTAGTTAGGTCAGGGTGTGACATGGTGTAGTTGTGTTTTGGTTTGTCTAGGGGTTTGTATGTTTATGGGGTAATGTCTTGTCTAGGTGTTTGTATGTTGATGGCTGCCTAGATTGGTTCTCAATTGGAGACAGCTGTGGGTTATTGTCTCTAATTGGGAGCCATATTTAAGGCAGCCATGGGCATCATGTGTTTGTGGGTAATTGTCTATGTTGAACGTTTGTTGCTTGTCTGTGCACTTACGTTATTTAGCTTCACGGTCGTTTGTTGTTTTTGTAAGTTTTGGATAGTGTTCGGTTTCGTGTTTTCTCTCTTCCACAATAAAGCATCATGTTCGTGCAACACGCTGCGCTTTGGTCTACTCCTTTCCAAGACGATCGTGACACTCTAATCTTTTGTTCTCCACATACCCTAAATAAATCTGCCACTGCCACCGGTTGATCCTCATAAGGAGAAATCAATGGCATTGCCAGTGTTTGCTTCTCACATTCCCCAGGGTCACCAGGCCCTCCATTAGTAGCTATTACTCCAGTACTTGATCCTGCTGCCTGATAAACTGCTCTGCGAGGGGTATCTGCATTCCAGGACATGATATCACTACTTAAGTGCCATGTGGTCTCACACTTTCCCCTAAATTTTCCCAAGTCGTGCTCCCCATCCGTTTTGTTGTAGCATTCATAATCTTGATTATAATCTATACGATATTTTTCCGGTGCTTCCATTTTTCTGGGTTCTATTCTGATTTCTAATTTTTTACACCCCTTCCCCCATCCTGGTTGATTATAAAATCTGTAATGATGGGGATTTCCCAAAAATGATAAACACTCTGCAGGACAGTAGGGATTTCTATTCTTTTAAGATGACAATAGCTTCATTTAAAGTTAGCACAGTCCTTGTAACTGTGTGGATTTGGTATTACTATCAATTATTTTAATGGAGAAGGAGCACATACTAAACAATTCGTTTTTCTATTAATTGTTTTAGCTGAATATTGTGCCAATTTGTACCAATCATTTTGCATGGCTCCCTCCCATAGCCTTCCTAATTTTGTTGGTGCTTTCATTATTTTCGGTATTACTGTTGGGGCTGAGGTAGATTGTTTATTTTCCTGATTTCCCCAATTAGTCAAAGAATCCCATACATTTTGAAAAAACCCAGTTGTTCCTATTTTTTCTAATCCTGTCTTTGTTGGTTCAACTGCTATAGTAATTAGTGGTCCTTGGGTAGTGGTCATAGTTACATTAACTATTTCAGGTTATTCTTCCTGTCTAGCTTGGTGTTTGGAAATAGGAGCAATAGCCATCGTTGTTATATTATTCCCTTCTGAACCTTTAGTGCTAACTATTTCCAATATGTACCTTGCATCATTTTCTTGAGTCAATTCCTCTAAGGTAATTTCCCAACTAGTGTCTCCTTTGTTAATTTCTATTTGGCAGCCATATTCATCCCAGATTGCTTCTCCTCTTGTTTGATGATTAGCCCACCCACAAAGTGATATTTCTGGCAGAGGTTTTATCCTTCGTATTGAAAAGGATTTTTGAGTTTCTGTAGCTGTCAGTACTTGGGCTAGAATAGAAATACTGGTTTGAGCTATTTCCAAAGGTACATGCTTTTTTATTCTATTTCTTATTTTAGCTTCAGGAACCAATTTCTTAAGTACTGATGAAATCATGAGATGTTTGGCTTGTTTTATATCCATTATTTTTCCATGTCTATTCCCTTTTGGCTCAACTTCTACACAATGATTTTTTAGGCATTTTATTTTAAACATTGCATATCCTTCAATCTGACATTTCCCCAATCTAGGCCATCCTGTGTACGATACTTGTTATTTATTCACAACAACAATTCTTCCAGGTTCAGTAAGGCTATCTCTAGAATATTGTATAGTTGTAGGCAGACTCACCAACATCTCTCCTAGATTAACTGCTATTACCGTCAGAGCAATTCCACAGTTCTTAAGTTGTCGGGGAGTCATGAGAGGGCAGAGAAGTCAATTGTAGTCTCTTTCCTCAATGACAGGGGAGTCTCTTTCTTCAATGGTGGGGAAGTCACCTCTCTCAATGGTAGAAAAGTCACTTACCTCTCCATCATCTGTTGTTGGAACCCCATTACCTGGGCCTTTGCTTGTGCTTGGGGTATCTGCCAGGGCAGGTATCCTATCAGCAGTATTCCCCAAATCATCAGGCCCCACCTCCCGACTCTCCGGATTCTCAGGAGGAGGTGCCTGCTGTCCTTCGACGTTGGCACTTGGACTCGTGCTTGCTTCTTCTTCTTGGACTCCATCTGGTGCCTCGACATCCTCCGCTTCCTCATGGCTCGCCGACGGCAGGCCGGTTCTCTTCGGGACCCTGGTGCAGTGGTTCAGATGGTACCACGTTGTGCTTCCTTCCACCTGTACCGCCGTGGGCGTCGCTCGGATCACCTTGTATGGTCCTTCTCTCCTGGGCTCGTTCCACTTTCTGCGAAACACTCAGATGTAGACTCGGTCTCCTGGAATCACCGGCCCTGGCTCCTCTGGTCCGGGTTCCGGTTCTCGCCTTTTTTCCTGGAGATAGATCACTTTATGTATAGCAGTTAGTTGTCTTACATATGCTTTAAGCTCCATCTCTAATTGTTCCAACGAGGGTCCTTTGTAGGGCCCTCTTAGAACTGGCACTGGCATGGGTCGACCCGTAAGCATTTCATGTGGGGTTAGATGCGTATTTCTGTTAGTTTGCATGCGATAACTCATCAAAGCTAGTGGTAGTGCATCCACACAATTTAGCTTTGCACTGGCACATATTTGATTCAGTTTAGCCTTGAGGGTCCCATTAATCCTCTCAACAATGCCCTGAGATTGCAGATGATACACACACCCTAGTCTTTGCTTAATCCTTAGCTGCTGTAGTACTTGCTTCACTGTTCTGAACAAATGCTGATCCATTGTCTGAACTGAATTTCTGTTGGTATTCCAAATCTGGGTATTACTTCTCTGGTTAGAAATTTGATTACTGTTCCTGATCCTAGATCTGCTGATGGTACCGCTTCTACCCATCGACTGAATATATCTATGATCACTAGCATGTACCTTTTGCCATTCACCTTTTTTATCATATCTACATAGTCAATGACTAAGTGTCAAAATGGTCCTTCAGGAACTGGTATGTGCCCTATAGGCGTTGTTATTCCTTTCCTTACATTGTTTTGTGCACACACCTTACATCTTGCTAATGCCTCATCTATTGTTGCCTGTAGGTATGGAGACCAGTATCCTTGTTTTTAAATTTTCCTTATTATCTCCCCCCTTGTGCAATGGTCAAAACCATGCGCATCAGTTATCAGTAGGTTGAGCAACACACTGGGTGCTACTATGGTTCCTTCATGAGATCTCCATAATCCCTTCACATCTTTGGTGGCCCCTCTTTGGTGCCACATAGTCTGTTCATAAGGTCCTGCTCTTTCCTGCATCCTTATTATATCGTCTGGTTGTGGTATGGATTCAATAATGACCATTGGTGCTGTTAACACTGGGATGGTGCATCTAGATGCCTTCTTTGCAGCTTCACCAGCTGCATTGTTTCCTTTGGTTATAAATCCTTTTCCTTTCCTATGCGCCTGACATTTCACTATCGCCAATTTAGTGGGATACATTAACGCCGTCATTAATTCCACAATCTGTTCGTAGTGTTGTATGGGTGTACCATCACTTTTCCTGAACCATCGCTGTTTCCAGACTGCCCTAAATAAATGACACACCCCATGTGCATATGCTGAATCAGTATAGATATTAACTGTTTTTCGTTTTCCCAGGATGCAAGCTGCAGTGAGTGCTTTTAGTTCAGCTAACTGGGCTGAACATGGCTGTGGGCAATATTCTGCTATTACCTCTTTAAAATTCTCTCCTTGCTTTTGTACTACTGCATAGCCTGCATGATTTCCCACATGATCCTTATAACAGGATCCATCAACAAAATACTCTTCTATGCACTCTTCCCCCACACTGGACAACGGGGTTGACTCCAAGTCTGGTCTTAATCGGGTAAATGTCAATGAGTCTGCTACACAGTCATGTGCTTGTCCCTCAAACTCCAAAGGAATTATTTCAGCTGGATTTACTGTAGTGCATCGTTTAATGGAAACATCTGGATAGGTCAATAGAGTCATGTATTCTAAAGTTCTAGCATTGGTAAGAACAAACTTCCCTTTTTCTATCAGTTCCACAATTTTATGGTGTGTATGTATTGTTACCGGGAATCCCATAGTAATTGTGGACGCTTTGTCATATGCATATTGTAATGCAGCTAAACCTTGTTAGCAGGGTGGATATCCCTGAGCAACGGAATCTAGTTTAGAACTATAATATGCAATGGGTTATTTTCGTCTTCCACTGCATGTCTCTTACATAAGTACCGCCGTCGCATACCTATCACATCTGTTTGCCACATACAACAAGAATGGTTTTGTGTAATCTGGGGCTGCTAGAGCCGGAGCTGACTGCATTTCCTTCTTCATTGTTTCAAATGCAGTCAGTGCATCACTGTTCCATTCCAGGCTTGCTCTAAGGTCTAGTTGTCCTGCTTCTTTCATGATTTCTCGCAGAGGAGCAGTTTTAACCGCATACTCCTCTATCCAGTCTGAGCTGAATCCAGTCATCACTAGGAACGTCATCATCTGGGCAACCGTTTGAGGGAGCGGTGCCTTGCCGATTCCTTCCAGTTGTCCTGGTGCTATTGCCTTTGTCCCATACACAATTGTTCTTCCTAGATATTCAACTTGAGATTGGCAGTACTGAAGTTTCGTTTTTGACACCTTGTGTCCTCCTTCTGCCAGTCGCTTTAAAACCTTCATAGAATCAGCATGGCATTGTTCTAAGGAGGGACCGCTGATCAATAGATCATCCACATACTGGATCAATGTTCCTTCAAGTATTAGATCTTCTAGGTCTGTTCTTAACACCTGATTAAACACATGCGGAGAATGCTTAAATCCCTGTGGCATCCGCGTATATGTGTACTGTTTACCTTTTTGGTAAATGCAAACAAGTGTCTGCACTCTTCTGCCAGGGGCACACAAAAAAAATTTCCACATAGGTCAATCACTGTGAAGTACTTGGCTTCTGGGGGAACATTGGTGAGTAGCATATGAGGGTTTGGAACATCAGCAGGCCAATCTTGTACTATGTCATTTATGGCCCTTAAGTCATGTACCAGCCTCCACTTTTTCCCATCTGCTTTAAGGACCGGCAACAAAGGTGTGTTACAACAACTTTGTGTTTCTATCAGTACTCCTGCTTTTATCAGTCCTTCGATTGTGGCGTTGATACCCTCTTCTGCTTCAGGTTTCATATGGTATTGAGCCCTCCAAGGGGGCTTGACGTCTGGCTTTGTTTTGGCGAACACAGGACTTGCTGATTTTACCAATCCAACATCTGTATCATGTTGTGACCATACCTCGTGAGGTATGTTTTTCTCAATTTCCTGTCTGTGCTGGTTTTCTAATTATGTTGCTTCCCCTAGCTGTGCTAGCTGTTGGGATGTAACTTCCACTTCCCTTGGGTCCCCAGTCATTACTGCGGTATGGTGTATCTTGATGAAAGCTTTATCTTTTGAGTGATAAATCAATGGGTTATCTATCTTGTTCCATTGAATTGTTTTTGCTCGCTTCATCATGGGGCCCAAATCCTTTGCCTCCATTCCCTTGTTCACCAGCAAGGTAATGTGTGGGGCAGCTTCAGAAACATTGTACCATTTTGCCACAAAGTCTGAGCCATCCATGTCCGTCACCTCCATTGCTGCTCCTTGTTTTCCTATAATTATGTACTGAGACATTATTGGTACCGATTCCCCATTTGTATTTAACAACCACAGTTGTTCTAAGAGATCATCACGATGGGGATCATATTGCATGGTGCAATGATATTCTGACTTTCCTCTTTCTGCCTCTGGTATCTGAGCCTGAATAAACCTTCCCTATTTCCTGACTACCCCATCTACTTCTGTCTCAATATTCCCTAACTAATAAACATTTGCTCTATCCTGTTTCATTACCATTTGTAAGTTTAACCCTGCCTTGTCTATAATTACCCCTTCGGAGGAACATCGAATTTGTATACCCATTTTGCATAGGGCATCTCTTCCCAATAGATTGACAGGGGTGTGTTCTGATACAAGTATAGGGAGGGTTGCGGATTTCTCATCCGCTATCAGGTGAACTGGAGCTGTCATTGGAATTAACTGCGTTTGTCCCGAGAATCCTACAGTTTTGGCATATTTGCCAGACATGGGGAGGTGAGAGGCATAATTTGGATTTACACAGGTGTAAGTGGCTCCAGTGTCGACCATCATGGGTGTGCCTCTGTTCTCTATTTGAACCTGCAGCATAGGTTCTTGATCAGCTCGTGTTTTTAGTACTGGAAACTGACCCTCCCCTGTAGGATTCTCTGGGCACCCCTAGTACCCCTGATTGGGGGCGGCAGGTAGCTTAGTGGTTAAGAGCGTTGTGCCAGTAACTGAAAGGTCGCTGGTTCTAATCCCAGAGTCGACTAGGTGAAAAATCTGTTGATGTGCCCCTGAGCAAGGCACTTAACCCTAATTGCTCCTGTAAGTCGCTCTGGATAAGAGCGTCTGCTAAATGATAAAAATAATGAGGCCCTGCCCATGGATTCACAGGACCTTGGATTTGTTGCTGATTTTGTTGCCAGCCGTCAGTTTGCTTCCAATTATTTTCGTTACTGTTCCCCTGCTGTTGCCAGGGGTTTGTGGGGCAGTTTCGTCTGGTATGCCCTGGCTGTTGGCATCCCCAGCAAATTCCAGGTGGCCCTTGTGGGCCCCGATTTCCTCCTTTTTGATTGTTTTGCTGAGATTTTTGCTGTTTATTGTTATTATTCCATCGTCAGTGTTGTTGTGCATACACATTCACTACTGGTGATGTGGGTTGTACTTGGCCTTGTGGCACGCGGGAGGCGGATATGGCCCTCCTGGAGTGACTGCAGCCACCATTCCTGTGAGTCTCTGTTCATCCTTTCTGTTTTTTTCTACTGCATGTATCACATGGTCACATAATTATTTGTGTGTCTTTGAGGTTAGTCCCACCACATCCTCCAGCCTGCTTCTCACTGGTTGGGGCATGGCCTCTATTATTGAGTTTCGGAATAGAGTTGTCATCAGTGGCTCCCCTTCTGGATCTCGTTCTGTCTCCAGTCTCCATCGTTTCATCTGTTCATGTAGATAGGCAGCCGGATATTCCAGTCTCAGTGCTCGCCAGACTTCAGGGCGGTGTGAATCAAAGTCCATCCCATCTCCTTGTGGGTCGCTCACTTCTCTCCTCAGGTCACTGTTCCCCAGTATATCCTCCATTTTTGCCTTTCCAAACACCCTTGCCAACAGTGCCTTCAGATCACCCACAGCCAGCAGTTCCCCATGGTTTGTTCCTCAAAAATCCTTATCCATTTTCCTGCCCCATCATGCAAATCTGGCAGACGGGCTACCAATCCTTCCAGGTCCTGTGATCCCCACGGAACATAGTGAGCCTGGGTACCTTTTATTAGAATTGGATATTGTCCCTTGTATTTTTCAGGTTTTCTCAATGTTTTCCTATTCCGCAATCTTTCTTCCCTTACGCCTTGATTGCAATCTCCCCATATTTCAGCTGCTGCTCCTTCTTCCTCCTCTAGCTCTCTGCCTGTCCGCTGTCTTACCTCACTCTGCTCCCTCTCTTTTTCTTCATTTTCTCTCAATATTCTCCTCATCCTGTCCATTTCCTTTTCTATTAGTTTGTTTGTTGCTTCAATATCTGCAATTTCTTCATCTGAGAGTTCTCCATCATCTCTCTTCGTCATTTTCATTATTCCCAATGCTTCCCACAGCTCTCCATAGCAGTCCAATCTGTTTGGCTTGATTTCTGCCCTTCGCTTGATTCCTTCTGTTTTCTTTGAGTCTTTTTCCATCCTTTGGGAGGATGTAAACAAAGGTCTTTCTTCTTCCATTTCTATTTCTCCTTTTATTGATACTACTCCGGACACCGGAGATATTGTCCACCCACATATGGTGGGGGTCCCACAGACCAATCTGCTTTCTTTTTGTTTGTTTTCTCATCATCTTTTCTCAACATGTTTCTGGCTTCTCGCATGTTCTTTAGCAATCCTTCTCCTTCCATTTTGAACATGTTGAGTACTTATTTTTCTCTTTCTCTTTTGGCGCTTCTCTTCTTTCCTGTGTCTTTTGCTTTATGGTTCTTTATCAGTGTTTCCATTTCCTCACACACCAAGACATCAAATGTTCCTCCTTCTGGCCATTTGGTGCCCATTTTCCTTGTGCGTTTCTCCAATTTTTCAGATGTTTTCGCTATTTCTCCCTTACCTAAGGGATACCTAGCACTCAGTATTTCTACCGCCGTTTTATTCATATTTATGACCTATATTTTTTAACTTCCTTTTTTATCTATTTTAGTATTCGTCCTATTTATTTATTTATCCTTCTTAATTCTTTTTATATTAGTATTCACTTTTATTGTTAAACTATTCTTGCTTCTTTGATTATTGTTTGGTCAGAATTTATTTATTATTAAGGGGCATTTGACAGTCTATTTATGTAATAATTAATATAATATTTCCTGATGTCCACTTTTCTTTTGTGTGGAACACCTCATGAATCTTTCCCTTGCTAGTGTTTTTATTAGCTTTAAACCACTCAGCTATATGTGTATTTCTACCCCTATGAGCATTCACACACCATTCACTCTTCCTCTCCTGGTGCGAGACCGGGAGTGTCCTTCCTACCAGGAAAGGTGCGCCAACCTTTCTCCACCAAAGACAGAAACTTCAAACGACCTCAAATACAGTTTCTCTCCTCAACACAGGAAAAAACTATTATCCTCTCCTGGTGCGAGACCGGGTGCGTCCTTCCTACCAGGTTACACTTAAGTAATGGTGCAGGAAAGGTGCGCCAACCTTTCTCCACCAAAGACAGAAACTTCAAACGACCTCAAATACAGTTTCTCCCCTCAACACAGAAAAAACTATTATCTGCAGGATTTCTTATTATTCTCACTCATACAGATGAGTAGCCACCCGTGCCCAAATGAATCAGACAGTTAAATGACTCACAGTAGCCCAAGCAAACCACTCACCCACATGAGATGATCAGACCTACTCTATTTAACACTTTCTCTATATTTGAAGCCCTTGTGGCTATTTAACCCGTTCACCTACTCAGGATGACTGGTATTAACTCCAGTTTATGGTGTCACCTACTCTGGATTACCTATCATTTTACCTGATTGACCCTTTCTGATTCACTTCCCCGACACAAGAAAGACAATTTTATACAGGATTTCTATCTACCTACAGTGGGGGAAAAAAGTATTTAGTCAGCCACCAATTGTGCAAGTTCTCCCACTTAAAAAGATGAGAGAGGCCTGTAATTGTCATCATAGGTACACGTCAACTATGACAGACAAAATGAGAAAAAATTATCCAGAAAATCACATTGTAGGATTTTTAATGAATTTATTTGCAAATTATGGTGGAAAATAAGTATTTGGTCAATAACAAAAGTTTCTCAATACTTTGTTATATACCCTTAGTTGGCAATGACACAGGTCAAACGTTTTCTGTAAATCTTCACAAGGTTTTCACACACAGTTGCTGGTATTTTGGCCCATTCCTCCATGCAGATCTCCTCTAGAGCAGTGATGTTTTGGGGCTGTCGCTGGGCAACACAGACTTTCAACTCCCTCCAAAGATTTTCTATGGGGTTGAGATCTGGAGACTGGCTAGGCCACTCCAGGACCTTCAAATGCTTCTTACGAAGCCACTCCTTCGTTGCCCGGGCGGTGTATTTGGGATCATTGTCATGCTGAAAGACCCAGACACGTTTCATCTTCAATGCCCTTGCTGATAGAAGGAGGTTTTCACTAAAAATCTCACGATACATGGCCCCATTCATTCTTTCCTTTACACGGATCAGTCGTCCTGGTCCCTTTGCAGAAAAACAGCCCCAAAGCATGATGTTTCCACCCCCATGCTTCACAGTAGGTATGGTGTTCTTTGGATGCAACTCAGTATTCTTTGTCCTCCAAACACGACGAGTTGAGTTTTTACCAAAAAGTTCTATTTTGGTTTCATCTGACCATATGACATTCTCCCAATCCTCTTCTGGATCATCCAAATGCACTCTAGCAAACTTCAGACAGGCCTGGACATGTACTGGCTTAAGCAGGGGGACACGTCTGGCATTGCAGGATTTGAGTCCCTGGCGGCGTAGTGTGTTACTGATGGTAGGCTTTGTTACTTTGGTCCCAGCTCTCTGCAGGTCATTCACTAGGTCCCCCCATGTGGTTCTGGGATTTTTGCTCACCGTTCTTGTGATCATTTTGACCCCACGGGGTGAGATCTTGCGTGGAGCCCCAGAACGATGGAGATTATCAGTGGTCTTGTATGTCTTCCATTTCCTAATAATTGCTCCCACAGTTGATTTCTTCAAACCAAGCTGCTTACCTATTGCATATTCAGTCTTCCCAGCCTGGTGCAGGTCTACAATTTTGTTTCTGGTGTCCTTTGACAGCTCTTTGGTCTTGGCCATAGTGGAGTTTGGAGTGTGACTGTTTGAGGTTGTGGACAGGTGTCTTTTATACTGATAACAAGTTCAAGTGCCATTAATACAGGTGCCATTAATACAGGTAACGAGTGGAGGACAAAGGAGCCTCTTAAAGAATAAGTTACAGGTCTGTGAGAGCCAGAAATCTTGCTTGTTTGTAGGTGACCAAATACTTGTTTTCCACCATAATTAGCAAATAAATTCATAAAAAATCCTACAATGTGATTTTCTGGATTTCTTTTCTTCAATTTGTCTGTCATAGTTGACGTGTACCTATGATGAAAATTACAGGCCTCTTTCATCTTTTTAAGTGGGAGAACTTGCACAATTGGTGGCTGACTAAATACATTTTTTCCCCACTGTATATAGCCCTCTAGGTGATTCACTTCCTTGACACACCCTTACTGGACTTCTATCTTACGCTTTCCTAAGCGACCTGTAAATTCAGCCCTTTTTTCTGATACACTTCCTCGACACAGAAAAAAGCAATATTGCACAGGATTTTTGCCTACCTAAGCAGCCCTCTAAATGATTCACTTCCTCGACATGTTTAGAGCGGTATCTGTAGGGCTTTTACCAAGTTATTCTCTGATCGTTCAAACAGATGGACAGCCGCCCGTGCCAAAATGACCCAGACAAAATGATCAGCAAGATGAATCAAATGAATCGACTGATTCGAACAGACGCATCAGAGCGACCCCGATGACTGAATGCAATCAAATCAAACAGATCAATCAGACCGTCCAGATGAGCACCCTGAATGAGACAGATGAATCATCCAACCCAACCACAACCAATTTAATCACAATGGCTTTAACAGAATGACCAGCAGGACGAACAAATGAATCAGATGACCTGAACAGACGGTCCAGACAAACAACTGAGTGACATTTGACGGGTACAAGACGCATCAGACAAACAGATGCAATCACACTGACCAAATGATCAACCCAAACAAGACTGATAACCCACCCCACTTAACCACAATGAATGAACATTTTAGTCATTTAGCAGACGCTCTTATCCAGAGCGACTTACAGTTAGTGCATGCATTATTTAATTTTTTTTTCATACCCCATGTGGGAATCGAACCCACAACCCTGGCATTGCAAACGCCATGCTCTATCAACTGAGCTACATCCCTGCCGGCCATTCCCTCCCCTACCCTGTACGACGCTGGGCCAATTGCGTGCCGCCCCATGGGTCTCCCGGCTACGACAGAGCCTGGATTCAAACCAGGATCTCTAGTGGCACAGCTAACACTGAGATGCAGTGCCTTAGACCACTGCGCCACTCGGGAGACATGAACCACACCGACCCAAGCAGACCATCCACCCACCCGGACCGAGCAGATCTTAACCTATTTTCTACTTATTGCAACCCTCAAGGCTTTTTATAATTTAACATGCATTTTAAATCCAAAAGCTCCCAGTCTCTAATTTTCTGGTTCTTAAATTTGGAGAGACCTACTTGGTATTCTGCAGCTGAGGCCGGGCCCCGGATCGAACCACACAAACTTTATACTATATAAGTAAGAACTTGGCTTACCTTTTTAAAAGCGGCCGCTTTGTTTGTATGGTCCGTCCAAGCCGTTTCACAGTCGCAGATGTCCACCGTCTCTGGTCCCTGTTTTCAACTCCTGGCAATGCTCGCCATTTATGTCGTAGAAATATTTGACTCAAAAGTAGTCAACTCAAAAATATCTCTCAAGAAACTGGAGCTTGTGAATCCAAAAATTAGACTTTATTATTGCGTAACAAAGCCGAGCTGCTCCATGGAACAACTGGCTCTCCTTGACTTAAAGATCTCCTTTTATACACATAAAAATGCATAGTCATGCTTACATAGCATATACAGTTACTCCCCTTAAGATAATTGATTAACATCTTTCACTGCCACGCCACCATTATCTTTCAAAGTCCAATGACACATGTTGTTTACTCTTACAAGGGCTACGTGCGCTTTCCAATTGAGGCCTCTTTCTCTTATCTCATTATATTGGTGGCGTGACTCAGACACTTTCTTAAAAAATAATATACATACATTAATTAAAGCATGGTTACACACTGTATTGGCTATATTTCTTATTTAGACATACATCTGGATTATAAAATATCAATCATGTTTACTATATTTTACCTTTGACATTTCCCAACATTTGCCTTAATGATACATAAAATATTTCCATAGCCCTCACTACATATTCGTCGCCAAACCCACTGGCTCCAGGTCATCTATAAATCACTTCTAGGCAAATCCCCGCTTTGTCTTAAATCATTGGTCACCATAGCAACACCCACCCGTAGTATGCGTTCCAGCAGGTACAGTGGGGAGAACAAGTATTTGATACACTGCCGATTTTGCAGATTTTCCTACTTACAAAGCATGTAGAGGTCTGTAATTTTTATCATAGGTACACTTCAACTGTGAGAGACGGAATCTAAAACAAAAATACAGAAAATCACATTGTATGATTTTTAAGTAATTAATTTGCATTGTATTGCATGACATAAGTACTTGATCACCTACCAACCAGTAAGAATTCCGGCTCTCACAGACCTGTTAGTTTTTCTTTAAGAAGCCCTCCTGTTCTCCACTCATTACCTGTATTAACTGCACCTGTTTGAACTCGTTACCTGTATAAAAGACACCTGTCCACACACTCAATCAAACAGACTCCAACCTTTCCACAATGGCCAAGACCAGAGAGCTGTGTAAGGACATCAGGGATACAATTGTAGACCTGCACAAGGCTGGGATGGGCTACATGACAATAGGCAAGCAGCTTGGTGAGAAGGCAACAACTGTTGGCGCAATTATTAGAAAATGGAAGAAGTTCAAGATGACGGTCAATCAACCTCGGTCTGGGGCTCCATGCAAGATCTCACCTCGTAGGGCATCAATGATCATGAGGAAGGTGAGGGATCAGCCCAGAACTACACGGCAGGACCTTGTCAATGACCTGAAGAGAGCTGGGACCACAGTCTCAAAGAAAACCATTAGTAACACACTATGCCATCATGGATTAAAATCCTGCAGCGCACGCAAGGTCCCCCTGCTCAAGCCAGCACATGTCCAGGCCCGTCTGAAGTTTGCCAATGACCATCTGGATGATCCAAAGGAGGAATGGGAAAAGGTCATGTGGTCTGATGAGACAAAAATAGAGCTTTTTGGTCTAAACTCCACTCGCCGTGTTTGGAGGAAGAAGAAGGATGAGTACAACCCCAAGAACACCATCCCAACCGTGAAGCATGGAGGTGGAAACATCATTCTTTGGGGATGCTTTTCTGCAAAGGGGACAGGACGACTGCACCGTATTGAGGGGAGGATGGATGGGGCCATGTATCGCAAGATCTTGGCCAACAACCTCCTTCCCTCAGTAAGAGCATTGAAGATGGGTCGTGGCTGGGTCTTCCAGCATGACAACGACCCGAAACACACAGCCAGGGCAACTAAGGAGTGGCTCCATAAGAAGCATCTCAAGGTCCTGGAGTGGCCTAGCCAGTCTCCAGACCTGAACCCAATAGAACATCTTTGGAGGGAGCTGAAAGTCCGTATTGCCCAGCGACAGCCCTGAAACCTGAAGGATCTGGAGAAGGTCTGTATGGAGGAGTGGGCCAAAATCCCTGCTGCAGTGTGTGCAAACCTGGTCAAGACCTACAGGAAACGTATGATCTCTGTAATTGCAAACAAAGGTTTCTGTACCAAATATTAAGTTCTGCTTTTCTGATGTATCAAATACTTATGTCATGCAATAAAATGCAAATTAATGACTTAAAAATCATACAATGTGATTTTCTGGATCTTTGTTTTAGATTCCGTCTCTCACAGTTGAAGTGTACCTATGATAAAGATTACAGACCTCTACATGCTTTGTAAGTAGGAAAACCTGCAAAATCGGCAGTGTATCGAATACTTGTTCTCCCCACTGTATATCTCACTGGTCATTCCCAAAGCCAACACCTCCTTTGGCCGCCATTCCTTCCAGTTCTCTGTTGCAAATGACTGGAACGAACTGCAAAAATCTCTGAAGCTGGAGACACTTATCTCCCTCTCTAACTTTAAACATCAGTTGTCAGAGCAGCTTACTGATCACTGCACCTGTACACAGCCCATCTGTAATTAGCCCACCCAACTACCTCATCCCAATATTGTTATTTACATTGTTATTTATTTTGCTCATTTGCACCCCAGTATCTCTATTTGCACATCATCTTCTGCACATCTATCACTCCAGTGTTAATACTAAATTGTAATTATATTGCACTATGGCCTATTTATTGCCTTACCTCCATAACTTACTACATTTGCACACACTATATATAGATTTTCTATTGTGTTATTGACTGTACGTTTTGTTTTTGTTTATTCCATATGTAACTCTGTGTTTTGTTGTTTTTATCGCACTGCTTTGCTTTATCTTGGCCAGGCCGCAGTTGTAAATGAGAACTTGTTCTCAACTGGCCTACCTGGTTAAATAAAGGTTAAATAAATAAATAAATAAATAAAGATAAAGAGCTTCAGACCTCTTGGTGTAATGGTTAAGGCATTGGCTTGACAGTTGATGAAACAGGGTTCGAGTCCTGGTTGGGACTACCCCCTGAATTTGCTACAATATCGTCAAATTTTAAATCAACCAGAGCTTGAAACCCTAAGCCTATTGTATTTTCTAGTTTTAGTTGAATTCTGGATTGAATTTAAACAATAGCTGTTGATGACTAAATAGCATTATTTGCGGTACAGTATATGATTAATAAAGTATGGTTACATTTCATTTGCTCTGTTAAACTTACCCTTGGGAATGACTTCGATAGCAACAGTGAATCTATTTAGTTTTTAAATGGTATCTCTCAACAATCATTCTCACTATAGAACTTTGGTAATAGTCAGTGACAAATATCATAGCTAAACAGGGCTTGTTTAAAACCCTGGATGGGAGACCAAAGGGTAGCCAAAGACAGTATGAAGATAGGCAGAAACTGCTTCTCCAATAGAAACTCCCGATCACACTTGTAGGCGATGTCATGGAGGATATAAGGGAGACTTCAGAACCATGACCTGCCGCCACAGTCATTACAAGAGACAAAAACACGGTAAAAAGTCTGATTGGCCTCTCATTTTTCTATCTGTTAAACTCTGATGAAGTCTACAGGCCGAAACACATTGGTTTTAATATTACAGAAGCATTATCAACTTCCACTGTCCTCAAAGACTTGCTGTATTTCAATTTCCTCTTAACTATTCAAACTGCACTCTTAGAAACAAAGGTTCTGGATAGAACCAAAAAGGGTTATATGCTTGCTTCATATATGGCACCATTCAGGTTCTGAACCGAAATTGGTTCCACATAGAACCCTATATGGAACAAATGTTGGTTCAGTAAAGAAAAATCCCTGGGGTTCTCAAAGAACCCTACAAAAGGGCTCTATATAGAAACTTTAGGGGTGCCATATATGAAACAAGCAATAGAACCCTTTTGGCGGTTTTTTAAGTGTGGGAAATAGTTTGTCAAAGGCAATTTTCCTGAACTACGCAGATGTCACATACTTTTGATTTATTCTTTAACCAGGCCAGTTGACATGGACAACATAAGAGTTCAAATACCATTAAAGTATATGGTGAGGACATGGGAACAATGCATGCATCTCAATCAGACATAGGCCTACACTTCTCCAGGGTGGGGAAGAGGTGCCCATGGTCCCATCAGCTAACTATCTGGGATGGCACTTGGGATCTACTCTCTCACACTCATATCAGGTCCAATGGAGATTAAATACTGTAGAATTTATATAGAATCTGTAGGAGATGGCATCAATGTGTCGATGCGGATGACACACCATTCAGTGGATGACCAGTTGGTTCACTACCCTTATCAGATCTGTGGAGTATGGTCATGTTCTGCTTGTGTGCTGTATATTCCACACAGTAAAGCAACTCTGATTTTACTGTAATCAGAATTTTTCCTGTGTTTTTTGTCTCTTGTAATGACTGTGGCGGCAGGTTATGGTTCTGAAGTCTCCCTTATATCCTCCAACCATTGCCTCTGTTGACTGACTTTGTGTGGCAGCTACTCCCTCTAGTGGCATTGACTTGCTGACCAGCAGGATCCTCACTTATCTTGAACCTATGATATTGGTGTTCATACTTCCGATGACTAATAGCAGAGCAATGGAGCTCCTTGTAAAATGCTGATGAAATCTGAATATGAGGGGAATACCGGAAATAAATACTGAATGTTTTTACATGCACTTGTAGAAAGCTTAGAAGGATACATGAGCCAGCTAACTGTCCAGAATAACTTCATGTTTTGGAGAAATATAGATTACCAACAACCCATATTAAAGCTTTGCGTTCTAAATGAAAGTGAAAAACAAACTTCACTCTCCATGGTTCTGAAAGACTAGGCTATAGTAAAAGGCAAGAAGCAAATCAAGATTGTGTGTTGTATGGGAGAGCACTTAACCAATAGGAACGAGACGCAGGTTTCATTGTACAATGACAGAGCGAGACAAAAGGTGAGAATTAACAAAAAAGGCTTCATTCAATTTAGAATAGGAACATGCATAAAGCTCTCTGCAAGCATGCAAATGATCATCTACTCCATGGAAATAAAAAACAAGCAACCTTCACAACCATAAGTTTGCAATATATAGATAAAGGTTTCTCTGATCGAAGCAACATTTTTTCAGCCCCTTTTTAAAGCAACAAAATAAAATAAATCTAACTTTGCAAGATTGAGTCTATGATTTTGTTGTAGAAAGAGCCAGAGCGCAACGGAGTACAATTATATTGCTGGGTAGCCCACAAGCGTCTTTCAATCACCCTGAAGTGAATTTGCTTCTCAGAACAGAGCGCAGAGCCATGGGTGTGCACATTTGTTGATATTCTTTGCTAGTTAGCGAGTTATAGGTACAGTGCATTCGGAAAGTATTCAGGCCCCTTCACCTTTTGTTATGTTACAGCCTTATTCTAAAATGGATTATTGTTTCATTTTCCCATCAATCTACACACAATACCCCATAATGACAAAGCAAAAAAATGGTTTTATAAAGCACATTTATAAAAAATAAATGGAAATATTACATTTACATAAGTATTCAGACCCTTTACTCAGTACTTTGTTGAAGCATCTTTGGCAGCAATTACAGCCTTGAGTATGACGCTACAAGCTTGGAAAACCTGTATTTGGGGAGTTCCTCCCATTCTGCTCTGCAGATCCTCTCAAGTTCTTTGAGGTTGGATGGGGAGCGTCGCTGCACAGCTATTTTCAGGTCTCTGCAAAGATGTTCGATCGTGTTCAAGTCCAGGCTATGGCTGGGCCACTCAAGGACATTCAGAGACTTATCCCGAAGCCACTCCTGCGTTGTCTTGGCTGTGTGCTTAGGGTCTTTGTCCTACTGGAAGGTGAACCGTCGCCGCAGTCTGAGGTCCTGAGCACTCTGGAGCAGGTTTTAATCAAGGATCGCTGTTCTTTGCCCAGTTCATCTTTCCCCTCGATACGGACTAGTCTCCCAGTCCCTGCCGCTGAAAAACATCACCACAGCATGATGTGGCACCCCCATGCTTTACCGTAGGGATGGAATTGGCCAGGAGATGAGCGGTGCCTGGTTTCCTCCAGATGTGACACTTGGCATTCAGGCCAAAGAGTTCCATATTTTTTTCATCAGACCAGAGAATCTTGTTTATCGTGGTCTGAGATTCCTTTAGGTGTCTTTTGGCAAACTCCAAGTGGGCTGTCATGTGCCTTTTCCTGAGGAGTGGCTTCCTCTGGTCACTCTACCATAAAGGCCTGATTGCTGGAGTGCTGCAGGGATGGTTGTCCTTTTGGAAGGTTCTCCCATCTCCACAGAGGAACTCTGGAGCGCTGTCAAAGTGACCATCGGGTTCTTGGTCACCTCCCTGAACAAAGCCTTTCTCCCCTGAATGCTCATTTTGGCCTGGCGGTTCCAAACTTCTTCCATTTAAGATTGATGGAGGCCACTGTGTTCTTGGGGACCTTCAATGCTGCAGACATTTTTTGGTACCATTCCCCAGATCTGTGCCTCGACGCAATCTTGTCTCGGAGCTCTACGGACAATTCCTTCAACCTCATGGCTTGGTTTTTACTCTGACATACACTGTCAACTGTGGGACCTTATATAGACAGGTGTGTGCCTTTTAAAATCATGTCCAATCAATTGAATTTACCACAGGTGGACTCCAATCAAGTTGTAGAAACATCTCAAGGATCATCAATGGAAACAGGATGCACCCTGAGCTTAATTTCGAGTCTCATAGAAAAGAGTCCGAATACTTAAGTAAATAAGGTATTTCAGTTTTTTTATTTTTAATAAATTTGCAAAAATGTCTAAAAACCTGTTTTCGCTTTGTCATTATGGGTAATTGTGTGTAGATTGATGAGGAAAATAATTAATTTAATCTATTTTAGAATAAGGCTGTAACATATTGATTTCAAACATACAAAGAGGAAAATGTATGGTGTGACTGTGTGAAAGGCTGGTGGACTCGCCTTTTATGCACAAGGTTCGAATCCAGCCAGGCCTCTCGGAAATTCTTGTTTGCTTTTAAAGTGGCAAGCAGCAGTTGTTAAATACATTTTTGGACATAATGATACCTACCCATTGATTCTTGAAGAATATAACCTTTCAATGCCTCATGAACTTATTTCAACTGTCGTACCCCATCAGAACCCAGAATATAAGCTTGTTTTACTCCAATGTTTTTCAACAAAGTAAATGTAAACAAACACTGTATAGCCTCAACATGGTTGAAACTATCATTTTGATACTGATTTTGTGTGCAGTTACTCCCTCTAGTGGCTTTGACTTGCTGACCAGCAGGGTCCTCGTTTATCTTGAACCTATGATATTGGTGTTAATATTACTAAATGCAGAGCAATGGAGCTCCTTGTAAAATGCTGCTGAAATCTCTGAATATTTGAGGGGAATACCAGAAATAAATACATGGCTATGTTCTGAGTGTTTGTAGATTAATTTGTGGAAAGCTTGTAGAAAAGGGGGCTCACTGAAAATTTGCTCAGTATAATTTACCCATACTCAAATGTAGCTTTCTAAATGAAACAGAAAATCAAGAAGTATATCTAAATGTTCAGCTGGCTAACTTAATGATCCTGCTTTATGGAACAGCCAGGACATTGGGAACTGATGTCCTACACAGTACACACAAAACAATAGGACATAAAACACTTCACTCCATGGTTCTGAAAGACTAAGCTATAGTAAAAGGCAAGAAGCAAATCAAGATTGTGTGTTGTATGGGAGGGCACTTTACCAATAGCAAGGAGACGCAGGTTTTATTGTACAAAGACAGAGCGAGACAAAAGGTGAGAATGAACCAAAAAGGCTTTATTCAATTTAGACCAGAAACAACATGCATAAAGCTCTCTGCAATCATGCAAATGATCATGTTCTCCATGGAAATAAAAAACAAGCAACCGTCATAACAATGGTAAAATAATTTCCCTAGGAAATGTATTCAAACCCACATTTGCCTTTAAATGTAAAAATGCATTAAATTATGCTTTTTATCATTGTTGTACACATCTAGCTCCAACATTTTGAAGTGACATTTTATTTTTAGAAAATTGTAATTAATTAAACTAAAAAACATGTCTTGACATAAGTAACTGCGACCCTTTGTCAGTACTTTGATGGGGAAATTATTGGCGAATTCAGCTGTGAATGTTTTGACTTATTTCTGACTTTGTGACTTACCCCTGATGTCAAATAAAGTGACAACCTTTGCAAAACAAGCAATCCAGCTCTGCTAGCTATAAAAACGCTAAGAAAATGTCAAAATGTTCATCTATGTCAGGGTCTAACACAGAAATCCCCCCAGGTCATGCACCTGTCCTCATTCATGGTGACGTGAATGACATGGTCTTGGTTCAGCCCGCCAGCATCAGTGACCGTCAGATCAATGTAGAAGTTTCTCTGCTCCCTCATGGCCTTGAATGTCAATTCAACCACAGTTCCTGGGACAGGAGAAAAAGGGGACATATTTCAACCTTGAATGTGAAGAATATGTTGATGTTGTCAAAAGAACATGCAGACAAAATGACATACTTGGTCTGTTGATATTATGAATAAAATTCAACAGACTAATGCAGAGTGAATATGTGAAAAGCAATGAACTGTGCACCTGCAGTGCAGTTTTGACACTAAAGGTTGCAAAACCATTAAAAGACGTGTCCCCCTATTTCTCACCTGTTTTGTCCATTTGGGCAGTGCAATATATCATGGACCCTTTCAGAAGTTCTACACTGAAGGGTTCAGCAAAGTTTGGGCCATCTCTGTCTGTCACCGCCAAATGCACTAGACGGGGGTCTTGGTTGCAGAGCTTCAACGGGGTGTCATCAATAGTCGGAGCATTGTCGTTTACATCTTCCAGTTCTATCAGAATGGTTCCAGTTGCAGTTGCAGGGATTTCATCTGATAACCCAAAGCAAGATACTTTTATCAAAAGGAGTAATGAAGAAGTCACAACTAAATCAACCTTGTTCCCAGGCTGAAGCCTGCTGGTGAACGATATTACAACGAAATCAAAATACCACTTTCGATTGCGAGAATGAGAACTCTGTATTTGCCATCTTTGACAAAGGGAGATTCTCTGTCCAGAGGGTGTTTGGTTTTGATCATTCCAGTCTCGCTGTTGATGTCCAGCCATTTAGCAGGATCTCTGTACATGCGATACCTAGAACATACAGTATATTGAGTTAAAACATCGCCATTCACAAGTCTTCTTGAAATCTTAATGCATATGCATCTGATTGTACTTCATCATAAAGTGCTTGTTATATAATTGAATTGACTTATCTGCATAATGTATCTCTCTCCATTTATATACCAGGGCCTCAACTCAATTTAATCAATTGCAGATAAAAGAAAGATTCATAAACTCACATGAGTTTATGTGCCATGATGTCTGGATCAATAGCTGTATACAGAACCAAGTCACTGTCCACTGGCAGGTGTTCAGATATGGAAACAACCTTTTCCACTGGGTCAAAGACAGGGGCTTCATTCAGATCCTCCACATTCACCTGGACTGTGGCAGTGGAGGTGGGCAGGCGGATGGCAAATGGGACCTCATTCTCCACAGTCACCAACAGGGTATAGCGATTGTTCTTCTCAAAGTCAAGGGGCTAAACGGGAACGAGATACAGCTAGGTTCATGACACAATGACAAAAACGTCAACAATTTTGTCAAATATTTGTATGGTTTGGCTTCTACGATGAAATTCAGACCTCGGTCAAATACATATTTGCTGTAACTCAGTTCCATTCACATACTCATCTGGAAAAAGAAACAAAAAACCAAGCAGGTACCTTGGCTGTAGTAATGATTCCTTCCAGTCTGCTAGGCCCGGTGTTAACAGTGAACAATCCACCTGGGTCTCCATCTACAATCCTGTACTCTGTGGCCCAGTTGGAAGAGTGTGGCTCATCTCCATCAATCACTGGCATTTTGACCACCAGAGCATTCACTTTATTCTCTGGGACAGACACCGTGTTCTGAAAAGAAAATACATTTTGAGAACATGTGAGAAGATGTGTTGTATGCCATTCATCAAGTTCATCATATTTTCCTCAAGTCAGACTCTTCAATCAAAATATTTCCCTCTTTATGTCACCTTTACTGTTTAATGATCAGTACTGTTTGCTGATTGTGCACTTACCGAAGACATCACAAATTGAGGAGCTATGTCATTGACGTCCGTTACCGTAATTATGGATTTTCCGAAAGATGTCAGACCATTTCCCTCCATATCAGCAGCTTGGATTTCCAAGGTATATTTTGGAATTTTCTGGAAAATGACACCAGATGGAGCATATTGAGAAATGTAGCGGTTAAGTTAAAATTGCATGCTAGTAGTATAGCCACTAACCTCTCTGACCAGTCCAGCAGCATTGACCAGAATCAAGCCTGTGACAGGGTTGATGACAAACATGTTGGGACTCGGCAGTTCAGGTTCTTGACTTATAATAGTGTATCTGACATCAGAATTGGCTGAGCCACGCTCATCTGCATCGGTGGCTGTTACCTTCATGACCTCAAAGCCTGAGAATAAAATATTTCAACATAATACATTATTTTCATGGATGACATCAAGAAAAAAATATATTGAATATTGATACATTACTTTTATCCTAAACCTCAGCTTATGATATCTGACTAAATGTTGACTGAGACACACCTGGTAGCGATGCATCAGGGACACTCCCTGTAAAAGCATCTTGGGTGAATACCGGCATGTGGTCATTCATATCAATTACTTTAACAATAATCTCCATGGGCATTTCTGCTTTACCCGAACCAACTGCAAAAGCATGAGCCACAAGCTAAAGGGGAAAAAATATAATCTTAATCAAAATAACACATGCATTCAAAGATCTAGAATTCAAAAGACAAAACACAAACAGACATTACCATATATTTGTCTTGTTTACAAACATTACCATATATTTGTCTTGTTTACAAACATTACCATATATTTGTCTTGTTTACAAACATTACCATATATTTGCCTTGTTTACAAACATTACCATATATTTGTCTTATTTACAAACTTTACTATATATTGGTCTTGTCTCTCTCTGTCCAAAGGCTTGGTCACATAGAGAACCCCAGAGTTTTTGTCCACAGTGAACAGTCCCACAGGGGGTTGATCTGCTCCAGGACCAGTGATGCTGTACTGGATCTTCACATCTTTATCATTGCTGGACCTGATCTGAATGTAAATATTAACAATGTTAAAACCAGAGCAAAATCCTGAACCAACCAGATTTCCTGCCAACATAAACCTACAATCACTCACCTGCACCATATACTTGGGGAAGGGGCCTCTGTCGTTCTCTGGGAAGTTAATGGGAGGAATGACCCAATCCCTTTTCCTTCTCACCAGACCTACCAAAGACTTTGAAAACTCCAGAACTGGAAGACTTGTAGGATATTTAGGCTGTCCGAAAAATATATTTACAAATTAGAAAGATAAGACCAGCCCAATGGCACTTATGCAGATGGATGACAACAATGATTAGTTATTGAGGAATGAAACGGACACTAAGTTGTAAGATCCACATTCTCACCTGAGAGACAATGCCAGCATCCTCATGCCCGAAACCCTCTGTGAGGAGATCAAATTAATATTAACACTTTTAAAGCAAACAATGCCACTACAGTATGTTGCTACTACTCTGCATAATGCATATTCAAATGATCTTGATTTGACAAATCTAATTTTTTTGCCAATATTCTAAACAGTAAAATAAGTCACCCTCAGTTTCTTCCCCTCCTGTCAGTGGATAGTCAAAGCCATTGCCTGACTTTAAAGTCTCAGACATTCTTCCCAGGGCCCAACCCTGAGGTTTGAAGGAAAACAAATATTGTAAAACATGATCTACACTTCCCTCCATATGTTATTGTACAGTGAAGTTAAACGTTTTTATTTGGCTCTACACTCCAGCCTTTTACATTTGAGAGATAATGTTTAATATTAAGCGACAGTACAGAATGCCAGCTTTTATTTGAGGATATTTTCATACACATCTGTTCCACCGTTTAAAAATGAAAGCACTTTATGTATCTAGTCCCTCCATTTGAAGAAGTCATAAGTATTTGGACAAATTCCTTTACAGTGAATTAGAGCAGTCAAAGTGACACTACAAACTTGATGGATGAATTTGAGGTGTCTTTTGGATAATGTTTTGCCCAATAGGAACTGAAAAATATGGCTAGGTTGTAGAATCGAAAGATCATTTAAATACGTGGGTGCTGGTTTTAGGCCGGTAGCAACCACCACAGGGTGTCCATCCAGAACACGAGGAACCAACATTTCAGTTTCAGGGGGTTTAATAAATGATCCACACACACACACACACACACACACACACACACACACACACACACACACACACACACACACACACACACACACACACACACACACACACACACACACACACACACACACACACACACACACACACACACACACACACACACACACACACACACACACACACACACACACACAACCAACACCACTCTGAAACTAATTGTGTCTGACAAGGATTGTGGTTCTGAAAACAAAGAGGTAAAACTTAGACTATAGCACTGATATGCATGACATGACTAACAAGCTAGAACAGGCTTGTGTATTAAAGAATAGGCTATACACTGTAGCAGGAAATGTGTGTTCACAGAGGCTATGGAACTTGTAGACATGGTAAACTTAGTAAATATACTAATGTAAACAGTGCAGTATTGTAAGTACATCTACAAAACACCAGCACACCCCTTTCCTGCAGTCAAATGGCCAAATCGCCCTCTAGTGGCCTCATGGGTGTAATGTTAATATTTTCATTATTTCATAATGAATACACAATGTTTCTGTATCAAATCAAATCACATTTTACTGGCCACATGCGCCGAATACAACAGGTGCAGACATTACAGTGAAATGCTTACTTACAGCCCTTAACCAACAGTGCATTTATTTTTAACAAAAAAGTAAAAATAAAACAACAACAAAAAAAGTGTTGAGAAAAAAAGAGCAGAAGTAAAATAAAATAACAGTAGGGAGGCTATATATACAGGGGGGTACCGGTGCAGAGTTAATGTGCGGGGGCACCGGCTAGTTGAGGTAGTTGAAGTAATATGTACATGTGGGTAGAGCTAAAGAGACTATGCATAAATAATTAACAGAGTACCAGCAGCGTAAAAGGATGGGGTGGGGGGGCAGTGCAAATAGTCCGGGTAGCCATGATTAGCTGTTCAGGAGTCTTATGGCTTGGGGGTAGAAGCTGTTGAGAAGTCTTTTGGACCTAGACTTGGCACTCCGGTACCGCTTGCCGTGCGGTAGCAGAGAGAACAGTCTATGACTAGGGTGGCTGGAGTCTTTGACAATTTTGAGGGCCTTCCTCTGACACCGCCTGGTATAGAGGTCCTGGATGGCAGGAAGCTTGGCCCCAGTGATGTACTGGGCCGTACGCACTACCCTCTGTAGTGCCTTGCGGTCGGAGGCCAAGCAGTTGCCATACCAGGCGGTGATGCAACCAGTCAGGATGCTCTCGATGGTGCAGCTGTAGAATTTTTAGAGGATCTGAGGACCCATGCCAAATCCTTTCAGTCTCCTGAGGGGGAATAGGCTTTGTCCTGCCCTCTTCACGACTGTCTTGGTGTGTTTGGACCATGATAGTTCGTTGGTGATGTGCACACCAAGGAACTTGAAGCTCTCAACCTGTTCCACTACAGCCCCGTCGATGAGAATGGGGGCGTGCTCAGTCCTCTTTTTTTTCCTGTAGTCCACAATCATCTCCTTTGTCTTGGTCACGTTGAGGGAGAGGTTGTTATCCTGGCACCACACGGCCAGGTCTCTGACCTCTTCCCTATAGGCTGCCTCATCGTTGTCGGTGATCAGGCCTACCACTGTTGTGTCGTCGGCAAACTTAATGATGGTGTTGGAGTCGTGCCTGGCCATGCAGTCATGGGTGAACAGGGAGTACAGGAGGGGACTGAGCACGCACCCCTGAGGGGCCCCCGTGTTGAGGATCAGTGTGGCAGATGTGTTGTTACCTACCCTTACCACCTGGGGGCGGCCTGTCAGGAAGTCCAGGATCTAGTTGCAGAGGGAGGTGTTTAGTCCCAGGATCCTTAGCTTAGTGATGAGCTTTGAGGGCACTATGGTGTTGAATGCTGAGCTGTAGTCAATGAATAGCATTCTCACGTAGGTGTTCCTCTTGTCCAGGTGGGAAAGGGCAGTGTGGAGTGCAATAGAGATTGCATCATCTGTGGATCTGTTGGGGCAGTATGAAAATTGGAGTGGGTCTAGGGTTTCTGGGATAATGCTGTTGATGTGAGCCATGACCAGCCTTTCAAAGCACTTCATGGCTACAGACGTCAGTGCTACGGGTCGGTAGTCATTTAAGCAGGTTATCTTAGAGTCCTTGGGCACGGGGACTATGGTGGTCTGCTTGAAACATGTTGGTATTACAGACTCAGTCAGGGACATGTTGAAAATGTCAGTGAAGACACTTGCCAGTTGGTCAGCACATGCTCGGAGTACACGTCCTGGTAATCCGTCTGGCCCTGCGGCCTTGTGAATGTTGACCTGCTTAAAAGTCTTACTCACATTGGCTACGGAGAGCGTGATCACATAGTCATCCGGAACAGCTGGTGCTCTCATGCATGCTTCAGTGTTGCTTGCCTCGAAGCGAGCATAGAAGTGGTTTAGCTCGTCTGGAAGTCTTGTGTCACTGGGCAACTCGCGGCTGTGCTTCCCTTTGTGGTCTGTAATCGTTTTCAAGCCCTGCCACATCCGACGAGTGTCAGAGCCAGTGTAGTACGATTCAATCTTAGTCCTGTATTGACTCTTTGCCTGTTTGATGGTTCGTCGGAGGGCATAGCGGGATTTCTTATAAGCGTCCGGGTTAGAGTCCCGCTCCTTGAAAGCGGCAGCTCTACCCTTTAGCTCAGTGCGGATGTTTCCTGTAATCCATGGCTTCTGGTTGGGGTATGTACGTACGGTCACTGTGAGGACGACATCATCGATGCACTTATTGATGAAGCCAGTGACTGATGTGGTGTACTCCTCAATGCTATCTGAAGAATCCCGGAGCATGTTCCAGTCTGTGCTAGCAAAACAGTCTTGTAGCTTAGCATCTGCGTCATCTGACCACTTTTTTATTAACCGAGTCACTGGTGCTTCCTGCTTTAGTTTTTGCTTATAAGCAGGAATCAGGAGGATAGAGTTATGGTCAGATTTGCCAAATGGAGGGCGAGGGAGAGCTTTGTATGCGTCTCTGTGTGTGGAGTAAAGATGGTCTAGAGTTTTTTTCCCTCTGGTTGCACATTTAACATGCTGGTAGAAATTAGGTAGAACGGATTTAAGTTTCCCTGCATTAAAGTCCCCGGCCACTACATTTACATTTTAGTCATTTAGCAGACGCTCTTATCCAGAGCGACGTACAGTTAGTGATTACATATTTTTTTTATACTGGCCCCCCGTGGGAATCGAAACCACAACCCTGGCGTTGCAAACGCCATGCTCTATCAACTGAGCTACATCCCTGCCGGCCATTCCCTCCCCTACCCTAGATGACGCTGGGCCAATTGTGCGCCGCCCATGAGTCTCCCGGTCGCGGCCGGCTGCGACAGAGCCTGGATTCGAAACAGGATCTCTAGTGGCACAGTTAGCACTGCGATGCAGTGCCTTAGAACACTGCGCCACTAGGAGCGCTGCATCTGGATGAGCATTTTCCTGTTGATTTATGGCCTTATACAGCTCATTCAGTGCAATCTTAATGCCAGCATTGGTTTGTGGTGGTAAATAGACAGCTATGAAAAATATAGATGAAAACTCTCTTGGTAAATAGTGTAGTCTACAGCTTATCATAAGATACTCTACCTCAGGCGAGCAAAACCTCGAGACTTCCTTAGTATTTGATTTTGTGCACCAGCTGTTGTTTACAAATATACACAGACCGCCACCCCTTGTCTTACCGGAGTCAGCCGTTCTATCCTGCCGATGTAGCGTATAGCCCGCTAGCTGTATGTTATCCATGTCGTCGTTCAGCCACGACTCGGTGAAACATAAGATATTACAGTTTTTTATGTCCCGTTGGTAGGATAACCGTAATCTTAGGTCATCCAATTTGTTCTCCAATGATTGAAGATTGGCTAATAGGATTGAGGGAGCGGCAGTTTACTCGCTCGCCGTCGGATCCTTACAAGGCACCCCGACCTACAGTGGGGAAAAAAAGTATTTAATTGCAAGTTCTCCCACTTAAAAATATGAGAGAGGCCTGTAATTTTCATCATAGGTACACGTCAACTATGACAGACAAAATGAGGAAAAAAAATCCAGAAAATCACATTGTAGGATTTTTAATGAATTTATTTGCAAATTATGGTGGAAAATAAGTATTTGGTCAATAACAAAAGTTTCTCAATACTTTGTTGTATACTCTTTGTTGGCAATGACACAGGTCAAACGTTTTCTGTAAGTCTTCATAAGGTTTTCACACACTGTTGCTGGTATTTTGGCCCATTCCTCCATGCAGATCTCCTCTAGAGCAGTGATGTTTTGGGGCTGTCGCTGGGCAACACGGACTTTCAACTCCCTCCAAAGATTTTCTATGGGGTTGAGATCTGGAGACTGGCTAGGCCACTCCAGGACCTTGAAATGCTTCTTACAAAGCCACTCCTTCTTTGCCCGGGCGGTGTGTTTGGGATCATTGTCATGCTGAAAGACCCAGCCACGTTTCATCTTCAATGCCCTTGCTGATGGAAGGAGGTTTTCACTCAAAATCTCACGATACATGGCCCCATACATTCTTTCCTATACACGGATCAGTCGTCCTGGTCCCTTTGCAGAAAAACAGCATGATGTTTCCACCCCCATGCTTCACAGTAGGTATGGTGTTCTTTGGATGCAACTCAGCATTCTTTGTCCTCCAAACACGACGAGTTGAGTTTTTACCAAAAAGTTATATTTTGGTTTCATCTGACCATATGACATTCTCCCAATCCTCTTCTGGATCATCCAAATGCACTCTAGCAAACTTCAGACGGGCCTGGACATGTACTGGCTTAAGCAGGGGGACACGTCTGGCACTTCAGGATTTGAGTCCCTGGCGGCGTAGTGTGTTACTGATGGTAGGCTTTGTTACTTTGGTCCCAGCTCTCTGCAGGTCATTCACTAGGTCCCCCCGTGTGGTTCTGGGATTTTTGCTCACCGTTCTTGTGATCATTTTGACCCCACGGGGTGAGATCTTGCGTGGAGCCCCAGATCGTGGGAGATTATCAGTGGTCTTGTATGTCTTCCATTTCCTAATAATTGCTCCCACAGTTGATTTCTTCAAACCAAGCTGCTTACCTATTGCAGATTCAGACCTGGTGCAGGTCTACAACTTTGTTTCTGGTGTCCTTTGACAGCTCTTTGGTCTTGGTCATAGTGGAGTTTGGAGTGTGACTGTTTGAGGTTGTGGACAGGTGTCTTTTATACTGATAACAAGTTCAAACAGGTGCCATTAATACAGGTAACGAGTGGAGGACAGAGGAGCCTCTTAAAGAAGAAGTTACAGGTCTGTGAGAGCCAGAAATCTTGCTTGTTTGTAGGTGACCAAATACTTATTTTCCACCATAATTTGCAAATAAATTCATTAAAAATCCTACAATGTGATTTTCTGGATTTTTTTTCTCAATTTGTCTGTCATAGTTGACGTGTACCTATGATGAAAATTACAGGCCTCTCTCATCTTTTTAAGTGAGAGAACTTGCACAATTGGTGGCTGACTAAATACTTTTTTTCCCCACTGTACGTCCACGATATCTCCGTCTCTTCCTCATGCGAATGACAGGGATTTGGACCTTGTCAGGTGTCTCTAGGATATCCTTCGCGGCCGCCTCGTTGAAGAAAAAATCTTCGTCCAATACGAGGTGAGTAATCGCTGTCCTGATATCCAGAAGCTATTTTTGGTTATAAGAGACGATGGCAGAAACATTATGTACAAAATAAATTACAAATAACGCGGAAAAACACACATAATAGTACAATTGGTTAGAGGGCTGTAAAACGGCAGCCATCTTCTCCGGCGCCGTTCAGATTTTATCAAACGGTTTTGTTATGTTTCAGTCTTCTGTGATGTATATAAAGTGTAATATTGGTGAACAGGGAACTGAGGGCTAAGATGCTCTGGACCTACTGGGACTATAGGGGCTATAGACTGAGGACCTAGTAGGACAGAGGGTGAGGTGTCACCTACGACAGGATACTGAACACCTCGGTGAGGAGGGTCCTCCACGGGGACGTCAGGCTGGTCTTCCACGGGGATGTCAGGCGGGTCCTCCACGGGGACGTCAGGCGGGTCCTCCACGGGGATGTCAGGCGGGTCCTCCACGGGGACGTCAGGCGGGTCCTCCACGGGGACGTCAGGCGGGTCCTCCACGGGGACGTCAGGCGGGTCCTCCACGGGGACGTCAGGCGGGTCTTCCACGGGGACGTCAGTAGGGTCTCCTAAGGCTGGAACTAGCAGGACACAGTTCAGAGGGGCTAGCATAAACCCCAAGACTTGGACAGGCAGGTCACACCAGGCAGAGATTGACAGGGCCTGGACAGCAGACATGGACCGAGCCACTGCAGCAGAGATTGGAGGGGGCTCCCAGGGCGTCTTTGGACAGCAGCAGGCTGGATGTCAAAGGTTGGACTAGGTGGTTCCCACCAGACAGGGACCAGAGAGGTCTGAGTGGCAGGGCTGGACTTGTTGCCTTCTGCAGCTGCAAGCAGGACTCCCACATTATGGACCAGCTGACATTCAGAGGCATCGGTTGAAGCACAGTGGTAGGGTGCTCTCCCAGGGTGAGCTCAGGTAGCTCCTCTGTTCATAGATAAGGCTGTAGGTCTTCCTGCTCCCGATCGGGCAGGGAGGTTTGGATTGATCTTGGGCACAGAAAAGGGGTCGTCAGAATCTCTGTCGCTGGAGACAGCGACGTCACCACTGTGGGAACCATTTGAGACTGCGGCAGTAGCTTGTTGTACCACGGTGGGGTGCTCCCCCAGGGTGAGCTCAGGTATCTCCTCTGTTCCTGGAGGAGACTGTGGAACCACTCTGGAGACTCCGTGGAAGGAGCTGGATGAAGCACAGAGGTGGGAGTGGCAAGCTGAGGCTCCATGGCAGGAGCGAGTGTAGTAGGCCCCACTACTATCTTGAACTCCATGGTCAAAGCAGGCTAGATCTTCACGGCTGGGGTCGGCTGGCGCACAGTGGTGGGGTGCTCCGCCAGGGTGAGCTCTGGTAGCTCTTCAGGCCTGGAGAAAGCTGTAGCACTACTGTGAGGGAGTCCATAGTAAGGGTTGGATCCGAGACCAGGGCTGATGGTGAAGCTCATGTGGAAGGGTCAAGTGACAACTGGCAGTGTCCTTCAGGTAAGTACTGGCAATGGTAGTCGGGTGGACTGTAGGAACCTTCCATCTTCCTGACTGCTTCAATGAGCTCATCTATCTCGTCACGCTGGCTGTGAGAACACAGTGCGGAACCCGGTGAATTTGCAACCGATGAAAAGGCTGAGGCTCTGTCCTCTATTCTGCTGGTCAGCCTGGGTGGGGACTTGGACCGGTGATGAGTCGTTGAAGGGGAAGATGGCCATTTTGAATGCAGAATGTCTCGAGTGCTCAAGAGAACCCTCTAGCTGCTCTCCCTCGTAGGAGTGGTATGTGGATGTGTGTGGTAGTCTGTTCCTTGACTCGTATCCAAGCCATAATTATCAAGAGATTGTGGCAGGTGAGCTGGTCGGCGAGGATGGATGACATCTTATGGAGGATCTTCTCTGTTAACTGGCATCCTTGGGCTGTAGCAGTTACTGGATCGGGCTCAAAAGGACCATGACAAATTGGTGGGAAACGTAGGTGCTGGTTTTAGGCCGGTAGCAACCACCACAGGGTGTCCATCCAGAACACGAGGAAACAGTATTTCAGTTTCAAGAGGTTTAATTAATTATCCACACTCACAAATCCAACACCACTCTGTCAGTAATTGTGTCTTAAGAATGATTGTGGTTCTGAAAACAAAGAGGTAAAACTTAGACTAAAGCACTGATATGCATGACATGACTAACAATAATAATAATAATAAATAATAATAATAATAAGCCATTTAGCAGACGCTTTTATCCAAAGCGACTTACAGTCATGTGTGCATAAATGTTTTACGTATGGGTGGTCCCGGGGATCGAACCCACTACCCTGGCGTTACAAGCACCATGCTCTACCAATTGAGCTACAGAGGAACACTAGCACAGGCTTGTATATAACAGCACAGGCTATACCACTGTAGCAGGAAATGTGTGTTCACATGGCAATAACCTACACAGGCTATGGAACTTGTAGAAATATTAAATATACTAATGTAAACAATGCAGTATTGTAAAGACGTCTACACAACATTAACACATTAACCATGAAAGATATACACAGAAAATTGCCTAGCAGCACACATGAGAAATGCGGTTAATCGCTAACAGGAATGCTAAATACTAATGCATTCTGAATGGAAAATCTAATGCTAACGCTAGCGGGAGCATGAGCTAGCTAACAAGCTCCACATAAATGGTGATTACAACAATAGGCAATCTTGAGCTCCGAAAACAACAAAACATAAACATCTTAAGGCACTTACTTTTAGATGCACGCACAGTAAAATATCAGACAACAAATGTGTTGTGACCACAGGAGGCAGAGTAGTAGGAGTCCTCGTCAGGGTAGGGAAAGCATGTTTCTGACATCTGGCCTGCCCCTGCTGGGGTCCTCCACTGAATGTCCCGGCAATTCTACTGTTGATAGGCTGACATAATACTGATTGGTGTGACCTTGACCAATAAGACCTAAAAGAAGTTGGGTCTTGTGAATTAGGAGACTAGGAGCTGGCCGTTTTTACAGGAACTGAATGGTGAATAATGTTTTGTGCCATTTTGGAGTCCATTTTATTGTAAGTAAGAATATAATAGTTTCTGAATACTTCTACATTCATGTGGATGCTACCAGGATTATGGATAATTATGAATGAATCGTAAATTAGAAAAAGGTTACAGAGGCACAAGGATCATACCCCCCCCCAAAATGCTTATCTACCCTGTTATTGGTAATGATGAGAGGTTAGCATGTTTTGTTGTAGCCTCTGAAAGGCATCTTACTCATCATTATTCATGATTTATTCATGATTTTTCTTAATCATGGCATTATCAGGACTTATTTTGAAATGTTCAGAAACATCTTAGAAGGAAATTATTCCAGTCACCATTTACAGTTAAGTTCCTATTGTGCAAAACATAACCCAAAACACAACAAAAACAAACTGCAAACGCATCCAACAAGTTTGTAGAGTCTCAAGCTTGATGTAGTCATTGTGTTCATGGAATATGGGACCAAATACTAAACTTTTGACTATTTTGATACACTATAAGGGAATTTGTCCAAATACTTATGACTTACTCACATGGCGGGGACTAGACAAATAAAGTGCTTTCTGTTCTAAACTGTAAAACAGATGTGTATAAAAGAAAAACTCAAATAAAAGGTGACATTCTGTACTGTCGCCTCATATGACACATTTGATCTCAAATCCAAAATGCTGTAGTCTAGAGCCTAATTTGAATTTTATATTCAATGTCCAAAAACATATGTAGGGGAGTGTACTTCACATGTCACACCAAAGAGGTACAGTATATGATATCATATACATGCATCTTCATATTTATAAATGTTGTTGTAAAGTATACACGCACAAGATATTGGATCATGCACTTGTTTGCCCCACATTCAGAAAAGAGTAAGAACTTCTCATCAACCAGTTTTGCATTCAGTGTCAGTTTGTCACGCCACAACTTCCTGATCAAAACTAGAAGTGACACTCTTCAAAAGACCACATGGTTATGAAGAATGATTGCATTGAGACTGAAAGATAAATTGCAAAACTATCACTACCACAGCATTGGAAACTACTTAGATTTGATCACTATGCTTTCAACCATTTTTAAAAGCATAACCAAATTCCAATGGAAATGTCTGATTTTTGGTTCAGTTGTCACCCAAATGTCTATCACTGCGCTTTCAACCATTTTAAAAGTACAGAAAAGTTCAAATGGGAATACAATGTCAGATATAATGTATATTTATACAACAGATTAATGTGTTATTACTGTGCTTCATCTAATAGCAGAACCAAATGATCTGGATTGGACAACCCTCTGTAGCGCCATGCGATCGAGGCCGGTGCTACTGTCATACCAAGCAGTGATGCAGCCAGTCAATATGCTCTCAATGGTACAGCTGTAGAACCTTTTCAGGATTTGAGGGCCCATGCCAAACTTTTTCAACCTCCTGAGGGGGACGAGGCACTGTCGCGCCTTCTTCACGACTGTGTGTTTGTTTTTAGACCATTTTAAGTCTTTAGTGATTTGGACACCGAGGAACTTGAAGCTGTCTACCTGCTCAGCTGCCGCCCCGTCGATGTGGATGGGGGTGTGCTTGCCCCCCAATTTCCTGTAGTCCACGATCAGCTCCTTGGTCTTGCTGACGTTAAGGGAGAGGTAGTTGTTTCGGCACCACACTGCCAGGTCACTGACCTCCTCCCTGTAGGCTGACTCATCGTCGCCGGTGATCAGGCCTACCACCATCGTGCCGTCAGCAAACTTGATAATGGTGTTGGAGTCGTGCGTGGCCACACAGTTGTGGGTGAACAGGGAGTACAGGAGGGGATTAAGCACACACCCCTGTGGGGCCCCTGTGTTAAGGCTCAGCGTGGGGAGGTGATGTTGCCTACCCTCACCACCTGGGGTCGGCCTGTCAGGAAGTCCAGGATCCAGTTGCAGAGGGAGGTGTTTAGACCCAGAGTCCTAAGCTTGGTGACAAGCTTGGAGGGGATAATGGTGTTGAACGCTGAACTGTAGTCAATGAACAGGATTCTCACAGCATTCTCACAACAGCATTCTCACAGCATTCTCATCTTACCTAGGTGGGTGAGAGTAGTGTGCAGAGCAATTGAGATTGCATCATCTATGGATCTGTTGGGGCGGTATGCACATTGGAATGGGTCTGGGGTGGCTGGGATGGTGGAGTTAATGTGTGCCATAACCAGTCTTTCAAAGCACTTCATGATTACAGAAGTGAGTGCTACAGGGCGGTAGTCATTGTGTCATGAAGCCTTAGAGTTCTTAGGAACAGGGATGATTGTGGTCATCTTAAAACGTGAGGATTACAGACTGGGACAAGGAGAGGTTGAAAATTACCGTGAATATGCCTATCAGCTGTTCTGCGCATGCTAATTAAAAGACCCTTCTCACGTCAGCCTCGGAGAGCGAGATCACCCAGTTCTCTGGGTCAGTGACGGCCCTCACACCCGGCTCGATGTTGTTGTTGTCAAAGCGTGCATGAAATGTATTGAGTTTGTCTGTTGGAGAGGCATCACGGGGCAGATCACGGTTGGGTCTTCCTTTGTAATCCGTAACAGACTGTAGCCCCTGCCACATGCGGCGGGTGTCGGAGCCTGTGTAATATGATTCCACCTTAATCCTATATTGCCCTTTTACTCGTTTGATGACTCTGCAGCGGTCATAGCGGGCCTTCTTGTACTTATTCCTGTCTTTGGCCATAGCATCAGAGTTGTCTACGATAGCTCTGTGTGTGGTAGCCCTTGTCTTTAGTTTAGCGCCAACCTCTGTGTTAATCCAGGGCTTTTGATTGGGGGAGCAGCGAACCCTCACTGTGGGTACAATGTCACCGATGCATTTTCTAATGAAGCCGGTGACTGAGGTGGTTAGCTCGTCAATGTTATCGACGTAGTCTCGAAACATATTCCAATCAGCGCTAGCAAAGCATTCCTGAAGCATACCCTCTAGTTTGGGTGACCATTTCTCAACGGAGCGAATAGGCTCTATGCACGCATCACTTCCGCATTGGCGTAAGGATGCTTGGGCATTTCCGGTTACTGGAAAAAAACATTAGACAGTGACAGTAGACCGTTATGATGGCAGAGATGACGTTTACAAGGTGTTTGCTGGAGTTGCCTAAAGTATCTGTTAATGATATACGGAGGGTCGTCCGGACATCCAGTACGACACCACGTAGCAAACTGGATAAAGGCTTCAAATTTTACGTTTCTTCTTTTCTTTGCAACTTTGAAGGTAATATGCTAACGCTAGCTAGCCTGAGCTAGAAGCCTTGCTTTGGTGTTTTAAGTCATGACTCCATCCTGCTTCAGGTTAATCATGCTTTAAATAAAGTTGAATCATGTGTATATACCTCTCACTACATGTGTTTGTACTTTTATGAAAGTATAAGGTAAAAACAGGGCTAGAAATGAGATCTCTGTGAGAGCCCGCTGCTACCGCCCAATGAAGAAACTAAAGCCACCACACCAGCTGAGAGTAGGACTAGATTAAGTGACACGTTCAAAGTTCTGTTGAACTTGTTCAAGGTTCCGTTCAACACATGTTTTACTCGTTTAATGTTACCACAGCTTTGATTGCCATTGCTAAGAGAACACTTTAGAACTTTAGTGGTTTTCACGATAGCTGAACAGTGGTAGCCTAATACAGACCAGGGTAGCTGAGTGGGAATTGCCATGCTTTGTTGTTGGGTCTGTTGTAAACAAATTGGAGTTGGGTTTGAAATGTAAACAATAATGAGATTACTAATTTTTCCTGACTTGATGACAGTAACATATTCCACTCAGCTATTCTTCAAACTGCTGATGTTCTACTCAAAACTGTCCTGTCATCTTTACTTCTTTCTTTATAAACATATGGCCCAACTTCCTTGCTTTTGTACTTGATGTTTCTACTTTTCAAGAGGAATTAGGAGCAAAACCTTCACTCTACTGTGTTATTGGTACTAGGCTACAATGTTACACCTCTCACCTACTGCTCTGCCAATACTGTTTGAAGGTAGGTAAATGGCACAAGACAATAGGTAAGTGGTGGGAGACAGTATAGCCAATTGGTGCAAGACAGTAGGAAAGTGATGCAGAAAGCACAAAAGTGACACGAGACAGTAGATAAGTTGCGTACACCAGTAAAAAGTAGAAAGAACCACTTTTTCTCCTACTCCTGCTGCTGTAGACCCTCGTCTTTCAAAACCCATTAAATTATGCTTCTGTGTATTTCAGATGACATTGCGTGATTCACAGCCAGTTGTGCTTGTTAAAAGCTACTGTTCCTGTGTGGCTGGGTGTGGGATATGCAATCATTTGGTTGCATTACTATATCAGACTGCCCATTACTCTGAATGTGGCATGTCTGTCGTCCCTCCTGTACTTTCGTGCACTGAAACAGAGCAGAAGTGGCATAAACCACGAACAATGGTTTGATTGCCCCCCATTTGCCCCCCATTTATCCTCAGAGTTCGTACTGCTTGGTGACCTAAATTGGGATATGCTTAACACCCCGGCCATCCTACAATCCAAACTAGATGCCCTCAATCTCACACAAATTATCAACGAACCTACCAGGTACAACCCTAAATCCGTAAACATGGGTACCCTCATAGATATCATCCTGACTAACTTACCCTCTAAATACACCTCCGCTGTCTTCAACCAGGATCTCAGCGATCACTGCCTTATTGCCGGCGTCCGTAACGGGTCCGCGGTCAAACGACCACCCCTCATCACTGTCAAACGCTCCCTAAAACACTTTAGCGAGCAGGCCTTCCTAATTGACCTGGCCCAGGTATCCTGGATGGACATAGATCTCATTCCGTCAGTAGAGGATGCCTGGTTGTTCTTTAAAAGTAATTTCCTCTCAATCTTAAATAAACATGCCCCATTCAAAAAATACAGAACTAAGAACAGATATAGCCCCTGGTTCTCCTCAGACTTGACTGCCCTTGACCAGCACAAAAACATCCTGTGGCGTACTGCATTAGCATCAAATAGCCCCCCCGATATGCAACTTTTCAGGGAAGTTAGGAACCAATATACACAAGCAGTCAGGAAAGCAAAGGCTAACTTTTTCAAACAGAAATTTGCATCCTGTAGCACTAACTCCAAAAAGTTTTGGGACACTGTAAAGTCCATGGAGAATAAGAGCACTTCCTCCCAGCTGCCCACTGCACTGAGGCTAGGAAACACTATCACCACCGATAAATCTACAATAATCGAGAATTTCAACAAGCATTTTGCTACGGCTGGCCATGCTTTCGACCTGGCTACCACTACCCCGGCCACCAACTCTGCACCCTCCGCTGCAACTTGCCCATGCCCGCCCCCCGCTTCTCCTTCACAAAAATTCAGACAGCTGATGTTCTGAAAGAGCTGCAAAATCTGGACCCCTACAAATCAGCTGGGCTAGACAATCTGGACCCTTTCTTTCTAAAACTAGCCGCCGAAATTGTCGCAACCCCTATTACTAGCCTGTTCAACCTCTCTTTCATAACGTCTGAGATCCCCAGAGATTGGAAAGCTGCCGCGGTCATCCCCCTCTTCAAAGGGGGTGACACTCTAGATCCAAACTGTTACAGACCTATATCCATCCTGCCCTGCCTTTCGAAAGTATTTGAAAGCCAAGTTAACAAACAGATCACCGACCATTTCGAATCCCACCGTACCTTCTCCGCTATGCAATCCGGTTTCCGAGCTGGTCATGTGTCACGGCTTCGGCCGAGGCTGCCTCTCTTCCTTGCTCGGGCAGGCTTCGGCGTTCGTTTTCTCCGGAATACTAGCTGCCACCGTTGCATGTTTCTATGTTCGTTTGCTTTTGTCTGTTTGTTGTGACACCTGTTATCGTTTAGTGTAATTAGTGTCCTATAAGTTTCTCGTTGTGTTTGTCTAGTGTTGTGTGTGATTGATTTATTTCTGTCGTGTGTTTGCTTGTAGGAATTACTTATTCGCTCGGTTGAGCTTTACTCCACTGTGTTGGAGCGTTTTACGCACCTGTGTAGTGCGCCTTTTGTTTTGTCGCCTACGTGCGTAGTTTCGCCTTCGGGCAAGTTTGTTCTATTTTTCCTTGTTGGAAATTTCACTAAAATCTTTTGGACTATACTTCGGTGTCCTGCGCTTGATTCCACCACTACACCCACCTACAGCATTACTGACAAAATCACACACCATCAAGAATGGAATCAGCAGGAGCCGCAGCAGCCCAGGCGACGCTGGAGGACAGGGTCCGTGAACAGAGTGACCAGATCCTGCAGATGGGGTCCGCACTGCAGGAGGTGATCACCACCATCCGAGGCTGGGGGACTCCTCCACCGCCATCCTCTCTGCCAGCACCATCAGCAAGTCAGCCCATTCCCGCTCCGGAACCCAGAGGAGTTCGACTCTCGCTCCCGAGGGCCTACGATGGGACCGCGGCCGGGTGTCAGGGATTCCTTCTCCAGGTGGAGCTTTACCTGGCCACCGTGCACCCGGCGCCCTCGGGACATGAGAGCGTGTCCGCCCTGATCTCCTGCCTTTCCGGGAAGGCGTTGGAATGGGCGAACGCAGAGTGGAGGAGGATCGACGCGAACACCATCACCTACGACGAGTTCTCCCGCCGCTTCAGGGCGGTGTTTGACCATCCCCCGGAGGGGAAAGCGGCGGGGGAGCGTCTGGTCTTCCTCCGGCAGGGGAAGAGGAGTGCCCAGGAGTTCGCCTTAGAATTCCGTACTCTAGCGGCGGATGCAGGGTGGAATGAGCGGGCTCTCATCGATCACTACAGATGTAGTCTACGCGAGGACGTCCGTAGGGAGCTGGCCTGTAGGGACACCAGCCTCTCTTTCGACCAGTTGGTCGACATGTCCATCAGGCTGGATAACCTGCTAGCTACCCGCGGACGTTCCGAGGGGGGTCCGTCCATTTCACCCTCCAGCGCCTCCGAGCCGTGCCCCATGGAGCTCGGGGGCGCTGGCGCTAGAGAGAGGAGGGGTCGGCTTACGAGGGGGTCCATCTCCTGCACCAACTGTGGTCGGGGAGGACACACCGCGGCTAGGTGCTGGGGATGGCCTCCTAGGGGAGAGGACGACAGGTCCCGCACTGGGGAGTCCTTCCAGGTGAGTAGGCGCCCCACTCACCCAGAGCTCTCTGTTGCACATTTCTGTATACCTGTGCGTTTTCCACAGGTAGCACCTCATTCCCAGCATAAGGCGCTGGTAGATTCAGGCGCGGCTGGGAATTTTGTTGATAAGAAGTTTTGTTTAGCCTTAGGGATTCCCCTTCTCCCTGTTGATGTCCCTTTCCCCGTTCATGCCCTAGATAGCCGTCCGTTGGGTGCGGGCTTGATCAGGGAGGTCACTGCGCCACTTAGGATGTGTGCGCAGGGGGGTCATCAGGAGATGATTCAGCTATTTCTGATCGACTCGCCTGCGTATCCGGTGGTGCTGGGCATGCCCTGGTTGAGTACCCATAACCCATCTATTTCGTGGCAGGAGAGGGCTCTGATGGAGTGGTCTGCCCAGTGTGTGGGTCGATGTTTAGGCGTTTCCGTAGGGGCTACCTCGGTGGAGAGTCCAAACCAGGTGCCCGCATTGCACGTTCCCCCTGAGTATGGGGATTTGGCTATTGCGTTTAGTAAGTCGAGGGCGACGCGGTTGCCGCCCCATAGGCAGGGGGATTGTGCGATAGACCTCCAGGCAGGAGCTGCGCTCCCACGGAGCCATGTGTATCCTCTGTCTCAGGAGGAGAAGAAAGCTATGGAGACTTACATAGACGAATCTCTGAGACAAGGATACATACGGCCTTCCACTTCCCCTGCGTCCTCGAGTTTCTTTTTTGTGAAGAAAAAGGATGGTGGGTTACGCCCGTGCATCGATTACCGTGGTCTCAATCAGATCACGGTGAAGTACAGTTATCCACTCCCGCTGATTGCGACCATGACTGAGTCATTGCATGGGGCGCGTTTCTTCACTAAATTAGATCTCAGGAGCGCGTACAACTTGGTGCGCATCAGGGAGGGCGATGAATGGAAGACAGCCTTTAGTACCACCTCGGGCCATTACGAGTATCTTGTCATGCCATACGGGTTGATGAACGCTCCGTCAGTTTTCCAATCATTCGTGAATGAGATCTTCAGGGACATGCAGGGGCAGGGGGTGGTTGTGTACATAGATGACATTCTCGTGTACTCGCCTACCCGAGTCGAGCATGTGGCCCTGGTGCGCAGAGTGTTGCGGAGGCTGGTGGAGCACGACCTGTATGTTAAGGCAGAGAAGTGTCTGTTTTTCCAGGAGTCGGTCTCCTTTTTGGGGTATCAGTTGTCTGCGTCAGGGGTTAAGATGGAGGTAGACCGGGTGTCAGCCGTGCGTAATTGGCAAACACCAACCACTGTGAAGGAGGTGCAGCAGTTTTTGGGGTTTGCGAATTACTACCGGAGGTTTATCCGGGGTTTTGGACAGGTGGCAGCTCCCATCACGTCTCTTTTGAAGGGGGGTCCGGTGCGTCTGCAGTGGTCGGCCGAGGCGGACAGGGCGTTTGGGAGGCTGAAGGACCTGTTTACCTCGGCCCCAGTGCTGGCGCATCCGGATCCCTCTTTGCCATTTCAGGTAGAGGTGGACGCGTCAGAGGCCGGTATAGGAGCCGTGCTTTCACAACGGTCAGGCGCGCCACCTAAACTCCGCCCCTGTGCTTTTTATTCCAAGAAGCTCAGTCCGGCGGAGCGAAACTATGACGTAGGGGACAGGGAGCTGTTAGCCGTGGTACAGGCCCTAAAGGTGTGGAGGCACTGGCTTGAGGGGGCTCAATACCCTTTCCTCATTTTGACGGACCACCGTAACCTGGAGTACATCCGGGCAGCGAGGAGGCTGAACCCTCGCCAGGCAAGATGGAATATGTTTTTGACCCGGTTTACATTTAAGATCACGTACATCCCTGGGTCACAGAACGGTAAGGCAGATGCACTGTCTCGGCGGTATGACACGGAGGAGAGGTCCGTGGAGCCCACGCCCATACTGCCGGAGTCGTGTCTGGTGGCACCGGTAGTGTGGGAGGTCGATGCTGAACTCGAGCGGGCGTTACGCACCGACCCTAGTCCACCGCAATGCCCGGAGGGTCGGAAGTACGTTCCGCTCGAGGTTCGGGATCGATTGATCTATTGGGCTCACACGTCACCCTCCTCTGGACACCCTGGTATCGGCCGGACAGTGCACTGTCTTAGTGCCAAGTACTGGTGGCCCACGTTGGCGAGGGATGTGAGGGTTTATGTTTCCTCCTGCTCGGTGTGCGCCCAGTGTAAGGTGCCTAGACATCTGCCTAGGGGTAAGTTACTACCCCTGCCCGTTCCACAACGACCATGGTCTCACCTCTCGGTGGATTTCCTTACTGACCTTCCTCCTTCACAGGGGAATACCACTATACTGGTCGTTGTGGACCGGTTTTCTAAGGCCTGTCGTTTGCTCCCCATGCCGGGCCTTCCTACTGCCCTGCAAACTGCCGAAGCACTATTCACCCATGTGTTCCGGCACTACGGGGTACCCGAGGATATTGTGTCTGATCGAGGTCCCCAATTTACCTCCAGGGTCTGGAGAACCTTTATGGAGAGGTTGGGGGTCTCGGTGAGCCTCACCTCGGGTTACCACCCGGAGAGTAATGGGCAGGTGGAACGCGTGAACCAGGATGTGGGTAGGTTTCTTAGAACATACTGCCAGGACCGGCCGGAGGAGTGGGCAAGGTACGTTCCCTGGGCCGAGATGGCCCAGAATTCCCTACGCCATTCCTCCACTAACCTAACCCCTTTTCAATGTGTGTTAGGTTACCAGCCGGTTCTGGCACCTTGGCAGCAGAGCCAGATCGAGGCTCCTGCGGTGGATGAGTGGGCGCGGCGCTCGGAGGAGACATGGAACGCTGCACACGTCCACCTGCAGCGGGCCCTCCGTCGTCATAAGGCGAGCGCCGATCTCCACCGCAGTGAGGGACCGGTGTACGCACCTGGTGATCGAGTCTGGCTCTCTACCAGAAACCTGCCCCTCCGCCTGCCCTGTCGGAAACTGGGTCGGCGGTTTGTAGGGCCATTTAAAGTCCTGAGAAGGTTGAACGAGGTGTGTTACAAATTACAACTACCTGTTGAATATAAAAGTATTAACCCCTCGTTCCATGTGTCTCTTCTCAGGCCGGTGGTAGCTGGCCCACTCCAAGAAAGTGAGATCAGGGAGACTCCTCCGCCCCCATTGGACATCGAGGGGGCACCGGCGTACTCCGTGAGGTCCATCTTGGATTCGAGACGTCGGATGGGGGGTCTCCAATATCTAGTGGAGTGGGAGGGGTACGGTCCGGAGGAACGGTGCTGGGTGCCGAGGAGAGACATTTTGGACCCGTCTCTCCTGACGGAATTCCATCGTGGGCACCCGACGCACCCTGCTACGCGTCCTCCTGGTCGTCCCCGAGGCCGGAGTCGGCGCACGTCTGGAGCCGCGCGTCAAGGGAGGGGTACTGTCACGGTTTCGGCCGAGGCTGCCTCTCTTCCTTGCTCGGGCAGGCTTCGGCGTTCGTTGTCTCCGGAATACTAGCTGCCACCGTTGCATGTTTCTATGTTCGTTTGCTTTTGTCTGTTTGTTGTGACACCTGTTATCGTTTAGTGTAATTAGTGTCCTATAAGTTTCTCGTTGTGTTTGTCTAGTGTTGTGTGTGATTGATTTATTTCTGTCGTGTGTTTGCTTGTAGGAATTACTTATTCGCTCGGTTGAGCTTTACTCCACTGTGTTGGAGCATTTTACGCACCTGTGTAGTGCGCCTTTTGTTTTGTCGCCTACGTGCGTAGTTTCGCCTTCGGGCAAGTTTGTTCTATTTTTCCTTGTTGGAAATTTCACTAAAGTCTTTTGGACTATACTTCGGTATCCTGCGCTTGATTCCACCACTACACCCACCTACAGCATTACTGACATCATGGTTGCACTTCAGCCACGCTCAAGGTCCTAAACAATATTATAACCGCGATCGATAATAGACAGTACTGTGCAGCCGTCTTCATCGACCTGGCCAAGGCTTTCGACTCTGCCAACCACCGCATTCTTATTGGCAGACTAAATAGCCTTGGTTTCTCAAATGACTGCCTCGCCTGGTTCACCAACTACTTCTCAGATAGAGTTCAATGTGTCAAATCGGAGGGCCTGTTGTCTGGACCTATGGCAGTCTCTATGGGGGTCCTACAGGGTTCAATTCTTGGGCCTACTCTTTTCTCTGTGTATATCAATGATGTCGCTCTTGCTGCTGGTGACTCTCAGATCCACCTCTACGCAGACGACACCATTTTGTATACATCTGGCCCTTCATTGGACACTGTGTTAACAAACCTCCAAACGAGCTTCAATGCCATACAACACTCCTTCAGTAGCCTCCAACTGCTCTTAAACACTAGTAAAACTAAATGCATGCTCTTCAATCGAACGCTGCTGGCACCAGCCCACCCGAATAGAATCACTACTCTCGACGGGTCTGACCTAGAGTATGTGGACAACTACAAATACCTATGTGTCTGGTTAGACTGTAAACTCTCCTTCCAGACTCACATTAAGAATCTCTAATCCAAAGTTAAATCTAGAATCGGCTTCCTATTTCGCAACAAAGCCTCCTTCACTCATGCTGCCAAACATGCCCTCGTAAAACTGACTATCCTACCGATCCTTGACTTTGGCGATGTCATTTACAAAATAGCCTCCAACACTCTACTCAGCAAATTGGATGTAGTCTATCACAGTGCCATCCGTTTTGTCTCCAAAGCCCCATACACTACCCACCACTGTGACCTGTACGCTCTTGTTGGCTGGTCCTCACTACATGTTCGTCGTCAAACCCACTGGCTCCAGGCCATCTATAAATCACTGCTAGGCAAATCCCCGCCTTATCTTAGCTCATTGGTCACCATAGCAGCACCCACCCGTAGTCTGCGCTCCAGCAGAAATATCTCACTGGTCATCCCCAAAGCCAACACCTCCTTTGGCCGCCATTCCTTCCAGTTCTCTGCTGCCAATGACTGGAACGAATTGCAAAAATCTCTGAAGCTGGAGACTCTTATCTCCCTCACTAACTTTAAGCATCAGTTGTCAGAGCACCTTACCGATCACTGCTCCTGTACACAGCCCATCTGAAATTAGCCCACCCAACTACCTCATCCCTATATTGTTATTTATTTTGCTCTTTTGCACCCCAGTATCTCTATTTGCACATTATCTCTTGCACATCTAGCATTCCAGTGTTAATACTATTTGTAATTATTTTGCACTATAGCCTATTTATTGCCTTACCTCCATAACTTGCTACATTTGCACACACTGTATATATATTTTATGTTGTATTTTTTGACTTTATGTTTTCTTACCCCATATGTAACTCTGTGTTGTTGTTTTTATCGCACTGCTTTGCTTTATCTTGGCCAGGTCGCAGTTGTAAATGAGAACTTGTTCTCAACTGGCTTACCTGGTTAAATAAAGGTTAAAAAAAATAATTTAAAAAAATACCAGACAGTTGTGTCACATGCATACTAGCATCTCTCCTAATACCATCTCATAAATGAATAGGGAGTGAAGACAGGACCTGTGGATGCCATGGTTGTAGTGAAGCCCAAACCAGATGCTACTCCGGCAGGCGGAATTAGGTATGCAGAGTCCAATTAAATAGGCAGACTACAATGTGTTGCGAAATAAATGTTTTTAATCGCTGTTAGATTCTGGTGTATTTCCTAGTGAGCCCTTTACTTTTCCTGATATTGTTATTCCAGATCTTCACTTTACAAGGGCTACAGCGGTGAGCTACCAGACCCATCAACCCTCAACCCACTACCTGCCTTCTGTGTTGGGACGCTCGGTCCTTTCCCAAACTCCGGGCCGTGGGGCTGGAAGACTGAAATTGTTCCATTGAAACAGCACTGGAACAGCTCCCTTCTTCAGACGTCTGCGCCCAGCTGGAGTCGGAGGCTCTATCACATCTTCACTTAGAAAGTTTCGGCTGCAGACTCGTGTGTTTGTTGTAAGAAAGTTGACTCGTCGAATGTTAATCACCCACCGTTTATGTAATTCACTGTCTTTGGGAAATAAAAAAAACTAACAGAAGAGATGCGGCACACAGCAGTGATGGCTGGAAGAGCTGTCATCCCGTTTTTGAAAGGTCACTTTCGTACGTTTACACGTCATCGTGTTATAAGTCAAGACGAAGTATTACAAGTAAAAACATTAACATAAACATTAAGATAAACAACAACAACGACGAAAATTAACCGTTTCGGATGTTTTTGACGACAAGTATTCAACGCTAGCATACAGTAGCACAGCATTCTACGATAACCGGAAGTTTACATCCATCCTGAGATTTAACCGGAAATATGTCATGCTCGCCTGTGCACCGCATCAAATGACTGGAATGAACTGCAAAAATCTCTGAAGCTGGAGACTCTTATCTCCCTCACTAACTTTAGGCGTCAGTTGTCAGAGCACCTTACTGATCACTGCACCTGTACACAGCCCATCTGAAATTTGCCCACCCAACTAACTCATCCCCATATTGTTATTTATTTTGCTAATTTGCAGATCAGCTTAATATTGCAGATAGATTGTAACTTCCATCAATGTAATTGTCTGCATCACTTCCAATCCCCCATGTTTTTTATTTATATATATATATATATATATATATACACACACATACATACATACATACATACATACATACATACATACATACATACATACATACATACATACATACATACATACATACATACATACATATCCTTTAAAAATATATATATATTCCCCTTTATTACTTTCCAACCCCGCCACCCTTTCCCCACTTGGAGTAAACTAGTGAACAACAACGCCTAGGCCTCTACTTCCAGCCCATACCCACTATCTACATTTTATGGACACAGCATGCCTACATTATTAGTTATCTTGTTATTGTTTGTTGTTAGTTGTTATTAGTCCCATCCTTCAATTCCATTCAACACCTCCCATCTATCTTTTAACACCATCCATATAGGATTTCTATTTGCCATATATATTTCAACTGTACTGTGATGTCTTACAAAAGTTCTGAACCTTTCTATTCTCATTGTTTCTACAGATTGTGAATTGAAAATAAACATTTTTGCTAATAGTATTATTATGTTATTGATCGATTGACTATGACTTTTCAGATCACCCAGTAGTGCTATCTGCAGGGTTAGCTCCAGGTAAATATTGCAATCATTTAGCCATTCCTGGACCTGTGTCCAAAAACAAGCTACAAATGGACAGTACCAAAACAAATGATCTAATGATTCTGTCTCTTCGCAGCAAAATCTGCAGAGCTAGGAAGATTGTATCCCCCATATAAATAACATTCTATTGGTAGCAAGAATTTTATATAATTTAAATTGAAAGATTCTAAGTTTTGCATCCGGTGTCGTTTTGCGTATCAGTTCATAAACACTATGCCATGGGATCGGTACGTCAAAAAATCTCTTCCCAACTATTTTGCAATCTATATGGGACGGCTGTCAATCCTTTGGTCCTTAAATGAAACTGATATACCTTTTTATTTATCACAGTTTTCCTTAACCAATTATGTTCTTTAATGCAAGGCCGACAGACAAGTTCCTTACTTTCTCCTCCTTCCACTTTCCTCTTCCATTTTTGCGGTAAGGCTGCAATTATTAAATTGAAATTGTAACCAACTTTCTATGGCTTGTTTTAGAAATAGTGATATCTAGGAGATGATTTCCTTTTCAAATAACTGAAAGTGAGTGGTTGTAATCTGAATAAAGGGAAAAAGGCCATTCTTGAACATTGGGTGAGACAATCTTACTAATTTGCTAGAGAACCAGTTCGGATTTTAGTATAACTTTTGTATGACTGAAGCTTTTAGTGATAGGTCTAATGTTTTAATATTTAATAATTTCTGTCCTCCGAATTCATATTCATTATATAAATAGGCCCGTTTAATTTTGTCTGGCTTTCCGTTCCAAATAAAATGGAATATTTGTTTCTCATATAATTTTAAAAACTGTTCGCTAGGCGTAGGCAAGACCATAAGCAAATAGGTAAACTGGGATAATACTAAAGAGTTAATCAGGGTGATTTTTCCACAAATTGACAGGCACCCACCTTTCCATGGTAGCAAGATCTTATCTATTTTTGCTATTTTGCACTATGGCCTATTTAATGCCTTACCTCCATAATTTACTACATTCGCACACACTGTATATATATTTTCTGTTGTATTTTTGACTTTGTTTTGTTTACCCCATATGTAACTCTATTGTTGTTTTTATCGCACTGCTTTGCTTTATCTTGGCCAGGTCGCAGTTGTAAATGAGAACTTGTTCTCAACTGGCTTACCTGGTTAAATAAAGGTGAAATAAAAATACAAAATAAATGTGTGCACCTCTGAGCGCGAGCTCATGGTGAGACACAAAGCTCTGCAGACTAACACTATGAACTGTGCCAATTGTCTGGGGTATTGCTGTTCAGCATGTTAGCCAATGGTCAGTTGTTTTATAACTCATTTAAGGAGGCTACTTGCAAATGTATTTTATGTATTTTGAAAATAGAAAATACATGTATTGTAGCGTAATTAAATACTGTTTTTGGCACCAGGATTTTGTGGTTTGTTTTGATTTATTGGTCTTTAAGGTATTTTTTAACAAGATACATGTTGATGTATCTTTGCCCATTTCTGCACACAGGCTTTAATCAAGTGTCTGACAAATTGTTTATTAATGGATGAAATAGCTTAAAATATGTTAGTTGTAAGATCCACATTCTCACCTAAGGGAGAAGGCCTGCATACTCATGGTTAAAACTCTCTGTTTTGACAGCAAATGGACATTAAACAATGTTTTAAAGAAAATAATGCAGCTATCTTGTCAATACGCTGCACATGCATATTATTTCAAATCTAATTTGGCAACATTTAAAAAATATAATCATTAAAGTTACCTCCAGGTTGTTGACTTTCTTCCTCTTTAGTTAGTTGATAGTCTGACTGGCTAGGTGGATTCTCAGACATGATACCCAGAGCCCAACCCTGAGGTTTGGAGAGAAATAAACGTAGTAAAACATGTTCTATTTCACCATATCACAACAATGTACCCACAGGGGTAATGTATATGGTATCATTATACTATATACAATAAATATTGTTTTATATTAAGTTATTATTCTTTAAAACATTTATATGTATATAAGGTAAACTTGAGAGTAATAAAGTAAAAATGGCAACAATGTTTTCAAGTTATCTTCTTTTTGTATCTTCAAAAATAGGCCATTTCATTTAAATAGTATAATTTGGTAACAGAGCTCACCCAGATGAAGAAGATGGTGATGTAAGATACCATGGTAAATCCCTTCAGTTGAAACAGATCATTTAAGGAGCTGGTTAATATTAAAAGTTAACCATTATAGTCAAGGTGTTGCTATCACTGCATTTGGCTGTAAATATGATCTTCCTGCCTGTCTAACTCTGGAGTCAGTGCCAGATTGTCTAGCCACAGTTTCCTGGTGAAATCAGGAAGTGACATGGCAAGCCACAACTCTGGTTGAGAAGGATGGTTGAACTACACACAGTGTGACGATAGAAAATGCTTTATTAAATCTATTTGGCCAGATCATCTCAGCATGAGAAATTTAGTTGTTTTCTAAAATGTTCCTTTAATAAAAGCTCTCTCTTACATGCCAACCTCCATGCCATCCAGTTTGAAAACACCAGCAAGACCTCTGAGTTATTATCCTATGTTATATTTCAAATATTAACATTATTGAATAATTTGATTGCTGGCATGCACCAGCATGTCAGTGGATGACCTCTTCCTGGTTCTCTGCCCTATCAGATATGTGCTGGAGTAGGTTCATGTGCAACATGTTTTCTGCGCTGAGCTAGAGGGGCAGCTGAAGCAGAGCAAAGCAAGGTGTGCATAGGCACCACCCTTTGCCAGCTTTGAAGGATCGAACTCAGAGAGGAAGTTGCAATCTCACTCCATCACACTCAATAATCTCACTCCTCTGATTTGACTGCAATCAGACTTTCAACTGACAAATTGTAACATGCAATATGTAACATGATTTTGTTTTACCTTCCAACATAAATTGTAAATGTATACATTTATTAGGTACAAATTTTGAAGTTCAACAGTTATCAAACTATATTCAGTGCCTAGTGAAAGTCTACACACCCCTTGCACAGTCTTCACATTTTGCTACTTTAAAATTAAAGGGAATAAAATAAAATAAAATTAACAGATCTACACAACCTACTCTACATCTTCAAAGTGAAAGAAAGTTATAGAAGATTTTCTAAACGAATACAAATAAAATAAAAACGAACATGTCTTGATTGTGTATGTCTTCACACCCCAGAGTTAATACTTGGTGGAAGAACCTTTGGCAGCCATCACAGATGTGAATCATTTGGAAGACTATTCTACGGACTTTGCACTACTCATTACATTTGGTTGGTAATCATTGATGGACAGCAATATTCAAACGTTGTCTCTGATTTTCAAGCAAATTTAAGTCAGGATTGAGACTGGACCACTAAGGAACACTGAACACCTCAGCTATGTCTAGCAGCTTGATCATCTTGGTGCTTTTTGGTAATAATGTTACAGGCATGATTTATGACAAGTATACTTGAAGCGTCCATCTCATTATGGTAAGAGGTGAAATAAGTATAGCTAGTTATAATTGAAATGACTTAGCAGATAAGAAAATACAATCAAACAGATTTGGATCATTAATCTATCTACTTTTTCGAAGATATTTATAACAATCTATTGAGCTCACAAGCAACAAACGATCCTATTATTATGGTGGGAGATTATAACACGGTTTTACAGTGCATTCGGAAAGTATTCAGACCCCTTCACTTTTTCCCCAAAAAAATTACGTTACAGCCTTATACTAAAATGTATTAAATTGTTTTTTTCCCTCATCAAGCTACGTACAATACCCCATAATGACTAAGCAAAAACAGGTTTTTAGAAATGTTTGTAAATGTATTAAAAATTAAAAACGGAAATAACATTTACATAAGTATTCAGACCCTTTACTCAGTACTTTGTTGAAGCACCTTTGGCACGTTCCTTGAGTCTTCTTGGGTATGACACTACAAGCTGTCACTTGTATTTGGGGAGTTTCTCCCATTCTTCTCTGCAGATCCTCTCAAGCGCTGTCAGGTTTGATGGGGAGCGTTGCTGCACAGCTATTTTCAGGTCTCTCCAGAGTTCTTCGATTGGGTTCAAGTCCGGGCTCTGGCTGGGCCACTCAAGGACATTCAGAGACTTGGCCCCAAGCCACTCCTGCGTTGTGTTGGCTGTGTGCTTAGGGTTGTTGTCTGGTTGGAAGGTGAACCTTCGCCCTAGTATGAGGTCCTGAGCGCTCAGGAGCAGGTTTTCATCAAGGATCTCTGTACTTTGCTCTGTTCATCTTTGCCTCGATCCTGACTAGTCTCCCAGTCCCTGCCGCTGAAAAACATCCCCACAGCATGATGCAGCCACAACCATGCTTCACCGTAGGGATTGTGCCAGGTTTCCTCCAGACGTGACGCTTGGCATTCATGCCAAAGAGTTCAATCTTGGTTACATCAGACCAGAGAATATTGTTTCTCATGGTCTGAGAGTCCTTTAGGTGCCTTTTGGCAAACTACAAGCGGGCTGTCATGCGCCTTTTTTACTGAGGAGTGGCTTCCGTCTGACTCTACCATAAAGGCCGGATTGGTGGAGTGCTGCAGAGATGGTTGTCCTTCTGGGAAGTTATCCCATCTCCACAGAGGAACTCTGGAGCTCTGTCAGAGTGACCATTGGGTTCTTGGTCACCTCCCTGACCAAGGCCCTTTTCCCCAATTGCTCAGTTTGGCCGGGTGGCCAGCTCTAGGAAGAGTCTTGGTGGTTCTAAACTTCTTCCATTTAAGAATGATGGAGGCCGCTGTATTCTTGGACCTTCAATGCTGCAGAAATTTTTTTGGTACCCTTCCCCAGATCTGGGCCTTGACACAATCCTGTCTCGGCGCTCTACTGACAATTCCTTCGACCTCACGGCTTGGTTTTTGCTCTGACGTGCACTGCCAACTGTGGGACCTTTATATAGACAGGTGTGTGCCTTTCCAAATCATGTCCAATAAATTGAATTTACCACAGGTGGACTACAATCAAGTTGTAGAAACATCTCAAGAATGATCAATGGAAACAGGCTGCACCTGAGCTCAATTTCGAGTCTCATAGCAAAGGGTCTGAATACGTACAGTGAGGGGAAAAAAGTATTTGATCCCCTGCTGATTTTGTACGTTTGCCCGTTGACAAAGACATGATCAGTCTATAATTTTAATGGTAGGTTTATTTGAACAGTGAGAGACAGAATAACAACAAAAGAATCCAGAAAAATGCATGTCAAAAATGTTATAAATTTATTTTTTGCATTTTAATGAGGGAAATAAGTATTTGACCCCTCTGCAAAACATGACTTAGTACTTGGTGGCAAAACCCTTGTTGGCAATCACAGAGGTCAGACATTTCTTGTAGTTGGCCACCAGGTTTGCACACATCTCAGGAGGGATTTTGTCCCATTCCTCTTTGCAGATCTTCTCCAAGTCATTAAGTTTTCGAGGCTGACGTTTGGCAACTCGAACCTTCAGCTCCCTCCACAGATGTTCTATGGGATTAAGGTCTGGAGACTGGCTACGCCACTCCAGGACCTTAATGTGCTTCTTCTTGAGCCACTCCTTTGTTGCCTTGGCTGTGTGTTTTGGGTCATTGTCATTCTGGAATACCCATCCACGACCCATTTTCAATGCCCTGGCTGAGGGAGGTTCTCACCCAAGATTTGACGGTACATGGCCCCGTCCATAGTCCCTTTGATGCAGTGAAGTTGTCCTGTCCCCTTAGCAGAAAAACACCCCCAAAGCATAATGTTTCCACCTCCATGTTTGACGGTGGGGATGGTGTTCTTGGGGTCATAGGCAGCATTCCTCCTCCTCCAAACACGGCGAGTTGAGTTGATGCCAAAGAGCTGGATTTTGGTCTCATCTGACCACAACACTTTCACCCAGTTCTCCTCTGAATCATTCAGATGTTCATTGGCAATCTTCAGACGGCCCTGTATATGTGCTTTCTTGAGCAGGGGGACCTTGCGGGCGCTGCAGGATTTCAGTCCTTCACGGCGTAGTGTGTTACCAATTGTTTTCTTGGTGACTATGGTCCCAGTTGCCTTGAGATCATTGACAAGATCCTTCCATGTAGTTCTGGGCTGATTCCTCACCATTCTCATGATCATTGCAACTCCACGAGGTGAGGTCTTGCATGGAGCCCCAGGCCGAGGGAGATTGACAGTTATTTTGTGTTTCTTCCATTTGCGAATAATCGCACCAACTGTTGTCACCTTCTCACCAAGCTGCTTGGCGACGGTCTTGTAGCCCATTCCAGCCTTGTGTAGGTCTACAATCATGTCCCTGACATCCTTGGAGAGCTCTTTGGTCTTGACCATGGTGGAGAGTTTGGAATCTGATTGATTGATTGCTTCTGTGGACAGGTGTCTTTTATACAGGTAACAAGCTGAGATTAGGAGCACTCCCTTTAAGAGTGTGCTCCTAATCTCAGCTCGTTACCTGTATAAAAGACACCTGGGAGCCAGAAATCTTTCTGATTGAGAGGGGGTCAAATTTGTTTTTCCTCAAAATATAAATATTTGTCAGCTATGACAATAATGTAATAAAGGAATTTGAATGTGTAGCAAGAGAAATTGATGTAAATTTAACTTGTTTGACCGCTATAATTTAAGCAATAAGGCACAAGGGGGTATGGTATATGACCAATATACCACGGCTAAGGGCTGTTCTTAAGCGTGATGCAACGCTGAGTGCCTGGATACAGCCATTAGCTGTGGTATATTGGCCATATACCACAAACCCCCCGGGTTCCTTAATGGTATTATAAACTGGTTACCAACATAATTAAAAATATAATATAATATGCCCTTTAGCAGATGCTTTTATCCAAAGCGACTTCCAGTCATGTGTGCATACATTTTTACCTATGGGTGGTCCCGGGGATCGAACCCACTACCCTGGCGTTACAAGCGCCATGCTCTACCAATTGAGCTACATAGAACAGTAAAATACCAGTGGTATATGTTCTGATATACCACGGCTTTCAGCCATTCAGCATTCAGGGCTCGAACAAGGTTTATAATTGGAAATAAATCCCCTTTTGCTCATGTGCATAACTATAGATAAATCCGACAGGAGAGTTTGAGTGATGAGAGTTGGACAGAGGATCATGAAATCTCTGAGCAAGAAACACTTGGACGAACTTTAAAAAACTAATGTTAGGCTATTTTCTGGCAATTGTGCTGTTATTATGTGCCAGATGTTAAGACTACAAACCATTATAATTGGCCCATTTGCGAGATTGACTTGTCATTTCAATAGGCATAGGCTACAGATTCAAATCGGGGTTTATGATTGTAATTCAACTTTGCCACGATTTGCTTAGATAAAGGCAGGTAGCCTATAGCCCCTGATAGGTCTACATCTAATTTAAGATGTAGTCAAGATGTAAACTGAACGATTTAGCAGCTTGCTTAGTTCAAATTAACAGACTAATATCGAGGTAAGAAGTGCTTGTTTCCCTATAGCCTGCTGGAATAGGCTACTGAGGATCGGGTCATCATTTCAATCACTGAGTTAAATATTAGCCTAATAATATGTATATGAACTGAAGATGCTTGTAAACAACAGCCAGTGTTTCCGACCTGAAGATCACTGACGTCATGATTTGACCTCGTATTTATCCGAGTTCCCAGTTGTTTTGAACGCGGCAATACGAGGTCAAATCATGACATCAGTGATTTTCAGGTCGGAAAGTCTGAGCTCTCGAAAGAGTCCCGAGTTGGAATTCCGAGTTGGATGACCTTTCAAATCGATTTTTCCCAGTCGGAACTCGATTTTTTTCCGAGTTCCCAGTTCTTTTGAATGCATAAATCGGAAGTCTGAGATTTCCAAATTCACCGTTCCCAGTGTTTTTGAACGCGGCATAATCTTTGATAGCGGGTACACGGACGTCAGAAAATCGTATGATGAGACGTCATTACGTTTTAACGATGTTTTTGCAAAGATGGCGGTGGTTGAGTGAATGGACGAAACAGCCCTTTTAGTTCGAAAATTGGATTTATTCCTTTTCTTTTCCAACATAATCTGATTTAAATAGTTTATAAAATTTCTTAACAAATATATTCCTATTAAACAAAGAACTAGAATGGTAATATGACACAGAGTAAAAAGAAGAAACGGGCGAATCGCAGTCTTCTGCTGGCGAAAAAAATTATTATCAAGGATGGAGGAACGGTGAGTTTACACCAAAATGACAGTATTTGGCATCGTATTTCTTGAGATTAGTTTTCAGCATGTGGTATGTCTGTCTACAATGTGTGACATTTAACGCGCTAGCTCGTTCTGCTTGCTAGCGCCCTGGGGAAGTTCCGATGCCTCTTCCTAGTCCTCTCAAAAACAACATTGCTAGCTACGTTAGCTAGCTAACGTATCTGCTGGTGCTAACATTAGCTACCTAACTGGATACCAGATGTGTGGCGCTAACTAAAATATCAGTCTCCTTGACAGTAACTTAGTATTCGCAAGCTAGCTGACTAGTAAGGTAACGTTAAACATTATTGTTAAAAAGGTGGCTCTAGTACAGGCAAGCTTGCTAGCTGTTTGTTTAGTTCTGTGTAACGTTAGCTAGCCTCTAGTAAAGGTATAACCACAGATAGAACAATGAGACAGATATTTCACGGGATGTTTAAATGTGAAGCATCCGCTTGGCGTTTCCACTCACTACCAAATATGGTAGTGAGAGGAATCCCACTGGCGGGCAATACAGTTTTCTGTTCCCAAAACTAGAATCTATTATGCACAGAGTGGACTAAGGTTTGTAGACTTTACCCTTTGCAAAAACATTTAAAAATCCCGTTGTTTAGAAGGAGTGCAAAGGCGAATTTAGTTATTGCAAACGTGCACTTCACAGTAGGCGTTCCCTAACGGAAATATGTAGATAATGCTAGAACGCGCCAATAGGATCCCGCTAGCTCGTGCTTGGCTCTGCCCGCCTCCTTGCTTGTTCTGCCCACTATGGCTCATTTGTTCCCATTGGAAACGACAGCAATATGGTAGCTACATTACATGAACAAAAGTATGTGGACACCTGCTCGTCGAACATCTCATTCCAAAATCATGGGCATTAATATGGAGTTGGTCCCACCTTTGCTGCTATAACAGCCTTCACTCTTCTGGGAAGGCTTTCCACTAGATGTTGGAACATTGCTGCAGGGACTTGCTTCCATTCAGCCACAAGAGCATTAGTGAGGTCGGGCACTGATGTTGGGCGATAAGGCCTAGCTCACAGTCGACGTTCCAATTAATCCGAAAGGTGTTTGATGGGGTTGAGGTCAGAGCTCTGTGCAGGGCAATCAAGTTCTTCCACTGATCCCGACAAACCATTTCTGTATGGACCTCGCTTTGTGCACAGTGGCATTGTCATGCTGAAACAGGAAAGTGCCTTCCCCAAACTGTTGCCACAAAGTTGGAAGCACAGAATCGTCTAGAATGTTATTGTATGCTGTAGTGTTAAGATTTCCCTTCACTGGAACTAAGGGGTCTAGCCTGAACCATGAAGAACAGCCCCAGACCATTATTCCTCCACTAAACTTTACAGTTGCCACTATGCATTCTGGCAGGTAGCGTTCTTCTGGCATCTGCCAAACCCAGATTAGTCTGTCGGACTACCAGATGGTGAAGCATGATTCCTCACTCCAAAGTACGCGTTTCCACTGCTCCAGAGTCCAATGGCGGCAAGCTTTACACCACTCCAGCCAACACGTGGCATTGCGCATGGTGATCTTAGGCTTGTGTGCGGCTACTCGACCATGGAAACCCATTTCATGAAGCTCCCGACGAAAAGTTGTTGTGCTGACGTTGCTTCCAGGGGCAGTTTGGAACTCGGTAGTGAGTGTTGCAGCTGAGGACAGACGATTTGTACGCGCTTCTGCACTCGGCGGTCCCGTTCTTTGAGCTTGTGTGGCCTACCACTTCGTGGCTAAGCCGTTGTTGCTAATAGACGTTTCCACTTCATAATAACAGCACTTACAGTTGACAGGGGAAGCTCTAGCAGGGCAGAAATTTGACGAACTGACTTGTTGGAAAGGTGGCATCTTATGACAGTGCCAGGTTGAAAGTCACTGAGCTCTTAAGTATGGGCCATTCTACTACCAGTGTTTGAGCACACAGCCATGCAATCTCCATAGACAATGTTATACACCTGTCAGCAACGGGTGTGGCTGAAATAGTAGAATCCACTAATTTGAAGGGGTATCCACATACCTTTGGCCATGTAGTGTATAATCATACACAGGGGACCATATTCCTGCAAACAGGAGTCAACAAAAGTCAAATTTGGCAAGACTGCCACTGCTGGCTCTTCCAATGTGGGAAATGTAACTTTAGAAGAGTCAGTGGCGGCAGATGAATTCTGTTGTTGATGACTGTAAGCAGGAAGTTGCCACACTGTGTATGATGATGTCCTATTGCTGAGTTTACCTTTTTTAATATATCTTATTTGAAAGTAAGACAGTTGAGTATTACTTGTTGCTTGTTGACATACTTACATAGCGGTTCCACTCTGTTCACCAGGCACAAGGTTTTGGAGCTCCCAGCGTGTACCATGCTGTAATTGTCATCTTTTTGGAATTTTTTGCCTGGGGCCTGCTTACAGCACCCACGTTGGTGGTAGGTTGTCGTCTTTATTACCTATTATTTCATACAGTATGATTTGTTGGCTGCTGATGAAACTATGTTTAAGCAAAAAGGCCAGAGGGGGTGTGGTATATAGCCAATATACCACGGCTAAGGGCTGTTCGTATGTACGACGCAACGCGGAGTGCCTTGACACAGCCCTTAGCCGTGGTATATTGGCCATATATCACAAACCCCAGAGGTGCCTTATTGCTATTATAAACTAGTTACCAACGTAATTAGAGCAGTAAAAATAAATGTTTTGTCATATCCGTGGTATACATTTACATTTACGTCATTTAGCAGACGCTCTTATCCAGAGCGACTTACAAATTGGTGCATTCACCTTATGATAGCCAGTGGGACAACCACTTTACAATTTATTTTTATACGGTCTTATAAACTGGGTGGTTCGAGCCCTGAATACTGATTGGCTGAAAGCTGTTGTATATGAGACCGTATACCACGGGTATGACAAAACATTTATTTTTACCCTTCTAATTACATTTGTAACCAGTTTAAAATAGCAATAAGGCTCCTCAGGGGTTTGTTATATGGCCGATATACCACGGCTAAGGGTTGTATCCAGGCACTCCACGTTGCGTCATGCATAAGAACAGCCCTTAGCCGTGGTATATTGGCCATATACCACAACCCCTTGGGCCTTATTGCTTAAATATACCATGGCTGTCAGCCAATCAGCATTCAGGGCTCGAACCACCAAGTTTATAATCACAATTAAGTCTCCACTATCTGTCCTTATCCCCTTGTTATCCAGGTCCTACATGAGACGTTCCCGAAGCATACGTTTCTAATGAATGGCTTGATCCAGGGGGTAAAGGTAAAGTGTTTGAACAGGTGTTATTATTTTGAACAGCACATCTAGTTACACTTCAATTCTGTTTCCATTCATTGGATGTGTCTTCTTATTGTGTTTCAGGGCCTGCTGTCTTTCCTGAGTGCTCCGCTGATTGGTGCCCTGTCTGATGTGTGGGGTCGGAAGTCTTTTCTCCTGCTTACCGTTTTCTTCACCTGCGCTCCCATTCCACTGATGAAGATAAGCCCCTGGTACGATGGCACCCAACCAGAGAGTCCATAGTTACTGAGGTCACCATTCAAATGAATCATAGTTCTATGGAATCTATCGTGGTTAAACGAATTAGGAAGATCTGAACTTCATACTGTTCTACTCTACACTATTCTATATTTTATACAAGATGCATTAGCTAATATAATTTGCCCTTGTGACGTGTTGAGATGGAACTGAGAGTCAAGTCAAATAATAACTGAGTGCCATGTCCTGCCTCTGTTTCAGGTGGTATTTTGCAGTTATCTCAGTGTCCGGTGTGTTTGCTGTAACCTTCTCCGTGGTCTTTGCCTATGTGGCTGACATCACACAGGAGCATGAGCGCAGCATGGCCTATGGACTGGTGTGTATCAGACATTACCTACACTATTTTATTTTAATCTTCAACTTCCAAGTTTACCATGTCACCTTTTTGATTCAGTGATTTGTGGTCCATTTGTGGCTAAAATAGTTATATCCTTTAGAACCTATTTGCAATTTAGTCCCACTTGACAAAGCAGAAATGTTGCACACACTCAAAAAAGTGAACTACTATTTTATTTAAAGACTGGTAGTTGAAAAGTTAGTCAGTAAACCTCCACTACTCTTGTCCGTTAGGTGTCGGCCACCTTTGCTGCTAGCCTGGTGACAAGCCCTGCCATCGGAGCCTACCTGGGCCGTGTGTATGGTGACGGCCTGGTGGTGGTGCTGGCCTCGGCCATCGCTATGCTGGACATCTGCTTCATCCTGGTGGCTGTGCCCGAGTCTCTGCCTGAGAAGATGAGGCCAGCATCCTGGGGGGCTCCCATCTCCTGGGAACAGGCCGACCCCTTTGCTGTGAGTACATGGTCCACTTCTAAAGGCTCAGTCAGTTTGTATGTTTATGTACCCCATTAGTGTGCTTTTAGAGGGGGGGGGGGGGTCCGTTTCCAAACGCTTGAAGGGACAATGGTATCAACGTAATTGGTGGCAGCGGTGGAGGTAGGTATTGTTCCTGGTAAAAAAGCGGGCTCAGCAATAGAATGTGGTGAGAATGGCTGTGCTGCAAGACCTCGTCCTCTTGACTGACAGCCATGGTTTCCCTTATGGAAGCATTATAGCATCTGTTTGTGTGTTGACACTTTCAACTAGCTACTCATGTTACAAGTGGTCCTCTTCAGTCTTACCATTTGCCTCCACAATAGCTCCATCACTTACTATTTTCACTAGATTTCATAAAAGAACAAGACCAACTGAGATGTCGAATGCATTTGGGAAGAGAAACTGATAAATTGTAATGTGGTTAGTTGCAAGAGGTTACACCCTTACAACTAACCACATTACAATTGGTCAGGTTCTCTTCACAAATGCATACGACATCTCAGTTGGTCTTGTTCATGTATTTGGACTGAATTGTTGGGTACAGGCCATTTTAGTGTACCTCAGCTTTTAGTTCTTAACAATGTCTTTCTAATTGGGCATAGAAACCAACAGTGCCCAAAACAGGTTAACAGTGCAGTGCAGTGCAGTGTGCACACAAACACAATTTTTTAAAAACACAATGGGATTTACCCAGCATAAGGAACAAACATTCATGAAGCATTTAGACCAGGGTGTGGTCTACGTCAGGCAAACCTGAACACTCCTAAAGTGGGTTGTTTGATGGTCATAACTTACTATATACGAAGAGAGGCGGCTGAATACTCCAAATCCCCTAGGGGCTGCACCACTAAATGTTTGAAGATAAATTACACAATGTACAGCAGCTATGCATGGCACAACTAAACAGGTCTTTCTCTGGCAATGTTGAGCGGGAAGGCTGTGTTGATAAAATGAATCAACATCACACAGGGCTCGACATTAATGCTTGTCTGGAATAAGAAAAGAAAATAGTCGGAAAAGAAAAATATAGATTTGAGTTGACCAAATGGACAAGTAAATTAAATCTAAAATCATATTAAACAATTACTCTGATCAGAATTGGGGGGGGGGGGGGGGGGGTACATTTTGCTGAGACATTTTGCAGTTTAAAAACTAATTTCCTGCAATTCTACACACTGTCATGGGGCTGAGAGAAGAAAAAATGCTATTTTTAAAGCTAATTTCCTGAAATTCTACACATTTTGCCATGGCTTATGCCGTGTTCGTATGCTGAGTGACTCAAACATAACAAAATCAATGCCATAGCATTTTTGGAATTTTATATTCTTCCTGACCGTCTATTTTTTATTATTTCGGTGGTTGTTAGTTCTCAAAGAACTTATTTAAAAATATATAGTGCCTTTATCTTTTTCTACATACATTATATCTGGTTTTAGTCATTTAAGTTTACACTGAAAATGTTTTACCATCTCGAAAATGATTTAATATATATATATAGAGAGATTTTATGGAGCGGTCCGCTGCTTCTAAGTGAATATAGGGGCAACACTGAGACCCACTTGTAGCCGTGTGTGCACATTTGTTGATATTTCTTGCTAATTAGTGAGTTATTTGCACAGTTATAGCACATAATTGGTCAGCAAACAGGCTTCGTACGGTCATGAAATTCTTAGAAAAGTATTGGTGTGTGCATCAGCTGCATGTGTGCCAGAGGAGAGAGTTAGACATTACAGCAGGTAGACGTAGCCCATAAAAAATGACAGCCTAACTAGATAACCAATTCAACACACATCGTGTAGCCTGGCTAGTTATTTCGGTAGTTAACTATTTAGTACAGCGGGAAAATGAAATGCCAACAGTTACTGTAGTTCATTTTTATTTATTTAAGAAAATACAGGGGCCTCCCGAGTGGCGCAGCGGTCTAAGGCACTGCATCGCAGTGCTAGAGGCGTCACTACAGACCTGGGTTCGATCCTGGGCTGTATCACAACCGGCCCTGATCGGGAGTCCCATAGGGCGGCGCACAATTGGCCCAGCGTCGTCCAGGTAGGGGAGGGTTTGGCCGGGGGGGCTTTACTTGCCTCATCGTGCTCTAGCGACTCCTTGTGGTGGGCCGGGTGCCTGCAGGCTGACCTCAGTCATCAGTTGAACTGTGTTTCCTCCGACACGTTGGTGCGGCTGGCTTCCGGGTTAAGCGGGTGGGTGTTAAGAAGCGCGGTTAGGCGGGTCATGTGTTGGAGGACGCATGACTCAACCTTCACCTCCCGAGCCCGTTGGGGAGTTGCAGCGATGAGACAAGATCCAAAAAATTTTTAGATTAACATAAATAAATCAATAAATGCAAAGTGTTGGTATTCCTGATTCCATATATGATCATGATTCATATAATGCCTGATGAGAGCACCATCAGGAATAACAACACGTTTCTTAAATTAAAACGACACTAAAATAAAGTGCAATATGCGTGTGAAATCAATATGTAAACATGGTTCAGACATTGGATAGGCATATACTATAAGGTTTTCTTACTAAGCAAGAAATATGCACAATTGTGACTCTCATAAAGGGGGCATGTCTGTATCACAGTACTTCTCATCTCCCACTCTGAGGCAATGCGATGGGCCATCACTAAAGCCTTGTTCACACTGCAGGCCTTAATACTCAAATCAGTTTTGGACTACTGACTTTCAAAACAGCAAGTTACAAGTGACCAAATCAGATTTGTGTGTGTTCAGACAGCAGTTATCTGCTGACAAGGCTATACTAGTTGTCATAGTAACGACAGGTGTGTGTGCGGTGGTGTAGGCTTATTGGTGGTGCTTCCTGTCACTCAGAAGTTATGTATCAAGCTAAGGTGACAACCATTCCTGCCATGGATGTTTCCCAGTTGCTTTGAATGTTCAAAATCATAGTGTAAGAACACATTTAAAGCCTCAAAGGATAAGATGATCCAACTTTCAAAATTAGTCCTTTTTGGCTAGCCACAGCAGTCCACTAGCTAGCTGTTTCGCGTTCTAGCACATTCACTAATTTGTTTGCAAACAATTAACTGTGGCTTGAAATATCAGATTCCATGTGCTTTTTGTCTATTCAGACTGCAGGAAAAAGAACAGATTAGAATCAGATATGCAAATAAATAGGATTTGAGTCACTTCAAACTTCCAATGTGAACATGGCTTAAGTAGCTCTTTGTAGCCCTGGAGTTCCATCCCTTTGTAGTAAGCACAACACGTTGGCCAAGTCATTGACGACTTCAGATGTAGCTTGCTTAGAGCGGGTACTAGCTGTTTGCTGAAATGGGTGTGAGAGGGCGAAGTTCGTAACTTTGCTCGAGCACTTTCTCAAGGTGCTGAAATCCCCTTTTCTCAACCACTGAGAATGGGAGCATATCCGCGGCTATAGGCTAAACATACCTATCGCTATTGTAATTTATTTGGCCCTGTCAGAATCAGCTGCGAAGGGCTGCTTGAATGCAGAGGGGAGATTATTTTTATTTTATTTTTTGCATTTCCATCTTGCTCCGGTGGTAAGAATACTTGGGCGTAAATGTGTCAGTATGTTTGAGGTGTTGGGAGCTGCATAGGCTATTCTGGTTGAGCAGTGGCTACATAGTGCTGATAACTGTCTGTCCATCGCCATTGTAATCTACTGGGAAGTCAAAAGGTTCTCAAACTGGAGATTTAAACAAGGATGGATATGTTAGATGAAATGGCTTACTTTTTAAATCATAGGCTACCATCTCAGTTGTCTTGTCACTGATAAAATAGTATCCCGAGTGGCGCAGTGGTCTAAGGCACTGCATCGCAGTGCTAGCTGTGCCACTAGAGATCCTGGTTCAAATCCAGGCTCTGTCGTAGCCGGCCGCGACCGGGAGACCCATGGGGCGGCGCACAATTGGCCCAGCGTTGTCCAGGGTAGGGGAGGGAATGGCCGGCAGGGATGTAGCTCAGTTGGTAGAGCATGGCGTTTGCAACGCCAGGGTTGTGGGTTTGATTCCCATGGGGGGCCAGTATAAACAAACAAACAAAAACAAAATATTGTAAGTCGCTCTGGATAAGAGCGTCTGCTAAATGACTAAAATGTAAAATGTAAATGTAAAAAATGGTCTACTGGTTACTGTTGATAGTCTATCAAAAGAAAACTACAAAAATACTCATAGGATTGGTCTTGGCTAGCCTACTGTAGACATACAGTATCAATATCTCTTTTTCAAAAGTCGTAAAGGGGCAACGTCCTATTTTGAGATCTAAAAAATAAATACATAAATTACAGGCCTACTTTAGAAACAAACATTTATGCAATTAATGCAATGCAATTCTAACAAATAGAGTAATGTCTTGTATTGTAAAATGATATCATACAGCTTTTTAATACATCATTAATTAATAACCAAATGTAGCCTATCACTAGTTGAATATAGAGAGAGCATGCACCCCAATACACAAACTGCCAGTGAGAAAAAAAGTTAGCGTTGAACCCTGAGTAAATCGATCCAAATCAATGTAAGAACAGAAGGGCATGCGAATTTAAAAGATGGCTTGTCATTATTAGTCAGGTCATTAAAAATTGGTGCGACCAAGTGATGTGCTGGTGCCATCAACTGAAAGGTTAGTGGAAAAAGCTAGTCTAGAGCCCTGGATTGACCTACAAAAATGAGGCTAAATGATTATTTTTTTGAGTCAGAGAAATCTCTCCTCTCCTCTGTCTGTCTGTCTGTGACCCAGTTCTCATAGAAGGCCTCCTTTCCGCCACGAGACGTGTGAAGGAGTGGATGGGTGTTCATTGTACATCATATTGTATCACCAACCTAACCCCTTTCTTTCTGTCTCCAGTCTCTAAGGAAAGTGGGCCAGGATTCCACTGTGCTGCTCATCTGTATAACAGTGTTCCTGTCCTACCTTCCCGAGGCTGGCCAGTATTCCAGCTTCTTCCTCTACTTACGACAGGTCTGTCTACACTGGATTCTGTCAAATAAACAGCTGCGTGTGAGATGCACCTCCTTCCTGTATTAAAATATTACATTCTACTGCCATTTACTTTATGTATTCTTATATTCTATTATTTCTTATTGTTTTTGCATTGTCGAGAAGGAACCTGCAAGTAAGCATTTAATTGGACGGTGTATACCATGTGAATCCTGTACATAAGACAAACTTCCCTTTGAGTTGTTATTGCCTTGATCAATGCCACTGAGGTCAAGTCTCCTTCATAGTCAAAATATTTGGCAGACTTGTCGAGGGGGTTTGACCATAGTTAATTTGAAGTGTACTGCAAAGTAATTCCACAAATGGTCCGTTACTCCGTTCATTGCTGTTCTTTGCTGCTTGCAGCTACACCACCTGTTCGTCGAATATCTCGTTCCAAAATCATGGGCATTAATATGGAGTTGGTCCCCCCCTTTGCTAACAGCCTGCACTCTTCTGGGAAGGCTTTCCAGTAGATGTTGGAACATTGCTGCGGGGACTTGCTTCCATTTAGCCACAAGAGCATTAGTGAGGTCGGGCACTGATGTTGGGCGATTAGGCCTGGCTCGCAGTTGACGTTCCAATTCATCCCAAAGGTGTTCGATGGGGTTGAGGTCAGGGCTCTGCAGGCCAGACAAGTTCTTCCACACCGCTCTCGACAAACCATTTCTGTATGGACCTCACTTTGTGCCCGGACCATGAAAAACAGCCCCAGACCTCCTCCAACAAACTTTACATTTGGCACTATGCATTGGGGCAGGTAGCGTTCTCCTGGCATCCTCCAAACCCAGATTCTTCCGTTGGGCTGCCAGCTGGTGAAGCTTAATTCATCTCTCCAGAGAACGCGTTTCCACTGCTCCAGTGTCCAATGGCGGCGAGCTTACACCACTCCAGCCGACGCTTGGCATTGCGCATGGTGATCTTAGGCTTGTGTGAGGCTGCTCGGCCATGGAAACCCATTTCTTGGAAGCTCCCGATTAACAGTTATTGTGCTGACGTTGCTTCCAGAGGCAGTTTGGAACTCGGTAGTGAGTGTTTCAACTAAGGACAGACTATTTTTACGCGCTTCAGCACTCGCCAGTCCCATTCTGTGAGCTTGTGTGGCCACCACTTCGCGGCTGAGCCGTTGTTGCTCCTAGACGTTTCCACTTGAAAATAACAGCACTTACAGTTGACCAGGGCAACTCTAGCAGGGCAGAAATTTCACGAACTGACTTGTTGGAAAGGTGGCATCCTATGACGGTGCCACATTGAAAGTCACTGAGCTCTTCAGTAAGGCCATTCTACTGCCAATGTTTGTCTATGGAGATTGCATGGCTATGTGCTCGATTTTATACACCTGTCAGCAACAGGTGAAATAGCCAAATCCACTAATTTGAAGGGGTGTCTACATACCTTTGGCCATGTAGTGTATATTTAGCTAAATCATTATTTGCTTGATGATGGGTGTAGTTACTTTGGTCTCACTGGCAGTACAATCACATGAATGTTCTTTCTTTTATTTTTTTCTCCAGATTATGGGATTTTCACCTGAAAGTGTTGCAGCTTTCATAGCTGTTCTAGGACTGCTTTCAATCGTTGCACAGGTTAGTTGTCATTTAATGAACATGTACAGTGCCTTCAGAAAGTATTCATACCCCTTGACTTATTCCACATTTTGTTGTTAAAGCCTGAATTCAAAATTGATGAAATTGATTTGTTTCTCACCCATCTACACACAATGCCCCATAATGACAGTGAAACATGTTTTGATAATCTTTTTGCAATTGTATTAAAAATTAAATACAGAAATATTATTTACATAACCATTCACACCCCTTTGCTATGACACTCCAAATTGAGCTAAGTTGCATCCAATTTCCATTGATCATCCTTGGATGTCACTACAACTTGATTGGACTCCACCTGTTGTCAATTCAATTGTTTGGACATGATTTAGAAAGAAACACACCTGTCTATATAAGGTCACACAGTTGACAGTGCATGTCAGAGCAGAAACTATACCATGAAGTATAAGGAACTGTCCGTAGAGCTCTGAGATAGAATTGTGATGAGGCATATATCTGGGGAAGGGTATAAAACGATTTCTACAGTGTTGAAAGTTTCCAAGAGCACAGTGGTCTCCATCATTGGGAAATTGAAAAAAATATGGAGTTTGCAAAAAGGCATGTGAAAGACACAGAGCATTAAGGCAAAATATTCTGTATTCTGATGAGACAGAAATGTAACTCTGTGGTCTGATTTGCAAAGCGCTATGCAAAGCTAATCACCATCTAAAACCATCCCTACCGCATGGGTGGTGGCAGCATCATGCTATGGGGATGCTTTTCAGCGGCAGGGACTGTGAGACTGGTAAGGCTCGAGGAAACAATGAAAAACAGGCAAATCCTTGATGAGAACCTGCTTCAGAGTGCAAACGACCTTAGACTGGGGTGAAGATTTACGTTCTAACAGGACAATGACCCCAAGTATACAGCCAAAGCAACGCTGGAGAGAGTTCAGAACAAGAATGTGAAACTCCTTGAGTGGCCCAGCCAAAGCCCAGACTTGAATCCCATTGAAAATCTGTGGAAAGACTTGAAGATTGCTGTTCACCGCCGCTCCCCATCTAACTTAATGGAGTTTGAGAAAATACGCAAGGAAGAATGGGAAAAAAATCCCCAAATCCAGATTTATAAATATAAGCAAAGGTGATACAGACATACCCAAGATGACTGAAAGTTGCTTCTACAAAGTATTGACTCTGTAGCTCAGCTGGTAGAGCACGGCGCTTGTAACGCCAAGGTAGTGGGTTCGATCCCCGGAACCACCCATACACAAAAATGTATGCACGCACGACTGTAAGTCGCTTTGGATAAAAGCGTCTGCTAAATGGCATATTATATTATTATTATTATTATTATTATAAATGTATGTAAATGAGATTTCAGTATTTCATTTGAAATTAATTTGCAAACATTTCTAAAAACATGTTTTTACTTAGTCATAATGGGGTATTGTGTGTAAATGTGTGAGGAAAAAATCTATTTAATCCATTTTGAATTCAGTCTGTAACACAACAAAATGTGGAACAAGTCAAGGGGTATGAATACTTTCTGAAGGCACTATAATCCCAATCTCTGCCATGTTATGTTAACCTGGTTTGGGCATTAATGAGAACATTCATTATAGGCAATATTAACATTCAAAATAAATGGTTTCCAATTATATTATATTATTTTTCTTTCTTTCCTTTGTCAGACAGTAGTATTAAGTTTACTCATGCGTTCCATCGGGAACAAGAACACCATCTTGCTCGGCCTTGGGTTCCAGATACTACAGCTCGCCTGGTATGGGTTTGGCTCCGAGCCATGGTAAGCCTTTTTAAGATCACTCAAACCATGACCACATCTGATGATTCAGTTCAATGAAGAGATACAGTGGGGGGGAAAAGTATTTAGTCAGCCACCAATTGTGCAAGTTCTCCACTTAAAAAGATAAGAGAGGCCTGTAATTTTCATCATAGGTACACGTCAACTATGACAGACAAATTGAGAAAAAAAATCACATTGTAGGATTTTTTAATGAATTTATTTGCAAATTATGGTGGAAAATAAGTATTTGGTCACCTACAAATAAGCAAGATTTCTGGCTCTCACAGACCTGTAACTTATTCTTTAAGAGGATCCTCTGTCCTCCACTCGTTACCTGTATTAATGGCACCTGTTTGAACTTGTTATCAGTATAAAAGACACCTGTCCACAACCTCAAACAGGCACACTCCAAACTCCACTATGGCCAAGACCAAAGAGCTGTCAAAGGACACCAGAAACACAATTGTAGACCTGCACCAGGCTGGGAAGACTGAATCTGCAATAGGTAAGCAGCTTGGTTTGAAGAAATCAACTGGGAGCAATTATTAGGAAATGGAAGACATACAAGACCACTGATAATCTCCCTCGATCTGGGGCTCCACGCAAGATCTCACCCCGTGGGGTCAAAATGATCACAAGAACGGTGAGCAAAAATCCCAGAACCACACGGGGGGACCTAGTGAATGACCTGCAGAGAGCTGGGACCAAAGTAACAAAGCCTACCATCAGTAACACACTACGCCACCAGGGACTCAAATCCTGCAGTGCCAGACGTGTCCCCCTGCTTAAGCCAGTACATGTCCAGGCCCGTCTGAAGTTTGCTAGAGTGCATTTGGATGATCCAGAAGAGGATTGGGAGAATGTCATATGGTCAGATGAAACCAAAATATAACTTTTTGGTAAAAACTCAACTCGTCGTGTTTGGAGGACAAAGAATGCTGAGTTGCATCCAAAGAACACCATACCTACTGTGAAGAATGGGGGTGGAAACATCATGCTTTGGGGCTGTTTTTCTGCAAAGGGACCAGGACGACTGATCCGTGTAAAGGAAAGAATGAATGGGGCCATGTATTGTGAGATTTTGAGTGAAAACCTCCTTCCATCAGCAAGGGCATTGAAGATGAAACGTGGCTGGGTCTTTCAGCATGACAATGATCCCAAACACACCGCCCGGGCAACGAAGGAGTGGCTTCGTAAGAAGCATTTCAAGGTCCTGGAGTGGCCTAGCCAGTCTCCAGATCTCAACCCCATAGAAAATCTTTGGAGGGAGTTGAAAGTCCGTGTTGCCCAGCGACAGCCCCAAAACATCACTGCTCTAGAGGAGATCTGCATGGAGGAATGGGCCAAAATACCAGCAACAGTGTGTGAACCTTGTGAAGACTTACAGAAAACGTTTGACCTGTGTCATTGCCAACAAAGGGTATATAACAAAGTATTGAGAAACTTTTATTTATTGACCAAATACTTATTTTCCACCATCATTTGCAAATAAATTCATTAAAAATCCTACAATGTGATTTTCTGGATATTTTTTTTCTCATTTTGTCTGTCATGTTTGACGTGTACCTATGATGAAAATTACAGGCCTCTCTTATCTTTTTAAGTGGAGAACTTGCACAATTGGTGGCTGACTAAATACATTTTTTCCCCACTGTACACTTTCAAGTTACTTAACCTGTTCTCTCTCATCTCTCTACAGGATGATGTGGGCGGCAGGTGCTCTAGCAGCCATGTCAAGCATCACTTTCCCAGCGATTAGTGCTTTGGTTTCCCGCACGGCAGAACCAGACCAACAAGGTTTGTACTTTGTTATAGTTTTATTTTGCATCTATGCATAGTCACTTTACCCCTACCTACGTATACATATTACCTCGACTAACAAGTACCCCTGCACATTGACTCTGTACCGGTACCCCTTGTATATAGCCTCTTTATACTGTAGTTATTTTGTATTACTATTTTTCATTTAGTTTATTTAGCAAATGTTTTCTTTCCTACTTTTAAAAAACTCTGCATTGTTGGTTAAGGGCTCGTAAGTAAGCATTTCACGGTAAGATCTACACCTGTAGTATTCAACGCATGTGACAAATACATTTTTATTTGATTTTGCACATTCTTTGATTCGTCTATTGGCCTGGTCGTAATTGCAAATGAGAAATTGTTCTCAGTTGAAGGGGAAGCCCAGCGAAATGACGTTTATATTTTGGTTTCCTTCAAGGAAAGGAGATACATATGTAATTTTGCTGAACTTGCCAGGTGAAGTGAAGGTTGAATGCAATCCAATTTAAATAAAATACTTGTTGGCTGTCATCTCACAGGGGTGGGCCAGGGGATGGTGACGGGGATCCGGGGGCTGTGTAATGGCCTGGGCCCGGCGCTCTACGGCTTCATCTTCTACATCTTCCACGTGGAGCTGGATGCACCCCCAGACGGCAACGGGGACACTCTGGTCCATACTCAAGCCCACCTTCAGCTCCTCCCACAGGTTAGCCCCCAGCTCCCCAACCTTTTCAGCTCTTCCCACAGGTTAGCCCCCAGCTCCCCAACCTTTTCAGCTCTTCCCACAGGTTAGCCCCCAGCTCCCCAACCTTTTCAGCTCTTCCCACAGGTTAGCCCCCAGCTCCCCAACCCCAACCTTTTCAGCTCATCCCACAGGTTAGCCCCCAGTGCCACACCCCCAACCTTTTCAGCTCCTCCCCCAGGTTAGCCCCCAGGGCCACACCCCCAACCAAACTTTTAAGCTTTTCCCCCAGGTTAGCCTCCAGGGCCACACCCCCAACCTTTTCAGCTCCTCCCCCAGGTTAGCCCCCAGTGCCACACCCCCAACCTTTTCAGCTCCTCCCACAGGTTAGCTCCCAGGGCCACACCCCCAACCAAACTTTTAAGCTTTTACCCCAGGTTAGCCTCCAGGGCCACACCCCCAACCTTTTCAGCTCCTCCCCCAGGTTAGCACCCAGCGCCATTCCCCCAACCTTTTCAGCTCCTCCCACAGGTTAGCCCCCAGCATCTCAACCCAAACCTTTTAAGTTCTTCCCACAGGTTAGCCCACAGCTCCCCAACCCCAAACTTTTCAGCTCTTCCCACAGGTTAGCCCACAGCTCCCCAACCCCAAACTTTTCAGCTCTTCCCACATGTTAGCCCCCAGCTTCCCAACCCAAACCTTTTCAGCTCTTCCCACAGCTTAGCCCCCAGCTCCCCAACCCCAACATATTCAGCTCCTCCCACAGGTTAGCCCCCAGCTCCCCAACCGTTTCAGCTCTTCCCACAGGTTAGCACCCAGCTCCCCAACCTTTTCAGCTCTTCCCACAGGTTAGCCCCCAGCTCCCCAACCCCAACCTTTTCAGCTCCTCCCACAGGTTAGCCCCCAGCTCCCCAACCCCAACCTTTTCAGCTCTTCCCACAGGTTAGCCCCCAGCTCCCCAACCCCAACCTTTTCAGCTCTTCCCACAGGTTAGCCCCCAGCTCCCCAACCCAAACCTTTTCAGCTCTTCCCACAGGTTAGCCCCCAGCTCCCCAACCCCAACCTTTTAAGCTCTTCCCACAGGTTAGTCCCCAGCTCCCCAACCTTTTCAGCTCTTCCCACAGGTTAGCCCCCAGCTCCCCAACCCCAACCTTTTCAGCTCTTCCCACAGGTTAGACCCCAGCTCCCCAACCCCAACCTTTTCAGCTCTTCCCACAGGTTAGCCCCCAGCTTCCCAACCCCAACATTTTCAGCTCCTCCCACAGGTTAACCCCAAGCTCCCCAACCTTTTCAGCTCTTCCCACAGGTTAGCCCCCAGCTCCCCAACCTTTTCAGCTCTTCCCACAGGTTAGCCCCCAGCTCCCCAACCTTTTCAGCTCTTCCCACAGGTTAGCCACCAGCTCCCCAACCCAAACTGTTTCAGCTCTTCCCACAGGTTAGCCCCCAGCTCCCCAACCCCAACCTTTTAAGCTCTTCCCACAGGTTAGCCCCCAGCTCCCCAACCCCAACCTTTTAAGCTCTTCCCACAGGTTAGCACCCAGCTCCCCAACTTTTTCAGCTCTTCCCACAGGTTAGTCCCCAGCTCCCCAACCCCAACCTTTTAAGCTCTTCCCACAGGTTAGCCCCCAGCTCCCCAACTTTTTCAGCTCTTCCCACAGGTTAACCCCCAGCTCCCCAACCTTTTCAGCTCCTCCCCCAGGTTAGCCCCCAGTGCCACACCCCCAACCTTTTCAGCTCCTCCCCCAGGTTAGCCCCCAGGGCCACACCCCCAACCAACCTTTTTAAGCTTTTCCCCCAGGTTAGTCTCCAGGGCCACACCCCCAACCTTTTCAGCTCCTCCCCCAGGTTAGCACCCAGCGCCACACCCCCAACCTTTTCAGCTCCTCCCACAGGTTAGCCCCCAGCACCCCAACCCAAACCTTTTCATCTCTTCCCACAGGTTAGCCCCCAGCTCCTCAACCTTTTCAGCTCTTCCCACAGGTTAGCCCCCAGCTCCCCAACCCCAACCTTTTTAAGCTCTTCCCACAGGTTAGCCCCCAGCTCCCCAACCTTTTAAGCTCTTCCCACAGGTTATTCCCCAGCTCCCCAACCCCAACCTTTTCAGCTCTTCCCACAGGTTAGCCCCCAGCTCCCCAACCCCAACCTTTTCAGCTCTTCCCACAGGTTATTCCCCAGCTCCCCAACCCCAACCTTTTCAGCTCTTCCCACAGGTTAGCCCCCAGTGCCACACCCCCAACCTTTTCAGCTCCTCCCCCAGGTTAGCCCCCAGTGCCACACCCCCAACCTTTTCAGCTCCTCCCCCAGGTTAGCCCCCAGGGCCACACCCCCAACCAACCTTTTCAGCTCCTCCCCCAGGTTAGCCCCCAGGGCCACACCCCCAACCTTTTCAGCTCCTCCCCCAGGTTAGCCCCCAGGGCCACACCCCCAACCAACCCTTTAAGCTTTTCCCCCAGGTTAGTCCCCAGGGCCACACCCCCAACCAACCTTTTTTTAGCTTTTCCCCCAGGTTAGCCCCCAGCGCCACACCCCCAACCAACCTTTTCTGCTCCTCCCCCAGGTTAGCCCCCAGCGCCACACCCCCAACCCCAACCTTTCTGCTCCTCCACCTTGTTGTTTAGATCTTTAGCCCGAACCCGACGGGGCTTGAATTTTCAGGCCCAATCAAACCTCACAATACACAACCGGAACCAGACAGATAATACGCTTGACTTAGTTAGCGTAGACTTTGAAGGTTTGTTTTCACAGCCAGGAGACCTCCTCAAAAATGATCAGACAGTTTAACAAGGTTCTATCCCTGTCTTAAGTTACTATGATCATCTAGACACTATACACACTTAGCCCCCACAACCCTCTATTTAATGTTAACTAGTTATCAAGTATTTACATGACTGTTCATGAATACACTTTGTACAAGTGTAACCCTAATTTGTTAAATGTTCCTAATTTTGTCACTTCAGGTATGGAAAAAGATTTGTAACTTTTATTTCCTCCTCCTCTCCTCAGAGTTCTATCATTCCTGGCCCGCCCTTCCTCTTCGGAGCATGCTCAGTGCTACTAGCGCTCCTGGTGGCACTCTTCATACCAGAGCAACCCCTCCTGGGCCCCCGGCCCGGCAGCTGGAAGAAGCACAGCTCGCCCCACGGACACCCCAACAGCCCGCGGCCGCCCGGGGAGGCCAAAGAGCCCCTACTGCAGGACTCAAACGTGTAACACTGGCAACTTAGGCTGGACGCCCCCCTCTTCACAAAGACAGAGAGCTCCTTATATATAGGTATAACAGACGGCAATCTAAAAGCTATATTAAGAGTTACCACTATATATGTATACATAGGAGTATATGTTTTTGAGAGAAAGTTCTATCCAAAGGCACTATTTCCAATGGCTTATATTTATTCATTTTAATTATGTTTTGTTTTTCCTTGAACTTGTACCATTTTTTTTCTTCCCTCAACCGTTTTGATGATATTGAACAGGGGCATAGCTCACTCAGGGACATTCACCTGGTAGGACAGGGCTGTTTTTGAACACAGTGTGTTGCACAATCAGAAGAGGGCGTCTGCACAACAAAAACAACCTAGAAAGATAAAAGAGCATCACAAAGACTGGTTAGTCCTCTAGAATTGGGCCTTCAGCTTTACGGAACTGTGTGAGAAAATGACACTGCGGGGCCGAGTCGGAAATCCAGTTGGCATTTCCCCAGATCTCAGCATAAAAAGCCTTAATCCACATGATAACCATGGAATGTGAAAACGCAATGGACTTGGAATGGTACAGCTGAATTTTTAAAGCACCTTTATTTTGACGCTCATATCAAACTGCTGCCTATATGAATTCCTACTACCACTTCTTCAGACTGACTGGTGCCTTCCCTTGGCTTTGAAAATGCTGTTTGGGGGGGGTAGGGGTGTGTTACTTTTTGACGGGACCACAATGAGATCTTGAATCTCCCCCTGATCGCTCTCTCTGACATCACGGAATGTGTGACAGATTGGCTTGGTATTTTTAGTATTTTATTCTCATTTGTACATGTACACGGCCAAGTCCCTGACATGTATGGATCGTACAGTTACAGAAAATTATCATACAAGAAGGGTTTGCCTTTTAAAATATCTTGTCTTCAGCCAACACATTGCATAGTTACGGAATCCGTAGATCCATCTCCAGTGGCCTTCTATAAACCATTTCACTTGTAAAAACATGCTCTCTTGTTTTAACTTGCTAATTGACCAAATACCAAAAGAAAGTACATATTGAATCATGAAAGTTGTGAAATATTAGTTGTGTGCTCTAGTTATTTATAGTTGGTGTTCTGTAAAACATTGCAATTTCTTGAAATACTGTATGCTGTTTTCTTTTCCTTGTATTGTTGTAATATTGTTTTGCTGCTTTATAATTTCAACCTTTTAAACATTCAATTGTTGACTGACCTTGTAAATATACATGAAGTATAGAACCATGCATTTCAATAAAGTGGAATATTTTGATGTATGGTGGATTTATGACTGGGAAACTTGTGCTGTTTTAGGGGAATGGAACATTGACCAAATCCAAACCAATATGACAAGTCTGTACTGTAGTTAAAGAATCTGGTAGTCAATGCATTTTAGGGTTCTGCCCATAACCTTGAGTTGTACACTATATCAGATGGGATACACACTATTTTTGTATGTTTGTTTTCAAGTGATACTGTGTTGGGCAGCAGACTATTTGACGACGGGTGAGATGGACACATTGCAGGCAGTTATTTTACCAAGAAAACATTTAACCTCAAGCTATATTTCTTATCTTTCAAATGTTTTTTTGTGAACTTTCAGGAAATCCACAAGATGCATATCAACTTCTCAGTTTGAAGATGACAAACCAGCTGAACAAAAATATTAATGCAACAGTTTAAAAGATTTTACTGAGTTACAATTCATATAAAGGAAATCAGTAAATTGAAATAAATACATTTGGCCCTAATCTATGAATTTTAAATGACTGGGAACAGACATACAGTGCCTTTGGAAAGTATTCACACCCCTTCACTTTTTCCACATTTTGTTACATTACAGCCTTATTCTAAAATGTATTCAATAATAAAAAATAAAAATCCTAATCAATCTACACACAATACCCCATAATGACAAAGTGAAAACAGGTTTTTAGACCCTTTGCTATGAGACTCGAAATTGAGCTAAGGTGGATCCTGTTTCCATTGATCATCCTTGAGATGTTTCTACAACTTCATTGGAGTCCACCTGTGGTAAATTCAATTGATTGGACATGATTTGGAAAGGCACACACCTGTCTATATAAGGTCCCACAGTTGACAGTGCAGGTCAGAGCAAAAACCAAGCCATGAGGTCGAAGGAATTGTCCGTAGTGCTCCGATACAGGATTGTGTAGAGGCACAGATCTGGGGAAGGGTACCCAAAACAATTCTGCAGCATTGAAGGTCCCCAAGAACACAGTGGCCTCCGTCATTCTTAAATGGAAGAAGTTTGGAACCACCAAGACCCTTGGCCACCTGGCCAAACTGAGCAATCGGGGGAGAAGGGCCTTAGTCAAGGAGGTGACCAAGAACCCGGTGGTCACTCTGACAGAGCTCCAGAGTTCCTCCGTGGAGATGGGAGAACCTTCCAGAAGGACAACCATCTCTGCAGCACTCCACTAATCAGGCCTTTATGGTAGAGTGGCCAGACGGAAGCCACTCCTCAGTAAAAGGCACATGACAGCCCGCTTGGAGTTTGCCAAAAGGCACCTAAAGGACTCTGACCATAAGAAACAAGATTATCTGGTCTGATGAAACCAATATTGAACTATTTGGCATGAATGCCAAGCGTCACGTCTGGAGGAAACCAGGCACCGCTCATCACCTGGCCAATACCATCCCTACGGTGAAGCATGGTGGTGGCAGCATCATGCTGTGGGGATGTTTTTCAGTGGCAGGGACTGGGAGACTAGTCAGGATCGAGGGAAAGCTGAACGGAGCAAAGTACAGAGAGGTCCTTGATGAAAACCTGCTCCAGAGCACTCAGGACCTCAGACTGGGGCGAAGGTTCACCTTCCAACAGGACAACGACCCTAAGCACACAGCCAAGACAACGCAGGAGTGGCTTTGGGACAAGTCTCTGAATGTCCTTGAGTGGTCCAGCCAGAGCCCAGACTTGAACCCGATCGAAGATCTCTGGAGAGACCTGAAAATAGCTGTGCAGCGACGCTCCCCATCCAGAGCTTGAGAGGATCTGCAGAGAAGAATGGGAGAAACTCCGCAAATACAGGGATGCCAAGCTTGTACCCAAGAAGACTCGAGGCTGTAATCGCTGCCAAAGGTGCTTCAACAAAGTACTGAGTGAAGGGTCTGAATACTTATGTAAATGTGATATTTCAGTTTTTATTTCTTTATATATTTGCAAAAATTTATAAAAACCAGTTTTTGCTTTGTCATTATGTGGTATTGTATGTAGATTGAGGGGGGGAAAAACAATTTAATCAGTTTTAGAATAAGGCTGTAACGTAACAATGTGTGAAGGGGTGTGAATACTTTCCGAATGCACTGTATGCATCTGTTGGTCACAGATACCTTAAAAAAAAGCTCTGGATGGGGAGCGTCGCTGCACAGCTATTTTCAGGTCTCTCCAGAGATCTTCGATCGGGTTCAAGTCTGGGCTCTGGCTGGACCACTCAAGGACATTCAGAGACTTGTCCCAAAGCCACTCCTGCGTTGTCTTGGCTGTGTGCTTAGGGTCGTTGTCCTGTTGGAAGGTGAACCTTCGCCCCAGTCTGAGGTCCTGAGTGCTCTGGAGCAGGTTTTCATCAAGGACCTCTCTGTACTTTGCTCCGTTCAGCTTTCCCTCGATCCTGACTAGTCTCCCAGTCCCTGCCACTGAAAAACATCCCCACAGCATGATGCTGCCACCACCATGCTTCACCGTAGGGATGGTATTGGCCAGGTGATGAGCGGTGCCTGGTTTCCTCCAGACGTGACGCTTGGCATTCATGCCAAAGAGTTCAATATTGGTTTCATCAGACCAGATAATCTTGTTTCTTATGGTCAGAGTCCTTTATTTCCACGACAGTAGTTAGTTGATCAGAGACTTGACTACTTTGAGATTCTGAAAACAAAACTTTAATCTACAGATATACACATTAATTATTAATTTCATACACCCATATGTACAGTTTTTACACAGCAAACACTTCAGTAGCAATCAATCTGTGGTGGAATAACCATAGCATCTGTTCATCAATAAGCTGGTGATGACTTGCGATTAGCATGTACATGTTAACCATTGAAAAGGTACCTTTTATCATTGTTGCACCATGTAAACAGACGGCAGCTTTTCTTGGGGAACACTTGAACATTTTCACACTGGCTCAAGTGTCATTCGATCCAGGACTTGAGTACTATTGAGTGTTAAAAGTTATAATTGAAATGTAACAGGGTTAAAAGTGAAAACACCCAGAGCAACATGATGACAGCATTGGTTATGTCAACGCTAATTACGAGTAAGACGTGATGACAGTGATTTTTTTTTTAACCAACCGACAAACGTAACATTTGGCAAACAGATCAAGTGGCTTAATTACGATTGATTGGTTATCTTAAAAATCATTTTTAATAAATACTTGGAAACACAGCACAGGTTAAAAACATGAACATAGGTGGAGGTACTGTGATAATCTGTGGTTGGTCTAACAGGTCACCCTCCTTAGTCACTGTTGTATTCTGTGGTGTGTTGTGAACATTTCATTAGTTCTTTGCTCCATTCCTTCTCAGCCAGGGAAGTAAGCGGAGGACAGAGACTGCAGGCCAGGCTTGGCTGGTGGTGGCCTTGGAACATCTAGAGACAACAGGGGGAAAAAAGGAAGTTATGACAGACATAAAATCTGAATTTTAATTCAGCACGTTACTGACAATGCACAAGACTGTGTAGGATTTAAACTCAACAGCTAAAGAAAGAAAAGCAGAACAAACCCACTGGGCACAAACTGGTTGAATCAACGCTGTTTCAATGTAATTTGTCAACTATGACGTGGAATCTGTGTGTAAAATACATAGGATTTTTTTTTAAATCTAAAGTTCACTTGTTTTGAGGGTGAAATTTCAACCACAGGATTAAGTCAAAATTGTAACCAATTTTCTACAGACAAACCTTGTATAAAATGTTGAATTTGTACCTTTGAAACAACAGATCTTCAATATTATACACAGAGTGTACAAAACATTAAGAATACCTGCTCTTTCCATGACAGACTGACCAGGTGAAAGCTATGGTCACTTGTTAAATCCACTTCAAATCAGTGTAGATGAAGGGGAGGAGATAGGTTAAAGAAGGATTTTTTAGCCTTGAGACAATTGAGCTATGGATTGTGTATGTGTCGAAGTTCAAAGGGTAGGTTTAACAGAGCAAATGAAATGTAACCATACTTTAGAAGTCATATATAGTCAATGATACCATTTAGGCCTATATACAGTTGAAGTCGGAAGTTTACATACACCTCAGCCAAATACATTTAAACTCAGTTTTTCACAATTCCTGACATTTAATCTTGGTAAAAATTCCATTTTTTAAATGTATTTTTTTAGGGGGTAGATCAGCTTTAATATTGCAGATAGATTGCAACTTCCATCAATGTAATTGTCTGCATTACTTCCAATCCCCCATATGTTTTTCTCTTAAATATAAACAAAAAAAACACTGCTCAAAAAAATAAAGGGAACACTAAAATAACACATCCTAGATCTGATGAATGAAATAATCTTATTAAATACTTTTTTCTTTACATAGTTGAATGTGCTGACAACAAAATCACACAAAAAGTATCAATGGAAATCAAATGTATCAACACATGGAGGTATCATTTGGAGTCACCCTCAAAATTAAAGTGGAAAACAGGCTGATTACAGGCTGATCCAACTTTGATGTAATGTCCTTAAAACAAGTCAAAATGAGGCTCAGTAGTGTGTGTGGCCTCCACGTGCCTGTATGACCTCCCTACAACGCCCGGGCATGCTCCTGATGAGGTGGCGGATGGTCTCCTGAGGGATCTCCTCCCAGACCTGGACTAAAGCATCCGCCAACTCCTGGACAGTCTGTGGTGCAACGCCACGTTGGTGGATGGAGCGAGACATGATGTCCCAGATGTGCTCAATTGGATTCAGGTCTGGAGAACGGGCGGGCCAGTCCATAGCATCAATGCCTTCCTCTTGCAGGAACTGCTGACACACTCCAGCCACATGAGGTCTAGCATTGTCTTGCATTAGGAGGAACCCAGGGGCAACCGCACCAGCATATGGTCTCATAAGGGGTCTGAGGATCTCATCTCGGTACCTAATGGCAGTCAGGCTACCTCTGGCGAGCACATGGAGGGCTCTGCGGCCCCCCAAAGAAATGCCACCCCACACCATGACTGACCCACCGCCAAACCGGTCATGCTGGAGGATGTTGCAGGCAGCAGAATGTTCTCCACGGCTGTCACATGTGCTCAGTGTGAACCTGCTTTCATCTGTGAAGAGCACAGGGCGCCAGTGGCGAATTTGCCAATCTTGGTGTTCTCTGGCAAATGCCAAACGTCCTGCACGGTGTTGGGCTGTAAGCACAACCCCCACCTGTGGACATCGGGCCCTCATACCACCCTCATGGAGTCTGTTTCTGACCGTTTGAGCAGACATTTGTGGCCTGCTGGAGGTCATTTTGCAGGGCTGCTCTGGCAGTGCTCCTCCTGCTCCTCCTTGCACAAAGGCGGAGGTAGCAGTCCTGCTGCTGGGTTGTTGCCCTCCTACGGCCTCCTCCACGTCTCCTTATGTACTGGCCTGTCTCCTGGTAGCGCCTCCATGCTCTGGACACTACGCTGACAGACACAGCAAACCTTCTTGCCACAGCTCGCATTGATGTGCCATCCTGGATGAGCTGCACTACCTGAGCCACTTGTGTGGGTTGTAGACTCAGTCTCATGCTACCACTAGAGTGAAAGCACCGCCAGCATTCAAAAGTGACCAACACATCAGCCAGGAAGCATAGGAACTGAGAAGTGGTCTGTGGTCACCACCTGCAGAACCACTCCTTTATTGGGGGTGTCTTGCTAATTGCCTATAATTTCCACCTGTTGTCTATTCCATTTGCACAACAGCATGTGACATTTATTGTCAATCAGTGTTGCTTCCTAAGTGGACAGTTTGATTTCACAGAAGTGTGATTGACTTGGAGTTACATTGTGTTGTTTAAGTGTTCCCTTTATTTTTTTGAGCAGTGTGTATATATATATATATATATATATATATATATATATATATATATATACACACACACACACACACACGTGTGTGTGTGTGTGTGTGTGTGTGTGTGTGTGTGTGTACAGTGGGGAGAACAAGTATTTGATACACTGCCGATTTTGCAGGTTTTCCTACTTACAAAGCATGTAGAGGTCTGTAATTTTTATCATAGGTACACTTCAACTGTGAGAGACGGAATCTAAAACAAAAATCCAGAAAATCACTTCATTTTTAAGTAATTCATTTGCATTTTATTGCATGACATAAGTATTTGATCACCTACCAACCAGTAAGTATTCCAGCTCTCACAGACCTGTTCGTTTTTCTGTAAGAAGCCCCACTGTTCTCCACTCATTACCTGTATTAACTGCACCTGTTTGAACTCGTTACCTGTATAAAAAGACACCTGTCCTCACACTCAAACAGACTCCAACCTCACCACAATGGCCAATACCAGAGAGATGTGTAAGGACATCAGGGATAAAATTGTAGACCTGCACAAGGCTGGAATGGGCTACAGGACAATAGGCAAGCAGCTTGGTGAGAAGGCAACAACTGTTGGCGCAATTATTAGAAAATGGAAGAAGTTCAAGATGACGGTCAATCACCCTCGGTCTGGGGCTCCATGCAAGATCTCACCTTGTGGGGCATCAATGATCATGAGGAAGGTGAGGGATCAGCCCAGAACTACACGGCAGGACCTGGTCAATGACCTGAAGAGAGCTGGGACCACAGTCTCAAAGAAAACCATTAGTAACACACTACGCCGTCATGGATTAAAATCCTGCAGCACACGCAATGTCCCCCTGCTCAAGCCAGCGCATGTCCAGGCCCGTCTGAAGTTTGCCAATGACCATCTGGATGATCCAGAGGAGGAATGGGAGAAGGTCATGTGGTCTGATGAGACAAAAATATAGCTTTTTGGTCTAAACTCCACTTGCCGTGTTTGGAGGAAGAAGAAGGATGAGAACAACCCCAAGAACACCATCCCAACCATGAAGCATGGAGGTGGAAACATCATTCTTTGGGGATGCTTTTCTGCAAAGGGGACAGGACGACTGCACCGTATTGAGGGGAGGATGGATGGGGCCATGTATCGCGAGATCTTGGCCAACAACCTCCTTCCCTTAGTAAGAGCATTGAAGATGGGTCGTGGCTGGGTCTTCCAGCATGACAGCGACCCGAAACACACAGCCAGGGCAACTAAGGAGTGGCTCCGTAAGAAGCATCTCAAGGTCCTGGAGTGGCTTAGCCAGTCTCCAGACCTGAACCCAATAGAAAATCTTTGGAGGGAGCTGAAAGTCCGTATTGCCCAGCGACAGCCCTGAAACCTGAAGGATCTAACGAAGGTCTGTATGGAGGAGTTGGCCAAAATCCCTGCTGCAGTATTCGCAAACCTGGTCAAGACCTAGAGGAAACGTATGATCTCTGTAATTGCAAACAAAGGTTTCTGTGCCAAATATTAAGTTCTGCTTTTCTGATGTATCAAATACTTATGTCATGCAATAAAGTGCAAATGAATTACTTAAAAATCATACAATGTGATTTTCTGGATTTTTGTTTTAGATTCCGTCTCTCACAGTTGAAGTGTACCTATGATAAAAATTACAGACCTCTACATGCTTTGTAAGTAGGAAAACCTGCAAAATCAGCAGTGTATCAAATACTTGTTCTGCCCACTGTATATCTATTCAAATATCTTGCATATCTTAATTTCCATCATTATCAATTAATATGCGTAATAATGTCGGCAGTTCATGCATAGGATTGTTACCTATAACCCGGATTGCCATTATATTACATTACATTTTTGTCAAGCAATTATTATTTTAGCAAACAATTATGGTTCATCCTATATTCTCCCTAACATCCTTACCCCCTTGCAACAGATGTGGGATAACAAACACACTCCACCCCTTTCCTCCACAATCAACCATAAGATCAGATGCTCAACGGTTGTTACATACCAGAGCCCAACTCAAGAAAGGACCTGATTTACGAATGCATATAAAGTTACAGCTGTTTGAGAAAGCATGCAAGATTCAGCAAAAATTGACAACAATGTGAGATTTGATTAATCTATGTCAAGTCCTAGGTGATGGAGATCAGATCCACCCTCTTCCCCTGAGACACAAACACTCTGGTCCCCCGTTGTAACCATTTCCCCCAAGCATCTCTGTGCAGTCAGACCTTTGATTATTTTGTGCCACGAGGGCCACAATAATATTCCCCCTCTCTGAATGTCCGAGTGTGACCCCCTCCCCATGGGTTACTGCAGCCAGTGTTGCCAGCACCACCATTACCTGGGTGGGGGTATCCGACCGGAATCCCCACCTGCTAGGTACAAGGTCGTCAAGGTTCTCATTAGCAGCTTTGAGAATTTCCTTGTATATTATGCTCTCCCATCAGGGGGCTCTGGCTTTGTAGGACCAACCCTGCCAGGCAGACTCCGAATCTTGAGGGGGCGGTGCTGCACAAGTAGGTCTCTGACCGCATTTATTGTTCTGTTTTGGCTGCATATAGGCAACTCACAGCAGGTCCATAAAACAGATGGGGACTTCTCTTTGGTGTATGGGTCGCTCAGGTGGGTGTCTAGGATATAGGGTTGGGGATCGTTCCATCATGATAGGACAATAAAATAATAGATTAGATGTATACTTTATTCTAAAATGTATATCCCTCATCTGCACAAAATTGAAAGCTCTCTCTCACAACCCCTGCTCACAGACATGTTGGTTCTGGGATATGGAACCATTTCCTTTCTCACTCACTTATCGCCACACTTTTTCAAACACAAAAAATGCACACCACAATACATCCACACATACTGTGCCTTCTATTTGCTATGTTTTTATCTCCACTGTGTTGATTGAGTACTTGTGTTCTAATTAGTTGTATTTGAAGATGTATTATTTTGCTTGTTATCTTTTCTTGTAATACCGTCTTATCCCTTTATAAAATACTATAAATACTATAGATGTGCTTTATTATTACAATCCCTACCATGGCTAGTATTGGGTGTTCCATTATTCGACTCCTCTATTAGAACTGTCAGAATAGCCATGGAGTAGTCTTTGTGTCGCGGAACATTTGGTTGTCAAAATACAGTTTATCGACAACGAGAGCAACACGCTTCCCTTTTAATCTATTTTCCTTGAAGATTGGGTACAGAACTTTGCGCCGTTCTGCAGTCTCCCTCGGGAACTGATCATTCATGCCTATTTTCGTGCCAGCAAGTCTTTTACCTAGGCTTTTAACCATTATATGAAGGTTGTGTCTTCTCTAGCAGGAGGTAAGCTTGGCTTCTCATATGGTGTTGAGTAAAGCTTAAACCATGTATTTAGATCGTAGGTAGGTAGTGTATTTATGTAGTTATTTAGGTAGTTATTGTAGGTTTCCGTAGGCAATTATTGTAGGTAAGTACTGTTTACGTATTGGTTAAGTATTGTTACGGCGGAGACCGGCGAAGCGGAGAACGTTTATTGGTAATTATCTGTTTAGTGCAATGGTGGAGAGTGGTTTCCAATGTTAATGTGCCTTCTAATGTGCTAGCTAGCCAACGTTTAATTTCTTTGCTGCGTTATGAAAGGAACTAGACACGGTCATTAATTATCTGTTTAGTGTGTTAGCTAGCTAGCGGGTAGCTACTGGTATCGATTAGCAACGCTGGAGAGCTGTTTCCAAAGTTAATGTAGCCCTAGCCATCGTTTAATTTTTGCTGCGTTATGCGTTATGAAAGGAACTAGACACGGACTTGAATTATCTGTTTAGTGTGCTAATACACTCTTGGCAGTTTGTTGTAACCAAGTATTGATGCTAAATTGTGTGTTAATGGATGCTAGCCTGCAAGTTAGCTACGGCGTCATAGCTAGGCATCGTGGGCTGTTGTGGGTAGTTTCTGTGTCTTGGCAGTGCCGGCTGTAGCACGAAGCGAGCTACCTAGCCGCTTTTTCGAACAGAGTCAGAGTCAACACAATAGCCATTGTGTGCCGGGTGTAGCACGAAGCTAGCCAGCTAGCCGTTCTTCAAACAAAGTCAACACAGTGGCCATTGCTAGCTACCCAGCACGACCAGCTAACTGTACGGTAGTAGCTAAATACAATATACTTGTCCTAGCTAGCCAACGTCTAATCATTGCTGCGTCATGAAAGGAACTTGACACAGACACGAATGATCTGTTTAGTGTGTTATCACACTATTGGTGGTTTGTTGTGACCAAGGGTTGGTGCTATACGGTGTGTTATTGTTATTGGATGCTAGCTTGCTAGTTAGCTATGGTGTCATAGTTGAATAAAGTGGGTTGAGTCTATTCCTTTAAACATTGAACCGCTGTGGTTCACAACAATTCTGATCTCTAAAGGTGGAAGTTGGGAGAGTTTTTGTTCGGGTGGTTCAGTGAAACAATTTTAGTTTCTGAGGTAGAAGTTTTTGGTAAGGGAGGCCCTGCTCTCTCCGCTCCCAGATGCTTAGCTCATTTCTTTCCGATCTCCTCTGCATTTTTGTAGCCATTTGCTACAGCCTGTCATCTATGCCTCTGCCTATCCCTGTTCTCTCCTCTCTGCACAGGCTACACAAACACACCACACCGCGTGGCTGCTGCCTCTCTAACCTGGTGGTCCCTGCACGCACCACCCACGTGGAGTTCCAGGTCGCAGGCAGCCTCTGGAACTGCCGTTCTGCTGCCAACAAAGCTGACTTCATCCCAGCCTATGCCAACCTCCAGTCCCTCGACTTCCTGGCGCTGACGGAAACATGGATCACCACTGAAAACACTGCTACTCCTACTGCTCTCTCCTCGTCTGACCATGTGTTCTCGCATACCCCGAGAGCATCTGGTCAGAGGGGTGGTGGTACAGGAATCCTCATTTCTCCCAAGTTGACATTCTCAATTTTTCCCCTAACCCATCTGTCTATCTCCTCATTTGAATTCCATGCTGTCACAGTCACTAGCCCATTTAAGCTTAATATCCTTGTCATCTATCGCCCTCCAGGTTCCCTTGGAGAGTTCATCAATGAGCTTGACGCCTTGATAAGTTCCTTCCCTGAGGATGGCTCACCCCTCACAGTTTTGGGGGATTTCAACCTCCCTATGTCCACATTTGACTCATTTCTCTCTGCCTCCTTCTTTCCACTCCTCTCCTCTTTTGACCTCACCCTCTCACCGTCCCCCCCTACTCACAAGGCAGGCAATACGCTTGACCTCATCTTCACTAGATGCTGCTCCTCTACTAATCTCACTGCAACTCCCCTCCATGTCTCCGACCACTACTTTGTTTCCTTTTCTCTCTCGCTCTCCTCCCACACTACTCACTCTGCCCCTACACAGATGGTAATGCGCCGCCGCAACCTTCGCTCTCTCTCTCCCACTACTCTCTCCTCTTCCATCCTATCATCTCTTCCCTCTGCTCAATCCTTCTCCCTCCAATCTCCTGATTCTGCCTCCTCAACCCTCCTCTCCTCCCTTTCTGCATCCTTTGACTCTCTGTGTCCCCTATCCTCCCGGCCGGCTCGGTCCTCCCCTCCAGCTCCGTGGCTTGATGACTCATTGCGAGCTCACAGAACAGAGCTCCGGGCAGCGGAGCGGAAATGGAAGAAAACTAAACTCCCTGCCGACCTGGCATCTTTTCACTCCCTCCTCTCTACATTTTCTTCATCTGTTTCTGCTGCTAAGGCCACCTTCTACCACTCTAAATTCCAAGCATCTGCCTCTAACCCTAGGAAGCTCTTTTCCACATTTTCCTCCCTCCTGAATCCTCCTCCCCTCCCCCCCCCCTCCTCTCTCTCTGTGGATGACTTCGTCAACCACTTTGAAAAGAAGGTTGACGACATCCGATCCTCGTTTGTTAAGTCTAATGACACTGCTGGTCCTGCTCACACTGCCCTACCCTATGCTTTGACTTCTTTCTCCCCTCTCTCTCCAGATAAAATCCTGCGACTTGTGACTGCAGGCCGCCCAACAACCTGCCCGCTTGACCCCATCCCCTCCTCCCTTCTCCAGACCATCTCCGGTGACCTTCTCCCCTACCTCACCTCGCTGATCAACTCATCCCTGACCGCTGGCCATGTCCCTTCCGTCTTCAAGAGAGCGAGAGTTGCTCCCCTTCTCAAAAAACCAACACTCGACCCCACTGATGTCAACAACTACAGACCAGTATCCCTTCTTTCTTTTCTGTCCAAAACTATTGAGCGTGCCGTCTTTAGCCAACTCTCTTGCTATCTCTCTCAGAATGACCTTCTTGATCCAAACCAATCAGGTTTCAGGACTGGTCATTCAACTGAGACTGCTCTTTGTGTCACGGAGGCTCTCCGCACTGCTAAAGCTAACTCTCTCTCCTCTGCTCTTGTCCTTCTAGACCTGTCTGCTGCCTTTGATACTGTGAACCATCAGATCCTCCTCTCCACCCTCTCCGAGCTGGGCATTTCCGGCGCGGCTCACTCCTGGATTGCGTCCTACCTGACCGGTCGCTCCTACCAAGTGGCGTGGCGAGAAGTTGTCTCCGCACCACGTGCTCTCACCACTGGTGTCCCCCAGGGCTCAGTTCTAGGCCCTCTCCTTTTCTCCCTATACACCAAGTCACTTGGCTCTGTCATATCCTCACATGGCCTTTCATATCATTGCTACGCTGACGATACACAACTAATCTTCTCCTTTCCCCCTTCTGATAACCAGGTGGCGAATCGCATCTCTGCATGTCTGGCAGACATATCAGTATGGATGACGGATCACCACCTCAAGCTGAACCCTGGCAAGACGGAGCTGCTCTTCCTCCCGGGGAAGGACTGCCCGTTCCACGATCTCGCCATCACGGTTGACAACTCCGCTGTGTCCTCCTCCCAGAGTGCGAAGAGCCTAGGCGTGACCCTGGACAACACCCTGTCGTTCTCCGCCAACATCAAGGCGGTGACCCGATCCTGCAGGTTCATGCTCTACAACATTCGGAGAGTACGACCCTGCCTTACACAGGAAGCGGCACAGGTCCTAATCCAGGCACTTGTCATCTCCCGTCTGGACTATTGCAACTCGCTGTTGGCTGGCCTCCCTGCCTGTGCCATTAAACCCCTACAACTCATCCAGAATGCCGCAGCCCGTCTGGTGTTCAACCTTCCCAAGTTCTCTCACGTCACCCCCCTCCTCCGCACACTCCACTGGCTTCCAGTTGAAGCTCGCATCCGCTACAAGACCATGGTGCTTGCCTATGGAGCAGTGAGGGGAACGGCACCTCTGTACCTTCAGGCTCTGATCAGTCCCTACACCCAAACGAGGGCATTGCGTTCATCCACCTCTGGCCTGCTGGCTCCCCTTCCTCTGCGGAAGCATAGTTCCCGCTCAGCCCAGGCAAAACTGTTCGCTGCTCTGGCACCCCAATGGTGGAACAAGCTCCCTCACGACGCCAGGACAGCGGAGTCACTCACCACCTTCCGGAGACATTTGAAACCCCACCTCTTTAAGGAATACCTGGGATAGGATAAAGCAATCCTTCTACCCCCCCCCCCACACACACACACACACACACACACACAGCGGAGTCGCTCACCCCCTTCCGGAGACATTTGAAACCCCACCTCTTTAAGGAATACCTGGGATAGGATAAAGTAATCCTTCTACCCCCCCCCCCCCACCCCACAGCGGAGTCACTCACCACCTTCCGGAGACATTTGAAACCCCACCTCTTTAAGGAATACCTGGGATAGGATAAAGTAATCCTTCTACCCGATTGTACGCTCATATATATCTCTGTCCGAATTGGTGTACACGTTCAAGTTGGATTTTATTGACAGCCTCGAGTGGGATTTGAAGCGCTGTAAGAAAGAAGTCCTTCACAATTTTTTCAGTAACCTCTCCTTTTTCTTGGATACCAGTAAGTACTAGGTAAGTACAGGGCGGCAGGTAGCTTAGTGGTTAAGTGGTTGTGCCACTAACCGAAAGGTCGCTGGTTCTAATCTCTGAGCCGACTAGGTGAAAAATCTGTCGATGTGCCCTTGAGCAAGGCACTTAACCCTAATTGCTCCTGTAAGTCGCTCTGGATAAGAGCGTCTGCTAAATGATTAATTATTATTATAATTATTATTACTAGATTTTCTCCCATTGATCTAGTTTGTAGGTCTAGTAAGGCTTCTCTCAGAAAGTTGTTCTCCTTTTTAAGTTCCTTAACGTCCGTTTCCATCTTAGTGACTGTCCCTTTTAGTTGTTTTGTATCGTTCTCCATTATCACAGCTTTTCCATCACTCATTTCAAGACTAGCCTTCAACTCTTTTACATCATTACTGACCAACTCTAGTACGCCTAGTTTGTCATTTATCGACTTCAACAGATCGCTTTCCACACTTACCAGTCCCAGTGGTGAAAAGCATAAATCATCTGCATCAGTCGAGGAGTCGCGTTCTCTTGGAGATTGATTCTCCTCCGTCATGTTTGAGTGTTGCTTGTTGATGTAATATTTGTCGATACATTTCTCTAGCCTTATGATTTGTTTTGTGTTATTATCCAGATTGAATGTTATTACCCACGAATATATGAAGTGCTAATATTTAGTCTAACTTACTCATATTGAATATTATGTTTTTATCTTGAGGTGAATCGTACCGCTGTGTATTCAATACGCCATCTTGTCTACCGGTAGTGCCTACAGTCCTCTGCTGCGCACCGTCTTAGGTCAGTTAGGATCACCACTTTATTTTAAGAATGTGAAATGTCAGAATAATAGTAGAGAGATTTATTTAAGCTTTTATTTCTTTCATCACATTCCCAGTGGGTCAGAAGTTTACATACACTCAATTAGTATTTGGTAGCATTGCCTAGAAATTGGGTCAAACGTGTCGGGTAGCCTTCCACAAAATTCCCACAATAAGTTTAGTAAATTTTGGCCAATTCCTCCTGACAAAGCTGGTGTAACTGAGTCAGGTTTGTAGGCCTCCTTGCTCGCACACGCCTTTTCAGTTCTGCCCACACATTTTCTATAGGATTGAGGTCAGGGCTTTGTGATGGCCACTCCAATACCTTGACTTTGTTGTCCTTAAGTCATTTTGCCACAACTTTGGAAGCATGCTTGGGGTCATTGTCCATTTGGAAGACATTTGCGACCAAGCTTTAACTTCCTGACTGATGTCTTGAGATGTTGCTTCAATATATCCACATACATTTCCTTCCTCATGATGCCTTCTATTTTGTGAAGTCCCTCCTGCAGCAAAGCACCCCCACAGCATGATGCTGCCACCCCTGTGCTTCACGGTTGGGATGGTGTTCTTTGACTTGGAAGCGTCCCCCATTTTTCCTCCAAACATAACGATGGTCATTGTGGCCAAACAGTTCTAGTTTTGTTTCATCAGACCAGAGCACATTTCTCCAAAAAGTACGATCTTTGTCCCCATGTGCAGTTGCAAACCGTAGTCTGGCTTTTTTATGGCGGTTTTGGAGCAGTGGCTTCTTCCTTGCTGAGCGGCCTTTCAGGTTATGTTGATATAGGACTCGTTTTACTGTGGATATAGATACTTTTGTACCTGTTTCCTCCATCATCTTCACAAGGTCCTTTGCTGTTGTTCTGGGATTGATTTGCACTTTTCGCACCAAAGTACGTTAATCTCTAGGAGACAGAACGCGTCTCCTTCCTGAGTGGTATGACGGCTGCGTGGTCCCATGGTGTTTATACTTGCGTACTATTGTTTGTACAGATGAACGTGGTGCCTTCAGGCATTTGGAAATTGCTCCCAAGGATGAACCAGACTTGTGGAGGTCTACAATTTGTTTTCTGAGGTCTTGGCTGATTTATTTTGATTTTCCCATGATGTCAAGCAAAGAGGCACTGAGTTTGAAGGTAGGCCTTGAAATACATCCACAGGTACACCTCCAATTGACTCAAATTATGTCAATTAGCCTATCAGAAGCTTCTAAAGCCATGACATCATTTTCTGGAATATTCCAAGCTGTTTAAAGGCACAGTCAATTTAGTGTATGTAAACTTCTGACCCACTGTAATTGTGATACAGTGAATTATAAGTGAAATAATCTGTCTGTAAACAAATTGTTGGAAAAATTGTGTGTCATGCACAAGGTAGATGTCCTAACCGACTTGCCAAAACTATAGTTTGTTAACAAGAAATGTGTGGAGTGGTTGAAAAACAAGTTTTAATGACTCTACCTAAGTGTATAAACTTTCGACTTCAACTGTAGCATTTTCAAAATCATCCACAGCTATTGTTTAAATTCAACCCAGGGTTAAACAAAAAATAGACAATACATATAGGCCTAAGGTTTCAAGCTTTGGTTGATTTTAACCAAAAATCTAAGTTAAAGAACAGGAATAAATCAAATCAAACGTTTAAATAAAGTGCATTTAAAATCTGATTAGATTAAGTCCTATTCTTTAACTTGGATTTTTGGTTGAGATGGAGATGTGAATCCAACATCTGTAGACAAACTGGAAATTGAATTGTGTTTGGTTGTCAACGCAACAAAATATCAACATTTGAAGGAGATGCATCTTCTGCTTGGATAGGTCTACCTGTGCCACTGACTTAGTCTGGCTTTAATTCCAGTTTGTCAAAAAATGTATAATTGATATGTTGGATTCACGTCTCCATCTCAACCAAAAATCTAAGGTAAAGAATATGACTAAATCAAATCAAACTTTAAATGAACTTTAAATAAATGTGGATTTGATTTAGCGCTTTTCTTTAACTTTTATTATTGGTTGAGATGGAGACGTGAATCCAACATATCAATTATACATTTTTTGACAAACTGGAATTAAAGCCAGACTAAGTCAGTGTCAGAAAATATACATCTCCTTCAAATGTTGATGTTTGGTTGCGTTGACAACCAAACACAGCTCAATATCACTTTTGCAATACAGCAAATAGCCTATTAACTTATCGACAAGTTAACAAATGATATGTTGGATTCACGTCTCCAACTAAACCAAAAAGAAAAAAGTTAAAAGAAAAGGATTAAGCCAGTGGCTCAGATTAAAACTATCCAAGCATTAGATATCCTTTAAAGTTGATATTTGGTTGCGTTGTCAACCAAACACAATTCAATATTACTTATGTAATATAGTAAATAGCCTAAAGTTAAGGCTATCTTACAAACTAATGACTAGCAGTATTTATTCAACCTTAAAATGAGCCTTCTGTAGCCTAACTATAAATGTCTTGTTATATAATCATCCAAAGCGTGCATGTTCAAGATAGCATGCTAAGGTTGCAGGTCTGTGGAGATCTTCACAATTGCTGTTATAATGCAGAATCTCAAACAGCATTGATCACTTGCACCGTGTACTTTTAATGTAATCTCAACTACAATCCAGGTCATTTGGCTATTTGATGAAGCACAGTGATAACACATTACTCTGTTGTATAAATACACAACGTCTGACATTGTATTCCCATTTGAACTTTGTTGTGCTTTTAAATGGTCAAAAGCATAGTGATAACACATTGGGAAATCAACAAATGTCTTGCTGTCTTTTTGAGAGGGTGAATAAAGGTTGTAATCTCATTGATCAATTTCTCAACCCAATATTACCCACATTTCCATGTTGAAATGACGTGGTGTGCCCATTGAGAAGGGACTTAAGAGGCATGTAAAGTGAACTTGAACTTCCCCTCATAAGCTCAGAAACAAATACCCCCCCCAGTGTCCACAAAGCAGGCATGGATGTGGTCTTACCTCTGTTGAGGTGCATGCCAGACAACAGACCACGGAGGGGAATGCTGTCGTCTCGCTTCTCAAAGTACTTGGACTCCAATCCAGCAGGCTCGCCACTACAAGTAAAAAAAAAAAAAGGCAGTGTCTGAATGAATGGTCCAGAGAATAAAGTAGATTGTCTTGGGCTCTTGCCGATGGTGATGCACCATCCAATAATCCGGGAGCTATTTTAATGTAAAAGTGAGCAGAGAAAACGTTTCTGAACACTTACAAGTTAATTCTGATGCTGAAAGCATACAAACTAAACTAGAAACACACATGGAAGCCCCAGACAGAGAGCTGGACTCACTTCTCTTTGTTGGAGGGCTGAGGGGGATGCTGTGCTGTGGGGCTCCCGTCCCTCACTTCCACAGGAGACATGCCGGGCTTGGTACTCATGGGGTTAAACTGGACCTGCAATTCAGCCCAGGTCAACATAAAGTCAGAATTCAAGCAAACTCCTGAATACAGTTGCAACGAGTTAGGAACCACAACATACAATTGAGTTCAAGCTGCCTTATCATCCCACACCTTATAGAACTGTATTGGTTCTTCCAGGATGAAATTACAGTCAACGTAAGGAAATAGTTAATTATTAGTGTTTAGGTAAATCATCCAAATTGCTATTCATGTTGTGGCCCAAATTCAAGGCTGTGTCGTTGCAAAACCACACCTATTTCAACACATTTCTAAATATAACATTACTTTTCAATTAGAATTCAGAGTAACAAAGGAGAAAAGATGAGCCTGCCTTGGGACCAGGGCCCTGGTTGTGTAGTGAGAAGACGGAGCGGCTGGACAGAGGGAGGGAGGAAAGTTTGGAGTTCAGCGTAGACGTGATGGGGTAGCCCTGTCCGGCCGAGGAGGGAAACACTCGGCTGTCCAACTGAAAACAAAATCAAGCACACATGATTTGAGCTGATCTGATTGTGTGCGCTTTTGCTGGTCGAATCGTAACTTTTTAAAAAAGGTAGACTTGACAATATGTCATCATTCACGACATTGTCGAACATTGCAGATAGAAATACCATGAATAGAGACTACATAATTCCTTTTTATACCGTATTGGTCCGAATATAAGACGGCCTTTTTTCCCCTCGAAATAGGTCCAAAAAAGTCGGGTCGTCTTATATTCGGGGTCTAGTATTCAGAGCGCAGTTTCTCTTCTTCGGCGCTCCCTTTAAATGTCAATACACATTCGCGGGCACAGATGGCGCCAAAAATTCGTTCCGGACGGAGGGAAGAGGCGTCCTTAACAACCAGCCCGTTACCGGTGTTTAAAGATGGAAAGACAGGCTGACCATTTAGAGACAAGTGGCTCAAAAGTGGGCCAGGTCAATAAACAACAGCGGAGGAGCTATGATGCCAATTTCAAAATAATGGTTGTCAATAAGGCAGAGTCATCTAACAACTGCCAAGCTGCCAAGACATTCGGGGTCACTGAGTGTAATGTAAGAAGATGGCGAGCAGAAAAACAACGTCTAAAAGATGCTAACAGTCAGCGAAAATCCTTCCGTGGTCCTCAAAGTGGTCGTTTCATTGAGGTTGACCGGAGGGTTTTTGAATATGTCAGGGAAAAAAGAAGTGAGGGAATGCCCATTACCAGAGCTGTCATCCAGGTTAAGGCCCTGGAAATCGCCAGAGAGCTCAACATCACTGGATTTAAAGCCAGCCTCGGCTGGTGTCGTAGGATGATGCGGCGTAATGGACTGTCACTTAGACGGAGAACGAGTTTGGCCCAACGCCTGCCGTCAGACTTCGGAGAGAAGTCTACTGTGTGAATGGATCCTGCATGCATGGGATGCTATTCCCTCACAGAGCATCATCGATGGCTTTAAAAAATGTTGCATCTCAAATGCATTGGACGGCAGCGAGGACGACGTGCTTTGGGAGGAGCCGGTGGAAGCGGAGCAGCTGGGGAGCGATGACAGCGAGAGCGAACACAGCGGGGCAGAGGACGTGTGTGAGGGATAGAGAGACATCGGAGGAGAAGTTTGGCGAATTTTTGTTAAGTTTAGTTAAATGTGTGGCCTGTATTTTCTCTGTTATTTAAAAATGTTGCTTTATTATTGCTTGATATTAATTTTGAATCATACTGTACATAGTTTGCCTTTGTGTTTAATTCACTGTGTTTTTAATATTGTTATTTTAAAATAAAATGAAGTTCTTTGTTCGGCAAATCTAGTCTGCAAATCTGTTTTTCTAAATGTTTGTGTTGAAAAACGGGGGGTCGTCTTATAATCAGGGTCGTCTTATATTCGGACCAATACGGTACATGTCTGAGGCAAGTTTACAGTACCAGTGAAAAGTTTGGACACACCTACTCATTCAAGGGTTTTATTTTATTTTTTACTATTTTCTACATTGTAGAATAATAGTGAAAACATCAAAACTATGAAATAACACATATGGAATCATGTAGTAACCAAAAAAGTGTTAAAATCTAAACATATTTTATATTTGAGATTCTTCAAATTGCCACCCTTTGCCTTGATGACAGCTCTGCACACTCTTGGCATTCTCTCAACCAGCTTCACCTGGAATGCTTTCCCAACAGTCTTGAAGGAGTTCCCACATATGCTGAGCGCTTGTTGGCTGCTTTTCCTTCACTCTGTCGTCCGACTCATCCCAAACCATCTCAATTGGGTTGAGGTAATAATAATAATAAAATTATGCCATTTAGCAGACACTTTTATCCAAAGAGACTTACAGTCATGTGTGCATACATTTTTACGTATGGGTGGTCCCGGGGATCGAACCCACTACCCTGGCGTAACAAGGGTCGGGGGATTGTGGAGGCCAGGTCATCTGATGCAGCACTCCATCACTCTCCTTATTGGTCAAATAGCCTTTTTACAGCCTGGAGGTGTGCTGGGTCATTGTCCTGTTGAAAAACAAATGATAGTCCCACTAACCCCAAACCAGATGGGATGGCGTATCGCTGCAAAATGCTCTGGTAGCCATGCTGGTTAAGTGTGCCTTAAATTACATGCGGAGATCATCCGTTCACCCACACCATGTCTCACAAAGAGAAAGGACACATTTCCACCAGTCTAATGTCTATTGCTCGTGTTTCTTGGCCCAAGCAGGTCTCTTCTTCTTATTGGTGTCCTTTAGTAGTGGTTTCTTTGCAGCAATTCGACGTGATTCACACAGTCCCCTCTGAACAGTTGATGTTGAGATGTGTCTGTGACTTGAACTGTGAAGCATTTATTATTTCGGCAGCAATTTCTGAGGCTGGTAACTCTAATTAACGTATCCTCTGCAGCAGAGGTAAATCTGGGTCTTCCATTCCTGTGTCAGTCCTCATGAGCCAGTTTCATCATAGCGCTTGATGGTTATTGCGACTTCACTAAGAAACGTTCAAAGTTCTTGACATTTTCCGTATTGACTGACCTTCATGTCTTAAAGTAATGATGGACTGTCGTTTCTCTTTGCTTATTTGAGCTGTTCTTGCCATAATATGGACTTGGTCGTTTACCAAATAGGCCCATCTTCTGTATACCCCCCCTACCTTGTCACAACACAACTCATTGGCTCAAATGCATTAAGAAGGAAAGAAATTCCACAAATTAACTTTTAAGGCGGCACACCTGTTAATTGAAATGCATTCCAGGTGACTAACTTATGAGCTGGTTGAGAGAATGCCAAGAGTGTGCAAAGCTGTCATCAAGGCAAAGGGTGGCTATTTGAAGAATCTCAAAATATAAAATATATTTTGATTTGTTTAACACTTTTTTGGTTACTACATCATTCCATATGTGTTATTTCATTGTTTATATGTCTTCACTGTTATTCTACAATGTAAAAAATTGTCAAAATAAAGAAAAGCCCTTGAATGAGTAGGTGTGTCCAAACTTTGGACTGGTACTGTATATCTGAACGTTCCAAAACGTTGCGCCTGACGCCTGCGTAACGTGTCCCTACTAACAGAAAACAATCCAATTTAAATCTGCCAAATACCAATAGCGGCAGATAGTCTAAGCAGATTCGATTTTTGTTGAAGTCTACAACCAGGAAGTTGCCCTGCCTGTGTATGATGTCATATTGCGGAGTCTGCCTTTAAGAAGCATGCATATAACTCAAATTAACTTTGAAATCGACACATGTATTTAAAGCTGCAATTTAAAACAAACATGCTACCCACTGCAACTAAAAGATATCAAACCAATATCTTACCGTGTACCATGACATGTTTAGTGCTTACCATGTTGTGAGAGGCACTGCCCATCCTCTGTCCAGTTGATGCTGAGAGAGCTGAAGGAGTCTCAAACGTTCCAAGGGTCTCCGGCTTCCTGGATAACTGGTTCTCATTCAGCTGTTTGTTCAGCCACATTATAACTGAAGGATAAAACAAATCCATTGTTGCAGGGAGAAAAAAAAAGGGAAAATACTAAAGGAATACAAATATTAGGTAATCTGACAACAGCCAAGGATAAGTGCAAAATCATGTAAAGTTGTATTTTTTGTGAACCATTTCTTTAAAAGACCTTCCATACCATTCTCGTTTGTTTTCAGCACCTCCCTGCTTTCGTCTAGTTTCTGAACCGTCTCCCCCAACTGCTCCTTCAATTTCGACACCTACAGGGGAAAGGAAATTACAACAAAAAAGATTCATCCAAACTTGATGCCAAGAATTAGGTCAGCGCCCACTACTCCTCAGAACTTGACTTGCACACACACACATATATATAGATATGCATTGGGTCTTTCAGCAGCCATTTCTGCCTGTTTTTGTTGTCCTCAGATTCGTATTTAAGGTAGTGGACACACCCTGTAAAGGAAACACACACCTCCTCGTCTCTATGCTTGAGCTGCTGCTGGGTGTCCTGCAGGTCTCTCTGGGCTTTGTGCAGCTTCTCCTGGGTCTCCTGGAGCACCTTCTCCTGAGACACCATCACAGTGTTCTTCACCTTGATCTTCCCCACCAGGCCCCTCAGCTCTCCCTGCAACTTCTTGATGATGCCGTTGGCCTAGGAAGTAAACACGAGGTAGTGTCAAGACGGTACTTCACCCCCACGCTGAATGTATTTCTTCTCAAAGGGGATGTGATCAGCATCATGACAAAATTGGTATTAATATTTAGACTAAAATAAGTGCATGAGCAGACAAGGACATGTGGATTTTAACTTGACTGGATTGAGACTGTGGCCATGTATTTTCAGACCATGATATGCATAACAAAAAGCCATGATTGGAAATGTAAGTAACCAACCTTTATGAGTTCCTCAGACAGGGATTTCACTGTAGCCTCCAGTTTTCCTATTTGGAGTTGTTTGCTTTCGGCATTTCCTTCCACTGAGTTCTACACACAAACACACAGAATGTCACTGTTTTTACATAATTCATCAATATTAATTTGAACAAATATCCTGGCTTTTCTGATAGTATGCTCTCCATTTGCCCGGGGGACTGACTGCTTACCTTCTGTTGCTGAGTGGCTTCCAGCACTTCCTTGGTGCGGAGGACGAGCTGCTCCTTGTCTTTCATCTCCTGCTCCAGGACTGCAACCCGCGTCTGCAGCTGGTTCACCTGACGCTCCCTCTCGTGACACTCCGTGTCCAGGGTGCCGTTCTCCCTCCGAAGAGACAGGGCCTGCTGCTTCGCTCGCTGAGACTCCTGTTCACACACACACACACACACACACACTTTATTCTTACTTGTTTGTTTAAAATAAATGCACTGTTGGTTAAGGGCTGTAAGTAAGCATTTCACTGTAATGTCTGCACCTGTTGTATTCGGCGCATGTGACCAATAAAATTTGATTTGATTTGATTTGTCAGCAGGTTATTTGGACAACATTGGTGGTCAACATGGTGGCAAGATTTCAATTTCACTATCAAATCAGGAATTCAATATGGATGTCAAAAAAACATGCATGATATGAACCAACAGATACTTATCCTAGGAGTGTTTCAGACAAGTTTAAAATGTCTTCACAAAAGTGGCAGTTTTTGTGACATTTCCCCCACTAAAGGAAGGCCCCTTGCTCCCCCACCCCCACCTCTTCCAGTCCCATTAGTTTGGCTTTGAAGTCGCGGATGGTGGACTCGCTCTTGTATCTCTTCTCAGTCAGGTCCCTGTTGGAGGCCTCCAGCTCGACCAGCCTGCTCTGCAGCTGCTGGGTGCTCTTCGTGTGGGCTCCCTCCAACTCCCGGCGCAGCTGCTCGTTCTGCTGCTGCAGCCTGGTTTGTGTCTGCACAGAGCCAGATGAGAAACATCAAAAGAGAAAAACACTTATTTTGGGGGGGAGAAATCATATATCATAAAGAAACAATGAAATCGGATGTTCTGGGTTCATGTCAATGCTTAAATCATATCAGAAGACCATTTATTTTAGGTCTAGTAGAAAACACATTTTAATTTTTTGGTGTAATTCCCCTTTAATTGCGCATCTGGCCCTTTAATTGTGCTTCTAGCGAGTGAGGAATGTGCTGTCTAATGTGCAGTCTAGCAATGGTTCTGTACCGCTGCTGCTCATTCCATGACAAAGTTAGCAAATAAATAATAGATGCAAATGATATACTTACTCATGATACATTTCTGCCAGGTAAACCTATTTTGCAGTTAACATTTAATTGAGAAGGTTTTTGGGAAAATGTTTCTGTCAACCCGCAAGACGGTTATCACATCAACTGGCCACACACACGCGCACCATACAGACAAGACAGGGGAAATATTTCTGGAAATGAATTGGCAGATAGTGTTAGGTTTGGCTTTTTAAGCGAATAGTGGCTAACCAGGGGTGGAGATAATGTCAATGTTGCGTTGATTAGATAGTAGCTGGGAGCTTGCGGTGTCTACTTGTGAGATTTGTTTATGACAGTTTGCTGTGGAACGTGAAAATTGCATGTACTTTCAGAATTGTTTGGCGAGCTTCTCAGGTCGGCTGCGAGCTATCGCGATCAACCTGTTGGAGACTGTCACGAGAATTTTTATCTCTTAACTAAACTCAAGCTTGAATAATTCCCAGAGGTTGTAATGCTCTGGTTTTAATAATGAATTAAACAAGGTCCACAACCAGCAAGAATAATCTGTATGTTTATTCATGAGAGCTCTGGCCCCAAAACATACACACAGCTTTTTATATCCCTTCACACAAAGGAACTTTGCTCCGCCCACCTTTAGGCGGCCTGTACATTTCCACAGTCTAAGCCCCTCTGTTAGTGGGTTTATAATGATAACCCTAACACAGTCATCATCTGTATTGGAGTGGAACAATTTTAGTCATTTACCATAATTCCTCTATCAGAGACCCCTGTCATATATCAAATAGAGAAAAAAAAAACAATCAAGGTTTTATGTCTTCTGATAACTGGAAAAGCACTTAGACTATTTGAGGCAGTTAACTAAACATCAGACTTATAATATGAGATGTTATTTGATACCTCCAAGGCGTTCTCCCGCTCCGCAGTGAGGTCCTGAGAGTGGCGACTTGACAGAGCGCTTGTTTGGCTGGTCCACTCCGACCGCAGCTTGTCCAGCTCTCTGCTTTTCTCCGACAGAGTCTGTAAGACGTTTATATGAAAGGTGACCGTTTCATCGGGACCCACTTAAGACGTTACTTTTCAAGTGGTTATCACACCTACATTTATAGATGAATCAATCAAGATCAACTAGTGCTTTACCTGTTGCGTGTAGCTGAGCTGCCTGGAGAGATCATCTTCAGTCTTCTTCAGCCTCTGTTCCAACTGCTGCTTCTCCTCCTGACAGATCAAAATGGGGGGATAACTTCAAATACAATGAAGTTTCTCAGACTTTAGTATACTGCAGTCTGTCTGGCCTTACGGAATCGCCCACGGTTCTTCATAGGTCTGCTATCAACCATTCCCAAGACTGAGGTCACTAAGACAACTAGGGGTGGTTTCCTGGACACAGATGAATCCTAGTCCTGGACTAAAACCAACCTCAATGGAAAAACTCCATCAAAAATGTTTTTGTTTTTTTTATCCAGGACTAGGCTAAATCTGTGTCCGGGAAACCACCCCCCTAGTGTTTCTGAGGTAGTAACGGGAGATTCACTGACCTTCACACAGGAGAGACAAACCGCCAGGTACTTCTTGATCTCCACGTCAGTCCCATGTAGCAGCTTCAGAGACAGGTGAGTGAGGTGCTTGAACGCATTGGTCTCCACAACATTGAGGTGGGCAGGGCTGTGGTCTAATACTGGGGATGATGGAGATAACTGGAGCAGAAACCTAGGGAAAGGAGACGTCACATGTCCATGATCTCACAGTCAGTGGAGACGTTCAACGAGCTTAGAGAGAATGGTCTCCTCACCTTGGATTCTCTTTGTCTTGCTCCGAGATACACTGGTTTAGCAGGTCTATAAACTTCTGAGGAAAGGACGCAAAGTCTACCAACAGGCCCTGTTGAACTTTCAAACTGTTGACAGAGAAGACGTAGGATTAGTGTATGCACATTATAGTGGGCACAATGACTTTGAATTGTAAGATACCTTTGAAAATCCTCCTCTGATATGGCAAGGTTGTACAGAAAATAAGGATCGGTGTCATCTGTCAGTCTCACCAGCAGATCCTAGAATGCACAAAGTTGTGTTAGCTACAGTGGCTATGTTACTAACTACTACCTTGAGGGAAGGACTGACATTTGGGAAAAGCAGACCTGATAGGGAATCCTTTCAACAGGGGAAGTACATCGTCAACTAATTTCAATTAAGCAGAATCCAGTCGCTAATGTTTGCAGGTAAGCCCTTGAAAACCATTAAGGTCCATGAACAGCCTAACCCATGCATGCCTCCCCAGAGAGCCACCCTTTTGCAACTTTCACTCCCATTAAACACCCACTATGTGGCTTTAAAGCTTCATTGCTCATTAGGACTGGTGCTTCTCCATGGTGACAGGAAACTTTTGTTGTTGTTGATTTCTGTACAGAGGAAGTCACCCCGCTATGTATGATGATATTGTATTGATAATTATATCTTTAAGTTGGGTATTTATGCATGGCCACGGTAGTAAGCAATGCATTTCGAGATCAATGTACTGGTTTCTGAAACATTGCTCATTCACACTATAGAAAGGAGGGAGGGTGATGATGGGAACAGAATCCAGTCTTGCAAAACACCAACCAAGTAGTCATGGTTGTGAGCGCAACTTACCCTTTTGTGGACTGGATTAGTTGTCAATTGAAGCTCAATGCTGACTCTGATATTTCCTCTCCTGTAATGTAAAGTTAGCAAGAAAGATGCATTCAATGTATTTTAGTCGTAGCATACAACTCCATTGAGATATTTGTTATCATCAAGCGCCATCTGGCGAGGAGTGCCGAAGATGACATGTCAAATATAACTTAACGTTCCTGAACATGCTAGCTAGCTAGCTAGCTAGCTAGCTAGCTAGTTATGTAACGCGTCGTAACACAGCTTGCTGGGTAGTCTGTAGTTAGCTAATCGCTACTGCCAAAACCCGACTATATCAAATTGATGAACTATCTATTTAGACCGCAAGTGTCGATATTGTTTGATATCTAGTTAACGTTAGTTACAGTAGCTAGCTAACATTAATGATGGCTAGTTGGCTAGCTATCAATCGAACTTACCTTTCTTCGCAATCTTTGCATTTCACGTGCACTTGCAATCGCTTGTTGAAAAGTGTTTCTGTCATGATTGTTTCATACTCCAAAAAATGTAGTGTCTAAATTGCAAATACCAAGGTTAGATTTGTATGGCTTTTGTTAAAAAATAGGCACTTCAATTTCGAGTTTGGCGCTTCTCTCCCGCGAATGACCGTTGAGGAAGCGTCCACTTGAGAAAGGCGCGACGGAAGTAACGTCGAAAAAGAATGTGCGCGTTCCAGACCGTCTAGATTGCAATTGAGTGATGGAGCAGCATAAAGTGCTGTTTCACTTGTTGGTCGGTCTTACAGTCAAACTACTACAACACCAAATTACCTACAAGCCACAGCAACTACTGGATATAAATGTGTAAAACATACTCAGTCCTAGAGTTGCAGCCTCGTGAAATGTAGGCCACCTGGAACGCCTCCCCATTCTATGGTATGTAGTTTGATGACGCAGTAACGATACGAAGTTGGAAACATGGAGCTCCCCACCGCGGACGGCGTATCTGCACCTCTGCCTGGAAGATGTGCCTTTTACGTGGAAAAGAAAAACCGATACTGCAAAATGATAGTTGGAAGTGGAAAAGCATATTGTGGGGAACATGCTAACGCGGTAAGTAGAGCAGGACACTACCAAAGCATTCCCAGCCAGGGCTAGCCCCATAAACTTCCCCCTGACCGTGGAGGGTTGTTGTAGGCTAAGTTACTGTTATGGCAACTGAAGATAGCTGACTAAACTCCACAGTGAATGGAGTTTCAGATGAACTCTACCAACGGAGTGGTGCAGAGACCAGGCTTCGTGGAATTAATCTTGGACTACATCGATTCGGCAATAAACTAACAAAATATGGAGGAAGTATATGCCGCGTTCACGTGCTAGTCGGAACCTCAAATGTTCGACTTGCTAACTGAATGAACGCAGCACGTGTATAACTACAAACAATTAGCAAATCAGAAGTTTCCTAGTTTAGACTTTCACGTGAACCAGGCAATAGACAAAAAAAATATGGATAAAGCCATCACCCCATTGTTTCCTATGAGAATGCTCAGTGGCACATTTGATGATCAGGAAGTGTCATTTCAGCATGTCACCGTCTTACAACATGGAGGAGTTTTTGGAAACGTTGCATGTACAGTTTGAGCAACTCTAGGAAGTGATGGTTCGATTCCCACGGGGGGCCAGTATAAAAAATAAATAATGTATGCACTAACTGTAAGTCGTTCTGGATAAGAGCGTCTGCTAAATGACGTAAATGTAATGTAAATGATGTTGCAGGCTAGCTTAGTGCTGCCACCTCTCATGGAGTATCTCAAGTTGAAGGCCGACCAAGGTACTGCAGGCTGCCATTAGCAACAAAATTATCCTTATAACATCGTCTGTATATGATGTTAAAGTAATCGGTTCAAATACATCTGGTGAAATAGAAGCAATTATTGGTAACATGATTGTGTTCTAATTTTATATATCCACGAATATTGCCGACGAAGATCGCCATTTCCCAATTCACTAAAATGGGGGAATCCGGTTTGGAGGAAACAATGCCTGCAGTACCGCGGTCGGCCTTGAACGTGAAATCCTCAATGCGAGGGAGCAGTCGTTCCCCCCTGGATTCGCCCAAGGTCAATACTAAAAAAATGAAACACTTACCTCGTACCTATGTTTGTCCTCTGTGGTTCCTTGGCTTTCTTTATTTTCAGAAATCCGTACCTTTTCAATAAACGTTAATCAAATACTACCACGACTGTTTCCTTGTTGACATTCAATTGGCACATGAGCATGTGCGCTGATTTGCCGTTTTAGAGAAACGGCAATGAACAAACAGTCTGGTTGTATTTGATTAACGTTTATTACAAAATTATGTATTTCAGCAAACAAAGAAAGGCACGCAACTACAGAGGACAAACATAGGTACAAGTTAAACGTTTCATGTTTTTTTAAGTTTTGACCTTGGGCGAATCGATGTAGTCGTAGCTGAAGCCTGGGCTCTGCTCCACTCCTTTGATGTTGATCAGACACTTCATTCTCCGTGGAGTTTAGTCAGCTACTGTGGAGGTTGATGTTTACAATACGAGGAGCAGCTAACTCATGAGATGGGAACAGTAACCAGGCTTCCATCCAACCTTTTTATGCGAGTAAAGTACATGTCTGCAAAAAAAATAAATATGACCGGCCTGATGGAAATATAACATTTTTCAGTAAACTTTCCGAATGTCGACAAAACAATACGCTAAATAAGGGGGATCTTTTTGTGTTGGTAAAATGAATTATGCGAGAATTGTCGGAGGAAACGCTTTTATTCGCAAATATTGATATAATAACATATCGAAGTAAACTTGGAGTCACGTGATGACATGTTGTGTGGTCCTCCCACTACGACTCCTCAGGAAAGCATGCAGTTTATTAGGTTACAGATGAAATACATTATGATGAACTTCACAGGGTGGTGACAGTGCAAGGTGATGAGCTTGATGCTCCTTTCCAATAAATATCGAGGGTCTTATTCTGGTGACATAATCATCGATGCTTGGCTTCCGTTTGATAAATAAAAATAATCTTGCTATTTTGTCCATAATAATCTCATCATGTAGGCTAAACCTGGGCTGTAGCCAACAGCGCGCTGTACTGTATCTGCACGCTTTTGGCTAGAGCGCACATGCTAATACCAGAGAGGGCACACTCGCTATATAACACAACATTTTTTTGTGAGAAAACCATCAGTAGAGTTGAAAATGCGATGGAAACCCATTTAACTTGTATTTATTATTCGGTACATGGACATTTAACCGCAAAATGTATTTTTATGTGCATTACGTCATCACGCAGAGCCTGAAATGGAAACATCTCATGGTTTTATGCTGATTTTAGAATGTTCACATGAAAATCTGTCGCCATTTGGATGTAAACCTAGTTATATAACCCTCACTAAGTTTCATATTGCAACTTCTCGGGTGTGCTTTGTTTAGGAAAAGGACTGTGAGAAAAAAAGAATACCATGTCCTCTGGATCCAAAACAGTGAGTTTGCACTTGGCAGAGACAAAATACAGAGTTTTAATAAGGTGAATGGTACAATTTGAGGAGAACCTCTAAATCTATGATTTCTTCTGTCTTTGTAGCACTGTATTCGAAGACCTTTTAGCAAAACATCTGAAGAAGTGCAACTCCAGAGAGAAACCCAAACCTGTAAGTTGTATATACACAAAAATATGGACACAACATGTAAAGTGTTGGTCCCATGTTTCATGAGCTGAAATAAAAGATCCCAGAGATTTTCCAAACGCACAAAAAGCTTATTTCTCTCAGATTTTGTGCACAAATTTGTTTACATCCCTGTTAGTGAACATTTCTTCTTTGCCAAGATAATGCATCCACCTGACAGGTGTGGCATATGAAGTAGCTGATTAAACGGCATGATCATTACACAGGTGCACCTTGTGCTGGGGACAAAAGGCCACTCTAAAATGTGTAGTTTTGTCACACAACACAATGTCACAGATGTCTCATGTTTTGAGGGAGAGTGCAGTTGGCATGCTGACTGCAGGAATGTCCTCCAGAGCTGTTGCCAGATAATTTGTTTATTTCTCTACCATAAGCTGCCTCCAACGTTGTTTTAGAGAATTTGGCAGTACGTCCAACCGGCCTCACAACCATAGACCACGTGTAACCACACCAGCCCAGGACCTCCACATCCGGCTTCTTCACCTGCGGGATCGTCTGAGATTAATTTCTGCACAAACTGTCAGAAACCGTCTCAGGGAAGCTCATCTGCGTGCTCGTCGTCCTCACCAGGGTCTTGACCTGACTCGAGTTCGACGTCGTAACCGACATCAGTGGGCAAATGCTCACCTTCGATGGCCACTGGCACGCTCGAGAAGTGTTCTTCATGGATGAATCTTGGTTTCAACTGTACCGGGCAGATGGCAGACAGCGTGTATGGCGTCATGTGGGAGAGCAGTTTGCTAATGTCAATGTTGTAAACAGAGTGCCCCATGGTGGCGGTGGGGTTATGGTATGGGCAGACATAAGCTACGGACAACGAACACAATTGCATTTGATTGATGGCAATTTGAATGCACAGATACCGTGACAAGATCCTGAGGCTCATTGTCGTGCCATTCATCTGCCACCATCACCTCATGTTTCAGCATGATAATGCACGGCCCCATGTCGCAAGAATCTGTACACAATTCTTGGAAGCTGAAAATGTCCCAGTTCTTCCATGGCCTGCATACTCACCAGACATGTCACCCATTGAGCATGTTTGGGATGCTCTGGATCGACGTGTACGACAGCGTGTTCCAGTTCCTGCCAATATCCAGCAACTTCACACAGCCATTGAAGAGGAGTGGGACAACATTCCACAGGCCACAATCAACAGCCTGATCAACTCTATGCGAAGAAGATGTGTCGCGCTGCATGAGGCAAATGTTGGTCACACCAGATACTGACCGGTTTTCTGATCCACGGCCCTACCTTTGTTATTAAGGTATCTGTGACCGAAAGATGCGTATCTGTATTCCCAGTCATATGAAATCCCTAGATTAGGGCATATTTAATTTATTTCAATTGATTGAGTCCCTTATATGAACTGTAACTCAGTAAAAAAATGGCATGTTGCGTTTATTTTTTCTTCAGTGTAATTACGAGAATTTATACAGTGAGGGGAAAAAGTATTTGATCCCCTGCTGATTTTATACGTTTGCCCACTGACAAAGAAATGATCAGTCTATAATTTGAATGGTATGTTTATTTGAACAGTGAGAGACAGAATAACAACAAAAATATCCAGAAAAACGCACGTAAAAAATGTTATAAATTGATTTGCATTTTAATGAGGGAAATAAGTATTTGACCCCCTCTCAATCAGAAAGATTTCTGGCTCCCAGGTGTCTTTTATACAGGTAACGAGCTGAGATTAGGAGCACACTCTTAAAGGGAGTGCTCCTAATCTCAGCTTGTTACCTGTATAAAAGACACCTGTCCACAGAAGCAATCAATCAATCAGATTCCAAACTCTCCACCATGGCCAAGACCAAAGAGCTCTCCAATGATGTCAGGGACCTCCCGAGTGGCGCAGTGGTCTAAGGCACTGCATCGCAGTGCTAGCTGTGCCACTAGAGATCCTGGTTCGAATCCAGGCTCTGTCGTAGCCGGCTGTGACCGGGAGACCAATGGGGCGGCGCACAATTGGCCCAGCGTCGTCTAGGGTAGGGGAGGGAATGGCCGGCAGGGATGTAGCTCAGTTGGTAGAGCATGGTGTTTGCAACGCCAGGGTTGTGGGTTCGATTCCCATGGGGGTATAAAAAATAAGATGTAAGTCGCTCTGGATAAGAGCGTCTGCTAAATGACGTAAATGTAATGTAAATGTAAATGTAGGGACAAGATTGTATACCTACACAAGGCTGGAATGGGCTACAAGACCATCGCCAAGCAGCTTGGTGAGAAGGTGACAACAGTTGGTGCGATTATTCGCAAATGGAAGAAACACAAAATAACTGTCAATCTCCCTCAGCCTGGGGCTCCATGCAAGATCTCACCTCGTGGAGTTGCAATGATCATGAGAACGGTGCGGAATCAGCCCATAACTACACAGGAGGATCTTGTCAATGATCTCAAGGCAGCTGGGACCATAGTCACCAAGAAAACAATTGGTAACACACTACGCCGTGAAGGACTGAAATCCTGCAGCGCCTGTAAGGTCCCCCTGCTCAAGAAAGCACATATACACGCCCGTCTGAAGTTTGCCAATGAACATCTGAATGATTCAGAGGAGAACTGGGTGAAAGTGTTGTGGTCAGATGAGACCAAAATTGAGCTCTTTGGCATCAACTCAACTCGCCGTGTTTGGAGGAGGAGGAATGCTGCCTATGACCCCAAGAACACCATCCCCACCGTCAAACATGAAGGTGGAAACATTATGCTTTGGGGGTGTTTTTCTGCTAAGGGGACAGGACAACTTCACCGCATCAAAGGGACGATGGACGGCGCCATGTACCCTCAAATCTTGGGTGAGATCCTCCTTCCCTCAGCCAGGGCATTGAAAATGGGTCGTGGATGGGTATTACAGCATGACGACCCAAAACACACGGCCAAGGCAACAAAGGAGTGGCTCAAGAAGAAGCACATTAAGGTCCTGGAGCGGCCTAGCCAGTCTCCAGACCTTAATCCCATAGAAAATCTGTGGAGGGAGCTGAAGGTTCGAGTTGCCAAACGTCAGCCTCGAAACCTTAATGACTTGGAGAAGATCTGCAAAGAGGAATGGGACAAAATCCCTCCTGAGATGTGTGCAAACCTGGTGGCCAACTACAAGAAACATCTGACCTCTGTGATTGCCAACAAGGGTTTTGCCACCAAGTACTAAGTCATGTTTTGCAGAGGGGTCAAATATTTATTTCCCTCATTAAAATGCAAATAAATTTATAACATTTTTGACATGCGTTTTTCTGGATTTTCTTGTTGTTATTCTGTCTCTCACTGTTCAAATAAACCTACCATTTAAAATTATAGACTGATCATTTCTTTGTCATTGGGCAAACGTACAAAATCAGCAGGGGATCAAATACTTTTGTCCCTCAATGTACCCAGCTATCTCAAAATACATAGGCCTATATGTCCCTGCTACTATCAGCCTACATGTATTAACCTTTCTTTCTCCTATGCAAATGTAGGTGTTCTATGTGCAAGATATTAATGCTGGACCAGCCATTGATGAGGACACCCCCAACGATGAGGTAATGTCAGACGCATACACATTGACGTGAAAGTGAATTCTCAACATTTTGCTAGTGTTGGAAGCTTAGCTGATTTTACCATTCAGAGTCACTAAAGTGGAAGACCCTCTGCAACATTATTTACTAGAAACTGGGTGTATGTCTAATGAGCAGAACCTTAGAAAGATGCTGACATTACCTACAATAGAGACACACCATGATTAAGGCCATACTTACATGATTAACTTTTATTAAGGTACCCTTATCGGATCGCAGTAAAGCAGAGTTGGACCTGCTCATAGAAAAACTGAAGACTGGCGTCAAAGGTAAGCAATACCTAACATCATTCATTGCATTCATTGACATGCTTAACATGATTAATCCAACGTGGTGTTTTTAATGTATGAGCCCCCAATGCTTCTGCAGGGTTCAAATGCAAACATGAAGAAAGAATACAATCTCACCCTGCTCTTCATGAAGCTTTGAATGATCCAAAGAATGGGGACTCTGCGTTCAAACACCTGAAGCAACAGGTACTTTAATTTGAACTCGCATGATTTGAATTTAGTTATATTCATTATCTTTCGATATAAATAAATTTATGATTTGCCTGTTTTAAAAGGCGTCCCTTTTAGGAAACATGGAGGATTTGCACCTGCTTGGACCTAACCGGTGTTTTGTTGAGTTTGGTGCAGGGAAAGGCAAGCTTTCCCACTGGATCCATGTCGCTCTGAAAGCCTATGACGACATCCATTTCCTGCTTGTGGAAAGATCAAGCACTCGTTTTAAAGTATGACACCACCTGTTAGGCTATGTTTTATCTTTCAAACCATTTATACATAAAGTGATTTATTTGGCTGTGTACACATCTTCACTGTTAGGTAATTGTCCCCCCAATTCATTATCTAATTCAGGTAGATGGCAAACACCAAAATGCTGATACAAAATTTGAAAGACTACAAGTGGATATTCAGCACCTTGATTTGCGTAAGTAACTAAATTAAATGCCAAATTTCATTTCAATAATATTTATTCATATAAAACAGTCAATCAGTTATCATATAAGACGTCATCACATATAGGCACCATACCCTGTAAGTGTTTTCTGGAGGTGAAGTGGATTGTACTTTTCAACACAGTGAAAGAGATGTCACGCCCTCTAAAAATCAACGCGATGAGATCACCCTTCAAACATAAGTGGGCAATGACAAATAGCCTGGGAAGCACACTTATATATTATGAAGATTAGAAAGATTTTTACAGCTAAGTGCAGAGTTGATTTAAGAATTGAACAAAGCATTAGCAGGCACGATGAGTTGAGCTTTTCTGAAACCTTTTCCTGTTATTTGCCTTTTAGGTAAAGTTCCTCTCCTCCAAGAAAAGGGACTTCCAGTGGTTGGAGTGGGCAAACACTTGTGTGGCGCAGCAACTGGTAAGACCAGGCACTACATCTCTGAGTACTAGGGCTCACCTGGGGGGAAAGATCTTGTTCTTGAATCTTGAATGGTGTTGAATTTTGAAAGGCAGCATAGAAGTGGTTCCAAATAGAATAGTAATTGATTAATGCATCTTTGATTCACTCCTTGCTCACTAACCTCCACCGCTCTAAATAGACCTTGCTCTTCAATGCCTACTGGGCAGCTCGGAGACTGCGCCCCATGGGATCGAAGGTCAGCCGCCCAGCAAGCGCTCAAAGCTCCAGCAGCAGCCTGGAGAGTCTACAGGAACGGAGCTAGAGCCCATTCCCAGGGCAGCAGGGGAGACTGCTGCCGGCAGGGAGCTGAGGGTGGGTGGGGTGGCCATCGCCTTGTGCTGCCACCACCGCTGTGACTGGAGGCATTATGTAGGCAAGGAGTTCTTCAAGGAGAGAGGACTAGGTGCCTCTGAGTTCGCTGCCTTCCTGCGCATGTCAAGTTGGGCAACCTGTGGCTTGCGACAAGCCAGACAGACCTCCCCACCACAAGGTCAAACTGACCAAACGTTTGAGGAAGAGGAGCACGAGGCGACAGAAGAGGCTGAACTAGACAGCTTGAAAGGGTGAGTATTGGGGTTGACCTTTAGAGACATAAATTGCATCCATGTCGCTTAGTCACTGTAACATAGACTGTGAAGACCTGTCGTCACATTATTGTGTCCGTCATAAACCTTAATTGATTCATAATTTTTTCCCCTGTACTATTAGAGTGTTGAATGCTGAGGACCGTGAACACATAGGACGCCTGTGCAAGCTGCTGATTGACCAGGGCAGGGTTCACTTCCTGCAGCAGAAGGGATTTGACTCCCGCTTACTCTACTACACCAGCACAGACGTTTCTCTAGAAAACGTGTTGCTAACTGCACTTCCCGCCTCACGGTGAAAAGAAATTCCAATGACAGTGCAACCTGTGCTGTGCATGGACAGCACACCTCTCTATTTTAAGCAGTGCTATTTATCTTGATACTTTTCCTTTTTTTTAAGCCCAAAAGGTAAGAAACCTGTTTGCGGTTACAGAAAACATTACACTGGCAACAGAAGAAAACACTTAACACAAGGCAAAAGGCTCAGGACATAGCAGACAAGACTATGGTTGGAGTCAATTCCATTTAAAGTCTATTAATTTTTGTAAATTATTTTGAAAAAATCCTGGAAATTAAGTGGATTTGACCCCAATGTTGGACAAGATACATTTCCCAAAAAGAGAAAGAAATGCTCAAAAGGACATGCTTGACAAGACTAGGCCATCACCACACGGAGGATGAGACGCTGTCGACAACAGACAGAGGACAGGAACCGACAGAGAGGCCAACATGTAGGTCACAGTGACGGTGCAGACTCTGCCACAGCTTCAAGGGTCACATTTAGTTCTGAGGTGTAGTATGACTCCGGTGCTGAAAGACATTTCAAAAGGGCAGTGTCATTAAAGAGCAACTCCAGTAGGGGAAGAAAAAACATCTAAAAAAATGCCAAAACCTCTTGGCACGATTTGTTCCAGGAACAATTAGTAATATCCCCCTCAAATATTCATAGTAGTCAGCAAATGACAATGTGTCTTGGAAGCTAGCTAGCGAGTCAAACAGCACTAGATAGCACCGTTAGCTTTGATACAGTACATAACATTAGCTGGATGAGTTGAGGACTTTTCTCTCACCTCTTGGACTGTGGGTGGTAACATTACCTTGTTTGCCTACTTTATTATTCTGCGTGCATCAAACTGGAATAAACTTTTCAATAAGATGTCAGCTTACCCTGCTATTAGTCAACAGATCACCATACAGTTCAAGTACATATTTGTTGGTACATACGATTTACACGATGCATATTTAGCATGGCGTTAACTCTTTTCCGTGCCTCCTGGCAGTAGACGCGCATGAAATCTCGGCCAAACATCTCTCTGTCATCCTCGTCCTCCTCAGATTTCTTTGGGTCAGCAGGCAGTTCCACTTCATATGTTAGAGGGTTGTCTCGGAAATTCACAAACCTGCAAGTATAGCGAACATGATGAATGAAGATACATTTGTTTCGATATAAAATACATTGTTGGGAATCTTTTGCTAGTTTGAATATAAACCTTTTTTAAATACAATTTATGATTAATTGCTTACGTATTTGTTTACCCGCTTTTATTAGGTTAATCGTTGCCAATGTGGGCCAATACATTTGTTAGTCTACAGTCCACCCATCCCCAAAACAACCCCTAGCTCCCACCTCTAGACATGGCACTCACCTGAGATTGTTCATGTCCTCCATCATTGAGGGAATGTCATGTAGCTTATTGTTGCTAAGCACCAGCGTGTCCAGGCTTCGCATGTAACAGATGTTGTCAGGCAGGAACTCCAGTTCGTTCCTCTGCAGCCACATAGTATGCAGCTTCTCCATTCTGGACATAGCAAGCGCATATGTATGTAGTTTGTCTTTTTATTTCTCATGTATTTCTATCAATATGCTGTGGATGGATATATGGTTATGGTAGATGTGTGTAAGCCTACCTGTGAATGTCATGTGGTAAGCGCTGCAGCCTACCTGTGAATGTCACGTGGTAAGCGCTGCAGCCTACCTGTGAATGTCACGTGGTAAGCGCTGCAGCCTACCTGTGAATGTCATGGGGTAAGCGCTGCAGCCTACCTGTGAATGTCATGTGGTAAGCGCTGCAGCCTACCTGTGAATGTCACGTGGTAAGCGCTGCAGCCTACCTGTGAATGTCACGTGGTAAGCGCTGCAGCCTACCTGTGAATGTCACGTGGTAAGCGCTGCAGCCTACCTGTGAATGTCATGTGGTAAGCGCTGCAGCCTACCTGTGAATGTCACGTGGTAAGCGCTGCAGCCTACCTGTGAATGTCATGTGGTAAGCGCTGCAGCCTACCTGTGAATGTCACGTGGTAAGTGCTGCAGCCTACATGTGAATGTCATGTGGTAAGCGCTGCAGCCTACCTGTGAATGTCATGGGGTAAGCGCTGCAGCCTACCTGTGAATGTCATGTGGTAAGCTCTGCAGCCTACCTGTGAATGTCATGTGGTAAGCTCTGCAGCCGATTTCCACCCATATCCAGCCATTCCAGGGCTGGCAGACTCACCACACTCTCTGGGATCTCTGTGAACTGGTTCATGGAGAGATCCAAGTGGCAAAGCTTCTTCAGGTTGCTTATCTGAGGACAACAGAACGGGAAATTAGCACAGTGAGGGACACGCACATAAATCATCATGTACCTGTGGTCCTCTGTAGCTCAGCTGGTAGAGCACGGCGCTTGTAACGCCAAGGTAGTGGGTTCGATCCCCGGGACCACCCATACACAAAAATGTATGCACGCATGACTGTAAGTCGCTTTGGATAAAAGCGTCTGCTAAATGGCTTATTATTATTATTATTTATTATTACCTGGAAGGTTCTGTTAAAGGAAAATGTCCAGCACCACCCCAACGTCAACATATGTGAAAATTGCGTGTTTTTATGTTTTGTAGTAAAAAAAGATTGAGAAAGATAAGCGTTTCCAATGACATCATCAACCAATTAGTAGGCAATGCCTACTCTCAATTGGTCAAAAATCACACGATGCACAATGATGTAATTGGAAACACTTAGAATAATTTATCTTTTTTTACTACAAAACATAGAAAAGCAATTTTCACACATGTTGATGGTGGGGTGGTGCTGGAGATGATGAAGATGAATATGAAGTTGAAAAATGGTTTAGTTTCCCTTTAACATTAAACCAACACTCATGCCATGTTGGGTACCTCTGAAGGCAGCTCATCAAGGTCCCTGTTCATCGCCAGCTCCAGTTTCTCCAGGTTCTCACAACAGCCCAGCTCCTCTGGAACACTTTGCACTCTATTGTAGCTCACCAGCAGCTCCCTTAGTCTGGTCAGTTTACCTAGAGAGGGAGAGCTACACGATAGGCCATGCATTCTGACATGAAGCACACGTCATCACCCACTGGGCACAGACGTCAATTCAACGTCTATTCCATGTTGGTTCAACATACTTTTAATGAAATGACGTGGAAACAACGTTGATTCAACCAGTGTGTGCCCAGTGGGCAGTGCCTGTGATACATGAATTGAGGGGATGTTACAAGTAACTGGTTTACTGACCAATCTCCTTTGGGATCTCTGTGATGGCATTTCGGGACAGGTCAAGAACAAGCAGATTCTCAAAGCTGGAAATGAAGCGTGGGATTGTTTGTAGTCCAACCCTGTGAAGCTGCCACTCCATGAGCTGAGGAAAGTGAACCAAGGCTCGAGGCAAAGTCTGTCAAAAAAGAGTAGTAGACATAAAAAAAGGTTATCTGGTGCTATGCTTGTTAATTATCCCCAAAAGTGGAGTTTGTTATCAAAATAGAACAGCAAGTGTTTTTTGACACAATCATACGGCATAGAGTGGAAGGTACCTTCCATTCCTCTTTCTCTATCCTTAAAATGACACGTCCTTCCTCTGTCACCACCTTCTCTTTCAGTTTGGCCAAGATAATCCGATCTTCCCAGTTATGTCTCACCCTTTGGCAGAGAAGTACAGCAATAAGTCATAGACAGGTCCAAGGTTTGGGCTCATTCATTTTCAATGAAGCCAATTGGCTTACCCATGGGTATTAAATATTCAAAAAAATGATCAAGGATAAATATCACTCACCTACCTACACCGGCCCTTTGTTCTTGTTGCTTCTGAAGATCTTGTTTCGTTTTCTTAATTCTAGTCTCCCAAAGGGACTTGATAGAGCTGACGGAGCCACTGCACACTGCCACCCCGGTCATGGTGACCCTACACAAACGGTTCAAACACAGCTCCCAAAATAGTCTCAACTCAAAACAGGACTGGAGTCTGGTTGATCACTGCTTCCCTTAATTAGACGGACAGGGCTAGACAAGGACAGATGCAGGAAATTCTCTGCTCCGATTTTTTCACTGCAGAAGGAAACTCACTCATAATGATGATTGATAACATAAGGTTATGTAGCCTATTTTTAATTTGGATCTTCATTATTCTTCCATATCAAGCCAAACTGCACTCTTTCACATAAAATTGACAAAAAGGATGAAATACATCTGTCACCCCAAATAGACTGTAACGTTTGAGGAAGCACTAACACAATTAATGTGTGAGTTCAAAACCTATTGGAGCACAGCTGTAGTAGTCCTGTTGCCGGGCAAACACTGCCAAAATAAATAGTACCTTCTAGATTGGAATAATGTGCATCAAGAAAACCCATGTGATAACTTCCTCTGAAATCTCTTCAATGTATTCCATTGTGTTGACGAAATAGCTTCTTTGCTTTGTAAATCTTGTAACAGAGTAGCAATAGACCTCGTTCCTTGTCTGTCAGTGGTGTTCCTTGATGAAACGTGACCCTAGAGGAGGTCTAATTTTAGTCTGGTAGAACACTAAAAATAGTGGTGGTCACATGCTAAACTTGGCACATGGACTTCTGTCTCCCCTGACAACACATACCTTCAGAAGACGGTAGGAAGAATAGAGTGAAATAGTTTGTGGTGGAAAACCTTCAATCTTCATCCTACTCTGGCCCGCTGGTGATTTTATTTGCTCCCTCGCCATAAAAAAATACTGGGAATTTTCAGCATTAACCTGTACTTCTCTCCCATGCTTTACTTTCAGGTATGGTGACAACTTTTCAGTTCCTATAGATCAGGGGAGTAGAACTCATTCCATGGAGGGCCTAGTGTAGGGTTCCCCAACTGGCGGCCCACAGGGCGAATTTGGCCCGCTGGTGATTTTATTCGAGAATATATGTTTTTTTATTGTTGGAAATAAAAGACTGTAAAAACGCCAGCAAATCTGTGATTTTAATTTGGAAAATATGTTCCTAAGTATTCCCACACATAATAGAGATATGTGATCGCATACATATGTAAGCAAGGTTGGAAATTATTATGTTTCAGTCAAATATTGTATCTGTTTGGGCTTTTTCTGGTCAATTTGCAGTGTACAAATTATTTGCAATTCTGTTCCGGCCCCCTGACCATCCATCTGTTCAAGAAAAAAATCAGACTGCGGCTGAATCTACACTGAACAAAAATATAAACGCAACATTTAAAGTGTTGGTTTCATGAGCTGAATTTCAGAAATGTTCCATACGCACAAAAAGTGTATTTCTCTCAAATGTTGTGCACAAATTTGTTTACATCCCTGTTAGAGAGCATTTATCCTTTGCCAAGATAATCCATCCACCTGACAGGTGTGGCATATCAAGAAGTTGACTAAACAGCATGATCATTACGTAGGTGCACCTTGTGCTGGGGACAATAAAAGGCCACTCTAAAATGTGTAGATTTGTCACACAACACAATGCCACAGTTGTCTCAAGCGTGCAATTTGCATACTGACTGCAGGAATGTCCACCAGAGCTGTTGCCAGAGAAATGAATTTTCATTTCTCTACCATAAGCCGCCTCCAACGTCATTTTATTGAATTCGGCAGTACGTCCAACCTGCCTCACGACCGCAGACCACGTGTAACCATGCCAGCCCAGGACCTCCACATCCGGCTTCTTCACATTTTACATTTTAGTCATTTAGCAGACGCTCTTATCCAGAGCGACTTACAGTTAGTGAGTGCATACATTATTTATTTTTTATTTTTTCCCCCCGTGGGAATCGAACCCACAACCCTGGCGTTGCAAACGCCATGCTCTACCAACTGAGCTACATCCCTGCCGGCCCTTCCCTCCCCTACACTGGACGACGCTGGGCCAATTGTGCGCCGCCCCATGGGTCTCCCGGTCGCGGCCGGCTACGACAGAGGATCTCTAGTGGCACAGCTAGCACTGCGATGCAGTGCCTTAGACCACTGCGCCACTCAGGAGATTCACCTGGGGGATCGTCTGAGGGGGGGTGCTGCTGAGGAGAATTTCTGTCTAATAAAGCCCTTTTGTTGGGATAAACTCATTCTGATTGGCTGGGCCTGGCTCCCCAATGCCCTCCCAGGCCCAAGCCCTTGCCCAGTCATGTGAAATCCATAGATTAGGGTCTAATGCATTTATTTCAATTGACGGATTTCCTTATATGCACTGTAACACAGTAAAATCTTTGAAATTGTTGCGTTTATATTTTTGTTCAGTATAGTTGATGATCCCTGGCCTTTCAATTAAGACCTAGGGCTCTATTCAATCTGTATTGATGAAACGTTACAGATTGCACGCTAGATATTAAGGTAATTTCCTAATTTAGCAGACATACATAGCTGTAGATTGATTAGGAAAACAATTTAATCCATTTTAGAATTAGGCTGTAACAATGTGGAAAAAGTAAAGGGGTCTGAATACTTTCCAAATGCATAGTATGCAGCGTTTACTGTGAATGCAGTCTCTGCTGACGCTGGAACACTGTCTTTAAATTTCAATCACGCTGTAATGCTGAATTTCCACAATATGGATTAAATAGATCCCCTAGACAAACAGGTGAGGGGAGTTCCTTACTAATCAGTGACCTTAATTCATCAATCAAGTACAAGGGAGGAGCGAAAACCCGCAGACCCTCGGCCCTCCGTGGAATGAGTTTGACACGTGATATAAATGAAAGGCTTTATTTTGCCAACATAGTGAGCTTCAGAATTATTGGGGAACATATAATGCACAACACAAGAACAAAGCAAATCTTAAACTTGTTTTCAGGATCCACACTATCAGAAAGAACAGTGGTTGTCAAGTCAGTCTGGCATTTCTCCCGTCCCTTCAAATAATACAATATCTCTAAAGTAGAGAGACCACAGTACACATTCCCAGAAATCCTACACTGTGTTCACTTCCACCCATAATGTATTGTTTTAAAAAGGAACGTATAAAGTTATCAGACAGCAAGAAAAGCAGTTACAACATTCTAGAAAAGCAGCAACTGTGTAACATATACATTTATCAAACTAACAATTGTGGAACTATTGTAGGAGCTTTCTGTCCATTATTATCATAGCTGATCTGATATGTACACACATAAGTGCATGTTGTGCGATGATGCTTTTCAAGGGGAATCACTAAACCCCACATTCTTTGAAAATAGCTTTCTAGTGTTGATGAGGGAATGTGTGGGGCTATAAAAAAAAGAAAAAAGGCCATGCACCTTTAAGGTTATTCCCTGGTTTCGGCACCAATACCCTTAAAAGGTGCAGGGCCTTTTTTTACAGGGCCATACAGTATTTCAGAAATACAGCAGGTTTACTAAAGATCTGTTTTCCAACATTCAGCTCTTCAGGAAAGAGCGCTACTGTTCATAACCATCCTGTCAGTAAGGCAACCAGAAAACAGAAATAAAACTAAGGCCACACACAAAGATAAAAACAGCCTGCAACTAGATATTAGTTTCACAACGTCGAGTACTAGGTAACTTGTAGTGTCCGTGGCATGTGCAGCCATCCATATTCTGAGGAAGAAAGATTTTTGAAGGCCAAGGGGGCGGGAGCAGTAACACCCAGTCAATGTGACTACCCAGAGAGTCAGAGTACAGTAGACCATCTTCACATAATCATGGTGACTGGTTTTGCATTGCTGGGCTTGCATCCAGAGTAGGCCGTCCAGGGTACCGCAGGCTCATTTTAGGTCCAGGACCATTGATGCCGGGTTCTCCAGGTAGTCCCTCCACAGGTTGGAGAACCGCGCCATGGTGGCCCCGTCGATGATCCGGTGGTCTGCCGACCAGCTGACGTTCATTATGTGAGCTTTCACCACCTCATCCCTCGAGTTAAACCTCGGCAGGACCTGGAAGCGGCATGAACATGTCAGGAGACCATTATTGATAAAGCAATCAAGACATCCATAACCGCTAAATAGATATAATGTAAGTACCGAGAGATTCATGAGGCTCAATCAGGCGTCTGTATCGTGTTGCCACCTCCCAGTCAGCCGGACACATGCCCACAGAGCTAAGAACCATCACCAACACTCAGCTCCCATTATCAGCAGAGGTCCGTACCCCTGTGCTTCTCACCATAGCTATCATGGACAACATAGCTGATAGTCATTTAGGATTCACAAACCTGGATCTTTCCCAGAGCTCCAATCGCCACCTCAGGAGGCAAAATCACTGGCTTTGCATACGTGCCTCCAATCTGATTCAAGGGAATACACAAATACATGACATGTAAAGACTGAACAAGCGGCCCAAGCAAGCATAGGAAACTAATAATGCAGTAGCTAGCTGTCAATTACTATTCAAGTTAGCATTACTAGATGGCTACCAAAGGCCAACCTGGCTTTTAATTATGAAAACATCAATACATTATCGGTAACACAAGCTTGAAAAAAAAATCTGTTAAATTTATCAGTATTACTTATCAAGCTCAACCTCCCAGCTTTAGCATTAGTTTCTCCCAAGGCCCCCAAACCCCACCCCCAGCTCACCGAGCCGATGTTGGAGAGGGTGAAGGTGCCTCCTGTGAGGTCGGCCGTGCCCAGCTGGCCCGTGGCGCCCAGGTTCTGCATACGGTTGAGCTCCACGGCGATCTCAAACACACTCAGCATCTGCACATTCTTCACATTGGGTACCAGCAGACCCTGGCTCGTGTCCATGGCCAGGCCAATGTTGTGGGACGCCTGGTGGGGACGGAGACAAAGCAGTACAAGTCACACCCAGTTTGGGTTCTCAATCATTTAGACGAGAGGATCTGAGAAGTTTCAACTCTCTCCATGTTCATGTTAATGATTCATTATATTTCTACCGTCCAGAATTCTGCTTGCCATGAGCAAGCACAAACACCCGAGTTATTTGAATATTTTGATGTATCAATCAATCGCATTTATTCATAAAGCCCTTTTTACAAAGTGCTATACAGAAACCCAGCCTAAAACCCCAAACAGCAAGCAATGCAGATGTAGAAGCACGGTGGCTAGGAAAAACTCCCTAGAAAGGCAGGCACCTAGGAAGAAACCTAGAGCGGAACCAGGCTCTGAGGGGTGGCCAGTTCTCTTCTGGCTGTGCCAGGTGGAGATCATTGTCTATAATAACACTGCAATATCTAGATCTGGGGGACCTAGGCACGGGAGATGTACAAACTATTGTCCCCCAACACCATCTCCCTTTCCGGCAGCCTTACCTTGTAGGTGATGTTCTGAACAGCCTCATCCACCGAGGCGTTGAGGACGGGGAAATGGAGTAGGCCAAGAGAAGCAGCCTGCTCAAACAGAGAAGATCATTATTATTATCACCACAGCAAGCAGACTATTTCTCCAAATCCTCCAACATAGTCCTTTTGGTATGACATGATGCATCCCACTACGTCATGAGACTTATGACACCCGTTGTAGTGAGGTTGCTCTTCAGGATGTTATATCACTTTAGTCATAACAGAAGCCATTTAATTGGTCATAACTATAATGTAATTTGGCATGAGTGGTCAAATGGACATGAGCTTATAACACTCATTTCAATGTCATAACAAGCATGTCAAATAAAGTGTTACAGTGCATTTTGACAATCGTGCCACTTTGACACCCAAAATGTCACTTCACAACATCATTATATCATGTCAGGAGTCAAAGGTCACCTTGATGAAGAAGGGCATGTAGCTGAGCTTGACCCCACGAGCCTCTGACAGGCCCTTCAGCTCCTTGCGCAGCTGTACCAGCCTGCTCAGGTTCACCTCATCACAGTATCCAAAGTGGGGGATTTTCAAGGCTGCAGTCATGGTCTTCACCATCGCTTTGTGGAAACCTGGTCGTTCCGAGGAATACATTGGATAAAAGGGATATGTTTTAATGAAAGAGCAACCCATCACCCATAGTGATTATTCTCTGAATCAGAGATGTATCCCAGAAAGCAAATACATTTATTGGAAGCATTAACCATCTCTGTAACGCTGCCTCTACCTTTCAGGGGCTCAGTGCTGTCCGTGCCCGAGAAGACGGGCCTGGAGATTGCAGGGAGCGGGACACTTGGTGGGAGCTTTGCCTTGGGCTTGGCGGCCGGAGAGGGGGCGGATGCTGCGGGAGGGGGGGGCTGGATCTCGTGGAATGGGGTCAAGGGTAAGATGGCCCCTGTCTGTTTTGCCAGGAAGTTGAGGATGTCCTCTTTGAGGATCCGTCCGTCTCTCCCGGTTCCGACCACTTCACTCAGCTTGATCTGAAAAGGAGTAATGGGGACAGACAGACAGGTGGACATGATGTAAAGGAATAATGGGGACAGACAGACAGGTGGACATGATGTAAAGGAATAATGGGGACAGACAGACAGGTGGACATGATGTAAAGGAATAATGGGGACAGACAGACAGGTGGACATGATGTAAAGGAATAATGGGGAGTGGCAATGAGGTAAAAGGACAGACAGGTAGACATTAGTGATGGGGGAAATAATACATTTACATATCGCAATGTTATTTTGGACGATATATAGATTTTTTTTTACTGTAGATAGCGTTAGCTAGCGCTAGTCAGCTGTACCTGCACCAAAACGCCGGATATGTTTTTGTTTGTATTTTACCCCCTTTCTCTCCCCAATTTCACTGCAACTCCCCAACGGGCTCGGGAGGCGAAGGTTGAGTCATGCGTCCTCCGAAACATGACCCACCAAACCGCGCTTCTGAACACCCGCCCGCTTAACCCGGAAGCCAGCCGCACCAATGTGTCAGAAGAAACACTGTTCAACTGACGACCGAGGTCAGCCTGCAGGCGCCCGGCCCGCCACAAGGAGTGGCTAGAGCGCGACGAGCCAAGTAAAGCCCCCCCGGCCAAACCCTCCCCAAACCCGGACGACACTGGGCCAATTGTGCGCCGCCCTATGGGACTCCCGATCACGGCCGGTTGTGATACAGCCCAGGATCGAACCCGGGTCTGTAGTGACGCCTCTAGCACTGCGATGCAGTGCCTTAGACCGCTGCGCCACTCGGGACGCAACGCCCAACACCGGTATTTTTCATCCTATAACTTGTTTTCCATCTTCTTTTTAAATAGTGAGCCACCATGTTTTCAGCACTTATTTTGTCGACTCATTTTCTCATGCTCTCTAGTCTCTCTGTAGTAGACACAGTGAGCAATATGTTTGGAACATCAAATCGCAATATCGAATCGCAATACATATCGTATCGGCACCTAAGTGTCGTGAGAATATCGTATTGTGAGGTTCCTGGCAATTCCCAGCCCTAGTGGACATCCACAAAACCAATTAGTTCTCTAGGAGGAGCGTGGGCACCACTGGTTTAAAGGGGCCGTGTGCTGCTATACTTGTGTTAACGGTTTGTGTGTGTTTTTTAATAACTCACATTGTTCTCCATAGCTAAACGACGGACAGCAGGGGTGGCCTGGGTCTTGTGTCCCTTGATTTCCTGGTGTGTGTGCTCATCGTGTGACATCGCCGGGGTCTCCACAACATCCTCCTCATGGGCCACCTCTGAAAGATCGACCATGAAGTCACCATCACCATCTTCCAACTGGAGTCAATGTTGTTTTTGGACTTCCAAAATGTTTTTTTTATGATGAACGGTAATATAAACGGTCAAGGAAACAGCTTCAAGGTTTCCAGTTCCAACTGTTCTAAAAATGTTCACTGTCAGCAACTTCATACATAAGAAGTTGGGACATTCCCATTACTCTAGTGTTGGTGCCTTGACGGCCTACCTACCCGGACCGGACTCCGTCTCGATATCCACCAGCGGTGTGCCCACTAAGGCTGTAGCATCCACCTCATAGTACAGCTTTTTAATGACACCATCATAGCGACTTGTGATGGTGACAGATGCCTTGTCACTCTGTACCTCACAGATGCTGTCAAACTGGGACACCTTGTCTCCCTCCTTTACATACCTATGGGAACAGAAAGAGACATTGAACCTAAACAAAATATGTATCTCGTAGCAGCAATGCTCTGTAATCATTAAACTTGTGTGCCCTCTAGTGGCAACGCTTATAAAAACCTAATTCATAAAGCGGTGCTCACATCGGTGTACCATATTTTCAAAACATACCATTCCTTCACCGTCACCTCCATGATGCCCTCGCCAATATCTGATAGTTTGAATGGCAGAATTAGTCCTGGTGTGACTGTAAAGAAGAATAAATGATAATTAAAACTACACATTCATTCTTTAGCCTATTACTTCCACATAGCCTTAGGTATATGACATCTGTTGTAATATAACTACATTCTTTCAAAGAAAAATATAATATTTTGTAACATAATTTGAACCTTTAAGATTGTTTGTTTACAGCCTGTGCGGCAGGTAGCTTAGTGGTTAAGAGCGTTGTGAAAGTAACCGAAAGGTCGCTGGTTCTAATCCCCGAGCCAACTAGGTGAAAAATGTGCCCTTGAGCAAGGCACTTAGCCCTAATTGCTCTTGTACATCGCTCTGGATAAGAGCGTCTGCTAAATTACGTTGATGTAAATGTGTACGCTGTCAACAGCGTTCTTCCTCATTGGGCTAGTTCGTTTTGCATGGCCTGGTGCCCCGGGTGGGTTGAGATTTAACTTAGGGAACAATGGAATGGTCAAAAAATTACAAACCCACCGGCACCGGGCCATGCAAAACGAACACGCCTTAGTTGGAATATACTGTTTGTGCAGAAGCCTACTCACCATAACTGGTGTGAAAAAACCTAGCGCTGCACAGCTGCGGGATGACGACAGAGTGGGGATGGAGGGTGTAGCCTGGTCGGCCAGTTTGGACCCTGGAACAGCAACGCTTGTGCCGATGTTCCAAAATCTGCGATGATAAACGCTGACAATAAATAGAGCCATGCCATGACCATTCATTTGATGGGGTCGTGTTTGGTCTGGGCACTAGCTGGCTAATTCAAAACACAGCATCTGAAGTTATTATATAGCATGATTGCTGGGTAGCTACCAAAAGTTTACTAGATACACAGCAAATTTAGTTATCTATTATCTAACATCCAACAAAGTGAAATCGTCAATCCCAAAATGTTGTAGCCATTCATGGATAAATTGTTTATCTAGATAGGTAACTGGAAACTTTTGTTGCAAAGACATTGTAACCGAGGGTTGACATTGGCATTCAAGTTCAATTCTGTCATACACATCGTCAACAGTTTGAGTCAATTAGCTGGCTAGCTAGATAGTTTGGCTAGTAGTAGCGAGCAGATAGCAATTTTTCGTCAATACAACACGATTTTTTTTATTTAAATCCCACTGTAATGTAGACTAGCTAGCTAGTTAGTTAACTAACGTTAGCCATTCAGCTTCGTAGTTTGTTTGCTAGTCTGGCTAGCAGCTGCATGGGTAAAGTATCTAGATTGATGTACATTGGCAGTTTTTCTAAATGTATGATCCTTGTGCATCATCAACTATTTTGCAAAGCTTTCACTTGGGGATTAACATTTGGGAAAAACTCAAACAAACATACCAAACGTCTCATAAATGTCAATGAGCCTCTAGTAAGTGCCGCCATCTTTGTCCCGTCCGGATCTGACGAACAATGCACACCCCCTTTCAATGGCCAATCAGAGATCAGTCACAAAAAATGCAGCATTTTTTATTTTTTTTAACTAGGCAAGTCAGTTAAGAACAAATTCCTATTTACAATGACGGCCTACAACGGCCAAACCCGGACGAAGCAGGTCCAATTGTGCGCCGCCCTATGGGACTCCCAATCACAGCCAGATTGCGATACAGCCTGGAATCGAACCAGGGGGTCTGTAGTGAAATGCAGTGTCTTAGACCGCTGCGCCACTCGGGAGTCCAAGCATAAAAGGGATAGTCCACTACTAATAGAAAAACAAGTTGGTTTTGACTGGACTAGTGGTCCACTAGTATAATAACTCATTTGATGTTCCAAGGAGTCTAACGCGCGCGCAAGTCAGAGGGTTTTCTCCGAACAAACCCCGCGCGCCGGCTGAGGTGGGATCCTGGCCCCGCTTGGCTGTTGATTAACTAAGAAAGTTTCTTAACACTTTTTTTTTAGGGGATGTTAATAACACATTCATTATCCATAACACATATGCAGTACAACCAAAGCTATTTATAACAAACCCAAGATAGTTAATCTGTGTCGTTTACAGTGGGAGCAAATTAATCATAGTGGGCAGAACAAGCAAGGAGGTGGGCAAAGCCAAGCATGAGCTAGCGAGATCCTATTGGTGCGTTGTGACATATATTTGCATATCCGTAGGGGAACGCCTCCTCTGTAAAATGCGCGTGTGCACAAACTCAGACCTTGCACTCCTTCTAAACAACAACAATTTTTTTTTTCCGGCAAAGCGTCGTCTATCAAACTTAGTGCACTGTGTTCGGAACATAAATGTGTTTATTGAGCTAAATAACCTGCGACTGGACTGCCTCTCACTACCATATTTGGTGGTGAGAAAACGTTCTAAACAGACGCTTCAGCCAAAGACTTTTACAACTAAACCCAGATAGATCACAGCCTGTCGTTTCCAATGGGAACAAATTAGTCATAGTGGGCAGAAGCAATGAGGTGGGCAGAACCAAGCACGTGCTAGAAAGATCCTATTGGCGTGTTCTAGCAAGCATCTGCATATTTCCGTTAAGGAACGCCTACTATGTGAAGTGCGACTGTGCAATAACTCAATTCGCCTCGGCATCCTTCTAAAAAAGCGGATTTTAAAACACTTTTGCAAAGGGTAAAGTCTACTAAACTTAGTCCACTCTGTTCATAACAGATTCTAGTTTTGAGAACAGAAAACTGTATTGAAATCAAATGTTTCATCAATGAGAAAATTTGCAGAAATCAATTTCTGCAATAATGATCAAATATTGTACAATCCAGGTATGCAAAGCTCTTACCCAAGAGAGACTTACCCAAAAACACTCACAGCTGTCATTTCTGCCAAAGGTGATTCTAACATGTATTGACTCAGGGGGTTGAATACTTATCTAATCAAGTTTAATAGTATATAGTATAATATTTCTTCAATTTAAGACATTACAGAGTATTGTGTGTGGATCGTTAACAAAAAAGGACAATTACATTATTTTTAATCCCACTTTGTAACATAACAAAATGTGTAAAATGTCAAGGGGTGTGAATACTTTCTAGAGGCACTGTAACTGTGAATTAGCAGGGATCTAAGGTGACCATTACAATTAGAGTATGCTAGCTAACTCGCTCTTACAGGAATAACATACAAAAACACATCCTACGATAACTCCAATATCTAACAGGTACCGTACACACACACACACACACACACACACACACACACACACAAACACAAATATATACACTGCATTCGGAAAGTATTCAGACCCCTTTACTTTTTACACATTTGTTACGTTACAGCCTTATTCTAAAATTTATTCAATTGTTTTTTCCCCCTCATAAATCTACACACAACACCCCATAATGACAAAGCAAAAACTGTTTTTTAGAAATAATAATATCACATTTACGTAAGTATTCAGACCCTTTACTCAGTACTTTGTTGAAGCACCTTTGGCAGCGATTACAGCCTCAAGTCTTCTTGGGTATGATGCTACAAGCTTGGCACACCTGTATTTGGGGAGTTTCTCCCATTCTTCTCTGCAGATCCTCTCAAGCTCTGTCAGGTTGGATGGGGAGTGTCGCTGCACAGCTATTTTCAGGTCTCTCCAGAGATGTTCGATCGGGTTTAAGTCCGGGCTCTGGCTGGGCCACTCAAGGACATTCAGAGACTTGTGCCGAAGCCACTCCTGTATTGTCTTGGCTGTTTGCCTAGGGTCGTTGTCCTGTTGGAAGGTGAACCTTCGCCTCAGTCAGAGGTCCTGAGTGCTCTGGAGCAGATTTCCATCAAGAATCTCTCTGTACTTTGCTCTGTTCATCTTTCTCTCGATCCTGACTAGTCTCCCAGTACCTGCCGCTGAATAACTTCCCCACAGCATGATGCTGCCACCACCATGCTTCACCGTAGAGATGGCGCCAGGTTTCCTCCAGATGTGACATTTGGCATTCAGGCCAAAGAGTTCAATCTTGGTTTCATCAGACTATAGAATCTTGTTTCTCATGGTCTGAGAGTCCTTTAGGTGCCTTTTGGCAAACTCCAAGCGGGCTGTCATGTAACTTTTACTGAGGAGTAGCTTCCGTCTGGCAACTCTGCAAGTGCTGCAGAGATGGTTGTCCTTCTAGAAGGTTCTCCCCTCTCCACAGAAGAACTCTGGAGCTCTGTCAGAGTGACCATCGGGTTCTGATTGCTCAGTTTGGCCAGCTCTAGGAAGAGTCTTGGTGGTTCCAAACTAATTCCATTTAAGAATGATTTTGGTAACTGCAGAAATGTTTTGGTAACTTTTCCCAGATCTGTGCTTCGACACAATCCTGTCTCGGAGCTCTACGGACAATTCCTTCGACCTTGTGGCTTGGTTTTTGCTCTGACATGCACTGTCAACTGTGGGACCTTATATAGACAGGTGTGTGCCTTTCCAAATCATGTCCAATCAATTGAATTTACCACAGCTGGACTCCAATCAAGTTGTAGAAACATCTCAAGGATGATCAATGGAAACAGGATGCACCTGAGCTCAATTTCGAGCCTCATAGCAAAGGGTCTGAATACTTATGTAAATAAGGTATTTCCGTTTTTTTATTTTAATAAATGTGCTAAAATTTATAAAAACCTGTTTTCGCTTTGTAATTATGAGGTATTGTGTGTAGATTGATGAGGATTAAAAAAAATCCAGGCTGTAACATAACAAAATGTGGAAAAAGGGAAGGGGTCTTAATACTTTCCGAATGCACTGTATATACACTGAGTATACAAAACATTAAGAACACCTCTTTCCAAGACATAGACTGACCAGGTGAATCCAGGTGAAAGCTACGATCCCTTATTGATGTCACTTGTGAAATCCACTTCAATTAGTGTAGATGAAGGGGAGGAGACAGGTTAAAGGAGGATTTTTAAGCCTTAAGACAATTGAGACAGATCCTTGTGACAAGGGGCCATGCAATGCTGAAACATGAGGGGATGGCGGCGGATGAATGGCACGACAATGGGCCTCCGGATCTCGTCACGGTATCTCTGTGCATTCAAATTGCCATCGATAAAATCAAATTGTGTTTGTTGTCCGTAGCTTATGCCTGCCCATACCATGACCCTACCGCCACAATGGGGCACTCTGTTCACATCAGCAATCCACTCGCCCACACAATGCCATACACGTGGTCTGCGGTTGTGAGGCCGGTTGGACTTAATGCCACATTTTCTAAAATGACGTTGGAGATGGCTTATGGTAGAGAAATGAACATTACATTTTCTGGCAACAACTCTGGTGGACATTTCTGCAGTCAGCATGCCAATTTCACGCTCGCTCAAAACTTGAGACATCTGTGGCATTGTGTTGTGTGACAAAACTGAGCATGGTGTTGCCTTTTATTGTCCCCAGCACAATGTGCACCTGTGTAATGGTCATGCTGTTTAATCAGCTTCTTGATATGCCACACCTGTCAGGTGGATGGATTGTCTTGTCAAAGTAGAAATGCTAACTAACAGGGATGTAAACACATTTGTGCACAAAATTTGAGAGAAATAAGCTTTTTGTACGCATGGACAATTTCTGGCCTCTTTTATTTCAGCTGATGAAACATGGGACTAACACTATCTACATCTTGTGTTTATGTTTTTGTTCAGTGTATATACATCAGGACATGTACATAGTGAACTCGTACACATTGTAAATATGAAAATAGAATATAGTATTTCAGAGCGTGACCTACCGCTTGCATGTCAATATCAGACTCTGAAGAATTTACGTTCGCGATCTTCCCCTATCTGCAAACGTAACCAATGGCATAACACCTTATTGATATTTAAATTCAATCAACCAATAGAAATACATAAATATTGAATGTTGAATGACATTTATTCAGTGTCAAGTGGAAACATAACCAATGTGTTATGTATGGTTTATGAATGCGTCATGTATGGGTTATGTATGGGTTATGAATGTGATATTTATAGGTTATGAATGGGTTATGTATGGGTTTTGTATGGGTTATATATTAGTTATGAATGTGTCATGTATGGGTTATGGATGTGTTATGTATGGGTTATTAATGTGTTATGTATGAGTTATGAATGTGTTATGTATGAGTTATGAATGTGTTATACATATTAAAACTGGGAAACAATCATACAATGGGTCAAAGGGGCAAAAACCTGGCTCGTCTGATTCCAATACGTATATGCTACTTGCTACTAGCCACAATGCCAATAACAATAGCAATATAATGTACCTATGTGGCAGTGGGTAGACTCAGCAATGTGACGTAGATGCAGAAAGTAAAAAGTGGGTCAATTTCCTTCAACAAATAAGAGCGTTGAAGCTCGAGGCTCAACTTCTCCGCTGTTTTAGTCCGGTGGCTATCACGCTGTAACAGCGTGAAGCGAACCCGTGCACTTGCGCAGATACTGTGTGTGTGACTGTGTGAGAGCGAAGTCTTGCATCTCGCTCATCTCAATATCTGCTGTGTTGCTCGTTGAAATGTCAAGCTGAGTCTAACTTTAATGCGCTCTCGCTCTCTTTCACACAAACACACACACACACACACACACACACATTATCTCACTGTAATACATATTTAAGGGATAGTTCACCCAAATTTCAAAATGACATGGGTTTCCTTACCTTTAAAGCAGTTTATATGGACAAGGTATGACAGCAATTCATGCTTTGGTTTTGTTTACCTGAACACTGTTTCAAATTTACATTCACATTTACATTTTCGTAATTTAGCAGACACTCTTATCCAGAGCGACTTACAAATTTGGTGCATTCACCTTATGATAGCCAGTGGGACAACCACTTTACAATTTTTTTTTTTTTTTTTTTTTTGGGGGGGTGGGGTAAGGGGGGGGGGGGTAGAAGGATTACTTTATCCTATTCCTTAAAGAGGTGGGGTTTGTACGTTTTTGGCATTTGTGGCACAAATCCAATGCAAGTCAATGGTACTTATATTAGCATGTTCACGCTTCATGTCCAAATCATATATAAGTAACTTCAAAGAATTTAGGATGATTTGGTCATGTAGCACGAAAATGCTAAATAACTAGGGTAAGGAAACCAATGTCATTTTGTAATTTCGGTGAACCACCGATTTAATGCCTATGCATTAGTTTATTGTTATGATTTCTCATAATTATTATATGATTTTGTTAGTAGTTTTTTTTCTAGGCCTTTCCCACTACTCTTCCAAATTTGAACGGGGAGGGGGTGAGTCATTTGGTTGCTTGCTGATCACAATTGCGCATGTGCAAACAATCAACATAATCAAGAGTAGCAGCTTTAATGCTGAGCGACATTTCATGGAAAAATGTGAATAACACGTTAACATCGCAGTTAAAATACAACCCGTTTTTTCGTGTCGTTGTGGGATTTAATTTTTTTTTCTCTCGAAGTAATAAGAAATTGCTTTCATTGATAACTACCGCACTGCGCAGTGACGGTTGGGGGAAGTTCTCAATTGGAGTTGCTGTCCCAGACGCCGGCGGAGTGTCTGCTACAACAAGCGCTGTAAAAAACTACTTCAGAGCAGACCATCCACATTTGCGTGTTTTCACATCTTTAAAGACAGACATCATCAATTTCTTATAGTGGGGAAGTAATTGAAAAGCATAAATATTTTTCTTCTTGTTTCAAAAATGGCCGCAGCAATGGTGGAAATGGACGGAAGTATAATGGAGGGTGTGAGTATTTCACACGATTAAAATACACTTTCTACTACATATTTTATCAACATGACTTGACATTGAACTTAGAATATGTCTTTACTGTGTATATTATGTTTTGCCCTCTTTCAGGGCGGGCAAATTTTGAGAGTATCTGCCGCACTGAGTTGCATCAACGGCGCATCCATCAGAATAAACAAAATTCGCGCAGGTAGAAGTACACCAGGATTAAGGTATTAATTTCATAACTCTATGTCTTGATATTATTGAGTATGTAGCTAGCTAGATCACAACAAAAGCCACATGTCATCCTACTAATAAAATAAAGCTTCATTCCAGTTGCAGTCTATAGCCCTGGGGCAATCCCCGGCGTCCCCAGACAGAAGTTTAGTGAATCAGAAAACAAAGCAAAGTTGGTTTAAAGGACCTTTCTTTTCCAAGCAGAACGAGCGTCAACTTTAATCTCTGACAATCGATAACTGTTTTACAGCCCATGGTCTGTAACTTGTCTGTTTTGTTTAATATTTAATGGCAGATGCCTACCCTCATAGCTACATTTTTCATGTGATCCTTTGTTGGTAATGGGCAAGCACATGGCTGTTGACTTATCGCTATCAACAACTGAACTACAAAACTTTTCCCTCATAGCCTTGTGTTATTCAGCGCAGATAATATCATAGCCAACATTTTGTCATTATTCAAGTGAAATAGTGAAGTATTTTTCCTTTCATTGTTAACCCCTACCCCCCCTTCCCCTTTTCACTACTAGACCACAGCATCTGTCAGGGTTGGAGTTGGTGAGGGACATTTGTTGTGGAAATCTTGAGGGAGGCTCAGTGGGATCCACAGAAGTCACACTCACCCCTGGGAAAATAAAAGCTGGGAATCACACCGCAGACCCACAAACGGCAGGGTAAGTCTTGTTAGGCTGCACCACCGTTATCCCTGACGGCACATTCAATGGGAGTATGGGACAGACAGTTTCTGGTTCCTAATCTCAGACAAGAAAGACAGAGCTGTGGATGGCTATCCAAACACACTTGTTAAAAACCTGACATGATACTTGATACCCATATAAACATTACCCAAAACAATATCTAAAAGTATTTGTAGAGTTTGACAATTTCACAAAATAGAAGGAAAGACATTTTGCCTCAGAAGATACAATATACTTCAGTGTCAATTTTTACATGGAAATCCATTTTGTGTATAACGATGGGGGATATTTACATTTGGGAGTATGTCTCCTGGGGCGGCAGGTAGCCTAGCGTTTAAGGGCGTTGGGCCAGTAACCAAAAGGTCGCCGGTTTGAATCCCCCGAGCCGGCAAGGTGGAAAAATCTGCCGTTCTGCCCTTGAGCAAGGCAGTTAACCCCCAACAACAACTGCTCCCCGGGCACCGATGATGTCTATTTTAGGCAGCCCCCCGCACCTCTTTGATTCAGAGGGGTTGGGTTTAATGCAGAAGACCCATTTCGGTTGAATGCATTGAGTTGTACAACTGACTAGTTATCCCTTTTCCCTTCCCTATTTATCGTGTACTTCTATGTCGCTCTGTTCCAGAAGTGTGGGGCTGCTACTGCAGGTCTCTCTACCCTGTGCCCTGTACGCTGACGGCCCCTCTGAGCTCTGTCTGAAAGGGGGCACCAACGCAGACATGGCCCCGCAGATTGACTACACCATCAAGGTATGGCTAACCCTAACCTGTGTTGGGAGAGGTACCAGTGGTTGTAATGTGGGTGTTGTGTTCCTGGGAAATCAGGTATTTTAGTTCTCTCAAATTCTTAAATGCCCTGTCTATAGATATGCCTGAAGATGGACTGCTTGGTTTATGACTGTCACTAAACATCCTCTTATTTGCCATCCTATTATTTTTAAGTTAATGTTTCTTTGTGTTGCTAAATGCCATTAGATGTACTCTAAAGTAAGTTTGACATTTTCCTCTAGGTATTCAAGCCCATTGTGGAGAAGTTTGGTGTACATTTCAACTGTGACTTGAGAATGAGGTTAGTATCGTCCCCCTGTTAGATTAATGTTGGTGTGAAAATACTGTCTGTACCCCAAAATATGACAATACATGTTCTTGTCTTGAATAGGGGCTACTACCCCAAAGGTGGAGGTGAGGTGGTGGCGAAGGTAAGCCCAGTGAGCGAGCTGAGCCCTGTCAACATGACCGAACGAGGAACCATCTCCAAGATATATGGCAGGTCCTTTGTTGCTGGGGTTTTACCCTATAAGGTACCATAACAAGCAATGACTTTGGGTTATAGTTGCCTATCCATTTTACTTTAAGTTACTGTTATACAGTGCCTATAGAAGGTCCACACCAGCTTGAACCTTTTTCACATCTTGTTGCATTACAAAGTGGGATTTAAGTAGATTTAATTGTACTTTTTTGTAATTGATCTACACAAAATACTCAATGTAAAAGTGAAAAGATAATTCTACACGTTTTGACAAATTAAATAACTAAAATATAGTCGTTGCTTAAGTATTCACCCTTTGTTTAGGCAAGCCTGAATTAGTTCAGAAGTCAAATTTGGCTTAACAAATCACATAAGTTATATGGACTCACTCTGTGGACTCACTCTCTCTCATCCCTAATAAATACAAAATGATGCTGTGGATGATATATTAAACCACCCAGACTCATCAAAGATGCAGTCGTCCTTAACTGAGCTACAGGACAGGAAGGAAACTACTTAGGGATGTCACCATGAGGCCATTGGGGATTTTAAAACAGCTACAGAGTTAAATGGCTATGATGGGAGAAAACTGAGGATGGATAATGACCTGAATGACAGAGTGAAAAGAAGAATACAAATATACAGAATAATACTGAGAAGAAGAAAAAACACGGCAAAGGAATGTACTTTTTGGCCTAAATGCAATGCCGTATGTTTTGGGTCAAATCCCACATCACTCAGTAACTGCCTCCTTATTTTCAGGCATGGTGGTGGCTGCATCATGGTATAGGTATGCTTGACATAGGCAAAGACTGGGGAGTTTTTCAGGATGTTTAGAAACGGGATGGAGATAAGCCAGCGTTTCCCATACTCGGTCCTCAGCACCCCAAGGGGTACATGTTTTTTTTGTTTTAGTTTTTTCTCCCAACACTGCACAGCTGATTTATATTTTAAATGCTTGATGATTAGTTGATTGTTTGAATCAGCTGTGGTGCTAGGGCAAAAACCAAAATGTGCACCCTTTGGGGTCCTGAGGACCGAGTTTGTGAAACCCTGAGCTAAGCACAGGCAAAATCCTAGAAAACCTGCTTCAGTCTGCTTTACACCAGACACTGGGAAAGGAATTCACCTTTCAGCAGGACAATAACCTAAAACATAAATCCAAATCTACACTGGAGTTGCTTACCAAGAAGACAGTGAATGTTCCTGAGTGGCCAAGTTAGTTTTCACTTAAATCTGCTTGAAAATCTATGGCAAGACTTGAAAATGGTGAAGTGCAAGGGCTGATTCAGGAAAGTTGTTTTATTGTATTCCCCAAAAATTTTTTGGGGGGGTGCCAGGAGAAGAGCTTGGACTGGACTGAGCGGGAGCTGCCAAGAGACCAGAGGTGGCAGTACGGAGTTGGGTTGGGGTGTAGTGTTTGAGCATAGCCTGGAGGTAGGGAGGCGCAGTTCCTCTTGCTGCTCCGTATGCAAGCACCATGGTCTTGTAGTGGATGCAAGCTTCGACTGGATGCCAGTGGAGTGTGCGGCGGAGCGGGGTGACATGCGAAAACTTGGGAAGGTTGAAAACCTGGTGGGCTGCAACATTCTGGATAAGTTGCAGCGGTTTGACGGCATAAGAGGGGAGCCCAGCCAACAGCGAGTTGCAGTAGTCCAGACGGGAGATGACAAGTGCCTGGATTAGGACCTGCGCTGCTTCCTGTGTGAGGTAGGGTCATACTCTACAGGTGTTGTAGAGAATTAACTTGCAGGAGCGTGTCACTGCTTTGATGTTTGCAGAGAACGACAGTGTTGTCCAGGGTCACGTAAAGGTTCTTTGCACTCTGGGAGGGCGACACTGTGGAGTTGTCAACCGTGGTGGAGAGATCTTTGAGTGGGCAGGCCTTCCCCGGGAGTAAGAGCAGCTCTGTCTTGTTGAGCTTGAGGTGGTGGGTCGACATCCAAGCAGAGATTTCTGCCAGGCACGCAGAGATGCGTGTCGCCACCTGGGTGTCAGAAAGGGGATAGGAGAAAAGTAGTTGTGTCATCCGCAAAGCAATGATAGGAGAGACCATGTGAGAATATGACAGAGCCGAGTGACTTGGTGTATAGAGAGAAGTGGCAAGGGCCTAGAACTGAGCCCTGGGGACACCAGTAGTGAGAGTATGTGGTGCAGACACAGATCCTCTCCACGTCACCTGGTAAGAGCGGCCTGACAGGTAGGATGCAATCCAAGAGTGTGCAGAGCCTGAGACGCCCAGCCCTGAGAGGGTGAAGAGGAGGATCTGATGGTTCACGGTGTCGAAGGCAGCGGATAGATCTAGGAGGTTGAGAACAGAGGAGAGAGAGTCAGCTTTGGCATTGCGGAGAGCCTCCGTGACACAGAGAAGAATAGTCTCGGTTGAGTGACCAGTCTTGAAGCCTGACTGGTTATCAGAGAGTTGATCATAGACAGCACGCTCAAGTGCTTTGGAAAGATTTTTAAAAAGAAGGTATACAGGTCTGTAGTTTTTGACGTCAGATGAGTTGAGTGTTAGTTTCTTGAGGAGGAGAGCGACTCCGGCCATTTTTGAAGTCAGAGGGGTGACTTGATGAGGGAAGTGAGGAATGGGAGGAGGTCTCCAGAGATGGTCTGGAGGAGGGGAGGGGATCAAGCGGGCAGGTTGTCGGGCAGCCAGACCTCACTAGTCACAGGATTCCATCTGGAGAGAAAGGGGAGAAAGAGGTCAAAGCGTAGGGTAGTTCTGTATTAGTGGGACCAGTGTACTCAATAGGCTGAGTGAATGAGTAGCGGATGTCGTCAACCTTCTTTTCATTGTGGTTGACAAAGTTGTCGGGGGGGGGGGGGGGGGGGGGGGGGGTGAAGGATTAAAGAGGGAGGAGAAGGTGGAAAATAGTTTCCTAGGGTTAGAGGCAGAAGCTTGACATTTTGTGATAGAAAGTGGCTTTAGCAGTGGATACAGAGGAAGAAAAGGTTGAGAGGAGGGAGTGACAGGATGATGGGTCCTCCGGAAGTTTAGTTTTCCTCCATTTTCGCTCAGCTGCCCACAACCCTGTTCTGTAAGGTCGCAATGAGTCACTCAACCACGTAGTGGGAGGGCCAAGCCGGCTGGGAGGAAAGGGGACCGTGCGAGTCATAGGATAAGAGAGGAGTGTAGGGTCGAAGAGGCAGAATCGGGAGGAAGAAGGATTTAACAGAAGGGAGAGATGATAGGATAGAAGAGGAGAGTGTAGTGGGAGAGTGACGATTGCGATGGTGCATGATCGGTAGGGTTTCAGGTGCTTTTGGAAGATGGGCAGGGACTCTGCTGTCTTAGCTTCATGGGGGAGCTGCTTCCAGCATTTGGGTGCCAGGTGAAGAGCTTGGACTGCACTGAGCGGAAGCTGACGAGACCAGAGGTGGCAGAACGGAGTACGGAGTTGGGTTGGGGTGTAGCGTTGAAAGGAAAGGGAGACAGAAACGGAAGCGAAGTAGTAATCAGAGACCTGTAGGGGGGTAGCCGTGAGATTAGTAGGTAAACAGCCTCTAGTAAAGATGAGTTCAAGTGTATTGCCAGCCTTGTGAGTTGGAGGGGATTGGAAAAGGGTGAGGTCAAAACAGGCAAGGAGGGGAAAGAGAGTTGGAAAGAAATGAATCTAAGGCAGACGTCAGGAGGTTGAAGTCGCCAAGTACGAAGAGCGGTGAGCTATCGTCAGGAAGAAAAAAAAGCTGTAATCGCTGCCAAAGGTGTTTCCAACATGTATGGACTCAAGGGGGTGAATACCTATCTAATCAAGGTATATTAGTATTCTATTTTTCATTAATCGTTATAAAATGTTTTACAAGTGTCTTCCACTTTGACATTACAGATTACAATGTGTAGATCGTTAACAAAAAATTGCAATTAAATTAATTTTTATCCTACTTTGTAACGCAACAAAATGTGGTTCAACGGCCGTAGGCTTTCTATAGGCACTGTACCTGTGTGTGAAAGATGTTCTCCGGTACTTTTGTATACTTTTTAGCCAGTAGTTCTAAAAGTAGCAATCACGATCCAAAAGTGGTCCCCGAAAATTGCGTATTTTGTGATATACAGAAAAAATTAAGAGACCACTGCACATTCTTAAATCAGCATCTCTACATGTATGACAGCCATTCTATTCCAGTGTCTGTTGAATTCCAACACAGGCACACCTCATTCTACTGAATTAGGTACTGATTAGGTGATCACATGAACCAAATCTTATTTAACGAGGAAAAGTATAAAAACCACTGCTGTGGTCATCACTATCCTCTTGCAATAGGACCAGCTGGATGGCAAAAACAGTGCTAATAGAATCTCAAAAGTAATATTAATAAAAAAATAACTATTGACCATGCCAAAAGAGTTGAAAAGGAACGTTTTGAGTGAGGAAAATAAGGGGTCAATTCTGGCTTTACTGGCAGAGGGATACAGTGAGCGTCAGGTTGCTTCCATCCTTAAAATTTCAAAGATGGCGGTTCATAAGAACAAGGTCAAGCAGCAGACATTGGGGACAACAAAGCTACAGACCGGCAGAGGGCGAAAACGACTCTACTGACCGGGATGACCGCCAACTCATTCGAATGTCACTCAACAACCATAGGATGACATCAAGTGACCTACAAAAAGAATGGCAAACGGCAGCTGGGGTGAAGTGCACGGCGAGGACGGTTCGAAACAGGCTCCTAGGGGCAGGGCTGAAGTCGTGCAAAGCTAGAAAAAAGCCCTTCATCAATGAGAAGCAAAGAAGAGCCAGGCTGAGGTTTGCAAAAGGCCATAAGGATTGGACCGTATAGGACTGGAGTAAGGTAATCTTCTCTGATGAGTCCAATTTTCAGCTTTGCCCAACACCTGGGCGTCTAATGGTTAGACGAAGACCTGGAGAGGCCTACAAGCCACAGTGTCTCGCACCCACTGTAAAATTTGGTGGAGGATCGGTGATGATCTGGGGGTGCTTCAGCGAGGCTGGAATCGGGCAGATTTGTCTTTGTGAAGGACGCATGAATCAAGCCACGTACAAGGTTGTCCTGGAAGAAAACTTGCTTCCTTTTGCTCTGACATTGTTCCCCAACTCTGAGGATTGGTTTTTCCAGCAGGACAATGCGCCATGCCACACAGCCAGGTCAATCAAGGTGTGGATGGAGGACCACCAGATCAAGACCCTGTCATGGCCAGCCCAATCTCCAGACCTGAACCCCATTGAAAACTTCTGGAATGTGATCAAGAGGAAGATGGATGTTCACAAGCCATCAAACAAAGCCGAGCTGCTTGAATTTTTGCGCCAGGAGTGGCACAAATTTACCCAACATCAATGTGAAAGACTGGTGGAGAGCATGCCAATGTTAAAATATTACTATTGTGTTTAAAAATTAACGTGAACTTATTTTCTTTGCATTATTCGAGGTCTGACAACACTGCATCTTTTTTGTTATTTTGACCAGCAAATAAATGCTCTAAATGACAATATTTTTATTTGGAATTTGGGAGAAATGTTGTCAGTAGATTATAGAATAAAACAAAAAAGTCATTTTTACCCAAACACATACCTATAAATAGTAAAACCAGAGAAACTGATAATTTTTCAGTGGTCTCTTAATTTTTTCCGCAGCTGTATGTGCACCACGTCATTGCTCTCTCACTGCTGTGTCCACTGAGCCGTTGGGCCCGCCCTGCAACCTCATTGGATAACACTGGGCAGGCCTTTTTGCTAGCTGTCACTCAAATGCGAGGGGCTGAAGCTCATTGGCTAGAACTCAAATTGCTAGGGGGCAGGCCCACATGGGAGGAAATGTAGGGTAATGGCGCGGCTTCAAGAAAAACGTTGCTTTCAAACTAGTTATTTTGTGGCTAATTGAGGTAAGATGTTATGCATGTATGAACTACACATTGACACATCCAGCCAAAAGCGGGTGGTAGTCACCAAGGTACCGGAGCATGTCTTTTAATGTAGTACTGTAGTAATTACTTTTAGCCCTACCTACATGTACATATTACCTCAACTACCTTGTACCCCAGCACATTGACTCCGTACGAGTACTCCTTGTATAATCTTTTCTTACTTTGTTGGGAAAGGGCTCGTAAGTAAACATTTCACAGTAAAGTCTACACCTGTTGTATTCAGTGCATGTGACAAATAAAATAACATTTTTAATTTGGAATTAGTTGTGGTTTTCATAATTACACCAGAGAAATAGGGATTGGTCCTTATTCCACTTGTGTACTTACAAACAACCGACTTACAGTGGGGGAAAAAAAGTATTTAGTCAGCCACCAATTGTGCAAGTTCTCCCACTTAAAAAGATGAGAGAGGCCTGTAATTTTCATCATAGGTACACGTCAACTATGACAGACAAATTGAGAAAAAAAATCCAGAAAATCACATTGTAGGATTTTTAATGAATTTATTTGCAAATTATGGTGGAAAATAAGTATTTGGTCAATAACAAAAGTTTCTCAATACTTTGTTATATACCCTTTGTTGGCAATGACACAGGTCAAACGTTTTCTGTAAGTCTTCACAAGGTTTTCACACACTGTTGCTGGTATTTTGGCCCATTCCTCCATGCAGATCTCCTCTAGAGCAGTGATGTTTTGGGGCTGTCGCTGGGCAACACAGACTTTCAACTCCCTCCCAAAGATTTTCTATGGGGTTGAGATCTGGAGACTGGCTAGGCCACTCCAGGACCTTGAAATGCTTCTTACGAAGCCACTCCTTCGTTGCCGGGCGGTGTGTTTGGGATCATTGTCATGCTGAAAGACCCAGCCACGTTTAATATTCAATGCCCTTGCTGATGGAAGGAGGTTTTCACTCAAAATCTCACGATACATGGCCCCATTCATTCTTTCCTTTACACGGATCAGTCGTCCTGGTCCCTTTGCAGAAAAACAGCCGCAAAGCATGATGTTTCCACCCCCATGCTTCACAGTAGGTATGGTGTTCTTTGGATGCAACTCAGCATTCTTTGTCCTTCAAACACGACGAGTTGAGTTTTTACCAAAAAGTTATATTTTGGTTTCATCTGACCATATCACATTCTCCCAATCCTCTTCTGGATCATCCAAATGCACTCTAGCAAACTTCAGACGGGCCTGGACATGTACTGGCTTAAGCAGGGGGACACGTCTGGCACTGCAGGATTTGAGTCCCTGGCGGCGTAGTGTGTTACTGATGGTAGGCTTTGTTACTTTGGTCCCAGCTCTCTGCAGGTCATTCACTAGGTCCCCCTGTGTGGTTTTGGGATTTTTGCTCACCGTTCTTGTGATCATTTTGACCCCACGGGGTGAGATCTTGCGTGGAGCCCCAGATCGAGGGAGATTATCAGTGGTCTTGTATGTCTTCCATTTCCTAATAATTGCTCCCACAGTTGATTTCTTCAAACCAAGCTGCTTACCTATTGCAGATTCAGTCTTCCCAGCCTGGTGCAGGTCTACAATTTTGTTTCTGGTGTCCTTTGACAGCTCTTTGGTCTTGGCCATAGTGGAGTTTGGAGTGTGACTGTTTGAGGTTGTGGACAGGTGTCTTTTATACTGATAACAAGTTCAAACAGGTGCCATTAATACAGGTAACGAGTGGAGGACAGAGGAGCCTCTTAAAGAAGAAGTTACAGGTCTGTGAGAGCCAGAAATCTTGCTTGTTTGTAGGTGACCAAATACTTATTTTCCACCATAATTTGCAAATAAATTCATTAAAAATCCTACAATGTGATTTTCTGGATTTTTTTTTCTCAATTTGTCTGTCATAGTTGACGTGTACCTATGATGGAAATTACAGGCCTCTCATCTTTTTAAGTGGGAGAACTTGCACAATTGGTGGCTGACTAAATACTTTTTTCCCCCACTGTAGATGTTTCTGAACAGGTGAAATCCATGTGATGGAGCAGTTTTCTTCACCTGTCCATCTGCTACCCCTCTGGACTTAAATGCACATGAAAAAATGAAGTAGATTCTGAGATCAGATTTGAGTGAGCTCAAATACTAATTTTCTTCCAGCTCGCCAAGGACATGGCAACGACAGCAACAAGAGTTATCAGGCGAGAGATAAAGGACCTTTACATCAACATCCAAACACTGCAGGAGAAGGACATGGCCTGTGGAAGTGGCAACGGCATCATGTGAGCTTATTTACATGACATTAACCATTGCATTACCACTCAATCAATCAAATGTATTTATAAAGCCCTTTTTAAACCAGCAGATGTCACAAAGTGCTTATACAGAAACCCAGCCTAAAACTCCAAACAGCAAGCAATGCAAATGTAGAAGCACAGTGGCTAGGAAAAACGTAGGCTAGGAAGAAACCTAGAGGAACCAGGCTCTGATGGGTGGCCAGTCCTCTTCTCGCTGTGCCAGGTGGAGATTATAAGAGTACATGGCCATTAAGGCCAGATCGTTCTTCAAGAAGTTCAAACGTTCATAGATGACCAGCAGGGTCAAATAAGAATCACTGGTTGTAGAGGGTGCAACAGGTAAGCACCTCGGGCATAAATGTCAGTTTGCTTTTCATAGCCGAGCATTGAGGTCGAGACAGCAGGTGGGGTAGGGAGAGGGATGGGCGAAACAGTAGGTCCGGGACAAGGTAGCACCTCTGGTGAACAGGTCAGGTTTTCCATCGCCTTAGAAACTGGATCAGAAGCACAACCAGGTGGACTGGGGACAGCCAGGAGTCATCAGGCCAGATAGTCCAAGGGTTCGGGAACTCCGGGAGGGGAGAGAGAGATGGGAGAATTAGAGGGACACCAGATAAAACTGTAAACACTGTCAAAAGATATCGATAGCTGTATGACCTCAGTAAACCTGTATCAATCACAATCAATGGTAATGTTTTCTGTGAAGATTCTTGTCAAGACAGTTGCACTAGTAGAGGATATTTGGTGTAATTGAACATCATTCATAGGTAGACTGATGGCTTGCGTAATGTTTTGTGTCCCTAGTGTGGTGGATGGACAATAGAGAAGGCTACTGTACCCATGGCAGTTCTGTTGAGTCTGTCATCTTAAATGCTATCCACCTCTACCACATTTTTGATATGGTGTCTCGATTCTCCCCAGAATCATCGCAGAGTCTTCCACAGGCTGTATATTTGCGGGGTCAGCTCTTGGCAAGAAAGGTGAGAAATCCACTGTTCTTGTGTACAGACCAATATGTACCACTAGTGGGCAACATTCTACAAAGAATGCCGACCATGTCTATGTTATGATGTGAAACTGTATATACGCTTGGATGGTGAGTGTATGCATCTGAATTATTTAAATATCAAACCGAACTCTATCCAATGACCTGGTTTGCACCTCCCCTGTGACTCTCTGGCACCCCCTCGCACACCGATAACCTCTGGGCCAGTATTCTCAAAGCTTCTTAGAGTAAGAGATCTGCTGATCTGGGATCAGTTTAGCCTTTTCGATCAGAATCGTATAAGACTCTTATTCTAGGGAGACCTGATCCTAGATCAGCGCTTCTGCTCTTAGACACTACAAATACGGGCCCAGATATAAAATAATTAAAAAGTTGACGACAAATGCTGAGAGGATTGGCTGTCTAATACTGGTCCCCCAATGCCTCAGGTGTGTACCCAGACAAAGTGGGCTTCGAGGCTGCAGAGATGCTGCTCAGGAATATAAGGCACAACGGCTGTGTGGACGAGTTTCTGCAGGACCAGGTTAGTAATGACACACACACACACACACACACACACACACACACACACACACACACACACACAGGGGTATTTCACAAAGCAAGCTTAGGTGTCCTCCTGTAAGTAATCTAGGATCATTGTAAGTAACGTGTACTTCCAAATTCAAGTTAAGAATAGGTGCTTGACACCACACCTGTCCTTGCCTCACTCTCCATCTCACAGCAGCCACTTGGACTTCCTCTGTTTGTAGTCAGCTGGTGAACTCTTCTTCTCCCTCTATCTCCCTCTATCTCTCTCTGGCAGCTCATCCTCTTCATGGCCTTGGCCAACGGCACCTCCAGAATCCGCACTGGCCCAGTCACCCTACACACGAAGACTGCCATCCATGTGGCAGAGCAGCTCACCCAGGTGGGTCCAAAAACACAGTTTAATTGATTTCCAAAGACTCCATGGGAAAATTAGTATACTCAATCCATGGTTTTATAAAGTCAACTTTTTTAGATCAAATTCTTTCCTTATTCCCAGGCTAAGTTTACAGTGACCAAGGCAGATGACGAGAATGCCAGCAATGACACCTACATCATCGAGTGCCAAGGAGTGGGCGTCACCAACCCTCATTTCTAGCCACGCCCACGTGTCTAACCGCCCCTTTTATGTTGAAGTCTCCACCTGCAGCCGTGGATAGAGGTAGAGGCACTGGAGACACTATTGTGATGTCACTGAACGGTCGGATGCTGCTTCTATTTATATTATGATTTATTATGGCCCTTGTGGCGCGATATTCAAGCAAATGAATTATTGGTTTACAAACGCACAGCCACATGACAGTTTCGTCATCGTTGTCCTTTCCCCCCTATTGCATTAACTGTCATTTACCCTCGTAGCTTGTATAACTCAGGGTATTAATGCCTTACACTGTTATAATAAAAACATTAGATTTCTGCGTAGAAGGGGTGTACGTTTCAGTAGTCTGTTGAAGCGCCTCAGTGCATACAGGCTTTTATGGCAAAAAAACATTGTTCATGTTCTCTGTCCCTAGTTGATCATTGTAGTGCCGTTATGCATCGTACGGGGAGGATTTCTCTATTTTGGAAGATATATATATATATATATATATATATCTTGAACTTGATTGCTGACAAGCTAAATGTAGGGACTATGGCACCAATGGACTAATGAAACAAATACCAATATATTGTTTTTGGGTGGAGTTTTCCTATAAGTCAATTATTTCACTTTTATTTTTTGTTGTTGCATTGTTTGTCACTCTCAGGTAATGCAGATTAGACTGCAGAGTTGTTGGCTACTGTATTAGTCAGTTAAGGTTTAAAAGACCATTTGGAGATTGTGTTCCACATTTTTTTGAGAAAATATGAATAAAATACCTTATTTTTCCTTCTCTGAACAAGAGATGATCTTGAGTAAAGGATTTCTGACAGATCATGGATTAATTAATGTATCTTCTCTTCCCCAGAAATGTGTAGCTGGATGTCTGTCATCACTCATAGCATTAAAAAAGTAAATCCATATCTTTTACATATCATGGTTGTGATTCAAACAAATATTTTAGTACAGGAGACAATTTAATTCCAATCAATGACACGTTCCAGAAGTCTTAGATGTGCTAAAGAGTACATAGACATAGCATGGAGTTGCCTGTCTGATGCTAATAACTATCTAGCTGACCCAGCATGATAGCATGGTCATGTTATCCTTGCCACCTAATGATTCACCAGCAAGAACCTTTGCTTTTTGCCACTACAAATGTTGAAGTGCATAGTGATCTTATTCCAGATCACTAGAAGAAATAGCTGCAGGTTTGTCTGACTGGAAAGCATGCAGGCAGACACCTTAAGCATTTCACTGTATTTGTGCATGTGACAATAAAACCTGAACTTGAAGTCTTCAGGAGTGAAGTGTAGACCTGTGGAAAACCTTATGTAACTTCTCTCAGCAATGCTGACTTTTTTCCTCCCGTCTGCGTCTACTTGACAACTTTTTCAATAAGCTCTCCAAGTAATGAAAATATAATGTGAAGGTCAACTACGGTGTGTTTTAGCTTTGCTCGTTGAGTGGTTATGAAAGTAAGTGGTGAATGTGAGGGCTTAAGGGTTTTACTGCAAGGCTTGTTGGTTAGCTATTTTTGTGGCCTATTCCAGTCCTCTTGACTCACCACCAGATGCAGGGACAATGGAGACAGATCTCATTGGGGATGTTGTTGTGACCACTGAGCTTTATTCAATCTCCAGTTATTCATAACAGTAATCTACATGTGTTGCTGATAAAGTCAAAAACTCCCTAATTTTACCCTATCGTTTTAAATTGAAAATAATATAGTTTTTATTGGGAGCTCGGTCAATGAATTGTATACCGATTTACAGTACATCCATAGAACAGAAAACTACAAATTCTCATAAATAAAACCGTACTACTACACCCAGAATAGTGGCACTATATAAACTATAGGCTGCTGTGTCTATTTCAGGGACTGGACACCAGGTCCTGGCTATGTACTCACGGCAGGGGATATTGTGTAATCTTAGGCTTATCAGTTATCATTTCGCCCTGTTTCCTTCCATCTTTTCATCGTTCTTCCTCTTTCTCCACCCATCCTGTTTCAGTCTGTTCTAAGACAATAAAAGGTACCAAACCTTAGACTGTTTAGAGAGCTGATGTAGGACTTGAAAGTATGTGAATGAGAAAGATTTGTTTGCTACAGTACAGTAGGCCTACAATGTAATCTCTGTGCGTTCTCAAACTTGTGGTGGTGCTGATAGATACAGTATGTCAACACCACATGACTTTAGGGCCGTTGTGGCATTTTCACTGCAGATAAAGCAAGATAAACAAACAATATAGTCAATATTATCAGGTTCATAGTGTAGGATGACATGAAAGAACAGGCCTGAAAATGTAAAATGTAAACAATATACTGTAACCTGTATTTGTCTAATATACACGCTTGTATGTTGTTCCTCGTCAACCCTTGCTTAACCTTTCTGAACTGCCCTAACAATGGTTGCGTAAGGTATTATTGTCAACACGCTTCTGAAGTGAAAATATTTACTGGGAGAATTGGCAGAGCCATAAAAGCCTATGTTTCAACACCAGTGCTATTTCAACTGCCCAACACTGAGAGGTTGGGGAAATTGCATCACTTCACTGTTTTAAAGTTAGCAAAACACACAAACTCCCTGTCAAGACAACTTCCTTGGTGTAATACGCCTATTGTCTGGTGGTTCTTTAGAATAAACAGATTAGAGGAAACTATGCACGTCCAAACATTCCCTTGTCTGAAATTGCTTTCCTTGTTGGCTTACCTGCACTGTACAGGAGGTTGGTGGCACTTTAACTGTCCCAGCCATTATTATGAGCCGTCCACTGCTTTACAAGTACAGGTTTGCTTGTCCTTCTTTTCCATGATGTCAGATGTGGAGAGTATCAGGTCGTCTCAACGTGTGCCCGATTGACATGACCCCAAATACGAACAACTCGTCAATGCATGTGGTGTGTGTAAAATACTGTAATACACAGCACAGCAATTAGATGACAAATGAGCAGCATTTATAGGGCAGATCGATATCTATCTACAGAGAGGAAATTACACATTAGTGGTTGATAAATCGGAGAGGGAACTCAAGGAAGCTTGAAATTCACACCTTGGCTGCTGTGTAACAGGAGCCCCATGTGAGGGCCGATCACATTGCAGTAACCTGAGATGGTTACCTGATCCCACCGTCCTTAGCTTTGTGTTCCTCTGGGACGCTCAGGGGTACAGCACTCACAAAGCCCCTTTTTCTATCGTTTGGTAAACATCGACTCCTTTATATTCTGGGGTTGGAAGGGGCACAGTGATCCACAGAGTTGTCGCCAAGGTCCAGGGTGGCCCCCAAACCTCCCGTTTTGTTGCACACCAATGAAGTCATGTCAGACGTTGCGTCCTGGAGGGCCCAGGAGCACAGTGACTGGAGCCAGCCTGCAGCCGCAGCATCAGCCTCGCAGCGGGTCTGGATCTCTCTCATAGCAGGTGAGCTGGATCCGTGGAAAACCACATTCTCTCCCTAACTGCTGCCAGAGGCATCAACCTTTATTAGGATCAATGTGTATTATAGTTTGTTTTGTGGTATCTCTTCTAAGATCCACTTATTGATTGGTAATAACCGTATTATGGGACATTTTCTGTGAGGTGAAAACAGGCACAGTCTTTATTGCAATCCTGTGATTGAATGAAACAGCTACTATCATAAATGGCATGCTATCACAGATGGTGAAACTGCCACGTCCATTTGTGATATTAAAACAAAGGAGTTAATGTAAACAATGAACAATTTTTTTCTGGCCACGCTATAGAACAGCAAAAAATATATATGCGTGACACGCCTCAGCTCTGCTTCGTCAACAAAACAAAAACAGCAGTGGGGCGGCCACTGACGCTGTTTCCCCTACTGTGGATTCCATCTTTAAAGGACGGTTCACTAAAATACAAATGTATATGATTTTGTGCTTACCAAATAAACCTGAGTATGCTCATAGGGTTGATACAAGCCTAGGTAATAAGTAAAAATTAGATACATGTATAGTTTTAGTGAACCATCCCTTTAAGAAAGCCTACCTTGAAAGGCTAGAGTTTGTCCTGGTCAAGTTCTGGATAATATTTGTCAATTTAGGGGACTTTGACTCAAGAGCAGCTCCAGAGGCATAAGTTCAGTGTAGCCTCTAACTTAGCCCCAAACTGTGCATGATGGCAATAACAAGGGGTTGCTTTACTCCCTCTCATTGAGGGTGACCCACATAAATACTGGCACAGGGAATGATACCCATATAGATCCTATTAAATTACTATTAAGTGACATAGTGCCTTCGCAAAGTATTCAGACCCCTTGACTTTTTCCACATTTTGTTAGGTTACAGCCTTATTCTAAAATTGATTAAATTGTTTTTTTTCCCCCTCATCAATCTACATACAATACCCCATTATGACAAAGCAAAGCGTTGCTGCACAGCTATTTTCAGGTCTCTCCAGAGATGTTCGATCGGTTTCAAGTCCGGGCTCTGGCTGGGCCACTCAAGGACATTCAGAGACTTGTCCTGAAGCTACTCCTGCGTTGTCTTGGCTGTGTGCCTAGGGTCGTTATTATTATTTACTTTTTATTTTATTATTTATTTCATACTGGCCCCCGTGGGAATCGAACCCTGCTCTACATCCCTGCCGGCCCGGTCGCGGCCGGCTACAACAGAGCCTGGATTCGAACCAGGATCTCTAGTGGCACAGCTAGCACTGCAGTGCCTTAGACCACTGCGCCACTCGGGAGATATTGTGTGTAGATTGCTTAGGATTTGTATTTATTTAATACATTTTAGATTATGGCTGTAGCATAACAAAATATGGAAAAAGTCAAGGGGTCTGAATACTTTCCGAAGTCACTGTAAAACAACAATTGACACATCAATCCATTAATTTCAATTTAAGCTATTATATAAAATACTTGCTACAAAAAGAATGCTCAGTTTATGGGGCATTGAACAGTCAGCCTTGTGCAGACTCTGCCACAAGGAAACACAATCAATAGAACATATTTTCTGGTACTGTCCATCGGTGGCTCGCTTTTGGAGTCGGGTCCATGAATGGTTGTTATGTCATAATATCAGGGTTCAGATGGACCTGCACACAGTATTGTTAGGGGATCTGAAAAAACACCATCCGTCAATGGGAAATATAATTTTACTCTTGGGTAAAGTATTTATTTTTAGGGCAACATCGGTATACATTTTACAAATAGGGAGGTTCAGGACCATGTAAGACATCACAGTAAAATGGAGGCTTAACCTGGTGTGACATTTTGATAACCGCGTAAATCTCTCAAGGACAAGGGGACTTTTATTAATATGTTCGGCTCTATTTACTCTCAGATTTGAAAACGCAGAAGAGTTTTGAAATCTGCCACACCCCCCTTTGAATCAGCTTTTGTTTTGTCAGTGGAGAAAAACATGCACAGGTTTTAAAACAATATGCTACCTATTGTTTTATCTATAAAATGTCTTGCACAAAAAAATTAAGTAATAATAGTCATTATTATTACTATACTATTATTAGTATTCTAATTCCTACGCTAATTATATGATGATACCTGATTCTGGTGTCACAGTGTACTTTAGGGGCAGTACTTATGTTTGGAAATAAAGATAAATTACACGTTGAGGATGAGATTAAGCTGAGATCAAGTTTGGTTGTATATTGTATTGAGTTTATCAGATAAAATAAGCACCATCCCACTTCTGACACCAGTGAAGCGAAATTCAGGGAATCGCCCCGACTCCATGATCCAAGTTCCAGCAACCAAGATCTTAGCCATTACTCCAAGAGGTCTGAAATTCTTTATGCGGTCGCTAAGTAGGCGTTTGGCTAAGGTTGCTAAAATATTAACTGACGTTTCAGTTGCTCATCTCAAGCTATATATTTATTTACATCTATAGTTCTGGTGGGTTTATAGCATGTCATGATGTTTTTTCCTGCATCCTATAACTTTTGTAAATAATCCACTGGGCCATGCTGAACAGGCATAATCAAAGTGTGTTACTGACATAGGCCTCAGTGTTCACCCATATACGTTTTTATTCTACTGTCTTTACTGGGTCCTTCCCTCCATTGTCGATTTTAGACAATGTTTTTGATCGCTGATTGGTTGAGGGAGACCATGCCCTGGCAACGTGCCTTTGTGTGGTGATAGGGTTTCTGGTTACCATGTGATCATGTCCCTTTAAGATGTGTGCTTGTAGTCGAATGACTATCCGCAATCATGGCAGGGATTCAGGGAAAAGATTTGTGCGGTGTCTGGGTCGGAAATAAGTCAAGAGGACGTCTGCTATTTGTAATGCATGGATATTTTCCTCAGCGCTGAATGAAACGAAGAGACACGCAAATATTTTCTGCTGCAGAGCTTTACTTTTCTTTGTCATGGATTTTGAATTGGAATTTGCAAATTACGTCTAATTTATTATTTTAGCCTAGAAAGAGCAGAGCAAAGTGCGTGGCTGCTAGCAAACCGCTAGCTACTAGGATAGCTTCTATCCAACTAACTTCATTAGCTACTCTACGTTTTTAAATGTTGTCTAATATCATTATCTAGTTAGCTTTTTACCAGTTTAGTCGGTCTTGGCAACTTGTCTGTGTGTCGATGACTCTCGAAAGCCTTAAACATTCTCCTATCCTTTCAACTTTGTTTAAAATGGCAGACGACATAGAATTGATAGGAGCGTGTGAATTAATAAAAGGTAAGTTAACATTTGTTAGCTGTGTGTGAACTTTCTGCTAATTAGTTATCGCCAACCTGGCTAGTTAGCCTTCTTATTTTGCACCTCGCGAGCCAGTCTAAGCTGTCTGTTATTGATACGAATTGGTTCGAGAACAACTAACTATGGCTACTGGCTAACTTGATAACTTATATTTTCTTATTTTCAAAGTAAACTAAGATAGCGAATTAATCTGCTATTTTGAGATAAACTGACATTTTGAATGAATGTAGTTTTGTACGGCAAATCAGATACTTTGTAATCACAGCTCGCGGAAAGCGAGTGATACAATCGCACGAGTAAACAATGTTGCCAACGCAGTCTTCCTTTGTAAAGTGTGATGACAGATTATTTTAAATAACTAAACCTAATTGTTCTATCTGTGGTGTGATGACTGTTTTTATGGCCCCTGAAGGTTTGCTGTTCATACATGTATGTATCCTTTTTATTTATTTATTTTTTAGATCGATTATATTTTGCTACCCTAAGAAGCAAACCAAAAAGCACTGCAAACACGCACTACTTCTGCACGGATGACGAATTTATCTATGAAAAGTAAGTTTTGTTTTCCCCCTCAGTATCTCTTCGCACTTCCATTCGCTTCAGTGCATTTCTTTAGCTACGCTCCACTGGACCGCGCCAACAAGTGTTGCTGGGGCTGCTGAAGAGCTTTCATGCAATTATGTAACAGCTTTTAATTGAACGTTTTCCAATTCAGATTAATAAAGCCATTGTGTTCCACTCGGCTTGGGGTTGACCAATGGTTTACATAATGCAAGCGTTTGATTAACCCTCCCTGTTGAACTTGTGAAAAGGAAAGTAAAACAAACAAAATGGTGGTTCAATACACAAATTTCATTGATAAGAAATATGACAGATGGGGTTCATTCCTGAATTAGGATAGCTAAGTCATCTCTATATTAGGCATTTCTATGTAGAATGGAAATATGTTTTAACCAGTCCAGTTAAATGTTAATTATATTTCAGCTTCTATGCGGATTTTGGACCCCTCAACCTAGCCATGCTGTACAGATACAGCTGTAAACTCAACAAAAAGCTGAAGGTAAGTCATGTGCCTCTCTGTTCATGCCTTTCCTCAGTAAGAATGTATGTTATGCATCTGTGACAACAAAACCAATTAGTGTAGTTCTACCTCGCACACCCTCATTGACAACAACCGCAAGGACTGTGGCATTTGAAAACATGCCAACACATACAGTATTGTAGTTTATGGGGTTAGTTTTTAGATAATTACAAAACCCACACACTGCCCCCTCGGCTAGAGTTTAGCTACTTGCAAGGACAATACTAAATACAGAGAGGCCTTTAGCTATAGTATGTGAGCATCTTTGGCAGTGCATCTCATTGTAAAACCATTGTGAAACTAGAAGGGTAGGTATGGAATGAATGGACAAAACAAAAGTCCTCTGACCATGTAAAATCAAGGCTTTGGCAAAGTAATTGGCTTTCTGTTTTTAGCCACTGACTCACCTGTCCCAAAGCTGCGTTGGCACTTTCCCTCGGACACAGAGAGTCATTGGAGATGCCAGGATAATCTGTGTGGGTTGACACAACACCACAATCTGCTACAGCTCGTAGTGTAGGCTACAATATACACTCAGTGGCCAGTTTATTAGGTACACCCATCTAGTACCATGTCGGACTCCCCTTTGCCTCCAGAACAGCCTGAATTCTTCAGGGCATGGAAACGTTGTTCAATTGGTATAAAGGGACCTAACGTGTGGCAGGAAAACATTCCCCACACCATTACACCACTGCCACTAGGCTGTACCAGATAGGATGGGCCCATAGACTCATGCAGCTTACGCCAAATCCTGACTCTGTCTTCAGCATGACGGAACAGGAACCGGAATTCGTCGGACCAGGCGATCATTTTCTACTCCTTAATTGTCCAGTATTGGTGATCGTGTGCCCATTGGATGTTTTTAGCTGATAGGAGTGGAACCTGGTGTGGTCATCTGCTGCAATAGCCCATCTGTGACAAGTACTGTTTCGTTCCGATATGCTGTTCTGCACACCACTGTTGACCTGCGCCGTTATTTGGCTGTTTGTGGCCCGCCTGTTAGCTTGCACGATTCTTGCCATTCACCTTCGCCCTCTCATCAACAAGCTGTTTTCGCTCACAGGACTGCCGCTGACTGGATGTTTTTTATTTGTCGCACCATTCTCGGTAAACCCTAGACCCTGTAGTGTGTGAAAAGCCCAGAAGGCCGGCCGTTTCTGAGATACTGGAACAGGCACACCTGGCACCGACGATCATACCCCACACTAAGTGGCTTAGGTAACTCATTTTGCCCATTTCTAACATTCAATCAAACAGTAACTGAATGCCTTGATGCCTGTCTGCCTGCTTTATATAGCAAGCCACGTGACTCACGAGCAATATTCCATCTAAGCTGTGCGCCTGGGTCCCCGGGGCAGAGTGCAGAAGAAATATCAACCCACAGAGAGAAGCACGAGATTGAACTTCACTCAACTTTCTAGAGTTTTCCCTGTTAGTTAACACTATCAACGTTTCCCTTTACTGTGGCAATTGTGTTCGAATCAACGCAATATTAGCCACTTTCAATGCAATATACCGAAACAAAACAAACTATGCACAAGATTTTGTTGTAGGCAGAACGCATCTGAGTAGGGTTCTATTGGGCACGACTCAGCCTGTACACAGACTGGTGCAGCATAAACAATCAGAGCTGCAGTAGGCCTATATGCAAATAGACCATTGCCATATATGGATCTGGGCCATTCACTTTCAACTGGACTGTATTTACAGCTGTGGTCGTGAGTAGATGTGCTTGTTTTGAGATCAAAGTAAGAGCTGCATGTAGCCACGTGTGCACATTTTGTTCATATCCTTTGCTAGGTAGTGAGTTATTGGCCCAGTTATAGATAATTTGTAGTCCGCAATAGGGGAGTGATTGCTTCCGACAAGAGCACAACACGTGTACGTTTCTAGACAAATTTGAAAGCGAATCGGGTAAAGAGTTTGTTTTTGTCTTAAAGATTTTGAGATAGGCTTGAATAAGCTGAGTAGCCAATAGGCAGAGGGTAGCATAATTTGTCTGATTCTCTGTGATAATGGTATGGGAATAATGATTTTGTAAAGTGTTTTCTTGCATCAAACAACACAAACATTTTCAGTCACCTCCTTGTCTGAAGGACAAGTGGATAAACAGGTTAATGTCAAGCCCTGCGTGTTTCAAAAGTCTCATGGAATGTAGGCCTACATTGAACACCACACATTGGCTGCTACTGTAGGCTGAATGATAGAACATCTATTTCCATGTTAAAATGGTATGGGATTAGTTTTCTCCATAGTTTTTGATGGTAGGACACTGGTAGGCCAACATTAGGATCAAATAGCCACAGTAGCCTACTTGGTCACTGTTAAAACTGTAACTTAAAGCGGGTACAGCCTCAGTGTTCACAGTAAACGCACGTTGGAAGTTGCACCGAATTTTCACAATGTTCAATTTTGCGCTCAGCAGACCTGAAATTTGCTCAGTGCCTAACATTTTTTGAAGGAACATTGCTCACAAACCATTTTCGTGAACGGGGTGGTGTACCTTATAAACTTGTGTACCTAATAAACGGTGTATTTTGGTCTATTCTGGAGCCTCCCCAAAGAATGATGAGATACTACTGTTTGTCATGTTTGGTGCAAACAAAATCTTCAGTGATTATTAGGCTACCACTATTGATAACAGGAGTTGTCATAGGAAATGTTTGTAGTTGACATCCAGAAAAAAGTATATGCCTATTGGCACACATACTAAATTAAAATTAGAAAGTAAAAAATGTTGATCTATAACCAGGTTTCCATCCAACCTTTTTTTATGCGAGTAAAGTAAATATCTGAGAAAAATTGTCATGACAGGCCTGATGGAAACAAAACATTTGTCAGTAAACTTTCCAAATGTTGACTAAACAAAATATGCTAGACAAGGTGCGATCTTTCTGTGTCTGTAAATTTATTTCTGTGTAAAATGTAGGTGGAAACACTTTTATGCGCAACTATTGATATAATGACCATCATATCAAAGTAAACTTGGAGTCACGCGATGACGTTGTGTGGTCCTCCCACTACGACTCGTCGGGAAAGCATGCAGTTTATTAGGATACAGATTAAATAAATTATGATGAACTTTACAGGGTGGTGAAAGGTGATGAGCTTGATGCTCCTTTCCAATAAACATCAAGGGTCTTATTCAGGTGACATGATCATCGATGCTTGCCGTTTGACAAACAAATTATCTTGCCCTTTTGTCCATAATAATCTCATCATGTAGGCTATACCCGCACTGTATCTGCCAGCTGTTGGCTAGAGCGCATGTGCCAATAACAGAGAGGGGACACTCGCTATATAACACAAACATTTTTGTGAGAGAACCATCAGTAGAGTTAAAAATGCGATGGAAACCCATTTAACTTTATTTAACCGCAAAAGGTATTTTTAAGTGCACTACGTCATCATGCACAGCCTTTTATCCCCAACAAGTCAATTTGATGGAAACATCTCTGGTGGGAAAATGTGCATATTGTTTTTATGCAGATTTGAGAATATTCGCATAAAAATGTCGCCAATTGGATGGAAACCTAGCTAGTTTAAAAGGATTTCAGTGGTTATGCCTGTCAAGTTCATGGCATGTTTATAAAGCTATCTTTGTTCTTGTTTATGGATGTGCATTAGAATTCATTTGAGTTCAATCAGGGCTTTTATCCAGGAGTCGTAACACTTCTGCTGTTTACGATGATCTATGACACTTTTATGCCAATTTCTACATTAATTCAGTTGCTGTTAGGCTAACCTGAGTATTTGAGTTCTTGTCGTCATTCTGGGTGCTTAAATTCTCCCAATATGTTTATTGTTCAGCAATCTCAATTATCTTCAGAGGTATGTGGGGTAAAGGAGATGTGAAGTTCTTGCTAGGTCAACACATTTTTTTTTGCTCTCAATTGGCCTTTTTAAAAGGCCCACCAGGCCAAAACCTTCTCATAAGACCCTGGTCAAGGGGAGCTTCCAACTTCTCGGACACACACACATTTTGTCTAACTCATATGCCTTTCTACCCCCATGTGAATGTTACTCTCGGAAAGAGAGAGTTTCATTAATAGAGGTTCTGCGTCTTTTTGTCCTGTCATTTTTCCGTCGACGCAGACAATCTGTAGGTCTGTCGTATGTAGGTGTTGGTCGATGTTGAAGGTAAAGTCTCAAGCAAGCATGATGTTTTTATGGCTGTCTCCCCCTCCCTCCTGTCCACGCCACCACGCTTTGTCCTCCAGTGTTTGTGTTGTGAACAGTGTGTTGCCTTAGGGACAACATTCCTTTGAACCTCATTGGTTTGGATCTGCTGCATGACAAGTAGAGTATCATCGCGGAGAGAAAAAACCCCCAAGAAAAGTGGACAACCCTGATTTGAGAAATGACACCGTTTTGGAGGATGTGAACATCCCACACCTGTGGGACTTGAGATCTGGGGCTTACAGAGTCCATTTGATATGTGTTGTTGCCCCCACTCACCTACCCTATTTCCACATCCTCTCACCACTCATGCTTCTGTCTGGCCTGGCCTCAGTTTGGTCTGGCTTAACCTGCTTAACTCTGACCTTTACCCAGAGAGGATCAAGCAAGTCTAAACATATGTTGTGTTCACTGCTCATGATATTTGTGAAGTAGAGTAGATTTAATTCATTTCCCAGATCATTTCATAAACATTACAAAGCCATAATTCAAATCCATCTGTCTTTTGGAAATATATTTATTCAATATCTTGGAGGTTTAGGCCTATTATTTTAGTCGTAGGCCTACATCCTCTAACAGCCTTGTTAGCTAGTCTTTTGAAGTATTTTACATATAAGGTGAAAGTATTAAAGCAGATTGAGTCTATTTCCCCCACAGTGCATTGTGGGCTATGTCCTCATGCTCATATAGCCATCACTGTACTGGAAACACTGACAGTGTAGTACGTAGGCTACATTTTTCTGTGATAAAGCATTTTTTTCTATAAAGACTAGCGTATTGTTGCCATGAATGTAACAAGTAGGTCGCTTCCCTCATGCCTGGGTGATGTTATTGGCCTTTTTCTAATTTGGACAAAAGTCCGTCCTCCACCCTCTCACCTCCGTCCTCTCTCCTCCGTGACCCAGAAGCCGGTAAGTGGTCGAAGAGTGTCTCCCCTCCTCGATAGCCACCTTTCATTGAGGATAGAGTTTTGAAATCTGCCACACCCCCTTTGAATCAGCTTTTGTTTTGAAAAGCATGCACACGTTTTAAAAACAACATGCTACTTATCGTTTTAACTATAAAATGTCTAGCACAACTAACTTAATTAGTTTGTATCACTTTACACATGTATTTTGGGATCCACCCCTGTAAACATAATTTGCCTGATGACCCGCTAGTGGCAAAGGAGTCTCATTTCATACAAGCGCATTTTCGTCCACGTTCCCTCTCCTCGCCACCTCTTCTCGATTTACCTTTGACATTTTTTCAAAAGGAGGCAAGAGAGGACGGAGGGGAGAGGACGCAGGAGTTGAGCAAATCCAATTGAGGAAAGGCCATTGATTCATGACCACACCCTTCCACTGTATGTTGCTGCCTAGGTTTTCCTCTCGGGGGCGGGTCATCCTTACAAGCCTTTGTGGTTTCATTTCCATACCACACTTCAATTAGGATAGACTCAAGCATGCTGTTCCTGATATTACTGATTAGCCCTATGTAGCAGCGTCTATCTTCTAGGTTGCCTGTGCTGCTTCAAGAGTGCTTTGGCCGCCTCGGGCAGTGATTCTGAACGAGAACACTGACTGGGCACACACACCTGCAGCCCACCTGTTCTGCCAGCGGCTCCTCTCCCTAACGGATCAATGGTGTCCTGAGCATCTACCACAGCGTCTATCTGCATCTGTCCAAATAATATAGCCTAATATAATATAATATACAAGCCAGCACAGTGCCAGAACCAGATGTTCCTTCAGGTCTATTAATTAGCCCCGAAACTGACACGTTCTTGCATCTTTTTTGAGTAGAAAATAGGAGGCTGCCGAGTTTATCGTTATTGATTTCTGTGTGTGGCATTAACACTAGTATTTATAGGACTAGTGTGTTTCAATGCCAGATAGAAATGCATGATCATGCACAGTGCTGTACAACCTTTGGTCACCTAACCATTGTTGTTTAGACATGGTTTAGTTGAGTTTGCTGTGACTCATCCAGTGTTTGTAGATATCTTTATCAATTATTCTAATCTAAAGTAGCTTTAATGTGAAGAGGTTCTAAATTAATGTGATTGTTGCTGTTTTTCCTTACATGTATTTTTCTCCTTTTGTCTGCAGTCGTTCACACTGACCAGAAAGCGAATCGTACACTACACCAGCTTTGACCAGCGGAAAAGGGCTAATGCTGCTGTTTTAATCGCTGCCTATGCTGTGAGTATCCCCTCCTCCTCCTCCTCCCTTTCTTTCTCTCTCTCATTCTCTGCAGGGAAGGAAGTTAGGCAAGGGGAAAAAGTGTATTTTGGGCCGTTGCGTCATGCTGCACCCCTCAAAAAAATGCAGCTCTACTCATTTTGCATTAGTATCAATGTACCCAGATGGCCCTGATGCACTTTTCCCCTAGTGTGTTTCTGCAGTATTGTTGTCGACCCAGGCCTTTTCAGTGCTTCTTTCAGTCAATGCTGATTTCCTTTTAAGGTGGCACAACCCCTGCAGTTTTAACCCTGCCAGCCAGGTCTCTCGCTGACTCCCTTGGAGAAACGGATGGGAGAGGACTGGTATAGACAGCCCTATTGTCCTGCCACAGTGGCCCAATCTTCCAGACCCTTTAAATGCCCAGCAGCTCATGTTGCACTAGTCCCTATTCATTTGGTCCCTTGCTGCCAGCCATGGTTGAAGGCTGTCCTTTCACTCCCAGTCAGATACCAGCCTTGACTGTAATGTGTGACGGCATCCCCTGCCAGCTGGCCGCTCTGTCACATGGCAGTAAACGAGAGGATTTATCCGGATCTTTTGTTGTTGCTGTGCTATGATGAGGACATGCCTTATGACAGAGGCCGGAGATGGCATGATGATGATCTTTTCAGGCAATGTGGGTCAGTAGTGTTTTACTCCGTGGACTGTGCCCAGTCCTTACCCCAAGGGAACAGACAGAGGAACAGCAACCGTCATGACATACTTTGTATGTAATTTAAGGCCCTTTTCTAAATATCTTTCCATTGTGATGCCCTGCATGGACTAGAAGCACGATATAGGCTATATCAATCTTCCTTCTGGTTTTGGCCCTTAATGGCTGTGCACATGATTGATAAAACGCAGATGTTGGGTTTCTCACTGTAAACATGGTTTTCTTAACTAGCTAGTCTATATAAATCCCAAAGTATATTCTTATACTGGCTTGGATTGAATAGGGACCATGGTCCTCAGAACTCTTTAGATGTGTTCGAATTCCCATACTAACATACTGTATACTACATACTTAATGAGTATATACTATTAGTTCATTTTAGTATACTGTAAACGAACGGTATCGTTTCAGCTGAGCATACTAGCGCTTCGCCTGTCTACCGGAAGTTGATGCTGTTGCTATGCAACCTCTTGCTAGCATGTTAGCATTACAAATGACTAGCTAGACATTTTACGATTTCGGGTGTGTTCCTAAATTAAACCTGGAGTGACAGAGAGACCTCTGGGCGTTCGTAAATTCAGAGCGTTGTCAGATTGTCCGTTCGTAAATTCAGAGCGTTTTGCTCTCGGAGCGTTCAGAGCGCACACTGGACACTGACATAGGAGTAGGGTTGATCCAAGCGTTCTGACCTTACAACGGTAGTCAAGCACCGAAGCTAACTGGCTAACGTTGGCTAGCTACTTCCAGACACAAATGAGAGAACACCTCACTCTGACCATTTTACTCGCCCTAGCAGAGCTGGTTAGGCTGTTTTCATGTTATCCAGAGCGCTGGTGACTGTAACTGTGCTGCTGGCAACAATTTAATAACGATTATTTTTGGCGCCGTTTACTGACACCGGCCATATTCAACGGGTGTTCAACGTTTGTAAATTCCTCAGTTATTCTGCACTCTGGCACGCTCTGAAATCGGAGTAGATAGCCAGAATGAACTATGTCCATTTGAGAACGCACAACGACTATACCACTTAGCTAAGAATGACGTGAATAATCAAGTCAATAAACGTTGGGTAGTTAGATAGCATATAGTTAATATACTGCCTGGCAAGTTCGATGTATTAGTAGCCAACTAATGTTAGGTAACTAGCTAACATACCGGTACATACTGCTGTAATACTATGCGGTTCGTAAGGATAGCGTAGCTCTAACAAATTGTCAGCCAACATAATGTGTAACGTAACTTATTTGAAAAGTCATTACTTTATTATATTGCTCCACATTTTCTTAACATTTGTCATAATTAGTTAAAGCAATGAATTTGTATCCCCTCTCGCTTCTCGTCAGGGATGTAGCTCAGTTGATAGAGCATGGCGTTTGCAACGCCAGGGTTGTGGGTTCGATTCCCAAAGGGGGTATGAAAAAAATAATGTATGCCCTAACTGTAAGTCGCTCTGGATAAGAGCGTCTGCTAAATGACTAAAATGTAAAAATGTAAAATGTAATGTCAGACTTCGGCTACATATTTTCTTCAAACGTTGTGAAGTCACGCCCATTTTCTGAACAATTGCATTATGGGCCCTAAAAGTGCGTAAATAGTGCCCACTGCTTGTATACCAAGTATTTTGGCGAATTTAGTACGACATCCGGGAACTTTTGGCATACTAATTATATCCATACTATGACCAATGAGCATACTACATACTCAATTTACGTCACAAATAGTAAGGTTAGTGAGGTTAGTATGAGTATTCGAACACAGTTTTTGTCTTGTTAGCATCCCAGGCAGGGCCCCAGTCTCATAGCTCTGGGTCTCCCATGCTAGTTTAGTCCTGTCAGCATGTCTAGACACTAGCCATATTGACACATGGTCAGATGCTTGTCAATATCTGTCCATGCTACAATATCTGTACATTCTACATTTCCTGGATTTGCCAATAGGAGACTGATGACCTTGTGGGTTGCAGGAGTTGAATTGCACTGATGGTGTGTCTAATCTGTCACTCAGTGACCCTATTAAAGCTGCTGTCATTTATTCCTTCCTAGACAATCTCTCAAGGGTAGATGCACAAGGCGACGCGCTCTGCTAAATTTAGCCTGAACCCTGATCGATTCCCAAGATGAACTCCTCATTCAATGACACTGAATTATCAGCACCTCTTTCAAAACCAGGCCATATCGTTTCTTCCCACTGCACGAGTGATTGGCTCACAAATGCACACAGAGGACATAGCATTCAGAAATCAATATCAAGCCTGATGAACTGGAACTTGGATGTGAGGTTCGTCTGCAATGTCGTAACCTCTGTTCTGCTGTGTGTGTGTCTAGCTATTTAGCCTCCATCATGTGGATTGTGTTGTCTTTAGTAATGAGAGCAGGGAACGTGGCAGGGCTTTCTAACACTCCTTGTTGTTTTCTCTCCGTGGATCTACATTGATCCGGTCAGGCTCCGTTGAGCCCTTCTGGCCCTGCTCTCATTACAGATGTTTTAATACAAATGACCCGCTTTGATCCCAAGAGGATTATGTGTGTGGGACGAACAGCTGGCCCTGTGGGACTCCAAATGATGTGTCATGGATCACGTGGGACAACATACACACACACCAGCAGTAGAATTTAAGCTTGTGCATTTCAGCGATATCCAATTGTCTGACTGGTGAATATTTCATGAAGCGGGAGCAGGAAAAACAAAGCTCTGTTCTACTTGCTGAGGAGACACAGGCTTCATGCACTATTTGGCCTCCATGTCACCAGACCTACTGACACACAAGCTGCATTCACAAGCCCACTCTCCCATCCAAGCCTCCTAGTTGAGACAAATCATCCAGTCAACCTTTGCAAAATGTCCAGATTTGCTAAGTGTTTCACACCAGGGCAGTTTGGACCTGTTATTTCAGCCTGGTCTCATAGACTAGACGTAACATAGTAAATGTAAATCCAGGTTACTTAAATTAGTATGATATGTCACGTTTGGTATGGTTACATAAGACAGATGGTTACTTAAGGCAAAAACGAAAGTGGGGCGGATAGGTGGGCAGGAAACCAGTCAGTTTCTGGTGTGACCACCATTTGCCTCGTGCAGCGCGACACATCGCCTTCGCATAGAGTTGATCGGGCTGTTGAGTGTGGACTGTGGAATGTTGTCCCACTCCTCTTCAGTGCAAAGTTGCTGGATATTGGCGGGAACTGGAACACGCTGTCGTACACTTCAATCCAGAGCATCCCAAACATGCACAATGGGTGACATGTCGGGTGAGTATGCAGGCCATGGAAGAACTGGGACATTTTGCGCTTCCAGGAATTGTGTACAGATCCTTGCGACATAGGGCCATGCATGATCATGCTGAAACATGAGATGATGGCGGCGGATGAATGGCACGACAATGGGCCTCAGGATCTTGTCACAGTATATCTGTGCATTCAAATTGCAATCGATAAAATGCAATTGTGTTCGTTGTCCATAGTTTATGCCTGCCCATAACCCCACCACCACCATGGGGCACTCTTTTCACAACGTTGACATCAGCAAACTGCTCGCCCACACGATGCCATACACGTGGTCTGGTTGTGAGGCCGGTTGGACGTACTGCCAAAATCTCTAAAAACAACATTGGAGGCGGCTTATGGTTGAGAAATTAACATTAAATTCTCTGGCAACGGCTCTGGTAGACATTCCTGCAGTCAGCATGCCAATTGCACGCTCTCTCAGAATTTGAGACATCAGTGGCATTGTGTTGTCTCTGCCCTCCACTCTCTGTCGTTACGACTCCTTGTATGGATGTGGGATTCCGAGGTGTTGATTTTAGCAGTGTTTAGTTTGAGAGTTGATTCAGATAAGCCCTGCTTTTCTGACCCAGGGTTGGGAGAGCAGCACGTTCATGGATGGATGAGTTGGCTAGTATGTGTTTATGTAGGCCTATGTCCTCCATTTGGAGAGCCTGTGGCGCTGTGACAATGCCGTCTGGCCTCAGGGCTGATGCCTGGGAAATCTCATGTGACACATTGTCTCCTTGGCCCAGTCCTTGTCTCCCTCTCCCTGTTATATTCCCTTTCCCTGTTATATTAGTGCTCTAAGAACAAATCTTTTCAAAACCAGAGTAAATCGGGAAGCTGAAGGATTAACAAAATGAGGGAATGAAAGCTGTGGCTTCAGTGATTCCAAGCCATGGTTTACTAACTGTGTTCTCTCACACACTTCCTCTCTCTTCCTCTGTCCTTCTCTCTTTCTCGCTCTCGCTCGCTCTCCTTTCTCTGTCGCTTTCTCTCTCTTTTACTCTCTTACTCACTCACACACTAATTCAATTTAATTTCAATTTAAGGGCTTTATTGGCGTGGGAAACATTATGTTTACATTGCCAAAGCAAGTGAAAATTTACATTAAATGTTACACTCACAAAAGTTCCAAAACAATAAAGACCTTTCAAATGTCATTATGTGCAAATAGTTAAATAAATATGGGTTGTATTTACAATGGTGTTTGTTATTCACTGGTTGCCCTTTTCTTGTGGCAACAGGTCACAAATCTTGCTGCTGTGATTGCACACAGTGGTATTTTACCCAATAGATATTGGAGTTTATCAATATTGGGTTTGTTTTCTAATTCTTTGTGGATCTGTGTAATCTGAGGGAAATATGTGTCTCTAATATGGTCATACATTTGGCAGGAGATTAGGAAGTGCAGCTCAGTTTCCACCTCATTTTGTGGGCAGTGTGCACATAACCTGTCTTCTCTTGAGAGCCAGGTCTACCTACGCCGGCCTTCCTCAATAGCAAGGCTATGCTCACTGAGTCTGTACATAGTCAAAGCTTTCCTTAAGTTTGGGTCAGTCACAGTGGTCAGGTATTCTGCCACTGTGTACTCTCTGTTTAGGGCCAAATAGCATTCTAGTTTGCTCTGTTTTTTTGTTAATTCTTTCCAATGTGTCAAGTAATTATCTTTTTGTTTTCTCATGATTTGGGTCTAATTGGGTCTAATTGTGTTGCTGTCCTGGGGCTCTGTGGGTTCTGTTTGTGTTTGTGAACAGAGCCCCAGGATCAGCTTGCTAAGGGGACTCTTCTCCAGGTTCATCTCTCTGTAGGTGAAGGCTTTGTTATGGAAGGTTTGGGAATCGCTTCCTTTTAGGTGGTTGTAGAATTTAACGTCTATTTTCTGGATTTTGATAATTAGCGGGTATCGGCCTAATTCTGCTCTGCATGCATTATTTGGTGTTTTATGTTGTACGCAGAGGATATTTTTGCAAAATTCTGCATACAGAGTCTAAATTTGGTGTTTGTCCCATTTTGTGAATTCTTGGTTGGTGAGCGAACCCCAGACCTCACAACCATAAAGGGTTGTATAACTGATTCAAGTATTTTTAGCCAGATCCTAATTGGGATGTAAAATGTTATGTTCCTTTTGATGGCATAAAGGCCCTTCTTGCCTTGTCTCTCAGATCGTTCACAGCTTTGTGGAAGTTACCTGTGGCACTGATGTTTAGGCCGAGGTATGTGTCGTTTTTTGTGTGCTCTAGGGCAACAGTGTCCAGATGGAATTTGTATTTGTGGTCCTTGCAACTGGACCTTTTTTGGAACACCATTTATTTTTGTCTTACTGAGATTTACTGTCAGGGCCCAGGTCTGACAGAATCTGTGCAGAAGATCTAGGTGCTGCTGTATTGGGGTCAAATCTGTCTCCACTTTTGTGGATTGCGGTGAACAGTCCTTGTTTACAAATATTGGGGAAGATGCCAGAGAAGTGGTTTACCCATACATCTCCGTTTTGGATAGATAACTCTTTGTGTTGTTTGTTTAGTGTTTTCCAATTTTCCCAGAAATGGTTAGTCTATGGATTCATCAATTACATTGAGCTGATTTCTGACGTGCTGTTCCTTCTTTTTCCGTAGTGTATTTCTGTATTGTTTTAGTGATTCACCGTAGTGGAAGGCGTAGGCTCAGGTTTTCTGGGTCTCTATGTTTTTAGTTGGATAAGATTCCCTATTTCTTTCTTAGGTTTTTGCATTCTTCATCAAACCATTTGTCATTGTTAATTTTCTTCTGTGTTCTGTTTGACATTTTTAGATTTGATAGGGAAGCTGAGAGGTCAAATATACTGTTTAGGTTTTCTACTGCCAAATGTACACCTTCACTATTACAGTGAAAATCTCTCTCTCTCTCACTCTCACTCTCTAATTGGAATTTGTGGTCTGTATATTTTATCATTTCATTGAGGATACCATCAACACCACAGGCTTTTTGGGGTTGGAGGTTTTGAATTTTGTCATGTAGTTCATTCAATGTAATTTGAGAATGCAGTGGATTTGTAGTTGATCGTGTATATGTTTTTGCTGTTTGTTCTTTATTATAGGGCCAAAAAGATTGGAGAGGTGGTTTATCCATACATGTCCGTTTTGGATAGATAACTCTTCGTGTAGTTTGTCTCTTACTCTACTCTCTCGCTCTCTCCCTCTCGCTCTCTTTCTCTCTCTCTCTCTCTCTCTCTCTCTCTCTCTCTCGCTCTCTCGCTCTCTCGCTCTCTTACTCTCTCTCTCTCGCTCTTTCTCTCTCTCTCCCGCTCTTTCTCTCCCGCTCTTTCTCTCCCGCTCTTTCTCTCTCTCTCGCTCTTTCTCTCTCTCTCTTACTCTCGCTCTTTCTCTCTCTCTCGCTCTTTCTCTCTCTCTCTCTCTCTCTCTCTCTCTCTCTCTCTCTCTCTCTCTCTCTCTTACTCTCTCTCTCTCGCTCTTTCTCTCTCTCTCCCGCTCTTTCTCTCCCGCTCTTTCTCTCTCTCTCTCGCTCTTTCTCTCTCTCTCTTACACTCTCGCTCTTTCTCTCTCGCTCTTTCTCTCTCTCTCCCGCTCTTTCTCTCCCGCTCTTTCTCTCTCGCTCTTTCTCTCTCTCTCGCTCTTTCTCTCTCTCTCTCTCGCTCTTACACTCTCTCTCTCTCTCTTTGTCTTTCTCTCTCTCTCTCTTACTCTCTCTCTCTCTCTCTCTTACTCTCTCTCTCTCTCTCTCTCACTCTCTCTCTCTCTTACTCTCTCTCTCTTTCACACTCTCTCTCTCTCTCTTTCTCTCGCTCTCTCTTACTCTTATCTATCTACCTACCTACCAGGTCATTTACTTAAAGAAGACCCCAGAGGAGGCATACAGGGCTCTGATCTCAGGCTCCAATGCTTCATATCTTCCCTTCAGGTAAGCCCAGACCAGCCATGTCTTCTCTACCACACAGCAGCATGATTTCTAACCACAGAAACAATAATTTGATATTTGTCTAGGAAGCACATCTTGGCTAATTGCCTTACATTTGTATCATTACAGTTGTATCATTCCGTACAAATGCTTACAGAGGTGTTTGTTTACGTTGTGTCTCTGTAAACTTATTCTGGAGCTTCAAGCAGCTCGCTAGACCTTAATGATTGGTTTATTGGTGCTCCTCTGTCCTGTCTGGTTTCCACCTCCAGAGGAGACGGGCACCAGAGGCCTTCCCCAGTTCCCCTGTATGTTTGTCTAACCTGACACTGACGCGCTGCCTGGCCCTGGGACATCTAATGCTCTGTAATCACCCCTTCATGCCACCTGACAACAAAGACCTAGGTCACAGCTCCACAACACCTGTCCCACTCCTCCCTCTGTGTCATCCTCATCACTGTCATCATTGTCCCTTGTAGTCATTATCCTCTTATTAACAGGGTGTGTGTGTCTTACAATAGATTGGGCCTGTGTGTATACAGTGGGGAGAACAAGTATTTGATACACTGCGGATTTTGCAGGTTTTCCTACTTACAAAGCATGTAGAGGTCTGTCATTTTTATCATAGGTACACTTCAACTGTGAGAGATGGAATCTAAAATATCCAGAAAATCACATTGTATGATTTTTAAGTTATTACTTTGCATTTTATTGCATGACATAAGTATTTGATCACCTACCAACCAGTAAGAATTCCAGCTCTCACAGACCTGTTAGTTTTTCTTTTAAGAAGCCCTCCTGTTCTCCACTCATTACCTGTATTAACTGCACCTGTTTGAACTCGTTACCTGTATAAAAGACAACTGTCCACACTCAATCAAACAGACTCCAACCTCTCCACAATGGCCAAGACCAGAGAGCTGTGTAAGGACATCAGGGATAAAATTGTAGACCTGCACAAGGCTGGGATGGGCTACAGGACAATAGGCAAGCAGCTTGGTGAGGAAGCAACAACTGTTGGCGCAATTATTAGAAAATGGAAGAAGTTCAAGATGACGGTCAATCACCCTCGGTCTGGGGCTCCATGCAAGATCTCACCTCGTGGGGCATCAATGATCATGAGGAAGGTGAGGGATCATCCCAGAACTACACGGCAGGACCTGGTCAATGACCTGAAGAGAGCTGGGACCACAGTCTCAAAGAAAACCATTAGTAACACACTACACCGTCATGGATTAAAATCCTGCAGCGCACGCAAGGTCCCCCTGCTCAAGCCAGCGCATGTCCAGGCTCGTCTGAAGTTTGCCAATGTCCATCTGGATGATCCAGAGGACGAATGGGAGAAGTGGTCTGATGAGACAAAAATATAGCTTTTTGGTCTAAACTTCACTCGCCGTGTTTGGAGGAAGAAGAAGGATGAGTACAACCCCAAGAACACCATCCCAACTGTGAAGCATGGAGGTGGAAACATCATTATTTGGGGATGCTTTTCTGCAAAGGGTCCATGTATCGCGAGATCTTGGCCAACAACCTCCTTCCCTCAGTAAGAGCATTGAAGATGGGTCGTGGCTGGGTCTTCCAGCATGACAACGACCCAAAACACACAGCCAGGGCAACTAAGGAGTGGCTCCGTAAGAAGCATCTCAAGGTCCTGGAGTGGCCTAGCCAGTCTCCAGACCTGAACCCAATAGAAAATCTTTGGAGGAAGCTGAAAGTCCGTATTGCCCAGCGACAGCTCCGAAACCTGAAGGATCTGGAGAAGGTCTGTATGGAGGAGTGGGCCAAAATCCCTGCTGCAGTGTGTGCAAACCTGGTCAAGACCTACAGGAAACGTATGGTCTCTGTAATTGCAAACAAAGGTTTCTGTACCAAATATTAAGTTCTGCTTTTCTGATGTATCAAATACTTATGTCATGCAATAAAATGCAAATGAATTACTTAAAAATCATACAATGTGATTTTCTGGATTTTTGCTTTAGATTCCGTCTCTCACAGTTGAAGTGTATTTATGATAAAAATTACAGACCTCTACATGTTTTGTAAGTAGGAAAACCTGCAAAATCGGCAGTGTATCAAATACTTGTTCTCCCCACTGTATGTGTACATAATGGTTCTGTATGTATGACGCATGACTGGTGAGGCTCAAATAACATCCGGAGTGTCTCGTGTCCATCAGAACCAGGTCAGTTATTATACCTGAAAAAGCAGTTGAATCGATGCCCTCTCGGATAGTAATTATACTTCATATAGTAAGGTCTGTGGTTTTCCCAGGCTTGTGGCAATGACAAAACATTTTCTATGTCCTACAAGTTTAGATCCCCAAAAATGTCTTCTTCAGTTATTAATCCTGCCTTACTCTGAAACAAAACACACTTGTTTTACTCTGTATATTCCAACCACTCCATAAAAACACACATCCTGTCTCTCTCCCAAGCATTACATGGACTAATCCGCTTTCGCGTAGCGTAAGATATCTATGCCTGTTGTGGATCAGCGGACTCACTCTTTTTAATAGGATTGAACTACATTTCAGAGGAGTGAAAGTGACAAATACAATAAACAGGAATGTTTTCTTATCATTTACCACTGTTACGTGCAAACATTGTTTAATCTTGATGTTATCCTGGTTTGTTTGTCTGTCATATAACACAAACAAACGAACAAACAGTTTTCATGCATCTGGATGGAGTGGACGGTTTAGAATAGGTAGCTGGATTAGATTAGCAGCTTTAATTTGGGATTATAAGGATGGGTCAGATGGGGCTACTGTTATCCAAGCCACTATCATCTTGGGTTAGGATTGTTTTTGCAATTGGCCACCTCCTTGTTAGTTTGACCTTTTCCTTGAATAGATCACAAATACCAGGAACGAGGCTATAGTTGTGTGTGTGTGTTGGGGGACGGGGTGGGGTGTACATGCTCTGTAGCAAATAACCTTATCTCATCAGCTCCTTCCTAATGAACTGTGGAGTGAGTAACACCCTCATGACCACAGTCCCATCGGCATTCCAAACCAATTCCACATGGAGGTCAGGAATTGGGGTGGGGGGAACATTAATGTGGTAGCGGGAAAGGGACTGAGTGAATAATGTGAAGGCATGTCGTGCTGTTGCACCCTCTCTGCCCCTACATTGACCTGTATGTTTGCTTTCTTTACTTGTCTTGCACACACTAACTGTGATTCATTGCCCTGTGACATGGGTTGGCAGCCAGGCTCTAGGATTGATTTGGGTAATGTTGGCTTGAGTTATGATAGTGACAGATATTGGCTCTTCGGGCTTGTCTCAACCTGCCTACGTGTTTAGAGCGAGAATGACAGTTTACTTGACCAGGTCTATTGGGCCCCTAGCTAACGGGATGGCACTTATGTAATATGTTTGAAATTGGTTTAGAATGAACTAGGGGAGCATGGCGAAGAAGGGTGATGGCGTTCTCATCATTCCATCATTAGGCTCTCTGGTCCAGCGCTTGAAAACGTGCAGTCTGTAATGTTCATTTTATTTCCCCCCAGTGGTAGCTTGAGGAATTACAAACACAAACAACTAAAGTCAAACAGCAATTTGAATAGCTTTAAGAGCTGTGTGAGTATTCCCAACTAACCTACAGCCTATAGGCCTAGTTTTATGTACTTGTACAGAGAGGCTGGACCAACCCTCCTCCCATCACTCTGCATAGCCAGCACTGTTTAGTTTTCTTTTAACTGGATTTGATGGATATCTTGAGCTACTTTTAGAAAGTCTATTTCTAACTGGGCCTTTTGACCTTGACTTTTCCTCCATCTCTCCCCAGTGGTTCCCTCCAGAGGGTCAGTCAGTGTGGTTAGAGAATGTTGGCATGCTGGGATAGAGGTAGGAAGGGAGGGGTGATAGACGGAGGGAGGGAGGGACACAGATGCTACCCTGAGGGATGATCCCAGTATAGCGATATTGTCACATCCCTACTCAGTAGTGGTTGACCTATTTTAACTGTGTGCAGGCTGGAGTTTGAGATGGGATTGTTACAATGTCATGACAGGGAAATGGATGGACCCACACACACATGCACAGTGGTACATAGACACACATTACGGTACAGAGACTCACACACTATGGCATATAATCACACACATGGTTTCTGTGTGTGCGCGTGAATATGTGCGTTTGTGAGTGGTGTCACGGTAACTGAGCTCCTCGTGCTTCCAACACACTGCTTTGTGTTGGTGGCCTCTTGAAGGTTCTTGGTTGGACCTCTGTCCCATTCACGTTGAAGCTCCTGTCAGTAGCAGAACACTCACAGCCTGCAGCGACACTCAAACCTAGAGAGCAGTAAGGGAACACAACAGCTGAATTTGACCCAGATTATTTCTGCCATCTACAATATGCATACGAAATGAGGAATCAAGTAAACTCACGCCGCATAATGTTCATTCTGAGATTGTGTGTGTATGAGACAGAAACTATGTTATTGACTATGCCAAATAGGGCCGCAATGCAAATGCTTTGATTTTGTGAAAGATCTCTTCCACATTGTCTGGTGTCCTCTCTCAGGGCCAACTCTCTGCAAGCAACATCCCCATAAGAACATGGTCTTACGCTTTGCACCATGAATATACAGAGCCCTGTTTCAAGCCCTGTTTCAAAACGGAATGTTTTTTATTATCCTTTGTCGCTGGCCTATTATTTAATTTCCATCTATCCCATAATATGAGACACTCCAAATGTCTCCAAGGTGACCGTCAGTGTCACCCTCAGACTGTATCTCAGGGGTTCTATATCTAGGATGTAAACTGAGAAGTGGATGGTGACATCACTGTTGTCCTGGCTCAATGATTGGTTCAATTGGAGCATTCCTCTTGGTACCCATGTCCCACAAAGATGATATCATTTATTTTATAGATTTGGAAAGGGGTTGCTTATTTATGTGTGTGTGTGTGTGTGTGTGTGTGCAATGGGGATGTTTTCTATATTTTGAATCTTGTATGGGTGTTTGTGTGTGTGGAGGGTTGATACAAGGATGCTACATTGGCTGTCCTCCACCAATCTCTCTGAAGTACTTAGAAAAACATGGAGACTAACTATATAGCCTACCCTATTCAAGGAGCACCTTGTATACCCTCTTATCCATAGGTCCTCCTATACAGTAGCCATGTGTGGGCTCCAGCATATTGTTTTTCCAATCTCTGATGTGTTCATTGCGACACTATCACACACTCATCTTTCAATTGTTCACTCACGCCTTCATTTCTTTGTGTTTCAGGGACGCCTCGTTTGGAAATTGCACATACAACCTGACGGTTCTCGACTGCTTACAAGGAATCCGGAAAGTGAGTTTTATGTATTTATGGACTTAGTGGATTTACAGTAAATCGTAACGTTAAATAGAAAGCAATCCGTTGTGTAACATATCTGCTCCCTCCTGTCCTCCCTCTTTCACCATTCTAAGCACTTTCTTATATCCAAGGCTAAGCCAACACTTTACAGGAAGTGATGCTGGCCTTTAGTTACTCAGTAACTACCATGGTGACCTAAACGTAAATACGGTACTTAGGTCAACATTGACATGTGTAGTTACTGTGTAATTACTGTAATTCTGAATGAGTTACCAAATTATTTGACACCCTACACATCTACATGGTATATCTGCAGCTTAACCTAAAGTTAGTGACACCTTCAGCCTAAACTGAGGAAATCTAGACTTATTCTACTTAACGAGTTAGGATGAGTCTTGCAGTGTGACGGGGTTACAAATGAAATGACCCAAGTCTTTCATCTGTCTCATAAAACCAATTATAAACTGGGTGGTTCAAGCCCTGAATGCTGATTGGCTGACAGCCGTGGTATATTAGACCGTATACCATGGGTATGACAAAACATTTGTTTTTACTGCTCATATTGCATTGGTAACCAGTTTATAATAGCAATAAGGCACCTCGGGGGTTTGTGGTATATGGCCAATATACCATGGCTAAGGGTTGTATCCAGGCACTCCGCGTTGCGTCGCGCCTAAGAACAGTCCTTAGCCGTGGTATGTTGGCCATATACCACACCCCCTCGGGCCTTATTGCTTAAATAACCTGCTTTCATCCAACCAATATAGCATTGCGACTCCATGCTCAACCAAACCTGCCATAGCAGTCTAAAGCATTGTCTTTGTTTACAGCTTTGCCCGCACATCCTGACCTAGCATTATTAAGACCGTAATCCCAGACTGAGGGCAGAGTTATGTAATCCAGCGGGGTGATCAAATGTTGTGTGTAGTCTATGGGGTACGAGGGTGTTCTACTTTGTCGGGGGGACGGTAATGTAACCCTGCAGGTGAGCGGTAGGAAGGTAGCATGGCCTCACGTGGCACAGCAGGTGGGGCACTCTTACCTGCAGCTACAGGGACAAAGGCTCGCTTGCTCGCTCGCTCGCTCTCTCCCCTTAGGTTACACAGTGGCTAAGCTGGGGATTTATTGTGCCAGCAGTGTGTGCCTCTCAGTCTGTTCTTATCATGGCTTACTAATCCTCCTCCAATCAGCCTTGGAGGTCAGTATGTGGGTAGATGCATCTCCCAGAACATTCCCTATAGATACAGCATCTCCCAGAACATTCCCTATAGATACAGCATCTCCCAGAACATTCCCTATAGATACAGCATCTCCCAGAACATTCCCTATAGATACAGCATCTCCCAGAACATTCCCTATAGATACAGCATCTCCCAGAACATTCCCTATAGATACAGCATCTCCCAGAACATTCCCTATAGATACAGCATCTCCCAGAACATTCCCTATAGATACAGCATCTCCCAGAACATTCCCTATAGATACAGCATCTCCCAGAACATTCCCTATAGATGCAGCATCTCCCAGAACATTCCCTATAGATACAGCATCTCCCAGAACATTCCCTATAGATGCAGCATCTCCCAGAACATTCCCTATAGATGCAGCATCTCCCAGAACATTCCCTGTATTTAATGGCAAATCTCCTAGTGGTCAAAATGGAATGAGAACTAAACAAACAAAACCCAGAACATCCTTATGCCACCTTAGGCTTTTTCTTTTGTCTATTAAGTTCAGTATATTTCTGTGCAGAGTGTGTGCAAACCTGGTTATATTTAGTTGCTGGAAGTCATGGAGAAATCTTTACAGTGCTGTTTTCTAGCTATCTTTACAGTGCTGTTTTCTAGCATGTTTTGACATGGAATGGAGGGCCTCTAGTTAAATTGGGATAATGTGAACTTCCTTATTACGTACATAGCATCAACACTTGGTGGCAACTTACTACAACCGAATCTGTGTGTGTTTGGCCATGTCATTCCAGAAAGACTTGTCATACAACCATCGGACAGGAATGTTTCAGATCCCTCTGCACATTCCAGCTTTTTCCGTTATCTTCCCAAAAAGGCCCTAGCACCCACCCCCACCCCCCTTCACTACGTCATTCCCCAAAAACCCAGGAAATGTCTCTTCCCATTGTGAGAGGCAGGGAATAACAACAACTTAATCCATGGCAGTATTGAAACTTTTCAGCGATTTGAAACTCCAGTGCCCATTTATTTGAAATTAGGATTTGGGGGAATTTAAATTTGTTTCCTTAATTGTCATGAAATGTATTCACATCCTGGTATAGGCTAGTATAGCCCTCAGAACAACTTGCCTACTTTCCTTCGTTGCTGTATTGCAGGTGGTTTAAGCATCCATTTCCCCACCTCTTTATGGCCCTGTAATGCTGTGAGTCTCTAATGTATGGTGTTGGCTCAGACGGCTGCCTGCTGTGTTAATTGCAGGCTGTTTCGGTTCTAATCACAGTGATCTGTTCCATGATTCACTGTTTGGCTGTTTTCTCTGCTCTGTCTTCTCCCAGTGCCTCCATTAGCATGTCACTGTGCTAAAGAATTAATCGCTTAACACACTTATGTGTCGTACACACCAGGGTTTCCGTTAGCTGGAAATACCAGTCGATGTGCTCCAACTTCAAAGGCAAATATACTTCATAGGCTAATAAATCCTCAAGCTGCTGGGACATTAGTGTCGGGTGTTTTCAATTTTTACTCCCTCAAAAGACGCGAGGTCCTCATAGGGACTTCAGCTAAGTGTACCCTGACTGGGCAAAATTGGGCAGAATTGTGTTGATTATCCCCGTTTCCAGTGTGCCCGCCAAGAGGGGATTCTTTCTCCAAAACCGAGTAAAGTCTGCCTCAAGATGGCGCCTTCTTGAGGACAAAGTAACAAAGCTGATGTGCATAAAGCTGCTCCAAGGAGTTGGACAGTGTTGACTTCCCAACTGCAGCGGCTCACTGTGATCAGGCCAAGGTCTGCCGCAAACACAAGGAAATTAGAAGCACATTATTGTGTTCATCAGGCCCAGTCCTAGCAGTTCTGCTGCCACCTTAGGCAAGATCAACACCATGCTGCCCCTGTCATGTATAATATAAAGATTTGGAATGGATTGATAGACTAGAGTAGACTAAGGATGTGTATCATGCGCAAGTGGGTGGACGCCCTAATGTGTTACGCACCTAATGCATATGGATGTTCGGTAAATTTATCAAATGTCCGGTAAATCTAAAATCTTGCAGGTCACGTTGTCCGGCGCCAAATTTTCCTAACGAAAACCGTGGTACGCACGTACGCACACACACAAGTGTACACACACACACACAAACGTACATACAGCACACAGAGACAGGTGGGTCAGGCACCACAGTATAAACTGTTTAAAGTGATTTCCTTCCTTTGTAAACCTTAACATGGTACAGAGAAGGAGTAAGACATTTTCACCATTGTTTACCCTGGCTGGCAGAGGGGTTCATTCTCTAAGGGACCTGCTGCCCAGGAGAACTGAGAACAGGTACATAATACAGACCTGGGGGAGAGAGCAGCTCAGACAGCTGTCAACACCACAGACCTGACAGGGAGAATAGGAGATGGAAAGAGGCTTTGTGTGTGTACACATGCCCACAGCTCGCTCACGTGTCCAATGTTTGTGTGCATCTTTGTCCACTCAGTTTCTCTGTCTGAACTGGATAGTCTCCTACACTGCCTTTCCATTGATTTCTGTTTTATAAAGTGATTTTAAATTTAATTCACTGTTTTTATAAAATTGAAGGTCCCCAGTGGCCATTATTCTTAAATGGAAGAAGTTTGGAACCACCAAGACTCTTCCAGTAGCTTGCCACCCAGCCAAACTGAGCAATCAGGGGAGAAGGACCCGATGGTCACTCTGACAGAGCTCCAGAGTTCCTCTGTGGAGATGGGGGAACATTCCAGAAGGACAACCATCTCTGCAGCACTCCACCAATCAGGCCTTTACGGTAGAGTGGCCAGACGGAAGCCACTCCTTAGTAAAAGGCACATGACAGCCCTCTTGGAGTTTGCCAAAAGGCACCTAAAGGACTCTCAGGCCATGAGAAACAAGACTCTCTGGTCTGATGAAACCAAGATTGAACTCTTTGACCTGAATGCCAAGTGTCACATCTGGAGGAAACCTGGCACCATCCCTACAGTGAAGCATGGTGGTGGCAGCATCATGCTGTGGGGATGTTTTTCAGCAGCAGGGACTGGGAGACTAGTCAGGATCGAGGGAAAGATGAACGGAGCAAAGTACAGAGATCTTTGATGAAAACCTGCTCCAGAGCGCTCAGGACCTCAGACTGGGGTGAAGGTTCACCTTCCAACAGAACAACGACCCTAAGCACACAGCCAAGACAACACAGGAGTGGCTTCAGGACAAGTCTCTGAATGTCCTTGAGTGGCCCAGCCAGAGCCCTGACTTGAACCCGATCTAACAACCCCCGGAGAGACCTGAAAATAGCTGTGCAGTAACGCTCCCCATCCAACCGGACAGAGCTTGAGAGGATCTGCAGAGAAGAATGGGAGAAACTCCCCAAATACAGGTGTGCGAAGCTTGTAGCGTCATACCCAAGAAGACTCGAGGCTGTAATCGCTGACAAAGGTGTTTCAACAAAGTACTGAGTAAAGGGTCTGAATACTTATGTAAATGTGATATATATATTTATTTTTTTGCTTTGTTATTATGGGGTATTGTGTGTAGATTGATGAGGGGGGGAAAAAACAATTTAATCCATTTTAGAATAAGGCTGTAACGTAAGAAAATGTGGAGAAAGTCAAGGGGTCTGAATACTTTCCGAATACGCTGTACACTACATCTTGTTATTGACAGCCAAGTCAAAGCGACGCAAAATGCGACTAAATGGTCGCAGTCTGGAGCCCTGGTGCGTACAAAGTTCACTAACAATGTTTAAACTAAAGCCTAAATAAACTACTCAAGTCTTATTAAACTGGGACAGGGTGAAATGAAGCTTTGTGATGAGTGCCTGTAATGGCCTGACCGGAAAGGAACTGCATAACAGAGTAGCTCCTGTCTGTGTTATGTGAGGAGCAGGGGCGGATTGGCCATCTGGCAAGTCTGGCAAATATCAGATGGGCTGCACAATATTTTTAGTTGGGTGGGCTGGTCGAAATTGACACACAAAAATATTTGAAAAGGGAAATCAAATTAAGGTGACATGGCTGGCGGCCCATGAGCCTGCTAATATTATTATTATATTATTATTATTATTATTATATATTTTCTTTGCATAATTTCTCTATTACACTTATCTATAATGAGCCTTTGGCTGATCAGTGGGCAACGGCTGGCCCCTCTACCAAGATGGACCGGCCCGGTTTCCTGATAGGCTGAGCTGAGGTCACGTAAACTCGCATTCAAAGTCAAACAGGGCATCAGCAAAGAGACCTTCTCCGACTATAAAAGTAGAAAGGGCACATTCTACATTGTCACCTCACTCAAAATGACTACTAAAACCCTGATTTGATCATACAGTAAAGTGCATTATCCTGTCCAGTTCAAGTGTTCAGCAATGTGATGGCTTGTAGATAGAAACAGTCTCTGAGCCTGTTGGTATCAGACCTCATGCTCTGATACCGTCTGCTCGACGGTAAGGGAGTGAACAGCTCGTGGCTGGGGTAATTTGGTCACAACCGGTTTTGATTTAAGAACAAAGGCCTGGTCTTCCCGTCTTTCTGACTTTTTGGTTGAAGTGAAATGTATTAACTAGAAAAACAATATCTCTTAGACTCCAAAGTCGGCATGATTGCCTAACTGATCTAGACATGGGAAACCAGAACTGTGAAGTCTGTGGCCAATCCATTAAATCAGTTGATAATTGTTTTCCGGTGGATAAAGAACCAGTCAAAACTTCCGGACCTCCAGGACGAGCTAAATAGCTCTTTGGCTCAGCCGAACTATAATATTCACTAAATAATGAACTTCATTGTACAGTGCTGTGAATCACGACCCCCTAATGCTTACCGATTCCAGTTCTACAGCATATGGCTGATACAATGTAGTACTGACTTCACACACCCTATTTGACACCACTGCCACACATGTCACAGGCCTTAGACAGGAGGGACACAGTGGTGGGAGTAGGATGGAATACTGGGAAGGAGCATGGTGATATCATGTGTTCTCTCCTCAGGCTCACCATGGCCCTGGTGGCTGGATGCTGACTGATATACTCAGTGTATTTGAGTGAGGTTAAAGTGCACAAATAATCATCCTTAGTAATTTAACCTCGTACCTAGCGACCACATCGTGTCACGTCGTCGTGCCGATAATTACAGTACCACATACCATCTTGCTTTTATTATTGCTTTATTATCCCTACCCTTTTAAGCAATAATTATCAACACAGCTAGCTTTGATACAGCTGGTAATGACTGCGTGGGTCACTTTGCCGATCTCAGCCATCACAGATTATAATCCGTCATCATGATGCTGCAAAGTCTTTAGTGCGTCAGGCTTCCCAGCAGACCGCGGGTTTGAGGTCACTCTAGTTCTGGGGCTGTCTGAGTCACTAGTTTTGCTTGGTCATGAATAATTTGACACACACACACTCGCATATATATATATATATATCTGTCTCTTCTCTCCTCTCCAGGCCCTGCAGCATGGATTCTTTGACTTTGAGACATTTGACGTGGATGAATACGAGCACTACGAGGTAATGTTGTCATGGTGACCTTAGACCCGCTTCAATAATAAGCGCTCACTCATCAGTTTGAACAGCGGAGCATCTGTAAATGCAAACCACAGCACCCCTACAATATTCACAATCCCACTCTAAAATCTTACGCAACTCTGTGCTCCACTGATGACCTGACATTACTTTTTAGATTCATGAATAGTTATCTGTGAGCGTTATCAGTTTCATTTGACCCGACTCGGAAAGAACGGACAGAAAATTGTCACCGAAAAAACTGTTTGGCACGTAGTCACTAAAACAAAAGCAGCAAAGAAGAGGAATTAGTCCTTCGTAAATTGAGCGGTTGTTGATAATGACCGCTCCTCAATTTAGGTTGTTACTGAAGATGGCTACTAACTGGTGGCCAATCTGATTAAATAAAGGCTAAATTCTTAGGATCATTTTTCAGTCAGAGCAAAATGTCCATATAATTCTGGGTCCCTGTTTGATGTCCTTTTCCCCCCATTTTTTAAAACCTTTATTTAAACAGGGAAATCCCATTGAGACCAAGGCCTCCATTACAAGGGAGCCCTGCATGTACACAATTATACAGATTCACAACATTTACAATCAGTCGAGACAATCAGTCTTCTCCCTTCGCTCTGTGTTTATAGCGAGTGGAAAACGGTGACTTCAACTGGATCGTGCCGGGGAAGTTTCTGGCCTTCAGTGGACCCCATCCCAAAAGTAAAATTGAAAATGGTGAGATGAGTTTTGGATTCAGTCCTTGACCTTTTTATGTGCTCTTTTCCTTTAAGAAAAACAACAGCTGTTCCAGATTAATTTAGTAAAGTTGTCTCCACCGATGAACCTTTGACAGGGTTTAGATTCAGGTTTAGATTCAGGTAGACTCCCTATGCATCTGTTCTAGTTAATCCTTTCTCCTCTGTAACAGCAGATGGCACCATTGGTGTAGTAATACGTTTGACAACATACTAAGGAAGATTGCTCTATGCTTCAACAGAATCAGTTTTCCTTACCTACGTTTTACACAAATTAACTGACCTGAATCTCCTTCCCCTCCCAACCTAGGCTACCCTCTCCACGCCCCAGAGGCGTACTTCCCCTACTTCCGGAAACACAACGTGACCACGGTGGTGCGGCTCAATAAGAAGATCTACGACGCCAAGCGCTTCACGGATGCCGGCTTCGACCACTACGACCTGTTCTTCGTGGATGGCAGCACACCCAACGACGTCATCACCCGCCGCTTCCTGCACATCTGCGAGAGCACTGATGGAGCCGTGGCCGTCCACTGCAAGGGTGAGACGCGCGCACACACACACACACACACACACACTGCAGTATCTGTTGAGATATGTAAAATATCTGAAATACCTGAGATGTGCTTGATTTGGCTTGCCTGGCATATGGAGTCTGCTTTTATGGGACTATATAGGTGTATTGCGTTGGTGTGCCTGGCAAGCTAAATCAAGCGCACCCTGAGTATTTTAAATATGTAAAGAGGGAATTTAGAGTTCACTCTTCATTTCAAAGTAGTTTGGCTGCCATGTTGGCGGAGCCAAGTTAATCAGTAATGCAACTGTAGGATACATTTTGGATTCTTGGCCCCGAAGGCCTGTTTCTGTAGGTCTGATACTTGGCTTAACAAGTCACATAATAAGTTGCATGGACTCCCGCTGTGTGCAATAATAGTGTTTAACATGATTTTTGAATGACTTCTTCATCTCTGTACCTCACACATACAATTATCGGTAAGGTCACTCAGTCGAGCAGTGAATTTCAAACACAGATTCAACCACAAAAGACCAGGGAGATTTTCCAATGCCTCGCAAAGAAGGCCACCTATTGGTAGATGGGTAAAATTTTTAAAAAGCAGACATTGAATAACCCTTTTGAACATGGTGAAGTTATTAATACAAAGTGTTCTGTTCCAATTCATCCCTAAGGTGTTCGATGGGGTTGAGGTCAGGGCTTTGTGCTGGCCAGTCATGTTATTCCACACCGATCTCGACAAACCATTTCTGTATGAAACTCGCTTTGTACACGGGGGCGTTGTCATGCAGGAAAGGGCATTCACCAAACTGTTGCCACAAAGTTGGAAGCACAGAATCATGTTATTGTATGCTGTAGGAAAACCTGCAAAATCGGCAGTGTATCAAATACTTGTTCTCCCCACTGTAAATAGCAAATATCAAGGAATTAAGTGGTTAAAAAGTACTGATTTTATAGAACTTATTCCATTTTCTAATAATTGCGCCAACAGTTGTTGCCTTCTCACCAAGCTGCTTGCCTATTGTCCTGTAGCCCATCCCAGCCTTGTGCAGGTCTACAATTTTATCCCTGATGTCCTTACACAGCTCTCTGGTCTTGGCCATTGTGGAGAGGTTGGAGTCTGTTTGAGTGTGTGGACATGTGTATTTTATACAGGTAACGAGTTCAAACAGGTGCAGTTAATACAGGTAATGAGTGGAGAACAGGAGCGCTTCTTAAAGAAAAACTAACAGGTCTGTGAGAGCCAGAATTCTTACTGGTTGGTAGGTGATCAAATACTTATGTCATGCAATAAAATGCAAATGAATTACTTAAATCATACAATGTGATTTTCTGGATTTTTGTTTTAGATTCCGTCTCTCACAGTTGAAGTGTACCTATGATAAAAATTACAGACCTCTACATGCTTTGTAAGTAGGAAAACCTGCAAAATCGGCAGTGTATCAAATACTTGTTCTCCCCACTGTATATATCTCAAGACCTGAAAATGGTTGTCTAGCAATGATCAACAACCAATTTGACAGAGCTTAATGGGCAAATGTTGTACAATCCAGGTGTGGAAAGTTATTCGAGACTTACCCAGAAAGACTCGCTGCCGAAGGTGCTTCTACAAAGTATTGACTCGGGTGTGAATACTTATTTAAATGCGATATTTCTGTATTTAATTTTCAATACATTTGCTAACATTTTTAAAAACATGTTTTCGCTGTCATTATGGAGTATTGTATGGAGTATTGTGTGTTGATGGGTGAGATTTTTTTAAATTCAGGTTGTAACACAACAAAATGTGGAATAAGTGAAGGGGTATGAATACTTTCTGAAAGCACTGTATGTTACTTTTAATCTGTTCTATTCATTTCCTTATTTCTGAAACATTACCTCATTGTTTTCTCTATCTCGTCATCAGCTGGCCTTGGGCGTACTGGTACCCTGATAGGCTGTTACCTGATGAAGCACTACCACTTCACGGCAGCAGAGACCATCGCCTGGATCAGGGTCTGCCGGCCGGGCTCCGTTATCGGCCCTCAGCAGCACTTCTTGGAGGAGTAAGTACTCCTAATAGCTGGTCCTAGATCAGTTTCCTTCAGCTACATGTCCCATTCATATACACTGAACAAAAATATAAACGCAACAATGTCAAAGAGTTTAATGAGTTACATTTCATATAAGGAAATCAGTCAATTGAAATAAAATCATTAGGCCTTAATCGATGGATTTCACATGACTGGGAATACAGATAGTAATCTGTTGGTCACTGATGCCTTTTAAATAAATAAATAAAAAATCCAGCATGCCAGTGGCCATCGAAGGTGAGCATTTTCCCACTGAAGTCGGTTATGACGCCGAACTGCAGTCAGGTCAAGATCCAGGTGAGGACGACGAGCACGCAGATGAGCTCCTCTGAGACGGTTTCTGACAGTTTGTGTAGATGTTGTGCAAACCCACAGTTTCATCAGCTGTCCAGGTGGCTGGTCTCAGAGAATTATTGGCACACTGCTCGCTTAACCCGGAAGCCAGCCGCACCAATGTGTCGGAGGAAACGCTGTACAACTGGCGACCGTGTAAGCGTGCATTCGCCCGGCCAGCCACAGGAGTCGCTAGAACGCGATGGGACAAGGACATCCCAGCTGGCCAAACCCTCCCCTAACCCGGATGATGCTGGGCCAATTATGCGTTGCCTCATGGGTCTCCCGGTCGCGGCCGGCTGCGACACAGCCCGGGATCGAACCCGGATCTGTAGTGACACCTCTAGCACTGCGATGCAGTGCCTTAGACCGCTTGGTAACTCGGGAGGCTAACGATCATTATGTTCAATCAGCTTCTTGATATACCACACCTGTCAGGTGGATGGATTATCTTGGTCAAGGAGAAATGCTCACTAACAGGGATGTAAACAAATGTGTGCACAAAATTTGAGAGAAATAAGCTTTTTGTGCGTATGTAACATTTCTGGGATATTTTATTTCATCTTATGAAACATGGGATAATTTATATTTTTGTTCAGTATACATTTTTTTTGGACATTTGAGTATTTTTGAAGACGCTCTTGTCCAGAGCAAATTACTCTTTGAAGAGGTAGAGTTTCAGACGTTTTTCGGAAGATGGGCAGGGACTCTGCTGTCCTGACGTTAGAGGGAAGCTGGTTCCACCATTAGGGTGCCAAGACTGTCTTGATGTCGTTTTCTCACCTTTGACTACCAGTTCGACTTGTTCTTTCAGTTGCTACAGGGCATTCAGTTGCTACTGTAGGGGGTGCCTGGAAATGTTTGCAGCACCAAATGTTTGTACCTCAGGTTATGACCAGAGGGGAATCCTATGAAGCAGGTTTGAGCAGTGCTTAATTTGTAAATTTGGAGGTGCCGGAACAAAAGGTGAGCGAGATAAGGGGGTGACCTGGGGGGCTCTGAGGTACCGGATTACATACATTTTTTAAATAAAAACATTATAATAAAGCATTGCATGCATTATCATCGCTTTTGCGTAGTGGCATAGAGCAGTAGTGTAGAGGCGCTTGCAGAAGTTGCACACGTGGCCTTTTTTATAAAGACAGATTGATATTCTCTTTTCATCAGGAGCCATTTGCTTTCCAACCTGTGTTTTCCTGCGATTGTATTTGAAATATTGCGAAAGGCCTGTTTTTGGTTGCATGCTGTTCACTGACAGATTGAAATCAGATTCCCTCCCTCTTGCAAGGATCATCCCCTTTTTAATTTGATGAAGACGACTGATTTTTAAAATATTTGATTAATACAATTTAGTAATGTTAACCTATATCACGTTACACATTTAGCAATGACAGAGTGCATCTTAAACTTAATGTAACACTTTTGTATGACTTAATAACAAGAAGAATATTGCTAGAAGTGGGGGGAAAAGGTGCTTGTGCATTGATAAGCACACTAACGACAACATTCCACACCATAGCCTGCTGAATCTGCTAGAACTTTTCTTAAATTTTGATTTCCAAACAAATTAAAACGTGGCACTGACTTGTGCGTGGATTGGTGTTTCAGCATGGTCTCAATGAAGAGTTCGGCGTTCGACTAGCCGTGTGCGACATGCACACGCAGTTACAAGCCTGCTAGAGTTCACGGCGGGCGGACAAGCAATATCCACGGTCGTAGTACAGATGAATCCTGAGCTGGATTGTGAAGCTAACTGATGCTGGTTAGCTTTAGAAAACCCTGAGTAGATCAAGCTTGCTTCTTTGAATACCGTTCAGATGAAATGCTGAATTGTTCCAAATTGTTGTAGATTTTAGCAGGGGAGAATCTGTAATTGTGTTTTTCTTTATACCAGTTCAGTAAAATGTGTGACCTGACCTCTTCTTTCTTGTTGCTGACTAAAGCAGAAACTCTAGCTCTGTGTGTGTGTGTTGTCAAGGGGAGAACACACTCTTGTTCTGAACCACATCTTTTTTTTGTTACGTTCCATCCAGCAATATAAAGTTCCGAACCGGTTCAAACCCTCAAAAAGTACTGGTTAATATCGTTCCTTTCTTTTCCTTTTTTAACCTGTGAAATCAACAGTTTTTTAAATATATTTATCTTATTAAATGACTTCACCAATCAGTGTGGATAGGGCAGTCAAGCTAGTTGTTTACATGGGTGATGGACAGACAAGTGTAGCCTATGGCGCAAGATGCGACTGAAATTTTGCGGTTGAGGAGAGATTGAGAGCGGGTTGAGGAGGAGGTATGAAGCGCTGGACATCTTGTTATGACATGCATTATCTGAATTAGGTCCACAGAATTATACAGCTTGCAGATTTACTACTTTTCAGCTTGCAGGCAGACACTGAAATACATTTCTGAGTGACAGAGTGAGGTCTTTGCATGGGCGCTTTGTCGTATTTTTTGTGAGAAACAAATGCCTGGAACGTAAAATAATGTTATTAACCTGTTCCTTATTTTCGGGTTGTTCCCTGAACTGGTTCCATCCCCAGCTTTAAACACATGCCTGTGATATGTGGTTGTCCCACCTAGCTACCTTTTGAATACCCCTCTGATGAAATGCTGAATTCTTCTGAATTGTTGTAGATTTTGGCAGGGGAGAATCTGTAATGTTTATTTTTATACCAGTTCAGTAAAATGTGTGACCTGACTAAAGCAGAAAGTCTGGCTTTCGGTGTGTGTGTGTGTGTGTGCGCATTGTCTGTCCATTTCCTGTTAGACTTTCCCCCATGGAGGAGTGTGTTCTCCCCTTAACAACACACACCAGTAGGACGCGTTTGACAGCTTTTCAGGCTTACCCAACAGCCGTTCTGTGGGAAATGTGTGTCTGTGTGTGTCTGCTTGAGGGTTTTTGTGTTTAAACCATGGGTTGGAACCTAGCTATCTTAGGTGAATGCACTAACTGTAAGTCACTCTGGATAAGAGCAACTGCTAAATGACTAAAATGTAAATGTTGTTTGTCCTAATTTCTCCAATCTGTCCATGTTCTGGGGTGAACAAAGGGGTAAAGATGAAATGGGGTTCTTGGTCAAATCTGCTCCGCTCTTTTCAATCCTTAAACAGCAGTTGTGGTCTTATCTCTTGGCATAGTTTCCATCCCAGTGCAATGGAATGGTATGGAGAAGCTGGTCTGTATTGGTCTCTCTGATCAGGGCACAAGTGACATGGTGTTATAGACTTGAGGTCACACGGTAGGCGAGGGTGTACTAATGCAACCTCTCTATCTTTCCATCTCTCTCCTTCCCTCTTTCTCTCTCCCTCCCTCTCTCTTTTTGTCTCAGGAGGCAGGCAGCCATGTGGATGCAAGGGGACATGCAGCGTTCGCAGCAGAAGCAGCCGAGGGGCGTGTCTCACCTCATCACCAGCATGGATGACCTCACCCTCAGACCCACCCACACCTCCATCACCACCAGCAGCCCTGCTGGCATCCTCAGGTCCCACAGTACCGACCGCCTCCAAGAGGTCAGTGCCACCCACAACCCTGCCCTGGGTCCTGTTCATTAGGCACCAAACGGAATAAAACAGGCTGAAACAAAAATGAGCGTTTCTTATTGGACAAGGTAGTCCCTCCCTGTTTCAGTCCGTTCTCTTCCGTTTGGTGCCTAATGAACACGACCCTGACAATGCCCCATTTTCCCTGTTGATGTGATGTACAACTGCATTGTTTCCAACTGAGGTTGCAGATATTCCCCTACCTTTTATGGAAAACCAATTTTAGTGTTCTGTCTGTTGATTGGAGAAAGTCTGCGGTGTATTATTTAGTACATACCTGTAATGGAATGAGTTTCATTTATTATTCAAACCAGCACTAGACAGTCTACAGCAGTGTTTCCCAAACCCGGTCCTCGGGACCCCATATTTTTGTTTTTGCCCTAACACAACACAGTCATCAAAGCTTGATGATTAGTTGATTATTTGAATCAGCTGTGTAGTGCTAGGGCAAAAACCAAGATGTGCATCCCTTGGGGTCCCGAGGACCGAGTTTGGGAAACCCTGGACTAGAGGATTTATTTTTATAGACAACTGTTCTTATACACCAAACAGTACCATTTTTTGCTCTGTTAATCCAATCTACTGTAGATAATTAGCCACATTATCGTATGGGATCATGTGTTCTCTCCACAGAACGACGAAATTGGGGAGAACGGGCTATGCATGACCCAAGGAGATAAACTGCGTGCCTTAAAGGGCCGGCGCCAGCCCAGGTCGGCCACAACAGGAGCCCTAAGGTAAGAGCTGCCTGGGATACCCCAAACTTCCCCTTTTAAGATCCTCCCGCCTTATTAGTTTCCACCTTTTTGAGATCTCAAGGACTGTCCTCTGCGCTATGGAAAGTAATGCATAGTTAAGTATTTCAGTTAGACATTTCGGTTAGAAACATTTGTTACTCAACCTTTAATGTCGTTCTATTACAGGTGAAACATTTATACAGGAGATATCAGATCAGTGTACGTCGAGGCAAAACAAAACGCTGAGCTGAAGTAAATAGAGATCAAGCCAGAAGTGTACTGAACAAAAATATAAACGCAACAATTTCAAAGATTTTACGGAGTTACAGTTCATATAAGGAAATCAGTCATTTGAAATATATTAATTTGGCCCTAATCTATGGATTTCACATGACTGGCCAGGGGTGCAGTCATGGGTGGGCCTTGGAGGGCATAGACCCACCCACTTGGGAGCCAGGCCCAGCCAATCAGAATTAGTTTTTCCCCACAAAAGGGCTCTATTACAGACAGAAATACTCCTCAGCACCGGTTGGACGTACTGCCAAATTCTCTAAAACGACGTTGGAGGCAACTTATGGTCGAGAAATTAGCATTCAATTATCTGGCAACAGCTCTGGTGGACATTCCTGCAGTCAGCATGCCAATTGCACGCTCCCTCAACTTGAGGCATTGTGTTGTGTGATAAAACTGCTCATTTTGAAGTGGCCTTTTATTGTCCCCAGCACAAGGTGCACCTGTCTAATGATCATGCTGTTTAATCAGCTTCTTGATATGCCACACCTATCAGGTAGATGGATTTTCTTGGCAAAGGAGAAATGCTCACTAACAGGGATGTAAACGAATTTGTGCACAAGATTTGAGAGAATTTTTTTGTGTGTATGGAACATTTCTGCAATTTATTTTTATTTCAGCTCATGAAACATGGGACCAACACTTTACATGTTGTGTTTATATTTTGTTCAGTGTAATTTTGCTGGCACGACAAGTTCCGGTTGGCATGGAAACCACCGCCCTGCTGGTTCATTGTCGAGGAGGCTTCAAGTTGTATTAGTCATATGTACGGGATACACATAGGATACATCATTCAACGAAATGGAATGATTTGGATTTATCTGTCTTTGTCTAGCGCTGTCTTCTAGCTAGTGAGACAGTCTGTGGCTCTGTGATCTGATTCGGGGCTCTGGTTTCCATGGTTACCTAGCTGAAATAACACAAGCACTGTCAGGCAGGATATTCAGTATATTGGCTCAGTGTCATGCTGGGGTTTTCTGTTAAATACTTGCTTTACTGACTTAGTAATCAGTAAAGTGCTTCAAAAGCTAGTCTAGTAATACCTACTTTCCCAGCGCTCTAAGGAAATATACAGTGCATTCGGAAAGTATTCCGACCCCTTGACTTTTTCCATTATACCCCATAATGACAAAACAAAAACAGGTTTTTAGAAATGTTTGCAAATGTATTAAAAATCAAGAACTGAAATGTCACATTTACATAAGTATTCAGACCCTTTACTCAGTACTTTGTTGAAGCATCTTTGGCAGCCATTACAGCCTCGAGTCTTCTTGGGTATGACGCTACAAGCTTGGCACACCTGTATTTGGGGAGTTTCTCCCATTCCTGTCTGCAGACCCTCTCAAGCTCTGTCAGGTTGGATGGGGAGCGTCGCTGCAAAGCTATTTTCAGGTCTCTCCAGAGATGTTCGATCGAGTTCAAGACCGGGCTCTGGCTGGTCCGCTCAAGGACATTCAGAGACTTGTCCCAAAGCCACTCCTGCGATGTCTTGGCTGTGTGCTTAGGGTTGTTGTCCTGGTGGAAGGTGAACCTTCGCCCCAGTCTGAGGTCCTGAGCACTCTGAAGCAGATTTTCATCAAGGATCTCTCTGTACTTTGCTCTGTTCATCTTTCCATCGATCCTGATCCCAATCCCTGCCGCTGAAAAACATCCCCTCAGCATGATGCTGCCACCACCATGCTTCACCGTAGGAATGGTGCCAGGTTTCCTCCATATGTGACGCTTGGCATTCAGGCCAAAGAGTTCCATCTTGGTTTCATCAGACCAGAGAATCTTGTTTCTCATGGTCTGAGAGTCCTTTGGTGCCTTTTGGCAAACTCCAAACGGCCTGCTGTGCCTTTTACTGAGGAGTGGCTTCCGTCTGGCCACTCTACCATAAAGGCCTGATTGGGTGAGTGCTGCAGAGATGGTTGTACGTCTGGAAGGTTCTCCCATCTCCACAGAAGAACTCTGGAGCTCTGTCAGAGTGACCATCGGGTTCTTGGTCACCTCCCTGACCCAAGGCCCTTCTCCCCCGATTGCTCAGTTTGGCCGGGCGGCCAGCTCTAGGAAGAGTCTTGGTGGTTCCAAACTTCTTCCATTTTAGTATGATGGAGGCCGCTGTGTTCTTGGGGACCTTCAATGCTGCAGACATTTTTTGGTACCCTTCCCCAGATCTCTGCCTCGACACAATCCTGTCTCGGAGCTCTACGGACAATTCCTTCGACCTCATGGCTTGGTTTTTGCTCTGACATGCACTGTGAACTGTGGGACCTTATATAGACAGGTGTGTGCCTTTCCAAATCATGTCCAATCAATTGAATTTACCACAGGTGAACTCCAATCAAGTCGTAGAAACATCTCAAGGATGTTCAATGGAAACAGGATGCACCAGAGCAACATTTTGAGTCTCATAGCAAAGGTCTTAATACTTATGTAAATAAGTTATTTCTGTTTTAATTTTTTTTATACATTTGCAAACATTTCTAAAAACCTGTTTTCTCTTTGTCATTATGGGGTATTGTGTGTCGATTGATAAGTAAAACAAATAATTTAATCCATTTTAGAATAAGGCTGTAACGTAACAAAATGTGGAAAAAGTCAAGGGGTCTGAATACTTTCCGAATGCACTGTAAGTGTGCAAACATGCTGCCTCTGGAAATAAACCCTCATTTATCATTCTTCCTCTTTTTTTTCCCAGACTCGAAGACATGAAAATGCACACCAGGTCACCATCCCAACCTTTTAGGTACCTTTACAATAGTGTTGACTATGCTGTTTGTCTATGTGGCAGGGGTGTATCCTAGCTATCACAAAACACACACAGTCTCCTCAATAGAAGTGGCATCAACACCTCTCTCGAGTCTCAACACATATCTCTGCACACACAATGTCCCTCACATGCTACCATGCCTGCCTATATTTCATTCAATTCGGTGCAAAGTATAGCTCAACTCAAGCTGGAACTAGTCTACCTCCAGCACAGTGCTGGATGGCCAGAGGTAGAGGCGGAGAGGCGACTTGGAGTGTGAAGAGGGGATGGAAATAGAACTCCCTCTTTTGTGCTAAAGTACAGCCCTTAATTAATTTTCCTCAGAGGAGCGAGAGAAGAGGGCTCTTACACAGCTCTCTCTCCTCCCACTCCTTTAGTCCTCGTTCTTTCACCTACTCAAAGGTGGCGTGTTTGTTGTGTGTGTGTTGTTTGTTTGCTTGCGTGTATCTCTGCATGTGTGTGTCTGTCTACTTGACAGCGTGTGTGTGTGTCACTGAAAGAGGCTACTCAGACTAGCACAATCTCCTCTAATTGCTGTACCTTCCTGAATGAAGATGAAGTCCTTCAGCCCAGTACAGACAGACTTTCTTTCTTTTTCTTTCTTTCTTTTTCTTTCTTTCTTTTTTTCTTCTTTTCTTCTTTTTTTCCACTTTTTTTCTTTCTTTCTTTCTTTCTTTCTTTTTTTCTTTCTTTTTTCTTTTTTTCTTTCTTTCTTTTTTTCTTTTTTTCTTTATTTCTAGCAGGATGAACCTTGGAGTGGGCACTCAGGGTACCATCTCCCCCCTCAAGACATCCAAAGTCCCATCATCCTCTGCCACGGCCAAGAGAATCAGCCACAGCTCCTCCTCCTCGGCGTCCAACCTCAAGAGGTGAGCCCAACCCCCTGCACACCCCTCCCCGTACACTTCTTACCCTTTACTCCTCTTCTTTTTTTTTTATCTACTCACTCTTTCTTTTCCCCGCTCTCCTTCCATTTCTTCCTCCCTTTTCTTCCTGTTTCATACTGCGTAGCCTCCCATCCCTCCATTTATCCACTTACCCTTTCTCTTGCCTCCTGTAGATTTAGTCTTTTCCTCCTCTAACCTTTCTCTCCTTCCCTCTCTTTCCCTCTCCTTCTGGGGTGTCTCATTCCCCTGGTTGTGTTTCTGCCTGTCTGTGACTACCCCATGTCCTGAGAGCAAGTGGCAGGTGGAAGGATACGCAGTTGCAGGACCGGGAACACGTGTGCAGTGTGTCTCACTGACCAGACCGATTGACGCGCTGCAGGCTGTGAGCTTTCCCAACAGACCAAATCTAAATCCCCTGCATTCTGCACTGCTAGAGACAGAAACAGGCAGATAACACAACAGAGAAACATGCCACAAAAACCTCTCCTCTGGAGCGGTACAAGACCTACTCTGCTTTGTGGTCTGTTCAGGATTTGTTAATGTCTTTATTTTTCTATTCTACTGAATTATTTAACATTGAATGTGTAGGTAGGGAGCCATGGCAATGACTACTCCAGATTCCTCCCGGTGAATCAGTCTACTATTACTGTCTGAATAAATCCACTATTGCAGACTGCTCGCCGACAGTGTAAATCAGTTTTGTGTAATAGGGCTAACCCCATTTAGTCGACTGGTCGATTGTTGGTCGATAGAGTGTTGGTTGACTGCTAATTTTTTAGTCGAGCAGTCTTGATTCACGCTGTCTCAGTGGACTAATCCATTGTGGAGGCCGCAGGGATGGCTCACCAGTAGTACATTTACCTTCATTCCCATCATTTCTCATCTACAATGTTTGTTTGGTTACTGTAATTTTTGTTAACAAATTAAAAATACTATTATTACAGTATTTTACAGTTCTCATTGTCGGAGTGGACACGTTGTTTGCAGACCGCACAACCTAGGCTACACCTTTGAGAAACAAGTTTTGATTTATTTCATTCCATTTACGAGTTGGCAATTTATTCATTTTGTTTTGTTTGGAGCACTCCTGTCAATGTTGAGCAAGGACATGCACCGGATTCCGCATAGAAGTAGGCCTAGGCTACCTGGCCTTCGTGCAAATGTAGGCTTATCAATGTGCCATTTGGGGATCTGATAGTATTTCTGATTGTCTTAACTCACCACCACTAATGAGCTGTGGAGCTTCTCAAAGTATTTTTTTGTGGAGCTTCTCAAATAATATTTTATACAATGTTGCAAATTTGTTAGTGCAAGCTTCGGGCTGGACCAAGATAGTTAATACAATGATTCAAGTTCCTTGCAGACAGGCCATGCGTAGCCAATGTGATTTATTTATTTTTATCAGGATATGTTCTACCTGCAGCCTGCAATGTTTTTATTTGTTGGTTTTATGCAAGTTATTTTTACGTAGTTGGCAATGGCAATAGAAGTTACTTTTAGATTTGTATAATTTTCATTTAGATATAATATGACAATGATTTTGAGATACGAAGACTTTATTCTAAAAGAAATGAAACTGTTCCACGAAAATGTGCATATGAAAATCGTAACTGGCACGCAGTATAAATGGTAAGATAAATTGGCACTCCAAATGGAAAAGGTTGCCGGCCCCTGGTGTAGCCCATTACCTGCAACTTCGGGAGTGTAATGGGAGAATCTGCAAAGGCCAGCAGCAGCGGGATGAGGTGGTTTGGGAACAGTTTTTTTTTTCCGTTCTGGTTAGGTTATCTTGATCTCTGGCTCCCTCTTGTGTCATTTGTGTGTCTTAATTATTTAATCACAGTGTGCTTAAAGCATCAGACAAGCTGAGTAGCCTACATATAGTTGATTTTATTAGAACACATGGGGTGTGTCTATCTATGGAAAAATACAAGTCTTAAAATTTAGACCAGTCAATTGTTCGAAAGAACAGACGACTCTTGGTCGACCAAGATTTTAGTCTTGGACAGCCCTAGTGTGTAGATCAATCCACTATTAGATCCACAGTACCAGTACACAGTAGGCAGCCATCCTCTCCTGAGCCTGTGAAAGAAGGCAGTGGATATCCTCTTGTCATTGTGTTTGTTTGGTGTTTGGGATGTGTCCTGTGTATTTACATGTCCCCTTCCCCGTTCCCTTCTACCTTTCCCTCAGCTCCTTCATTAACGCCAGGCTAGCCAGCTCCTTAGGCAACCTGTACGCAGCCGACGGCAGCGAGGACAATTGGAAGATGCCGTACACCCCCTCTTCATCACCCTCTTCCTCCTCTCCTCCCTCCACCGTCACCACCCCCATCCCTCCGTCGGGCCGGGCCGTCCCCGTTCACGGCTACGTGGCTAACGGTATGCGCGGAGCTAATTACCACCACGAGGTCAACAACAATCAGTATAACTCCTCCCCTACCGGGGTCTTCATCCACGGTGGCCCCGCAGGGGCCCCCCAACACGCTGCAGGCAGGCTGGGCCCCGGGCCTGATGAATACGGCCCCTTCAGACCCCAGCAAGGGGTCTACTCCAGGCTCAGTGGACCCTCCGGCCGCTACCTCAGCCGCTCCATCCCCGTAAGTGTGCGTCCCCCACCCAAAAAAACGAATTGGATATTTCTACTCTTTTACCCTTATTTTGAACTGTCGTATTTCCTCTCTGCACTTCTGTCAAACACAAGTTTGCTGCTGCAGGTTCTCCACTGTGTGTCTAACTCTCTGGCGGCTCAACTGAACTCCTCTCTATTCCGCGTCTGTTGTTTGCATGGTGCTGAAACAGGACCTGCGATGTCCTAGTTCCACTCTAAATGGCCACTTCATACACACTAACCATGGCTATTAGGCCATTTCACACCAGCTACGCGTCTCCAGTTAAAATAATTTACTGGCACATTTGGGCAGAAGTCTAATTAGTGTTATGAACGATGAAGTGCCTCTTCAATTGTGTGTTGGGTGAGTCATTTTGCGGATCTGCTCTGCTCTTCCGTACCCTGTTAATCTACTGTATTCACCTCTGTTGAGTGGATTGTAGCATCACATAACAATTAAAAATAATAAAGCTGATCAACAGAATGAACACTAAACTGAAAATGTGGTTGAACTACTAACCAGGTGGATTCTGGGTAAACAAAGGTTTTTTGGACACTGGCCTCATTTGGCTGATGTGCGAGGTGCCTCAGTCATGTGATTTCCTCTTCATTGGGTGATTGGCTGGATTTCAGGGTGGTTCGTTTTGGTTTCTGGCTTTAACATAATAATATAATAATATGCCATTTAGCAGACGCTTTTATCCAAAGCGACTTACAGTCATGCGCGCATAATTTTTTTTTGTGTATGGGTGGTCCCGGGGATCGAACCCACTTCCTTGGCGTTACATCTAATAATGTAGCCATCTAACAACACTTGAAACATGAAGACTAAAAGATATTCACATGCGTGTTCGATAGATGCAAGGGGAGGCCGATCTCACACATAATTTCCCCCCCCAACATCGTAGGCCATCATATGCCTAAAAGAGATTATAGTTTGGGTCATTTCCACTTCCAATTGATTCGGTCCTGGAAACGTATACATCTTTGTCCATTCTGACTTTTGTGCTTTTTTTCATTCAACGCTGGCCACCGGAAGGCCTTTGTATACATATTTTTCATTTAAAACTTTTTTTTCCAAAGAGGCCCTTTATTATCAAATCTAGACTATGTCGTTGTCCACTTGTACAGGGCATTATCCTAAGCGCATCTATCCATCCATCCATCCATCCTCAGAAGAAAGCTTCTCCCTCTGACTGCCTTAGCCCAACCCGGAGGGAAATCCTAACTTCCCTTCTTAAAAGCAGTTGTTAGGGCGTTGTGCCAATAACCGAAAGGTCGCTGGTTCGAATCCCAGAGCCGACTAGGTGAAAAATCTGTCAATGTGCCCTTGAGCAAGGTGCTTAACCCTAATTGCACCTGTTAGTCACTCTGGATAAGAGTGTGCTAAATGACTAAAATATTTTTTTAAACATGTTTTTAGGCTGGCAGTCTGGCGCTGGACCCAAACGATCTGCTCTCTGCTATTACAATGATTTGACACGCTCAGCCATACTGTAGCGCTCACTCATTCCCTGAGAGGCCAGTCAAGTAATCCTCCTCTTCCTTTATAATGAACATATGGAGGCCTTTCATAGGCCCTGACCACGAGGGGGGCCTTTCATAGGCCCCCACCACGAGGGGGGCCTTTCATAGGCCCCGACCACGAGGGGGGCCTTTCATAGGCCCCGACCACGAGGGGGGCCTTTCATAGGCCCCGACCACGAGGGGGGCCTTTCATAGGCCCCGACCACGAGGGGGGCCTTTCATAGGCCACGACCACGAGGGCCAGACATCTAAGGCTAGTTCCCAGAACTTCCCATACTTGATTCCGCTCAGAATAGGAGGACACTGTTCAGACAATTTATGATACAGAGCAGTACTTTCAAAGATTGGTGCAGTGTCTCTCTCTTTTGGATTACATGGGGAAAGCTGGCGTTATTTCTCATTCTACACCACTTGTAGCATTTTGGTGATGTAGGAATGCTGCTTTGTGCCAGCATTCTCACAACTACTTCTCAGGCAACCTAGAGTGTTGCACCACTATCATTCATTTAACATTAATTTGGCATTGGAGCAGGGACAGACTAAAAAGCTGCTACCCTTGCACGGATATCAAGTTAATTCACGTTCGTTCTCCATCCCCTTGCCTACTAAATAAAGTGTAGATTAAATCTCATCATCTTCCAATCTACTCCCCTAACCCTTCCTAGGTGATAGTGACACACCATTCTGGCAGCCACCAGCCCACAAACCGTGTGAATAGGAGGTACCAGGTGATGTGACGGATAGTGAGTGGTTATGGCAGAGGGGGTGGTTGACAATGGGGAATATTGGAGGACTATCTGGTATGAATGTCCCTGCTGTCCTCTCATTTCCTTGTTTTGCCAGTCAGTGGAGTTGTGGCTTAATCAGAATCACATACGCTTTTTCCTTCTCTCTCTCTGTCTCTCGCTCTCTCTCTCTCTCTCGTTCGCTCCCTTCTTGCAACATGCCTCCCACCCCCATCTGTTTGTCAGTCCTGCTAATTCCTTCTCTAGCTGCGTACCACTGCCCCCACCCCCACACACACAGAGACAGAGACACCCTGTCTGTCTTGTCCACTATAAATGTATTCATTAGTTCAGGCAAATGCATTTGGCATTTTAATGATTGTATATTTTAATGGCTTTTCTGTACCTTTGCAACCAACAGTTCTATTGTACCCTGTTAGAATATAATATTTCATGCAGGCTTGTTATATAACAACCTTCTCCCTGCATGTTCTTTGTCTGCCGTCAACACTTTGAAAACAATTCCATGCAGAAATATGCTTTTCCATTTGCCATGGAGCCATAGGTTGTGTTATGATGCCCTGTGATTCACTGTCATTATACTCAACGTCATATTTTGTGTATCTCTCCACCTCTTGCAGTCCCTTCAATCTGAATATGTTGAATACTAAAGCGGCGGTTCTGCGTTGACCAAGACCGGACAGCCAATGTGACCACTGAACTGGGCGCGATGGAGTCTCCCATCCCCCTTTTTTGCTCTATCCCCCCCTTCTCCCCCGCTTTCTCCCACATACTGAAAAGGGAATTGAATAAACCAGGAGGCGCTATATGACATATGACATTTATTCTGCACTCTTGGCTTCTGGACGGCTGTGGTCTTTGGGGGCAGGCACATAGACAGCCACAAACTCACAAGGGCTCATGGAACTTTGCGTTTTGGGCTTCTTCTGTCAGCGTCAGACGGCCTTGATTCACCTTAACGGAAGTCACTGTTAGGATAATACTAACAAAGAGAGATTGTTTACCCAGATATAGTCAGGCTTTGCCAGGCTGTAACTATGTGAGTGCTCTGTCTTTTTGAAGCTGAGATATGGCCATATACAGTAGACTGGAGGCTCTCTGCTTTCCTGCATCACATATTTCCGTTTTATGACTTGTACTGAAAAAATCTGATATTTTCTGACGAAAGGATTTTATACATGAAACATGAAAATTGTATTGCCTGGATAAAGAAATATGTTTATATTTACAAGTGGGTTAAAGAACATGTTTTTGTTTATCACAATTCTATTTTTGTCTCCCGAGTGTTACTACTTCACTAACAACATCCAAATATGCGAGGGGTTTATGGAGAAGTATTTTGCGAGCCGTGTTCCTTAACAGCAAAGTATTTGCCGCACAGTAGCAGGCTCAGGGTAAAGTGCTCTTGCATTTCTGTTTCTGTTTCGTGCATGAGAGTGTAGGCCACGTGTGCGTGCTGTACGTACCATAGACCGTATGAGAATGTGCGTGCTGTACGTGAGCGTGTGTGAATAAATGAGAATGAGTAGTGACAGTGTATGTAGAGACCATGTGTATGCAGTTCTCCTCTGCCCATGGAATGAAATAATGACGTATAGGGAAGAGATGAGTGCTGTCTCCTCTTCACTAATTTAAATCGATTTTTATTGAATTAATCAATTAAATGGACTGGTGGGATTTGGTACCCCCCCCCCCCCCCCAATTAGAACTAATGAATGCTTAATGTTCTTCTGTCACAAGCCTACATGACTCCATTGAATAGGAATAGAGGATAAATACAGAATATTATCACCAAAAAGGATGTAGCTGATTTCATAAACCCTCACAAGTCTATGATATGACAACTAATGTCATACCAATAACCAAACTAGGTTATTGTGACCAAACTAGGTTATATGTTGAGCATGATGAACAGTGGTCATTAGTAGAGAAAATCTAGTGGTGTGTTGTTGGACAGACACCACCCACAACACAAGCCTCAGTCCCTGCAGTTTACCCTACACAAGGCAGCTTAGCAACCTCCTCCACAGACACAAGATCCCACTGCAATAATGCTCTTTGAAGGGAAAACTTGTCCGATTTTAATGAGCACATTTTCAGTGTTATTCGACACGCTGTGGATTATGGAAGTTGATTTGTGGCAGCCTATTTTAAACCACACCTACTGTAGAGCCAATTATGTTAGAGTTGTTATCATCAAGGCACAATGGTAACGGATGTTCATCACTATTACTGAAATATTTCCCAGTTGTGTGGTGTGTTTGTGTCGAATGTAAAAACAACGCAGAAACATTTTTCTGTGTATTACGATTCTTTCAGATTGTAGAAAGTGAAAAACATTTCAGTTTTGCAGGTAGAGGTTCCTAAAAAACTGAAAAGCACAACTGTCCCCCAAATTACCGTCTTTATTATCTCATGCTGGATGTCATTGGGTGTACAATGCAGCAGTCATTATCAAATCTTGTTTTCTACCAATGAATATCACCTCCTGTGACTCGACTAACTCGTCCATTTTCTGTTGGACCTTATAAGAGTCCCTATATTTGTATGCTTGTTTTTTTTACTTTTAAACTGTTGTTGAATTTCAAAGTTGATTTTAAATAAATGTGTACCGAGGTGTTTGTTCATGGCTGCAAGGAATGATTTTAAAAATTATGTTAGAGCTCTGTACATTCCTGGCAGTGAAATGCGTTTCTTTGTTTCGAAATGGGAGAATCTTAATAATGCAGGTATTCTACCTCCTTGAAATGTACAATTTATAGCTGTAAAATTCGTACTTGCATATATTTTTTCAAGCAGTATGTAAAGAAAATATATCATAACTGTAGATGAGTATTTTTTGCTTTCCATTTTCATACAGTAAGCATAGTAAAATGAAAATGTCTACTGTATATTTTACAGTGAATGGAGGTTGCTGAAGGAAGTAACACAATTAAAAAATATCATTTTCAAGGATCTTGCCTCTGTAAATTCTGTTATTTATTCTGCTTGCTCCTACTGTCTCTTTAGAACTCTTGCCATCTTGCCAGATAAGAATTAACATTTTATTTTAGCAAAGGAATGGAATACAAGCGCTGACTGATGCTGGTTGTCTTGGTTTCACAGCTGTTCTGTCCTTTCAGCTGTCAAAAAGGTTAACGCTTTATTTGAAAACGCTAACTGAACGTAGCATCTCTTTATAAATAGCATATTTATTTCCAATGACGACTACTTAGGCACATCAACTCAGAGCCTTCTATTGCAATAATGGCTTTGCATCAACTGCTAACCAGGGTAGTTCACCTAAATTCTTATATTGCAATAAAGGCTCTGCATCAGCTCTGCTAAGCAGGGTAGTTAACCTACATTTCTTATGTTGAAAGAGATTGGAAACCGCCACAATCGTTATCATGAGCGTCGATTTACCAAATACATTTGTATAATATTCCACAAAGATACAATAAAAGAAAAACACCATTATTTCAAGTGTAACTATGTTTGCCATACTGCATAGTAAATCGAAACAGAAAGGGTCAATTAGTCTCTTTGGTCCCTAAATACTACTTTCAAGATAAGGAAGCATTGAATTGATTTAGGTGAACTTTCCCTTTAAATCAGTGACAGTTGTTTTTCTTGTTTCTGCCTTTCCTTTTACCATCTTTGGTACTCAACTGTGTGGTTGTGTGTGAGCACAGTCTATAAGTGGACAATTAATTCTAATAAGTTCTGCATGTGTTTGTAATGCTAATGACAGCTTTATCATTTAGTTTTTCATAGCTTGGCACCAAACAGCCCAGTTTTGATTACATGGCTATAAGAATCAGCGTGAGATTTACTTTTCTCCCTTTTATAAAGTGGTTGTTTTGTTTATGATTTTGTTTCGGTAGAAAACTAGTGAGAGGCTTGGATAGGATTTGTGGCTGGGTGTAACTTGGACAGTATCTCATTACAGAATGTTTAGAGAGTGCGTTCTTCCTTTGTACGTGAAGTACACATAATAGGACCATTGGATGTTTGGAGCTGAAGTCCACATTTCTTAGCAGTGAAGAGATACACAATGATATATATTTTTCAAAACATTGCTTTAAATTACATGATTTGCCCTAACAGCCTATGGAGATTACATAAGGTGTAAATAAGTACATGTGATTGTAGTGTGTTTATACAGTGTATTAAAGTTGTGCAGTGTCCTGTATAAGCTATGGTTAGACACCTGCTGTTGAATAATTTGAAACTGATCCAAATGCATGAGGCCTTATCTTTCCATCAGCTTGTTCCAAAGTTGATTATTTTTCATGTGAATGTCTTGTTAGCTATTGAAATGCTGCAGTCATGTTTGCAGTGGTGTAAAGTACTTACAGTTGAAGTCGGAAGTTTACATACACCTTAGCCAAATACATTTCAACTCGGTTTTTCACAATTCCTGACATTTAATCCTAGTAAAATGTCCCTCTTAGGTCAGTTAGGATCACCACTTTATTTTAAGAATGTGAAATGTCAGAATAATAGTAGAGATAATTATTTATTTCAGCTTTTATTTCTTTCATCACATTCCCAGTGGGTCAGAAGTTTACATACACTCAATTAGTATTTGGTAGCATTGCCTTTACATTTTTTTTACGTGGGTCATACGTTTCGGTAGCCTTCCACAAGCTTCCCACAATAAGTTTGGTGAATTTTGGCCCATTCCTCCTGACAGAGCTGGTGTAACTGAGTCAGGTTTATAGGCCTCCTTGCTTGCACATGCTTTTTTAGTTCTGCCCACACATTTTCTATAGGGTTGAGGTCAGGGCTTTGTGATGGCCACTCCAATACCTTTACTTTGTTGTCCTTAAGCCATTTTGCCACAAATTTGGAAGTATGCTTGGGGTCAATGTCCATTTGGAAGACCCATTTGCGACCAAGCTTTAACTTCCTGACTGATGTCTTGAGATGTTGCTTCAATATATCCACATAATATTCCTTCCTCATGATGCCATCTGTTTTGTGAAGTGCACCAGTCCCTCCTGCAGCAAAGCACCCCCACAGCATGATGCTGCCACCCCCGTGCTTTACGGTTGGGATGGTGTTCTTCGGCTTGCAAGCACCCCCTTTTTCCTCCAAACATGACGATGGTCATTATGGCCAAACAGTTTTTGTTTCATCAGACCAGAGGACATTTCTCCAAAAAGTACGATCTTTGTCCCCATGTGCAGTTGCAAACGATAGTCTGGCTTTTTTATGGCGGTTTTGGAGCAGTGGCTTCTTACTTGCTGAGCGGCCTTTCAGGTTATGTCGATTTAGGACTTGTTTTACTGTGAATATAGATACTTTTGTACCTGTTTCCTCCAGCATCTTCACAAGGTCCTTTGCTGTTGTTCTGGGATTTATTTGCACTTTTCGCACCAAAGTACGTTCATCTCTAGGAGACAGAACGCGTCTCCTTCCTGAGCGGTATGACGGCTGTGTGGTCCCATGGTGTTTATACTTGCGTACTATTGTTTGTACAGATGAACGTGGTACCATTTGGAAATTGCTCCCAAGGATGAACCAGACTTGTGGAGGTCTACAATTTTTTTCTGAGGTCTTGGCTGATTTCTTTTGATTTTCCCATGATGTCAAGCAAAGAGGCACTGAGTTTGAAGGTAGGCCTTTAAATACATCCACAGGTACACCTCCAATTGAGTCAAATTATGGCAATTAGCCTATCAGAAGCTCCTAAAGCCATGACATCATTTTCTGGAATTTCCCAAGCTGTTTAAAGGCACAGTCAACTTAGTGTATGTAAACTTCTGACCACTGGAATTGTGATACAGTGAATTATAAGTGAAATAATCTGTCTGTAAACAATTGTTGGAAAGATTACTTGTGTCACGCACAAAGTAGATGTCCTAACCAACTTGCCAAAACTATAGTTTGTTAACAAGAAATTTGTGGAGTGGTTGAAAAACGAGTTTTAAAGTGTATGTAAACTTCCGACTTCAACTGTAAGTAAAAATACTTGAAAGTACTACTTAAGTAGTTTTTTGGGGTATCTGTACTTTACTTTACTATTTATATTTTTGACAACTTTTACTTCACTACATTCCTAAAGAAAATTATGTACTTTTTACTCCATACATTTTCCCTGACACCCAAAGGTACTCGTTGCATTTTGAATGCTTAGCAGGACAGGGAAATGGTCTAATTCACACACTTATCAAGAGAACATCCCTGGTTATGTTACGTTGGCCCCAGTGATGTACCGGGCCGTACGCACTACCCTCTGTAGTGCCTTGCGGTCGGAGGCCAAGCAGTTGCCATACCAGGCGGTGATGCAACCAGTCAGGATGCTCTCGATGGTGCAGCTGTAGAATTTTTAGAACTATCATGGTCCAAACACACCAAGACAATCGTGAAGAGGGCACGACAAAGCCTATTCCCCCTCAGGAGACTGAAAAGATTCGGCATGGGTCCTCAGATCCTCAAAAAATTCTACAGCTGCACCATCGAGAGCATCCTGACTGGTTGCATCACCGCTTGGTATGCAACTGCTTGGCCTCCGACCGCAAGGCACTACAGAGGGTAGTGCGTACGGCCCAGTACATCACTGGGGCCAAGCTTCCTGCTATCCAGGACCTCTATACCAGGCGGTGTCAGAGGAAGGCCCTCAAAATTGTCAGAGACTCCAGCCACCCTAGTCATAGACTGTTCTCTCTGCTACCGCACGGCAAGTGGTACCGGAGTGCCAAGTCTAGGTCCAAAAGACTTCTCAACAGCTTCTACCCCCAAGCCATAAGACTCCTGAACAGCTAATCATGGCTACCCGGACTATTTGCACTGCCCCCCCACCCCATCTTTTTACGCTGCTGCTACTCTGTTAATTATTTATGCATAGTCACTTTAACTCTACCCATATGTACATATTACTTCAACTACCTCAACTAGCCAGTGCCCCCGCACATTGACTCTGCACTGGTACCCCCCTGTATATATATAGCCTTCCTATTGTTATTTTATTTTACTTCTGCTCTTTTTTTCTCAACACTTTTTTGTTGTTTTATTTTACTTTTTTATTAAAAATAAATGCACTGTTGGTTAAGGGCTGTAAGTAAGCATTTCACTGTAATGTCAGCACCTGTTGTATTCGGCGCATGTGGCCAATACAATTTTATTTTATTTGATCCCTACTGCCTCTGATCTGGCGGATTCACAAAACACATGCTTCATTTGTAAATGTTGTCTGAGTGTTGGAGTGTGCCCCTGTCTATCCGTACATTTTAAAATGGTGCCATCTGGTTTTCTTAATATAAGGAATTTGAAATCATTTATACTTTTACGTTTACTTTTGATACTTAAGTATATTTAAAACCAAATACTTTTAGACTTTTACTCAAGTGTGATTTTACTGGATGACTTTCACTTTTACTTGAGTCATTTTCTGTTATGGTATCTTTACTTTTACTCAAGTATCACAATTGGATACTTTTTCCACCACTGCGTGTTTGAAAATGAGAGGACTGTCATTGACTGGTGTGGGTTTTGGCGATATATAAATCTGTCAATGATGATCCATCAAAACTTATGTCAGTCACTGACACACTCAATTAGCCATGTCAGCTAACAATTTTTATGTGACCAGGGGCCCTGAACTCCAGGGGGCCCACATTGATTTTGTCACTCTCACTCAGATATCATTAACATGGCATAAGTCATGGCAAAATGTGTAGAACTGCAGGTAATTAGCTTTAAAACTGCAAAAATTACTGTCCGCAACATGGCAAAATTTGTAGAATTGCAGGAAACTACCATCAAAGTGTTTTGCCTGCGAGGTGGGGAGGCCCCCCCCCCCAACCATATCTTGCCCCCAAAAGGCTAGGGCCGGCCCTGAATCAGTTACCCAACCAAGACAGTTACCCACGTGGGCCCCCTACCTCCTCTCCTCCCCCATCTGATGAATAGCAGAGCACAGCAGCAGGCTGTCTACACTTACTGAGAACGGGCTCCTGAGTCATACTGTGGTTGGCAGTTGCATAAAAAAATTTATAATATATACAGTGAGGGAAAAAAGTATTTGATCCCCTGCTGATTTTGTATGTTTGCTCACTGACAAAGAAATGATCAGTCTATAATTTTAATGGTAGGTTTATTTGAACAGTGAGAGACAGAATAACAACAAAAGAATCCAGAAAAACACGTCAAAAATGTTATAAATTGATTTGCATTTTAATGAGGGAAATAAGTATTTGACCCCCTCTCAATCAGACAGATTTCTGGCTCCCAGGTGTCTTTTATACAGGTAACGAGCTGAGATTAGGAGCACAATCTTAAAGGGAGTGCTCCTAATCTCAGTTTGTTACCTGTATAAAAGATACCTGTCCACAGAAGCAATCAATCAATCAGATTCCAAACTCTCCACCATGGCCAAGACCAAAGAGTTCTCCAAGGATGTCAGGGACAAGATTGTAGACCTACACAAGGCTGGAATGGGCTACAAGACTACAGGCTGATCCAACTTTGTAATGTAATGTCCTTAAAACAAGTCAAAATGAGGCTCAGTAGTGTGTGTGGCCTCCACGTGCCTGTATAATAATAATAATAATAATAATAATAATAATAATAATAATAATAATAATATGCCATTTAGCAGACGCTTTTATCCAAAGCGACTTACAGTCATGCGTGCATACATTTTTTGTGTATGGGTGGTCCCGGGGATCGAACCCACTACCTTGGCGTTACAAGCGCCGTGCTCTACCAGCTGAGCTATGACCTCCCTACAATGCCTGGGCATGCTCCTGATGAGGTGGCGGATGGTCTCCTGAGGGATCTCCTCCCAGACCTGGACTAAAGCATCCGCCAACTCCTGGACAGTCTGTGGTGCAACGTGGCGTTGGTGGATGGAGCGAGACATGATGTCCCAGATGTGCTCAATTGGATTCAGGTCTGGAGAACGGGCGGGCCAGTCCATAGCATCAATGCCTTCCTCTTGCAGGAACTGCTGACACACTCCAGCCACATGAGGTCTAGCATTATCTTGCATTAGGAGGAACCCAGGGCCAACCGCACCAGCATATGGTCTCACAAGGGGTCTGAGGATCTCATCTCGGTGCCTAATGGCAGTCAGGCTACCTCTGGCGAGCACATGGAGGGCTGTGCGGCCCCCCAAAGAAATGCCACCCCACACCATGACTGACCCACCGCCAAACCGGTCATGCTGGAGGATGTTGCAGGCAGCAGAATGTTCTCCACTGCGTCTCCAGACTCTGTCACGTCTGTCACATGTGCTCAGTGTGAACCTGCTTTCATCTGTGAAGAGCACAGGGCGCCAGTGGCGAATTTGCCAATCTTGGTGTTCTCTGGCAAATGCCAAACGTCCTGCACGGTGTTGGGCTGTAAGCACAACCCCCACCTGTGGACGTCGGGCCCTCATACCACCCTCATGGAGTCTGTTTCTGACCGTTTGAGCAGACACATGCACATTTGTGGCCTGCTGGAGGTCATTTTGCAGGGCTCTGGCAGTGCTCCTCCTGCTCCTCCTTGCACAAAGGCGGAGGTAGCAGTCCTGCTGCTGGGTTGTTGCCCTCCTACGGCCTCCTCCACGTCTCCTGATGTACTGGCCTGTCTCCTGGTAGCGCATCCATGCTCTGGACACTACGCTGACAGACACAGCAAACCTTCTTGCCACAGCTCACATTGATGTGCCATCCTGGATGAGCTGCACTACCCGAGCCACATGTGTGGGTTGTAGACTCCGTCTCATGCTACCACTAGAGTGAAAGCACCGCCAGCATTCAAAAGTGACCAAAATATCAGCCAGGAAGCATAGGAACTGCAGTGGTCCTCTGTAGCTCAGCTGGTAGAGCACGGCGCTTGTAACGCCAAGGTAGTGGGTTCGATCCCCGGGACCACGCGTACACAAAAAAATGTATGCACGCATGACTAAGTCGCTTTGGATAAAAGCGTCTGCTAAATGGCATATTATTATAATTATTAACTGAGAAGTGGTCTGTGGTCACCACCTGCAAAACCAGTCCTTTATTGGGGGTGTCTTGCTAATTGCCTATAATTTCCACCTGTTATCTATTTTATTTGCACAACAGCATGTGAAATGTATTGTCAATCAGTGTTGCTTCCTAAGTGGACAGTTTGATTTCACAGAAGTGTGATTGACTTGGAGTTACATTGTGTTGTTTAAGTGTTCCCTTTATTTTTTTGAGCAGTGTGTGTATATATATATATATGTGTGTATATATATATATATGTGTATATATATATATATATATATATATGTATATATATATATATATGTATGTATATGTATGTATGTATGTATGTATGTGTATATGTGTATATGTGTATGTATGTATGTATGTATATATTATGTATATATATATATATATATATATATATATATATATATATATATATATGTGTGTATATATATGTATATATTATGTATATATACTATGTATATATACAGTGCCCTCCACAATTATTGGCACCCCTGTTTAAGATGTGGTCGAGGACTTCCAAAAATGCTCCTTTTTTTTAAACAACATAGAACCCAAATGCAAAAAAAGAGAAAAATCCAACCTTTTATTTAAGTACATTACTTTGGTGTAAAAAAAAAAAAATCACACATTTAGAAAAAAATAACTTGAAATCATGTGTCCCACAATTATTGGCACCCCTGATGTTAATACTTTGTACAACCCCCTTTTGCCAACAAGACAGCACTTAATCTCCTCCTATAACATTTCACAAGATTGGAGAACACAGAGAGAGGGATCTTTGACCATTCTTCTTTGCACAATCTTTCTAGATCATCCAGTGTCCTGGGTCCTGTCTTATGCACTCTCCTCTTTAGCTCGCCCCACAGGTTTTCGATTGGGTTGAGGTCTGGGGACTGAGATGGCCATGGGAGGACCTTGAATTTGTGACTGCTGAACCATTTTTGTGTAGATTTTGCCACATGTTTTGGATCATTATCCTGCTGAAAGACCCAATGACGACCCATCTTCAGCTTTCTGGCAGAGGCCATCAGGTTTTTATTTAAAATGTCCTGGTAGTTCAAAGCGTTCATAATGCCATGCACCCTAACAAGGTTCCAAGGGCCTTTGGAAGAGAAACAGGCCCACAGCATCACAGATCCTCCACCATACTTCACGGTGGGCATGAGGTGATTTTCGGCATACTCATCTTTTGTTTTACGCCAGACCCACTTAGAGTGTTTGTTGCCAAAAAGCTCAATCTTAGTCTCATCTGACCAAAGCACACGATCCCAGTTGAAGTCCCAGTGCCGCTTAGCAAACTCCAGACGTTTACGTTTGTGAGTGTTAGTGAGAAAAGGCTTTTTCCTTGCATGCCTCCCAAACAGCTTGTTGGCATGTAGAGAGCGTCTGATGGTTGTTTTGGAGACTTTGTGACCCCAAGATGCCACTCTTTGATGCAATTCTGTGACAGTGAGTTTAGGACTTTTTTTTACTTCTCTTACCATCCTCCTCACTGTGCGTTGTGGCAAGATAAACTTGGGACCTCTTCCAGCCTTGTTTGTCACTGTTCCAGTTGTTTTAAACTTCTTAATGATTCCTCTGACTGTAGATACGGGCAAGTTAAGGCGAGTGGCTATTTTCTTGTAGCCATTGCCTGACTTATGAAGGTCGACACAAATCTGCCTTACTTGAATGGTGTTTTCTCTTGTCTTTGCCATGTTGACAAATGGGTTAGAGAATTAGGCCTCTGTGTCACGTCATATTTATACCCCAGGGAAACAGGAAGTCATGAATTACTAATTGAAAGTTCCTAGATACCCTGACCAACTTTAGCAACTACAGAAAAATATATTTTTTAAAAAATCAATTAAAATTTTCAGCGGAATTGTTAGGGGTGCCAATAATTGTGGGACACATGATTTCAAGTTTTTATTTTTCTAAAAGTGTGATTTTTTTTTTTTACCACCAAAGTAATGTACTTAAATAAAAGGTTGAATTTTTCAATTTTTTTGCATTTGGGTTCTATGTTGTTTAAAAAAAAAGGAGAATTTTTGGAAGTCCTCAACCACATCTTAAACAGGGGTGCCAATAATAGTGGAGGGCACTGTGTGTGTATATATATATGTGTATATATATATGTGTATATATATATGTGTATATATATTATGTATATATACTATGTATATATGTGTGTATATATATATATATATTATGTATATATACTATGTATATATGTGTATATATATATATATACTGTATATATGTATATATATATATATATATACTGTATATATACTGTATATATGTATATATATACAGTGGGGAAAAAAAGTATTTAGTCAGCCACCAATTGTGCAAGTTCTCCCACTTAAAAAGATGAGAGAGGCCTGTAATTTTCATCATAGGTACACGTCAACTATGACAGTCAAAATGAGAAAACAAAAACCAGAAAATCCCATTGTAGGATTTTTTATGAATTTATTTGCAAATTATGGTGGAAAATAAGTATTTGGTCAATAACAAAAGTTTCTCAATACTTTGTTATATACCATTTGTTGGCAATGACACAGGTCAAACGTTTTCTGTAAGTCTTCACAAGGTTTTCACACACTGTTGCTGGTATTTTGGCCCATTCCTCCATGCAGATCTCCTCTAGAGCAGTGATGTTTTGGGGCTGTCGCTGGGCAACACAGACTTTCAACTCCCTCCAAAGATTTTCTATGGGGTTGAGATCTGGAGACTGGCTAGGCCACTCCAGGACCTTGAAATGCTTCTTACGAAGCCACTCCTTCGTTGCCCGGGCGGTGTGTTTGGGATCATTGTCATGCTGAAAGACCCAGCCACGTTTCATCTTCAATGCCCTTGCTGATGGAAGGAGGTTTTCACTCAAAATCTCACGATACATGGCCCCATTCATTCTTTCCTTTACACGGATCATTTGTCCTGGTCCCTTTGCAGAAAAACAGCCCCAAAGCATGATGTTTCCACCCCCATGCTTCACAGTAGGTATGGTGTTCTTTGGATGCAACTCGGCATTCTTTGTCCTCCAAACACGACGAGTTGAGTTTTTACCAAAAAGTTCTATTTTGGTTTCATCTGACCATATGACATTCTCCCAATCCTCTTCTGGATCATCCAAATGCACTCTAGCAAACTTCAGACGGGCCTGGACATGTACTGCAGGATTTGAGTCCCTGGCGGCGTAGTGTGTTACTGATGGTAGGCTTTGTTACTTTGGTCCCAGCTCTCTGCAGGTCATTCACTAGGTCCCCCCGTGTGGTTCTGGGATTTTTGCTCACCGTTCTTGTTATCATTTTGACCCCACGGGGTGGGATCTTGCGTGGAGCCCCAGATCGAGGGAGATTATCAGTGGTCTTGTATGTCTTCCATTTCCTAATAATTGCTCCCACAGTTGATTTCTTCAAACCAAGCTGCTTACCTATTGCAGATGCAGTCTTCCCAGCCTGGTGCAGGTCTACAATTTTGTTTCTGGTGTCCTTTGACAGCTCTTTGGTCTTGGCCATAGTGGAGTTTGGAGTGTGACTGTTTGAGGTTGTGGACAGGTGTCTTTTCTACTGATAACAAGTTCAAACAGGTGCCATTAATACAGGTAACGAGTGGAGGACAGAGGAGCCTCTTAAAGAAGAAGTTACAGGTCTGTGAGAGCCAGAAATCTTGCTTGTTTGTAGGTGACCAAATACTTATTTTCCACCATTATTTGCAAATAAATGCATTAAAAATACTACAATGTGATTTTCTGGATTTTTTTTCCTCAATTTGTCTGTCATAGTTGACGTGTACCTATGATGAAAATTACAGGCCTCTCTCATCTTTTTAAGTGGGAGAACTTGCACAATTGGTGGCTGACTAAATACTTTTTTTCCCCACTGTATATGTATATTAATATGCCATTTAGCAGACGCTTTTATCCAAAGCGACTTACAGTCATGCGTGCATACATTTTTGTGTATGGGTGGTCCCGGGGATCGAACCCACTACCTTGGCGTTACAAGCGCCGTGCTCTACCAGTTGAGCTACAGAGGACCACAATATACTGTATGTGTATATATATATATATATATATATATATATATATATATATATATATATATATATATATATATATATATATATATATATATATATATATATATATATATATATATATATATATATATATATATATATATATATATATATGCTGTATACATTTCCTTTTTATTCATTTTACATTTTGCCTCTTGGGCCCTCTATGGGGCTCAGGGCCTTCCCCTGTAAGCCCCTCCTGCATTAATCTGGCCCTGCCTATTTGCCTTTCTAATTATTTAGTTAATTCAGTACCTGGAAATCATTCAATATTAATGAACACGCTGGGTGCAGTAGGCTAGATGTGTAGGCTAAGTGTTATCATGAACCTGCGCGCTGCTCCAGTCTTTTTCTTATAGGTCTTTGTTGAGCTAGTGTCTACACTCTGCAGCATCACAACAGGCGCGCTGCGCTCATAGCCTATTTCCCCCCAAGAAACTGTATCACTGCCGCCTCAACATGGGAAACATATCCAGTGAATAGGGGATTAACATAAACAATATTGCAAAAGGACTCCTTACCGTTTTTTGGTATGAAAACCATTTTTTATTCTTCAAACATGACAAACGACTCGGCTCAACTGACAGACTGCGATGTGGGACACAATGCCAAAATCAGCCTTGCGGCACTCTATTCTCTAATTTGCCTGTTTGGGACTATTTTAAACCTTTTAGTTGTCTACCTTGTCGTGACATTTAAAAAACTTCGGACGGCTAGCAATGCGTTCATTGTGAATGGCTGTATAGCCGACCTGTTGGTGTGCGCGTTTTGGATGCCGCACGAGGCAGTGGAGATTTCTTCTGGTAGTCCTTTCCCCGCTGAGTACCAAGCCTTCAAAGATGCGCTCCTATTCCTCGGTATCACTGTCTCTCTTCTCTCCCATTCCCTAATAGCCGTCAACCGATACGTGTTGATTACCAAATCACCAGCGACCTATCTGTTAATCTACCAAAAAAGACACACAGAATGGATGATAATTGCGTCGTGGCTTTCGGCGCTGGGATTTCTTCTACCCTGGATCACGTCTTCGCGGTACCCACAGGAAGGATGCTCATATCTCCCGGCTTCCGCAGCATCACTGCTCAAAGGAGGGAAACCCATTCTCTCTGACCCTTTTGAAGCTAGTACCCTGGTGTTGAATATTATTGGTCAGACAATGGTTGTTTTGTATTGCTATTTCAAAATATTTCGAAGGGTGCAGATCAGTGTGAAGAGGGTCAGCATATTACATTTTCCTATCGTGAATAATCTTCCCTATTCGCTCCCCAGAAAGGACAAACGTTTGGGGTTCTACGTGTTGGCAGTGTGTTTCATATTCATCCTCACTACAGAGCCCCTTTTCTGGGTGTTATTAACAGCACTTTTTACCACGGTGCCATTGGAATTTAGGACTTGTTCATGGATGATTTTCTGCACTATCTTTGTTACAAACCCATTTCTCTACACGTGGAAGAACGAGGAGTTTAGAAAATCTTTCAGATCCATGCTCAAGGGAGAACTTTGGAGAGGGTCTGCAGTTGGGGTTGAGCCCATTACAATTAATACAATATCTCACCTTCTCCCAAGACATAATAGTCGAAGGGCATTTTTGGCCGAGATGAATTGAACATAATCTGAACTGCTATGACATTGGTTATTGTAAGGATACAGCTGCTACAGTGTTTTTTAGAAAGCCTACCTGACAACTCAATCGAAAATTACACTATAATGTTGCCCTCAATTGGAAAATATTAGTGATTTTTAGTCATTTAGCAGACGCTATTATCCAGAGCGATTTACAGGAGCAATTAGGGTTAAGTGCCTTGCTCAAGGGCACATCGACAGATTTTTCACCAAGTCGGCTCGGGGATTAGAACCAGCGACCTTTCGGTTACTGACACAACGCTCTTAACCACTAAGCTACCTGCCGCCCCAGTGATGCTGTTACAGCATTTTCTGTAGGTCCATTATGGAATACATTGTCAACTGGAAGCACACTCAGCAAGTTAGTAAATTGTTTGTAAAAACATTGTGTATAAAACTAGTTTGTATAGTTGAATGTATTTTTCAATATACCGTTTTATGGACCATGGTTGTAATAGTGTTATATGCAAATTGTAAATCAGTTTGTGTTCATTTTAATAAAACTATGTTTAAGTGCAAAAACTTTTTTTCAGATCTGGCTATTACAGGAGACGAGGGGTTTCTTTCAAAAGAAGCCCTTCTTTATCATCACTCTCAATCTCTCGCTCTCTCACACACGGTTTCCTTCCTGCCTTAAAGGTTTGAATTGGACAATGGCTTTAACGAGTCTATAATAACAGGAAAAGATCTTGCTCAGCCCTTCTCGTCACATGCATCCTGGAATATCCAGTCAGGTCTTTTTAAAGTAAAAGGTGGATACCTTGCACGTTGAGTGGTCAAGCTCCGCAGCAAAACAAGCTCAATATTCTACCCGAAAATGGATATGAAAAAAATGCTACTTCTGCAACTGTGTGCCTTATTCCATGTCACAGGTAAACATAATTTATATGATCAATGAATTAATATTATTAATTCCATTTAAGCTATGGACATTCAATGTATTTAATTAATGTATTTATTGTTGTTTTGTAGTCGGTAGTCAGATCGAAGAAGTAGCCATTTCACCTCCTGGGAAAGAGGTATTTGTGCTGGCAGGTTCAGCCTTCCAGTTCACCTGTGCTTGCGTAGGTAGTTGTAAAACACCACAGTTCAGGTGGACAAGAGCTAGTACTGACTCTGATGGTACGCTAACCAAAAACGGCACTCTCAAATTATCCAACGTGACGCTTGAGGATGAGGGCCGATACACCTGCGAGATAAAGTGCGATGGCAGTTCAGAGAAAAAACGAACAACTGTCAAGATGACTGTTTATGGTAAGTAGAAGAATTGTAGCATGTGATGACATAACCTCAAAAACTACTGTCAATGCCTTGAATAATGTCTTGAATAATTTGACATATTTACGCTGTAAAAGATAATGCTAGTCTACTTTAGCCAAGGCCTAAATAACTTGTTTTGCCATCATGTGAAAGAGCAAAATCACTCTCCATCAACTTCTCTCTGGTTTTACAGCTTTTAGTCAACCTGTGTTGGTGATGCCATTTATTTTGATGGAAAATGTGGCTTCTGATGTAACATGCAGTGTTGATGCATTTGACCACGTTGACCATGTCCACATAAACTGGTATCTAGGAAGTGAGCTTCTTAAAAATGAAACCCAGCAGCCATTGGATGCAGCTAAGGTGTCAGACACACTGACTCTTACTCCCCTGAGGGCCCATACTGGGAAGAAACTGACCTGTGAAGTGAAAGCAGACATGAACAACAACTCAAAACAGAGTTTTTCCTATCTAGACATACACTGTGAGTACCTTATTACAATTCAGATTCTTTAGAATGGGTATACAGTGTCTTCGTGATAGTCCCTAGTTAATTTGTGAAAAAATAATGGTAACACTTTACTGGAAGCATCCACGTATAATGCATTATGATGCAGCTATGCATTGTGAGACTTGTCATGAGCATGTTTGAACCCCTTTTGTATTGTATTATAATCATTTGATATCCCCTTTTTATAATGTCTTATAATCCTAATGATCTGGACTAAAATACCAGACAGTTTGAGACGTTTGAAAATGTTACGCATAGAGAGACATAGAAAATAAGACTTTGATATAAGACATAATGAAGGCTCATAAATGCTTTTAACAAAGTTAGTGTTACCGAAATGATTCACTGTGTTCAAAGATGTCTCCTTCCAGCCTTGATGGCAGTACTGTACACTTAATGCTTGAGCTATTGAACTGTTTGACTTATGCTGAATTACTAATTGCCCTCAAGGCGCCACTCCCTAGGCACTCATGTAGATCAGACAGGATCGGATAGATCCTTAAGCAATATGATAACAGGCTGATGGGTATAAAAGCCTTGTAAACGTCCTCAGATATCTCATAGTAACGTGTGTTGTGGCGCTCCAGATGCACCCAAGGTCAACATCAGTGCTTCCTCGTCTGGGATGGAAGAGGAGGAAGTGGTGATGAGCTGCACAGGTGACGGTCACCCTGCCCCCACCATTGAGTGGGAGAAAAAAGGGGAAATCTGGCCCAAGAATCTTCATCGACACACACAAGGAATCGTCACGGGCCGGCTTCACCGCAGCAACCAAGGGGTTTACCAGTGTGTGGCCAAGAATATGGTGTCCGAGGCAAAGGAAGAGATGAAACTGGAGGTACAATGTAAGTGTACTACTAACTGCTTTAGTCAGGGGCCAACAAGCAGGGGTTCCACATTGCTAAGCTTAAGACACCTTATCTGATGGTACTGGAAATTTAATAATATCCCCACGGTAATTGTTATGACAATACATAATATTTAATTGTACTATTTGCATTTACAAATGACAGCAATTTGACAGCTATACACAACAAAAATATAAACACAACATGTAAAGTGTTGGTTTCATGAGCTGAAATAAAATATCCCTGAAATTTTCTATATGCACAAAAAGCTTATTTCTCTCAAATGTCATGCACAAATTTGTTTACATCCCTGTTAGTGAGCATTTCTCCTTTGCCAAGATAATCCATCCACCTGACAGATGTGGCATATCAAGAAGCTGATTAAACAGAATGATCATTAGACAGGTGCACCTTGTGCTGGGGACAATAAAAGGCCACTCAAATGTGCATTTTTGTCACACAACACAATGCCACAGATGTCTCAAGTTGTGGGGGCGTGCAATTGGCAACACAGACTGCAGGAATGTCCACCAGAGCTGTTTCCAGATCATTTAATGTTCATTTCTCTACCATAAGCCACCTCCAATGTCGTTTTAGAGAATATGGCAGTACGTTCAACAGGCCTCACAACCGCAGACCACGTGTAACCACGCCAGCCCAGGACCTCCATATCATCTTCTTTACCTGCGGGATCATCTGAGACCAGTGACCCGGACAGCTGATGAAACTGTGGGTTTGCACAACCAAAGAATTTCTGCACAAACTGTCAGAAACCATCTCAGGGAAGCTCATATGTGTGCTCGTCGTCCTAACGAGGGTCTTGACCTGACTGCAGTTCGGCGTCGTAACCGACTTCAGTGGGCAAATGCTCTCCTTCGATGGCCACTGGCACGCTGGAGAAGTGTGCTCTTCACGGATGAATCCCGGTTTCAACTGTACGGGGCAGAGGGCATTGTGTGGGTCAGTGGTTTGCTGATGTCAACATTGTGAACAGAGTGCCCCATGGTGGCAGTGGGGTTATGGTATTGGCAGCCATAAGCTACGGACAACAAAAACAATAGCATTTTATCGATGGCAGTTTGAATGCAGAGAGATACCGTGACGAGATCCTGAAGCCCATTGTCGTGCCATTCATCCGCCGCCATCACCATGTTTCAGCATGATAGTGCATGGCCCCATGTTGCAAGGATCTGTACACAATTCCTGGAAGCTGAAAATGTCCCAGTTCTTCCATGGCCTGCATACTCACCAGACATGTCACCCATTGAGCATGTTTAGGATGCTCTGGATCGACGTGTGTTCCAGTTCCCGCCAATATCCAGCAACATTGCACAGCCATTGAAGAGGAGTGGGACAACATTCCACAGGCCACAATCAACAGCCTGATCAACTATATGCGAACAACATGTGTTGCACTGCATGAGGCAAATGGTGGTCACACCAGATACTGTCTGGTTTTCTGATCCATGCCCCTGCCTTTTTTATAAAGGTATCTGTGACCAACAGATTCACCTCTGTATTCCCAGTCATGTGAAATCCATACATTAGGGCCTAATTAATTTATTTCAGTTGACTGATTTCCTTATATGAACTGTAGCTCAACATCTTTGAAATTGAAATGTGACATTTTTGTTCAGTTTATATGCTTCCATATTATCTATGCATTTTTAACAACATTTGTTTGATCTTTGCAGATGGACCAGCAAACACAAGTATCCAGGCCTTCTCACTGCAGGCCATGTCCTATGGGGTTCAGCTGAACCTTACCTGCTTGTCAGACATGCAACCCAAAGCCAAGCAGTACGTCTGGACCAGGATCCCAGGTATGGCCCTACCCAAGGAGGCCGTGGTTACAAACAGCCATTTAATCATAGAGAACTTCCAAGAGCACCACCAAGGCATCTATGAGTGTAGAGTGATTCACCACAGTGGGAATACAGAGAGAGCATTCTTTACCGCCTCTGTACAAGGTACGTAATAGCCACCTGTGTGTTGTCATGTGTTGTCATATTTTCTGCCTTGTAATTTTAGCATTTGTATTTATTAGGGATCCCCATTAGCTCTTGCCAAGGCAGCAGCTACTCTTCTTGGGGTCCAAACATATTAAAGCACTTACATTACATATAAAACAAAATATAAAACAGTATATCATATGACATTATTACACCACTACCTATCTACAATACCATACAACAATATTACAATGTGTGCATATGCATGTGTCTATACCCTTGTGTGTGTCTCTTCACAGTCCCCGTTGTTCCATAAGGTGTATTTTTACCTGTAAAAAAAAAAAATCTGATTCTACTGCTTGCATAAATTACCTGATGTGGAATAGAGTTCCATGTAGTCATGGCTCTATGTAGTACTGTGCGCCTCCCATAGTCTGTTCTGGAATTGGGGACTGTGAAGAGACCTCTGGTTGCATGTCTTGTTGGGTATGCATGGGTTTCCGAGCTGTGTGATAGTAGTGTAAACAGACAGCTCGGTACATTCAGCTTGTCAACACCTCTTACAAAAACAAGCAGTGATGAAGTCAATCTCTCTTCCACTTTGAGCCATGAGAGACTGACATGCATGCCATTAATGTTAGCTCTCCATGTACTTTTAAGGGCCAGCCGTGCTGCCCTGTTCTGAGACAACTGCAATTTTTACAAGTCCCTCTTTGTGGCACCTGACCACACTACTGAACAGTAGTCCAGGTGTGACAAAACTAGGACCTTTAGGGCCTGCCTTGTTGATAGTGTTGTTAAGAAGGCAGAGCAGCGCTTTATTATGGACAGACTTCTCCCCATCTTAGCTACTGTTGTATCAATATGTTTTGACCATGACAGTTTACTATCCAGGGTTACTCCAAACAGTTTAGTCACCTCAACTTGTTCAATTTCCACATTATTCATTACGAGATGTAGTTGAGGTTTAGGGTTTAGTGAATGATTTGACCCAAATACAATGCTTTTAGTTTTGGAAATATTCAGGACTAACTTATTCCTTGCCACCCATTCTGAAACTAACTGCAACTCTTTAAGTGTTGCAGTTATTTCAGTTGCTGTAGTAGCTGACGTGTATAGTGTTGAGTCATCCGCATACATAGACACACTGGCTTTACCCAGTAAATGAAAATATGGCAAATAGGAGTGGCAATATCGTCCGTTATTATCCTAAGCAATTTTCCATCCAAGTTGTCATACCTCGGTGGCTTGTCATTGTTAATAGACAACAATAATCTTTTCACCTCTTCCACACTCACATTACGGAATTAAAAATTACAATGCTTGTGTTTCATAATTTGGCCAGATATACTTGGATGTGTAGTGTCAGCAATTGTTGCTGGCATGTCATGCCTAAGTTTGTTAATCTTGCCAATGAAAAAATTATTAAAGTAGTTGGCAATAATCAGTTGGTTTTGTGATGAATGAGCCATCTGATTCAATGAATGGAGCTGAGTTTGCCTTTTTTCCTAAAATGTCATTTAAGGTGCTCCAAAGCTTTTTACTTTCATTCTTTATGTCATTTATCCTTGTTTCATAGTGTTGTTTCTTCTTCTTTTTATTCAGTTTAGTCACATGATTTCTCAATTTGCAATACGTTTGCCAATCGGTTGTGCAGCCAGACTTATTTGCCATTCCTTTTGCCTCATCCCTCTCAACCATACAATTGTTCAATTCCTCATCAAACCACGGGGATTTAACAGTTTTTCTTAATGGGTGCATGCTTATTAGTAACTGGAATAAGCAATTTCATAAATGTGTCAAGTGCAGTGTCTGTTTGCTCCTCATTACACACCACGGACCAACATATATTCTTTACATCAACAACATAGGAATCACTACAAAACGTATTGTACAGTGGGGAAAAAAAGTATTTAGTCAGCCATCAATTGTGCAAGTTCTCCCACTTAAAAAGATGAGAGAGGCCTGTAATTTTCATCATAGGTACACGTCAACTATGACAGACAAAATGAGAAAGAAAATTCCAGAAAATCACATTGTAGGATTTTTAATGAATTTATTTGCAAATTATGGTGGAAAATAAGTATTTGGTCAATAACAAAAGTTTCTCAATACTTTGTTATATACTATTTGTTGGCAATGACACAGGTCAAACGTTTTCTGTAAGTCTTCACAAGGTTTTCACACACTGTTGCTGGTATTTTGGCCCATTCCTCCATGCAGATCTCCTCTAGAGCAGTGATGTTTTGGGGCTGTCGCTGGGCAACACAGACTTTCAACTCCCTCCAAAGATTTTCTATGGGGTTGAGATCTGGAGACTGGCTAGGCCACACCAGGAACTTGAAATGCTTCTTACGAAGCCACTCCTTCGTTGCCCGGGCGGTGTGTTTGGGATCATTGCCATGCTGAAAGACCCAGCCACGTTTCATCTTCAATGCCCTTGCTGATGGAAGGAGGTTTTCACTCAAAATCTCACGATACATGGCCCCATTCATTCTTTCCTTTACACGGATCAGTCGTCCTGGTCCCTTTGCAGAAAAACAGCCCCAAAGCATGATGTTTCCACCCCCATGCTTCACAGTAGGTATGGTGTTCTTTGGATGCAACTCAGCATTCTTTGTCCTCCAAATACGACGAGTTTAGTTTTTACCAAAAAGTTCTATTTTGGTTTCATCTGACCATATGACATTCTCCCAATCCTCTTCTGGATCATCCAAATGCACTCTAGCAAACTTCAGACGGGCCTGGACATGTACTGGCTTAAGCAGAGGGACACGTCTGGCACTGCAGGATTTGAGTCCCTGGCGGCGTAGTGTGTTACTGATGGTAGGCTTTGTTACTTTGGTCCCAGCTCTCTGCAGGTCATTCACTAGGACCCCCCGTGTGGTTCTGGGATTTTTGCTCACCGTTCTTGTTATCATTTTGACCCCACGGGGTGAGATCTTGCGTGGAGCCCCAGATCTAGGGAGATTATCAGTGGTCTTGTATGTCTTCCATTTCCTAATAATTGCTCCCACAGTTGATTTCTTCAAACCAAGCTGCTTACCTATTGCAGATTCAGTCTTCCCAGCCTGGTGCAGGTCTACAATTTTGTTTCTGGTGTCCTTTGACAGCTCTTTGGTCTTGGCCATAGTGGAGTTTGGAGTGTGACTGTTTGAGGTTGTGGACAGGTGTCTTTTATACTGATAACAAGTTCAAACAGGTGCCATTAATACAGGTAACGAGTGGAGGACAGAGGAGCCTCTTAAATAAGAAGTTACAGGTCTGTGAGAGCCAGAAATCTTGCTTGTTTGTAGGTGACCAAATATTTATTTCCCACCATAATTTGCAAATAAATTCATTAAAAATCCTACAATGTGATTTTCTGGAATTTTCTTTCTCATTTTGTCTGTCATAGTTGACGTGTACCTATGATGAAAATTACAGGCCTCTCTCATCTTTTTAAGTGGGAGAACTTGCACAATTGGTGACTGACTAAATACTTTTTTCCCCCACTGTATGACCTCTTATACACAATATTAGGCCCAGCCTTTGGAACTTTGGTTTTTCTAGATATGGCTACTAAATTGTGATCACTACATCCAATGGATTTGGATACTGCTTTCAAACAAATCTCTGCAGCATTAGTAAAGATATGATCAATACATGTTGATGATTTAATTCCTGTACTGTTTGTAACCAACCTGGTAGGTTGACTGATAACCTGAACCAGGTTGCAGGCACTGGTTACAGTTTGAAGCTTTCTCTTGAGTGGGCAGCCTGATGAAAGCCAGTCAAAATTTAAATCACCCAGAAAGTATACCTCTCTACTGATATCACATACATTATCAAGCATTTCACACATGTTATCCAGATACTGACTGTTAGCACTTGGTGGTCTATAGCAGCTTCCCACCAGAATTGGCTTCAGGTGAGGTAGATGAACCTGTAGCCATATTACTACAGTATTTAACATGAGATCCTCTCTAATCTTCACAGGAATGTGGTTCTGAATATAAACAGCAACACTTCCACCATTGGCATTTCTATATTTTCTGTAAATGTTATAACCTTTTATTGCTATCAATGTATCATCAAAGGTATTATCTAAGTGAGTTTCATAGGTAGTCAGAATATGAATGTCATCTGTTACTAGCAAATTATTGATTTAAAGAACCTTGTTTCTTAAGCTACATATGTAAACATGGGCTATTTTGAGCACTTTTCTTCTGGGATGCTTACTTGTTTTTATTGCTTTACTGGGAAGCTTAGCAGCAGTAGATGTGCTCATGTTTTTTATGTTAGTGCAGGGTGAGCTGCCTCCTCGGGCACACCGGCTCAGTGCTAACAGTATAAATCTGGTTCCTAGGCACATGATCACTGGTTCCTAGGTAATGATTTCCTCCATCAATAAATTGATATAAATGTACAGAATTACCAGTACATGTATAAGTCAGGGCTCTCCAACCCTCTTCCTGGAGAGCTACCATCCCGTTTTCAATCCAACCCCAGTTGTAACTAACTGATTCAGTTTATCAACCAGCTAATTATTAGAATCAGGTGCGCTAGATTAGGGTTGGAGCGAAAACCTATAGGACAGTTTCTCTCCAGGAACAGGGTGTAAGTACAGTGGGGAGAACAAGTATTTGATACACTGCCGATTTTGCAGGTTTTCCTACTTACAAAGCATGTAGAGGTCTGTAATTTTTATCATAGGTACACAAAAATCCAGAAATTCACATAGTATGATTTTTAAGTAATTAATTTGCATTTTATTGCATGACATAAGTATTTGATCACCTACCAACCAGTAAGAATTCCGTCTCTCACAGACCTGTTTGAACTCCTTAACTGTATAAAAGACACTTGTCCACACACTCAATCAAACAGACTCCAACCTCTCCACAATGGCCAAGACCAGAGAGCTGTGTAAGGACATCAGGGATACAATTGTAGACCGGCACAAGGCTGGGATGGGCTACAGGACAATAGGCAAGCAGCTTGGTGAGAAGGCAACAACTGTTGGCGCAATTATTAGAAAATGGAAGAAGTTCAAGATGACGGTCAATCATCCTCAGTCTGGGGCTCCATGCAAGATCTCACCTCAGGGGCATCAATGATCATGAAGAAGGTGAGGGATCAGCCCAGAACTACACGGCAAGACCTGGTCAATGACCTGAAGAGAGCTGGGACCACAGTCTCAAAGAAAACCATTAGTAACACACTACGCCGTCATGGATTAAAATCCTGCAGCGCACGCAAGGTCCCCCTGCTCAAGCCAGCACATGTCCAGGCCCGTCTGAAGTTTGCCAATGACCATCTGGATGATCCAGAGGAGGAATGGGAGAAGGTCATGTGGTCTGATGAGACAAAAATAGAGCTTTTTGGTCTAAACTCCACTCGCCGTGTTTGGAGGAAGAAGAAGGATGAGTACAACCCCAAGAACACCATCCCAACCGTGAAGCATGGAGGTGGAAACATCATTCTTTGGGGATGCTTTTCTGCAAAGGGGACAGGATGACTGCACCGTATTGAGGGGAGGATGGATGGGCCATGTATCGCGAGATCTTGGCCAACAACCTCCTTCCCTCAGTAAGAGCATTGAAGAGACAACGACCCGAAACACACAGCCAGGGCAACTAAGGAGTGGCTCCGTAAGAAGCATCTCAAGGTCCTGGAGTGGCCTAGCCAGTCTCCAGACCTGAACCCAATAGAACATCTTTGGAGGGAGCTGAAAGTCCGTATTGCCCAGCGACAGCCCCGAAACCTGAAGGATCTGGAGAAGGTCTGTATGGAGGAGTGAGCCAAAATCCCTGCTGCAGTGTGTGCAAACCTGGTCAAGACCTACAGGAAACGTATGATCTCTAATTGCAAAGAAAGGTTTCTGTACCAAATATTAAGTTCTGCTTTTCTGATGTATCAAATACTTATGTCATGCAATAACATGCAAATTAATTACTTAAAAATCATACAATGTGATTTTCTGGATTTTTGTTTTAGATTCCGTCTCTCACGGTTGAAGTGTACCTATGATAACAATTACAGACCTCTACATGCTTTGTAAGTAGGAAAACCTGCAAAATCGGCAGTGTATCAAATACTTGTTCTCCCCACTGTAAATAGCAAATATCAAGGAATTAAGTGGTTAAAAAGTACTGATTTATAGATCGAGAGTCATTTGTAATAAGGAAACATAGAGGTTTTTACATGGAAGACTAACCAGTCAGAGCTTAATGCTGTTAATATTTCCAGTTCCACATCTTTAAACAGCTTAGTAATACAGGCTTTTGCATGTCTTGCACCCCATTCCCTAAAATGCCATGTTATCTAACTGTGGTGTCCCTCTGTTGTACCTGCAGCGGAGACCAAGTCTACTCAGTTGGTGGCTGCAGTGACTGGCAGTCTTGTCAGTGGAATCACAGGAGGGATCGTGGCAGGATTCATGTTAGCTAAATGGCTCGAGTGATGCTACCTTAGATCATCTCACTGTGTGGGATCTATTCCAGAGCCATTCAGATGGTCTCACCCAGAGTGCCTTACAGTCAATTCATACAGCGAAGGAGCTTAACAGCTAGTAATGTACAGTGCCTTCAGAAAGTATTCATACCCCTTGACTTATTCCACATTTTGTTGTGTTACAGCCGGAATTCAAAATGGATTAAATATATTTTTTAATAACGTTGATTTAAGTCCAAACTGTAACTAGGCCACCCAGGAACATTCAATGTCGTCTTGGTAAGCAACTCCAGTGTATATTTGGCCTTGTGTTTTAGGTTATTGTCCTGCTGAAAGGTGAATTTGTCTCCCAGTATCTGTTGGAAAGCAGACTGAACTAGGTTTTCCTCTAGGATTTTGCTTGTGCTTAACTCTATTCTGTTTCTTTTTATAAAAAAAAAACCTCCCTAGTCCTTGCTGATTACAGGCATACCCATAACATGATGCAGCCACCACCATGCTTGAAAATATGAAGAGTGGTACTCAGTGATATGTTGTGTTGGATTTGCCCCAAACATAACACTATGAATTCAGGGAAAAAAAAGTTAATTTCTTTGCCACATTGTTTGCAGTTTTATTTTTGTGCCTTTTTGCAAACAGGATGCATGTTTTGGAATTTGTTTATTCTGTATAGGCTTCCTTCTTTTCACTCTTTTAATTAGGTTAGTATTGTGGTGTTTTCTCCTATCACAGCCATTAAACTCTGTAACTGTTTTAAAGTCATCATTGGCCTCATGGTGAAATCCTTGAGCGGTTTCCTTCCTCTCCTGCAACTGAGTTAGGAAGAAAGCCTGTATCTTTGTAGTGACTGGGTGTATGGATACCCCATCCAAAGTGCCATTGATAACTTTACCATGCTCAAAGGGATATTCAATGTCATCTTTTTTAACCAATAGGTGCCCTTCTTTGCGAGGCATTGGATATCCTCCCTGGTCTTTGTGACTGAATCTGTGTTTGAAATTCAATGCTTGACTGATGGACCTAACAGATAATTGTATGTGTGGGGTACAGAGATGAGGTAGTCAATCAAAGATCATCTTAAACACTATTATTGCACACAAGTCCATGCAACTTGTGTGACTTGTTAAGCACATTTTTACTCCTGAACTTATTTAGGATTGCCATAGCAAAGGGGTTGAATACTTATTGACACAAGACATTTCAGCTTTTCATTTTTAATTAATTTGTACAAATTTCTAAAAACATAATTCCACTTTGACATTATGGGGTATTGTGTGTAGGCCACTGACAGAATCTCAAAATGTGGAAAAATTCAAGGGGTACGAATACTTTCTGAAGGCACTGTATGAAGGCTAATATTGAAAGTACCTATGTCTAATCTCTGTTATTGTACTGCATATATTACCAATTACTGTGGGTGGAAAAGATAGATAGAAAGCAATTTGTTTGTTTAGCCGTTCAAAGGAACAATGGGCATTGTAATAGTCTGCATGACTGAGGAATTAAGTCATTTTCAGACGCCCAGCTTCATTATAGTTGTAATCCAGGATCTTAAGCACAACAAATTCGTAACATATAGTACGAATTAGATTTGTGACATATCATACCAATTGGATGACGTAGTACATAATTTTATGACGTAGTAAACAAAAAACGGGGACTACTTTTAACTCGTGAGCACCACTTTCAAAACTACTGGCTGAAATTCTACAGTTTGAGAGTGCATCTTTAATTAAAGGAAATATTTGTGTTTGTATGGTATTTTATACACTGAGTGTACAAAACATTAGGAACACCTGCTCTTTCCATTACATACTGACCAGGTGAATCCAGGTGAAAGCTACAGTGAGGGGAAAAAAGTATTTGATCCCCTGCTGATTTTGTACGTTTGCCCACTGACAAAGAAATGATCAGTCTATAATTTTAATGGTAGGTTTATTTAAACAGTGAGAGACAGAATAACAACAAAAAAAGCCAGAAAAACGCATGTCAAAAATGTTATAAATTGATTTGCATTTTAATGAGGGAAATAAGTATTTGACCCCCTCTCAATCAGAAAGATTTCTGGCTCCCAGGTGTCTTTTATTCAGGTAACGAGCTGAGATTAGGAGCACACTCTTAAAAGGAGTGCTCCTAATCTCAGTTTGTTACCTGTATAAAAGACACCTGTCCACAGAAGCAATCATTCAATCAGATTCCAAACTCTCCACCATGGCCAAGACCAAAGAGCTCTCCAAGGATGTCAGGGACACGATTGTAGACCTACACAAGGCTGGAATGGGCTACAAGACCATCGCCAAGCAGCTTGGTGAGAAGGTGACAACAGTTGGTGCGATTATTCGCAAATGGAAGAAACACAAAATAACTGTCAATCTTCCTCAGCCTGGGGCTCCATGCAAGATCTCACCTCGTGGAGTTGCAATGATCATGAGAACGGTGAGGAATCTGCCCAGAACTACACGGGAGGATCTTGTCAATGATCTCAAGGCAGCTGGGACCATAGTCGCCAAGAAAACAATTGGTAACACACTACGCCGTGAAGGACTGAAATCCTGCAGCGCCCGCAAGGTCCCCCTGCTCAAGAAAGCACATATAAAGGGCCGTCTGAAGTTTGCCAATGAACATCTGAATGATTCAGAGGAGAACTGGTTGAAAGTGTTGTGGTCAGATGAGACCAAAATCGAGCTCTTTGGCATCAACTCAACTCGCCGTGTTTGGAGGAGGAGGATTGCTGCCTATGACCCCAAGAACACCATCCCCACTGTCAAACATGGAGGTGGAAACATTATGCTTTGGGGTGTTTTTCTGCTAAGGGGACAGGACAACTTCACCGCATCAAAGGGACGATGGACGGGGCCATGTACCGTCAAATCTTGGGTGAGAACCTCCTTTTGTTATTCTGTCTCTCACTGTTCAAATAGACCTACTATTAAAATGATAGACTGATCATGTCTTTGTCAGTGGGCAAAATCAGCAGGGGATCCCACGGGGGTCCAGAATGGAAAAAAATAAAAATAAGAGATAAGAGCGTCTGCTAAATGACGTAAATGTAAATGTAAATGGGATCAAATACTTTTTTCCCTCACTGTATGATCCCTTATTGATGTCACCTGTTAAATCCACTTAAGTCAGTGTAGATTTGTATTTGTATGTATTAGAATTCAAAATGTTTAATATCACAATGTGTGCGTATGCATGTGTCTGTACCTTTTCTGTGTGTCTCTTCACAGTCCCCATTGTTCCATAAGGTGTATTTTTACCTGTTTTAAAAAAATCAGATTCTACTGCTTGCATTAGTTACCTGATGTGGAATAGAGTTCCATGTAGTCATGTGATGAAGTCAATCTCTCTTCCACTTTGAGCCATGAGAGACTGACATGCATGTCATTAATGTTAGCTCTCCATGTACTTTTAAGGGCCAGCCGTGCTGCCCTGTTCTGAGCCAACTGCAATTTTTATAAGTCCCTCTTTGTGGCACCTGACCACACGACTGAACAGTAGTCCAGGTTCGACAAAACTAGGGCCTTTAGGACCTGCCTTGTTGACAGTGTTGTTAAGAAGGCAGAGCAGCGCTTTATTATGGACACTGTTGTATCAATATGTTTTGACCATGACAGTTTACTATCCAGGGTTACTCCAAACAGTTTAGTCACCTCAATGTGCTCAATTTCCACATTATTTATTACGAGATGTAGTTGAGGTTTAGGGTTTAGTGAATGATTTGTCCCAAATACAATGCTTTTAGTTTTGGAAATATTTAGGACTAACTTATTCCTTGCTACACATTCCGAAACTAACTGCAGCTCTTTGTTAAGTGTTTCAGTTATTTCAGTCACTGTAGTAGCTGACGTGTATAGTGTTGAGTCATCCGCATACATAGACACACTGGCTTTACTCAAAGCCAGTGGCATGTCGTTAGTAAAGATGGAAGGGGAGGAGACAGGTTTAAGAAGGATTTTTAAGCCTTGAGACAATTTTAGACATGGATTGTGTATGTGTGCCATTCAGAGGGTCAATGGCCAAGACAAAACTTTTACAGTAACTGCCTTTGAATGGGGTATGCTCGTAGGTGCCAGGCTCACCAGTTTGAGTGTATCAAGAACTGCAACGCTGCTGGGTTTTTCACGCTCTACAGTTTCCCGTGTGTATCAAGAATGGTCCACCACCCAAAGGACATCCTGCCAACTTCACACAACTGTGGGAAGCACGGGATTCAACATGAATTGAGGCTGTTCTGTGGGCAAAAGGGGGTACAACTCAATATTAGGAAGATGTTCCTAATGTTTTGTACATTCAGTGTATATTGTAAAGATAACAGGTTGTTCTTAACCAATCAAATAAAACTGAAATAAATTGAATGAATATCGCTGCTTGTTTTCAATGGAAGGATTTAAACCTTACCAGAAAGTCTACAACATAGGCTGTGTATGGGTTTTACTGTAATGCTATACCATCTCTATTGCGAATATGATCAGTGCCCTTCCCCCCACCCCAAACACACGCTTGTTATATTTTTGTAATGTTTTGAAGTAAAGAGATGTTCAGTCACATGGGCGACGATATGAAAACAAATCCAGATATAAAAACTTTGATGAAAAATAAAGACTTTCTCAGAAACAGGACATTTCCAGGAAGTTCAACAGGCCCTTCCTTTTCCTTTGGATTGTTTCATACCAGGTGGCTATCTAAGTGTTTCAGGGCTTTTCTCTAAGAGGAGCCACTGTGCTTTTAGCTGCCAGTGGTTTTATAGAAACTACCCAGTGGGCAAAACCTGGTTGAAAAGATGTCAGAATTACCTTTTCTGACCACCATACTACCAGTTGGTCATAATTGTGACCTCTATCTGACCAGATGGTCATAATTCTGACTACTATATGATGTGCTATGTTATGTAGCCTGCTGGTCATAGTTAAGACCTCATCATAACCTGGTAATGGGGGTGCTGCAGCACTCTCAGCACCCCTACTTCACGCAGCTACTGTTGAAGTCAGAAGTTTACATACACCTTAGCCAAATACATTTAAACTCAGTTTTTCCACAATTCTTGACATTTAGTCCTAGTAAAAATTCCCTGTCTTAGGTCAGTTAGGATCACCACTTTATTTTAAGAATGTGAAATGTCAGAATAATAGTAGAGAGTGATTTATTTCAGCTTTTATTTCTTTCATCACATTCCCAGTGGGTCAGAAGTTTACATACACTCAATTAGTATTTGGTAGCATTGCCTTTTAAATTGTTTAACGAGTCAAATGTTTCGGGAAGCCTTCCACAAGCTTCCCACAATAAGTTGGGTGAATTTTGGCCCATTCCTCCTGACAGAGCTGGTGTAACTGAGTCAGGTTTGTAGGCCTCCTTACTCGCACACGCTTTTTCAGTTCTGCCCACAAATGTTCTATAGGAATGAGGTCAGGGCTTTGTGATGGCCACTCCAATACCTTTACTTTGTTGTCCTTAAGCCATTTTGCCACAACTTTGGAAGTATGCTTGGGTTCATTGTCCATTTGGGAGACCCATTTGCGACCAAGCTTTAACTTCCTGACTGATGTCTTGAGATGTCGCTTCAATATATCCACATAATTTTCCTTCCTCATGATGCCATCTATTTTGTGAAGTGCACCAGTCCCTCCTGCAGCAAAGCACCCCCACAGCATGATGCTGCCACCCCCGTGCTTTACAGTTGGGATGGTGTTCTTCGGCTTGCAAGCTTCCCCTTTTTCCTCCAAACATAACCATGGTCATTATGCTCTTGTTCTGGGATTGATTTGCACTTTTCGCACCAAAGTACGTTCATCTCTAGGAGACAGAACGTGTCTCCTTCCTGAGCTGTATGACGGCTGCGTGGTCCCATGGTGTTTATACTTGCGTACTATTGTTTGTACAGATGAACATGGTACCTTCAGGCGTTTGGAAATTGCTCCCAAGGATGAACCAGACTTGTGGAGGTCTACATTTTATTTTCTGAGGGCTTGGCTGATTTCTTTTGATTTTCTCATGATGTCAAGCAAAGAGGCACAGAGTTTGAAGGTAGGCCTTGAAATACACCCACAGGTACACCTCCAATTGACTCAAATAATGTAAATTAGCCTATCAGAAGCTTCTAAAGCCATGACATCATTTTCTGGAATTTTCCAAGCTGTTTAAAGGCACAGTCAACTTAGTGTTTGTAAACTACTGACCCACTGGAATAACCAACCACAGTTTGCCGGGTAATGTTTCCCAATATGCCTTGTTTAATCTGAAACATACACTTCTAGATGTCAAAGGTTGTCCATTGTTTATTTCACTGTGACCACATGTACGGCTTTCTTTCCAGTACACAGTATTTCAGTGACTGAGTGAAGTGGATTGATCATGTGTCATGCTCTCCTGACTAGTCACGGGACTAGGACTGACAGGCTACAAGTGGTCTCTTCATCACCTTCAATGGGTCTGCAATGGAAGCTGTTACATGTTCACAATATAGGCCATGCATACAGTGCATTCGGAAAGTATTCCCACTTTTTCCACACTTTGTTACGTTACAGCCTTATTCTAAAATGGATTAAATAAAACATTTTCCTCATCAATCTACACACAATACCCCATAACGACCAAGTGAAAACAGGTTTTTAGAAAGTTTTGCAAATGTATTAAAAATAAAAATCTGAAATACCTTATTTACATAAGTATTCAGACCATTTGCTATGAGAATCGAAATTGAGCTCAGGTGCATCCTGTTTCCATTGATCATCCTTGAGATGTTTCTACAACTTGATTGGGGTCCACCTGTGGTCAATTAAATTGATTGGACATGATTTGGAAAGGCACACTGCTGTCTATGTAAGGTCTCACAGTTGACAGTGCATGTCAGAGCAAAAATCAAGCCATGAGCTCGAAGGAATTGTCCGTAGAGCTCTGAGACAAGATTGTGTCGAGGCACAGCTCTGGGGAAGGGTACCAAACATGTCTGCAGCATTGAAGGTCCTCAAGAACACAGTGGCCTCCATCATTCTTAAATGGAAGAAGTTTGGATCACCAAGACTCTTCCTGGAGCTTGCCGCCCGGCCAAACTGAGCAATCGCGGGAGAATGGCCTTGGTCAGGGAGGTGACCAAGAACCCGATGGTCACTCTGACAGAGCCACAGAGTTCCTTTGTGGAGGTGGGAGATCCTTCCAGAAGGACAACCATCTCTGCAGCACTCCACCAATCAGGCCTTTATGGTAGAGTGGCCAGACAGAAGCTACTCCTCAGTAAAAGGCACATGACAGCCCGCTTGGAGTTTGCCAAAAGGCACCTAAAGGACTCTTAGACCATGAGCAACAAGATTCTCTGTTCTAATGAAACCAAGATTGAACTCTTTGGCCTGAATACCAAGCGTCACGTCTGGAGGAAACCTGGCACCATCCCTACGGTGAAGCATGGTGGTGGCAGCATCATGCTGTGGGTATGTTTTTTAGCGGCAGGGACTGGGAGACTAGTCAGGTTTGAGGGAAAGATGAACGGAGCAAAGTACAGAGAGATCCTTGATTTAAAACCTACTCCAGAGCGCTCAGGACCTCAGACTGGGGCGAAGGTTCACCATCCACCAGGACATCGACCCAAAGCACACAGCCAAGACATCGCAGGAGTGGCTTCGGGACAAGTCTCTGAATGTCCTTGAGTGGCCCAGCCAGAGCTCAGACTTGAACCCGATCGAACATCTCTGGAGAGACCTGAAAAAAAGCTGTGCAGTGACGCTCCCCATCCAACCTGACAGAGCTTGAGAGGATCTGTAGAGAAGAATGGGAGAAACTCCCCTAATACAGGTGTGCCAAGCTTGTAGCGTCATACCCAAGAAGACTTGAGGCTGTAATCGCTGCCAAAGTTGCTTCAACAAAGTACTGAGTAAAGAGTCTGAATACTTATGTAAATGTGATATTTCTGTTTTTTAAAATATATATTTGCAAAAATGTCTAAAAACCTGTTTTTGCTTGGTCATTATGGGGTATTGTGTGTAGATTGATGAGGGGGAAAAACAATGGATTCAATTTTAGAATAAGGCTGTAACGTAACAAAATGTGGAAAAAGTCAAGGGGTCTGAATACTTTCCTAATGCACTGTATGTGGGAGAATACTACAGTCTGTAAATCAGACTGCTCTTATCACATGGATGTCTATGTCCTCAGATGCATTGGTGTGGTCCTAGAAATAAATTATATTGATATTGCTAGGGGTATACTTAATGCTACATTTAGGTGGTAACCCACAGAGATAGCCTACACATATTTATGTTAATAGCGACTTACTTTTGCAAAATATATGTTGTATACATGACAGACAGACAATCAGGCAACCAGACAGATAAAATACATCCATATAGTTTATGTATGGAACATGTCTATGTTAGTTAACATATCATGTCTGTGAATTTGAGGGATCCCAAATATATTGCTCCTCAGCTAAAATATAATTTATTCACGTTTTAAAGGAAACCATTTTGAGTTCCATTTAAACCAGCAGAGGGGGTTGTGATTCACAACCAAACCAGACAAAGGGAGAGAGGGAAAGAAAGAAGAGAGAGAGAGACAGAGTCCGAGACTAGAGGCCACTCAAGGAGTGGAGGAATTCATCCATTACGTACTTGGTATTTTAAGGGGGTGTTTTAAATATCTATTTCCCCCCTGTTGCTATCCACCCTATTACAAGTGATAGATCCACAGGCTCTGGTTCTGGACACTGGGCAGACCAGACACAACATCCACAGCATAACAAAGGAGGACTAAGGACATTTACAGTCTAGCTCAATGTCTCTGTTATGGATAGTGATACTACCAGTAACAGGTAAGCTGTGATTATATTTCTATCATGCCAACAGATTAATACTTTACAATCAATGTGACTTGTCTTCAGTCTATATACTGTAGGGAGCCTACTGTGTTTCATGCATTTTAATAGATTATGGGTAGGCTTGCGATTTGAACTAATCAGAAAATGTCAGTATTGTACTTAATGATATGTACATATTTAAATGCAGCCATATTAGGCTAAATATTATAATTTACTAATAGGCCTACATTATAACCAATAATAGAGACGGAATAAAAAACTGTCATGACCTCAACATTCCCTAGACAACTTTATAATGGTGAAATACTTACCGTTATGTGTTATTGATTATGAATGTGAATTCTAATTCATTCTTATTTTTTTATTTCAGCCTTTGCATTTCACGTGGAGCTAAAACCAAAGAGTGCTTTTTTCAGAGTTGGTGATAGGCAGCAACTGCGATGCTCCGTGAAGGATTGTAACGAAAAGGTTACTATCTCCTGGGCTTTGCTGGGGGATAAACCCATGTTTGCTAAAATACACACCTCAGGGTCAGAATCCGTGGCGGACTTTGACCCTGTGATGACAGTACATGATGAAACACTTCTCTGCAAAGTCAGTTGCGGAGCATTGACGAAACAACAGCGTGTGGTTGTCAAAGTGTACTGTAAGTCCATTAAACTTGATTCAGTAAGCCATCATAAACCATTGTAATAAGCCAATATAAAATGCATATGAATGCTTATAAGGTTGTCAATGATTATTATCAATATTATGAATGCTTATGAATTGTAATGCTTTTCATACATATAAATGCTTATAAATGCTTATAAATGAAATATGAATGAAATTAATAAATGGTTTATTAATACTTTAATAATCAAGCAACGCATTATAAAGTATGTATACAAAAAAAATGTATGCACGCATGACTGTAAGTCGCTTTGGATAAAAGCGTCTGCTAATTGGCATGTTATTATTATTATTATTATTATTATTATTATTATTATAAAGTTAGCAGTATGTAACTTAATTCATTTTGTTGTGTTACAGCCTGAATTTAAAACGGATTAAATTGAGAAATGTTGTGTCACTGGCCTACACACAATACCCCATAAAAACAGTTACAGAGTTTAATGGCTGTGATAGGAGAAAACCGAGGATGCATCAACATTGTAGTTACTCCACAATACATACCTAAATGACGGAAGGAGAAGGAAACCTGTACAGACTAAAAATATTCCAAAACTGCAAAAACTGTGGCAAAGAAATGTACTTTGTTTATTGAATACAAAGCATTACGTTTGGGGCAAATCCAACACAACACTGAGTACCACTCTTAATATTTTCAAGCAGGGTGGTGGCTGCATCATGTTATGGGTATGCTTGTCATCGGCAAGGACTAGGGAATTTTTATGAATACAAAGAAACGGAATAGAGTTAAGCACAAGCAAAATCCTAGAGGAAAACCTAGTTCAGTCTGCTTTCCAACAGATACTGGGAGACAAATTCACCTTTCAGTAGGACAATAACATAAAGCACAAGGCCAAATACAGTGGGGGGAAAAAAGTATTTAGTCAGCCACCAATTGTGCAAGTTCTCCCACTTAAAAAGATGAGAGAGGCCTGTAATTTTCATCATAGGTACACGTCAACTATGACAGACAAATTGAGGAAAAGAAATCCAGAAAATCACATTGTAGGATTTTTAATGAATTTATTTGCAAATTATGGTGGAAAATAAGTATTTGGTCACCTACAAACAAGCAAGATTTCTGGCTCTCACAGACCTGTAACTTCTTCTTTAAGAGGCTCCTCTGTCCTCCACTCGTTACCTGTATTAATGGCACCTGTTTGAACTTGTTATCAGTATATAAGACACCTGTCCACAACCTCAAACAGTCACACTCCAAACTCCACTATGGCCAAGACCAAAGAGCTGTCAAAGGACACCAGAAACAAAATTGTAGACCTGCACCAGGCTGGGAAGACTGAATCTGCAATAGGTAAGCAGCTTGGTTTGAAGAAATCAACTGTGGGAGCAATTATTAGGAAATGGAAGACATACAAGACCACTGATAATCTCCCTCGATCTGGGGCTCCACGCAAGATCTCACCCCGTGGGGTCAAAATGATCACAAGAACAGTGAGCAAAAATCCCAGAACCACACAGGGGGACCTAGTGAATGACCTGCAGAGAGCTGGGACCAAAGTAACAAAGCCTACCATCAGTAACACACTACGCCGCCAGGGACTCAAATCCTGCAGTGCCAGACGTGTCCCACTGCTTAAGCCAGTACATGTCCAGGCCCGTCTGAAGTTTGCTAGGGTGCATTTGGATCATCCAGAAGAGGATTGGGAGAATGTCATATGGTCAGATGAAACCAAAATATAAACTTTTTGGTAAAAACTCAACTCGTTGTGTTTGGAGGACAAAGAATGCTGAGTTGCATCCAAAGAACACCATACCTACTGTGAAGCATGGGGGTGGAAACATCATGCTTTGGGGCTGTTTTTCTGCAAAGGGACCAGGACGACTGATCCGTGTAAAGGAAAGAATGAATGGGGCCATGTATCGTGAGATTTTGAGTGAAAACCTCCTTCCATCAGCAAGGGCATTGAAGATTAAACGTGGCTGGGTCTTTCAGCATGACAATGATCCCAAACACACCGCCCGGGCAACGAAGGAGTGGCTTCGTAAGAAGCATTTCAAGGTCCTGAAGTGGCCTAGCCAGTCTCCAGATCTCAACCCCATAGAAAATCTTTGGAGGGAGTTGAAAGTCCGTGTTGCCCAGCGACAGCCCCAAAACATCACTGCTCTAGAGGAGATCTGCATGGAGGAATGGGCCAAAATACCAGCAACAGTGTGTGAAAACCTTGTGAAGACTTACAGAAAACGTTTGACCTGTGTCATTGCCAACAAAGGGTATATAACAAAGTATTGAGAAACTTTTGTTATTGACCAAATACTTATTTTCCACCATAATTTGCACATAAATTCATAAAAAATCCTACAATGTGATTTTCTGGAGAAAAAAAATCTCATTTTGTCTGTCATAGTTGACGTGTACCTATGATGAAAATTACAGGCCTCTCTCATCTTTTTAAGTGGGAGAACTTGCACAATTGGTGGCTGACTAAATACTTTTTCCCCCCACTGTATACACTGGAGTTGCTTACAAAGACGACATTGAATGTTCCTGAGTGTCCTAGTTACATTTTTGAGACTTGAAAATGGAGACTTGAAAATAGCAATGATCAACAACCAATTTGACAGAGCTTGAAGAATTTTTATAATGCACACATATTGTACAATTCAGGTGTGCAAAGCTCTTAGAGACTTAAAAAAAGACTCAAAGCTGATGTAATCACTGCCAACAATGATTGACTCAGGGGTGTGAATACTTAAGTAAATTAGATATTTCTGTATTTCATTTTCAATAAATGTGCAACATTTTCTAGAAACATGTTTTCACTTCGTCATTATGGGGTATTGTGTGTAGATGGGTGAGAAATTTGGATTTCGGGCTGTAACACAACAAAATGTAGAATAAGTCAAGGGGTATGAATACTTTCTGAAGGCACGGTACATGTACATGTTGAAGTAGGTCTATGAATTTCAATTTCAAACATGTGTAGCTGCCCTAAGATTGTCATTTGATATTCCAGCATTTCCAGAGGCTCCTGTCATATCAGGCTACGACCATCTTCTCTTGGGCCAGACCAACACTCTGACATGTGAGGTGACAGACGCTTATCCCGCGGAGTACCTGCGGCTTGAGTGGCTGCGAGGAGACAGGATGCTCCAGACAAACGCAGAGTCGGTTGTATCTACCTACAGGTTCACACCTACCTCAGAGGACAAAGAGGCAAGCATCACATGCAGAGCCTCTCACGATCAGGATGGTGTGCCTGATGATGAAAAGACCAAGGAAACCACTGTCTCTCTCACAGTGCTTTGTAAGTTACTAAAGTATAAATGTTAGACAAAGGGTCATCTCTGTTAACCCAGAAGTAAAATCTTGCTTAAGCACAATTAATTTCTGTGTTCATATGTGTTAGAGTTCAGGCAAAAACGAAGTCTCCACCCTCACAAAAGGAAATCCCCCCCCCCCCCCCCCCTCCCAGCACCACCTTCGCCAAATCCTATGTCCAAATAACCAGTGACAAAACACAGAAACTGGAACTAATGCTGCTTATTATCTCACACATTCCATTAAGTCCTGGCAGATTCTTCGGCCTGCATGCAATAGGAGATTAGGCAAAGGGAAGTTGCTGCTGTGTCCAATACTGTTGAGTTTACAGTGATGGGTAGACTAGTGATAGATCGATGCATGGTTGACATTATATGAATAATATAAATATGGTCCCTAAAAGCACTGATCTTTAAATTCAGTGTGGTTTAGGCAGTTATTCGGCAACGACTGAATTTGATCCATAGTTCACGACTGATAGCTTTCGAGAACCCAAGGAAGCCCAAGGTGGTGTACAGCAGGTCTCCATCTTGGGTTCTCAGTTGATGGTATGGAGGACAGCTGGTTCCAGTGAACTACAATACGGTTTGGAAACATTTGGAACTTAACTTTCATAACAGCAACAAAATAATCTTTAAAATACAAAAGATACACTTACTGTGTGCAGTTTAGCAATTAGTAATGTCTCAATGGAATGCAATGGAATTTGAGTCATGAATAAGGGTCAACAACCACATCAAAAATATATTCTTAATTTTTTCCAGATGCGCCACAGAATATGTCAATATCTGAGGCGACTGCTGTGAGAGTTGGCTCCAGTCTCACATTGTCGTGCCATGCTGAAGGGAACCCCAGACCAGATACACAGTGGAAGGCCTTTGGTCCAGATGGACAGGCTGTTATAGTGGGGCAGAGCGAAGAGCTTGTCCTTACAGAGATTACACTGGTGGATTCTGGTCAATATGAGTGTGTGGCAAGCAACACCGTTGGAAACATCACAGCCAGCGTGAATGTCATTGTTCAAGGTAGGATAACTTTGAATTTCTCCTTGGTCTTGTATTTTAATTCATTACTGTTTGGTGTCATTCTGTGATAGTTTAATAGTTAGGAGTAATCTTTATAGCTTTGTCTAAATCTCAATTAAGTAACGTCTAAACTAGCAAGCTAAAGTTTTGTCTTGTGTTCTCTATCCTGGATGATTTCCCTTCTGGCAGCTCCCCCAACCAACACCACCATCACAGTGAGCCCAGCCAGTGATGTGAAGGAAGGGGAGAGCGTGATGGTGTCCTGCCTGTCAGACGGAGCTCCGGTGGGACGTATGGTGCTGAGGAGACTCTCTGAGGACCAGGATGTAGAACTCCAGTCCAGCAACGGCTCTTCCACCTCCTTCACCCTCTCCTCTGCCCTGCTAGCAGACTCTGCTCTCTACCAGTGCGAGGCCTTCAATGAACACGGCAGTCAGAAAGTCAGCGCCTTGCTCTCCGTTGAAGGTGAGATTTTTTAAAACATTTGGGTAACATTACATTAGACTTAATGCTTTTGCGCAGTAGTTACTATAACTACTTTAGTAACCAGATTAGAATTATGTAATTGGAGCTTTGTTCATGAAACAATGGCAGGATACTAATAATGGAAACTGGCCAAATTATTTTTTCAAAATAGTTACTTGGTTACAGTTTATTACATGTAATTATACCCAAGTAACTGCATAATATATTTCAATGTAAAGTGTAACCTAAATACAGTATGTACTGTTCTGCAAAAAGGTAACCAGTATGTCTGGGTGGTTGTCCTTCAGTTGAACTATAAGAATGAACAGAATGTTACCTTAGTCATGTGTATGTAAAAGGCATGTCCTGTCGGAAAGGGGGAATTTGTCTTATTAAACGTATTGAAACCCCAAATTCTCTGTGGAGCAAACAGTGTTGCGTCACCAGGCCAGTAGGTTCCCCTCTGTGTACAAGAGCCATAGAACAGTGGCATAGCAGATAGCAGAAATAGTAAATGATCTGTTCACACGCGTACAGACGTTTGAGAGACTCTCCAATGTGGATTGCTGCTCTTTTTACTCTGAGGATATGCTTCACACCTCCAGGTAAGATGAGATAAGTACAGGAGCTATTCAGAGTAATAGTTAAGTTAACCCATACTGTGATTGAGTAGATGATAAGAGCGTTGGGCCAGTAACTGAAAGGTCGCTTGATCGAATCCCTGAGCTGACTAGGTGAAAAATCTGCCGATGTGCCCTTGAGCAAGGCACTTGGCAAAATGTTCATTGTGTTACCCTTCAGATAATTTTTATGATGAAACTTTACTTTGTGATGTATCTTCACTCTTTTTAATATACTGTAATGTTTGCCTTGTTTTTTCTGTTGTGGATTAAGATGTAAAAACATTTGATTTTGCTAAGAGTTTTTCTTGCAGGATAGTGGATTGGTTTTAATTTAATTCAATTAACTGAACTGAATTTAACCGAAATGGAACAGAATCAAATTGAACTGAATTGATCTCTATTCAACTGAACTGAGCATAGAAATGGCGACGTCATCTATCCTCTCTCCTGTGGTTGTATTCTCTCAGCGTATCCCTTGGAGGTGACGATTGATGTGGGGGTGACGGCTGAGATGGGATCCAACCTGGTGCTCTCCTGCCGGGCTTCGGGCTGTCCCCAGCCAGCCTTCCACTGGAGGAGCATGCTGGACATGCCCGTCGATAGCCGTGCACACACCCAGGACTCCCTCTCCCAGCTCCACCTGGGCCCACTTGGGCTGGCCAACGAGCAAGCCTACACCTGTGAGGCCAAGTGTGGCTCTGTCATCAAGGCCAAGCACACTGAGGTCAAGGTCTTCTGTGAGTATACTATACATCATCAGAAAGACGGCTTGGTTTAGTTCACTGTATTTGCTTTGAAACGTGCTATGCATCAGCCACCTTTTTACAGGAGTCCAATGCCAGATTGATATAATGAATTCAAGCTTATTTGGAAATGTCCAGTTGAAAACAAAGTTAGTTGGGGTTGTGTGTTATTTGCCTTACACTTGTTCAGTGGTACCAGGGCCTGGCACATTAAATTCTACAGGTTTATGTTGATATAGTAACTGTTTTGCTCAGTTTTGGGTAATGCTTAGGGTCACTTCACTGACTTGAAAAGAGTACAGTGACCCTTTGTAGGAGGTTAGAAGAATAGTCAAGCTTGAATGATCACTCTGCTGCTCTCCTGCACAACATGGGCAGAGGTCCAGTTTGCTTTTGTGGGAATGCACTGGGATCAGTAGTCTGGTTCAATGTGGGAGAGAGATCACCAAGAAGTGATGAATGATGAAAGCACTCCAGGGTCACTGAAGTGAAGACATTTCATATTTCCTGTATGTGAAAGTGATTGTGTTGAAGGGGGTACGGGATGCTGCATTCTAGGTCTTTGACTCATGATTATATCCAGAGGGATGTTTCGCAAGTTGTGTGGATTAATGCCTCCCTTACTGGAAGTCTTTTAAAAGTCTGGTATCTTATGGAAATGTGTCAGGTCCCGACATTCAGATCTGAAACACATTTACATTTTAGTCATTTAGCAGACGCTCTTATCCAGAGCGATCAGTTAGTGAGTGAATACATTTTCATACTGGCCCCCCGTGGGAAACGAACCCACAACCCTGGCATTGCAAGCACCTCATATTTTAACCTATATTTAAAGGGTCTACTGTTTAACATGCCTGACTAACTCGCTCACATCTCTGTCTGGTCTCATGTTCTTTTAGTCACATATTGATATTTTCATCTACCCATTGCTCTCTCCTCCCCCAGCTTTCCCCTCGGACCCTATCATCGAGAACACTGGCCCCTTTCTGGAACACAGGGTAGCCACTTTTTATTGTTCGGTAGCCGACGTCTACCCAGCCAGTCACCTGCAGATCCAGTGGCTCGATGGGGAAATCGAGCTACACTCCGAGGTGGGTCAGTACTCCAGTGAGCTCCAGAATGTGACGTCAACGCTATCTTTCTCGGTTGGACCGGAGGACCAGGGCAGACAGATCACCTGCAGAGTCAGTCTTCAGATGGACGAAGTCCCTCAGAGTGGGAGAGAGAGACAGGCGGTGACTGGACTGGAGCTCCACTGTAAGGGGTTTTACAGATCATTGAAGTGTGAATAAAATCATTAACTTATTTTATGGCCATGGGGTGGATAAGGATTGTGACGGTCCTGGAGAGCCACAAGGTGGTACAGGATTTTGTTCCGCCCCAGCATTATAACTCACCGGATTCCACACATTGTGTTCTGAAGGGAGGACCATGTACAGTTAATTGCTTGAATCACTTTTGTTTATGCTGGGGTGTCCACCCCCGTGGTGCCTTCAACTTAGGGAATCCGTTATACCGAACTTCAGTACTTGAGGTGTGAATGGCAGTTGTGTAGTGAGGGTTTATGAAGCCTTATAACCTATGTCTGTGTTTATAAACCTAAACTAAGTCGGATGTTTGCTGTGCAGATGCCCCCAGGGGAACCACCATCAAAGTGAGCCCAGCCAGTGAGGTAAAGGAAGGGGAGAGCGTGTCGGTGTCCTGCCTGTCAGACGGAGCTCCGGTGGGACGTATGGTGCTGAGGAGACTCTCTGAGGACCAGGATGTAGAACTCCAGTCTAGCAACGGCTCTTCCACCTCCTTCACCCTCTCCTCTGCCCTGCTAGCAGACTCTGCTCTCTACCAGTGCGAGGCCTTCAATGAGCACGGCAGCCAGAGAGCTAACACACACATTACAGTTAAAGGTGGGTGCCAGGCTTCAGGCAAGCACACACCTCATTATCTCTTTATTCTTCTCCCAGGCAACAACAGTAAACTTTCCCTAACCCTGTTTTTTTTTTGCTTCTTCAATGAAGTTACTGGTTTTTCGCTTCTTGTTTACAGTCTTGTATTTGCTCTCGTTTGTTGGAGTGTGGCCTTTCCATTGTCATGTGGCAGCTGCAGTGGTGTAAAGTACTTAAGTAAAAATACTTTAAAGTATTACTTAAGTATTTTTGGGGGGGTATCTGTACTTTACTATTTATCTTTTTGCCAACTTTTACTTTTACTTCATTACATTTCTAAAGAAAATAATGTACTTTATACTTTGCTTTATCTTGGCCAGGTCGCAGTTGTAAATGAGAACTTGTTCTCAACTGGCTTACCTGGTTAAATAAAGGTGATTTTTATATTTTTTTATATTTAACTCCATACATTTTGATTGTCCAATTCACACACTTCTCAAGAGAACATCCCTGGTCATTCCTACTGCCTCTGATCTGATGGACTCACTAAACACAAATGCTTTGTTTGTAAATTATGTCTGAGTGTTGGAGTGTGCCCCTGGCTATCCGTAAAAAAAAAGAAGTAATAATAAAATTGTGCCGTCGGGTTTGCGTAATATAAGGAATTTGAAATTATTCATACATGTACTTTTACTTTTGATACTTAAGTATATTTAAAACCAAATACTTTTAGACTTTTACTCAAATAGTATTGTACTGGGTGACTTTCACTTTTACTTGAGTAATTTTCTATTAAGGTATCATACTCAAGTATGACAATTGAGTACTTTTTCCACCACTGGGCAGCTGTCAGTATCTAAGAACATGCTCTATAAGCCAGTCATTGGCTGAGCTGTTGTCACACTGTACCAAAATAGAATATCACACTTATACCACACTTAACATTGCACAGGAACTCAACAACATGAAATGACAAAAGTAATTCTAGATAATGAGTTCTATAGGATATGTCTCATTGATATTTCACTCATTGTTGTCAGTAGTTCCACACATTTTGCTCAGTAATCAACAATATAACGGACGGTAATGGTACACATGAACAAAAGTATGTGGACACCTGCTCGTCGAACATCTCATTCCAAAATCATGGGCATTAATATGGAGTTGGACCCCCCTTTGCTGCTGTAACAGCGTCTATTCTTCTGGGAAGGCTTTCCACTAGATGTTGGAACATTGCTGCGGGGACTTGCTTCCATTCAGCCACAAGAGCATTAGTGAGGTCAGGCAGTGATGTTGGGCGATTAGGCCTGGCTCACAGTCGGCGTTCCAATTCATCCCAAAGGTGTTCGATAGGGTTGAGGTCAGGGCTCTGTGCAGGCCAGTCAAGTTCTTCCACACCGATCTCGACAAACCATTTCTGTGTGGACCTCGCTTTGTGCACGGGGGCAATGTAATGCTGAAACAGGAAAGAGCCTTCCCCAAACTGTTGCCACAAAGTTGGAACCACAGAATCGTCTAGAATGTCATTGTATGCTGTAGTGTTAAGTTTTCCCTTCACTGGAACTAAGGGGCCTAGCCCGAACCATGAAAAACAGCCCCAGACCATTATTCCTCCTCCACCACACTTTACAGTTGGCACTATGCATTGGGGCAGGTAGCGTTCTCCTGGCATCCGCCAAACCCAGATTTGTCCGTCGGACTGCCAGATGGTGAAGCGGGATTCATCACGCCAGAGAACGCGTTTCCACTGCTCCAGAGTCCACAGCGGCGAGCTTTACACCACTCCAGCCGATGCTTGGCTTTGCGCATGGTGATCTTAGGCTTATGTGCAGCTGCTTGGCTCCATTTCATGAAGCTCCAGACGAACAGTTCTTGTGCTGACGTTGCTTCCAGAGGCAGTTTGGAACTCAGTAGGGAGTGTTGCAACCGAGGACAGACGATTTTTACGTGCTACGCGCTTCAGCACTCGGCAGTCCCGTTCTGTGAGCTTGTGTGACCTACCACTTCGCGGCTGAGCCGTTGTTGCTCCTAGACGTTTCCACTTCACAATAACAGCACTTACAGTTGACCGGGACAGCTCTAGCAGGGCAGAAATTTAACGAACTGACTTGTTGGAAAGGTGGCATCTTATGACGGTGCCACGTTGAAAGTCACTGAGCTCTTCAGTAAGGCCATTCTACTGCCAATGTTTGTCTATGGAGATTGCATGGCGGTGTGCTCGATTTTATGTACCTGTCAGCAACGGGTGTGGCTGAAATAGCTGAATCATTAATTTGAAGGGGTGTTCACATACTTTTGTATATATAGTGTATGTTGCATTGCAAACTGCCAATAGACCAAATGTCGTACGGTATTTCAAGGCAGTCTCAAATGTCTTCCCTCAGTATTGAAGTGTGTTCTATTTGCCTTGTGTCCAGCACCTCCTAGGAACACAACAGTCATGATATATCCATCCGCTGAGGTGCAGGAGGGCCAAAATGTCACCATCTGCTGTCGCTCTGTTAGTTTCCCCCCACCTGCTGTGGTTTTAAGGAAACTGGATAATGGCACAGAGCTCTACTCCCCAGATGGGAACTTCCTGCTGGTGAACCTTACTCCCAACGATACAGGCCTATACCAGGTGAATGTTACCAATGACCTGGGTTACGAGACCGAGATCTTCAGCATCAACGTCATAGGTGAGTGATGTGGTTCAGTGTTCGCTCTTTAGCTCGACATGCTAGAAGTTACAGGAAGAGAGCTCTTTATTTCCCTTCACCACAAATATAATTATTATATTTGTTATTATTATATAAAATATAATTCACAATAAAACCAGTTACTTGAAACCACTTTGAACCCCATGTTTAACTGAGAAATTGGGAATGGAGAGAACGGAGATGCAACTAACAACAGTGTAGTTTGAGAACAGTGAAGCTTGCAAAAGTCAAGAAAATTCCATCCACCAATAACAAACACTGGTGTCATTTGAGAGGACTCGAAAGCTGTAAAAACATAAAATCAAAACATTTGGCCAATCTGCCTCATCTTCACTGTCTACCTGTTCTTCCCCTCTTCCCTTGGCCTCCAGAGAATCACTCCAGTACTTCACCGGACTGGAACCAGATAGTCATTCCTGCTGTCTGCGTGGGTATCATGGTGACCACCATGGGCCTAGTCCTGGACTACCTGAGGAGAGCCAGGAGGAAGGGCTTCTATGAGCTGGCCAAGTGTAAGCCCGGCTCTAAATAGACTAGAGGAGTCTAAAACCTGCAGGCCGTGAGCCAGATTATGGCCCCCACTTGTGCTACCAACATGACCATTTACTGTATGTGTATCACGTAGGTGAGTGTTTTGTGCAGCCGTGCAAAAATGTTTCCTCAGGCAAAATGACTTACCTGGCATACCAAGGGACAGACTCACCTAGAGTGGAGAGGGAACAGACGAGAGGTTTGCCCATTGTCCAGTGTCCAGGTCTCTGTTGAAGGACAAGGCCGTATGACCTTTTGGATGTTACTAGAAGAGGAAAAAAGAAGTACCTTTAAGGATGTGTTGTCTTCTGGATGTGTGTGTATGTGTGAACCATTGACTTGCATATCCGTTGAGCCTTAGGTTCCCATTTATATTAAACCTAAGCTATAAGTCAGTAAAAGGTGTAATAATTGAACTGTATGCATCTCACTATAATTTGCTCCTTCATCACTTTATCACTTCTTGGCAGCTTTTGTTAAACCCATTGATGTCTAAGTGTCAAAACTATTGGATGAATGCAATATGTTACATGTATTAAACAAAATCCTCCAATTTGTAATTGGCTGTGATAAAAAGTTGCACTGTTTAACATGTTAATACAATGCATTTGAAATGTACAAATTAAATGAAGTTGTTATATCAGTATGAAATGTGCGATAGGACAGTGGTTTCCCAACGAAAGGAAAAGTCAGTGTTGTGATAATTGTTTATAGGTCTTTCAAGATGGAATCTGCAGTAGGGGAAACAGCGCCACTGTCCACCCCACGGCCGTTGTTTTGTTTTTGTTTTGTTGACTAAGCAGAACTGAGGAGCGTCATAGTAACAAAAAAATGCAGTACATATGCTGCTGTTCTATCGCGGGTGCAATGATGTCCGAGGGAAAAAAACTGTGTTTGTTTGCATTAACTTATTTTGTTGTTGTAATATCGCAAACAGATGTGGCAGTTTCACCATTAAGGATTCCAGCTTTAATGTAGACACTTACTAGAAGTGTTTGCATGTGTGGAGAGGGTGCAATGTGCATGGGGTATTTTTGTCCCACACCATTTACTTTATTGCTGTGGGAAATTAGAGCCAGTTTGGTACGTGATTAAAGAAGCTGTTGTTTTTAAATCAAAACCTGTATAGAATGTATTTGTTATGTTTATGACTGTTCATTCTCACTTTATATGCTTTGAATATGTTTTGCCCTATTTTTATGTGAATTGTGTTTGAATTATTAATAAATATTTATTTATTAACTAAAAGCTGTTCATTGATATAGGAGCTTTGGATTTGGGGTCTCCAGTTGCAGTGGGGAAAGCCAAGGGACTTTTCAACAATTATCAGGTGCTTTTGTGCGAGTCACAAAATGCTTACTTACAAGCTCTTTCCCAACGATGCAGAGTTAAATAAGAAAATAAAAACACATTAGAAATCCAGTTTAGATCCTTTATGTAGTCTCATATCTTAGTCTTCTCAACTGTGGCAGTCATTCTGAATGCAGGTAACAGGTGAATAAAAATTCAAAATGTTGGATATCCCCACTCTGGCTGGATTCCAATAGGAATTACACATCACTTTGCAAGCCAGCAAAATGTGACTTGTTGGCCTGATGTGGCCTGCAAACCATGAGTTTCAGGCCACTGTATTATGGTAAACTAGGCCCTCAAAATAAGGCCTTATGAAATATGTATTGAATTGTCTTAAATAATGTAATGATAACATATTCACTTAGGATCTCACTTGGTGAAAGCCACATGACTGAAAATGAATGAACGCAACAACCATGTCTCTGTCACAGCAAACACAGTAATGGGTTGTACCAGAGAGGAAGAGGCGAAGCGAGAGGGCTGACTCCGCCCTAAAATCTGTCTGCGTGACAATGAAGCGTGAAATGGGAATTTTTTGCATGGAGGTCAATGAGAGTGTCGAATTTGGTCAACATAAAATTGAATTCCTAATTTGCTAAGTGGGGCTTATTTGTTCAAATAGAAGTTTCGTAATGTTTAGTTTGTTACAAATGTACTGATATAAGTAGACGCACGTGGCATCATGGCAACTTTCAGAAAAACTATTTTATATTAGAGTTGTGCCTGTTGTTCACATGCGAGTCTGCCCTCTCATTGGCAAGAATGTTCCTGCCTGCCTTCCGCCTTTGTGGACATTTAATCGCATTGTTAAAGTGGTCAGTCCAATATATAGATAATCTTAACTCTAAAATTCCCTCGAAAGGCACCGTGTGAAATATGCAAATCAGGCTCAACACCCAAACCAACACCCCAAAAACATCAAAATAACTATTATTTGTTCCATATTATTGTGGAACAAATAATGGTTCTTTGAAGCTCTTGATTTTTGTATGGTTCTTCAAATAACTATCCCATTTGAAGGGAAACCTCACCGCTAGACACTATTTGAGGTGTTTTTCCAGGGTGTTTCAGACTGTAGCTGTATTTTTGCATTTTTGCACCTGTCTGATCTAAAAATGAATGGTCATGTTTTGTAGCAATTATTTTGGCATTTGTGTTTTGCCGATTGCATGCCCATGCTAGCAGGGTACTCCCGTTACTCCAATGTTAAATTGACTACTTTACTCATAACCCGACAACAGCTGTATTATTTTTTCTTATCATTCTATAATCATTTTGGATATGCTTGGTTGGTCGTTTTTAACATACTTCCATTGTGTCTTAATCAACAAACTAAATCACACCTAAAAACACTTTCATTCTAAACGTAAAATTCTTAGTATGGACAGTGGCATGAAATGTACACTACCAGTCAAAAGTTTGGACACACCTACTCATTCAAGGGTTTTTCTTTATTTTTACTATTTTCTACATTGTAGAATAACAGTGAAGACATCATAACTATGAAATAACACCTATGGAATCATGTAGTAACCAAAAAAGTGTTCAACAAATCAAAATATATTTTATATTTGAGATTCTTCAAATTGCCACCCTTTGCCTTGATGACAGCTTTGCACACGCTTGGCATTCTCTCAACCAGCTTCATCTGGAATGCTTTTCCAACAGTCTTGAAGGAGTTCCCACATATGCTGAACACTTGTTGGCTGCTTTTCCTTCACTCTGCCGTCCGTCTCATCCCAAACCATCTCAATTGGGTTGAGGTCGGGGGATTGTGGAGGCTAGGTCTTCTGATGCAGCACTCCATCACTCTCCTTCTTGGTTAAAATATCCCTTACACAGCCTGGAGGCTGTTGGGTCATTGTCCTGTTGAAAAACAAATGATAGTCCCACTAAGCGCAAACCAGATGGGATGTTTGTAGTAAGGACTAGTGAGCTGTATCCATCCAAATAACAGCTCTAATATTTTTCTTCATTTGGATATTTATGCAAATCTAGAGAATCCACCAAGTAGGTGTAGATATCGCCATAGCATAGGCTACTTTGTGCCATTTGGTAGGGTTGTCTCGCCAGCTGGTCTCCAGCAAGTTGAAAGGACATATAGGCAAGCCAACAAGAATAAACTTTTCTGAATACCTAGACCGTTCAAGCAATTACGTGACATATCTAAGACTAGCGAATTAGATCAAGATTAATTTATCTCGCTAGCCAGCCAGCTAATGTCAGCTAACCTACAAAAAAGCTAGGGGTAAACAAACAGTGACGTAAGTATGATGTGACAGCTTTACTAGCTTTACTGTCAGTGTTACCAGGTCGGGTAACAAATTAGTGGCAGAATAAGTATAATGTAAATCATTTGTTGTTGTGACAGCCAATGTTTATTGAAACAACACAAAAGTGTCAGTAGTTTGCTTAGGATGCCGGCAAAACATTTTTTTATGTTCTTTTACAGCCCTATTTATTTTAGCCGGAATACACTGAAGAGGAGTTGAGACAGCAAGAAAAATAATTGCGAGAAGAGCAAGCCTAGACCAGCTGGAGCAGGACTCAGGAGGGTAAATGACAACACTAGTAAGTTGTTTTGCTGTCGGTAGCTAGCTAGCAATAAAAGCTCTCTTTTTACACGAGGCAGTGTTGTTCAGTACAGTACAATTTGGTGATCGATTCGGCCATAATGGGGGCTAGTACCACTACAAGCCAAGCTAGACAAATTTAGCTAGCTAGCTAACTGTGTTTGCTATACCTAAAATGTACTGTAGTCTAACATTATAGCTAGCTAACTAGCCTAGCTAGCCTAAGTGCCTCTCATTAGGTGAAAAACTGGAGAAATGTTTTGATGATGATGGCGGAGAGTAAAGGAATTACTTTGGCTTGATGACTCATATTAGTCTTGGTGTATCTATACCTGTGTGTTGTAGCTAGCTAATGTGTGTGTGAGATGTCTCAGTCTACACCATGCTGCTACAGTAGGAATACAGACAGTACACAACGATTGCCTATGAATGTGTAATAGTATTTTCGTCTTTCTCTCACAGATAATACCACTTTGATACAAAGAAGTTGATGACTCAAGAGATGTGAAAGGTCCCATAACAACATTCTCCTCTTGTATCAAAGTGTCTCTGAACACCTCACTGCACCACCGAAACACACCATATGCAAGTATTCCCTTTGTAGAACTGTAGTATTTATTTTGAGCGTTAGTAGTATATTTTGATTTTAATGTATATATGTCATATATTGCCATAAGTGTTCCTGCATACTGCTATGTAAACTCACCTCGGTCTCCAGAGCAAATAAACGTTGTCTTGAATACAAGCCATCTCTACATATTTGCTATATTGACAGACTAATATACTGTTTTATTAAAACATGTTTACTTGCCAACAAATTAAAGTTTAACCAACTCCCTGCATCATTTGTTTTAGCAGTAAGACTGAAGCTAGTTTATCCAAATTCATTTCATGAATATCACAATGAATTGATCAAGAACGCCAAGGTAACCTGCCTAAATTACTTCTGACCCATAGCACTCACGTCTGTAGCCATGAAGTGCTTTGAAAGGCTTGTCATGGCTCACATCAACACCATCATCCCAGAAACCCTAGACCCACTCCAATTCGCATACCACCCCAACAGATCCACAGTTGACGCAATCTCTATTGCACTCCACACTGCCCTTTCCCACCTGGACAAAAGGAACACTTATGTGAGAATGCTGTTCATTGACTACAGATCAGCGTTCAACACCATAGTGCCCTCAAAGCTCATCACTAAGCTAAGGACCCTGGGACTAAACAACTCCCTCTGCAACTGGATCCTGGACTTCCTGACAGGCCGCCCCTAGGTGGTAAGGGTAGGCTACAACACATCTGCCACGCTGATCCTCAACACGGGAGCCCATCAGGGTTGTGTGCTTTGTCCCCTCCTGTACTCCCTGTTCACCCATGACTGCATGGCCAAGCACGACTCCAACACCATCATTAAGTTTGCCGAGGACACAACAGTGGTAGGCCTGATCACCGACAAAGATGAGACAGCCTATAGGGAGGAGGTCAGAGACCTGGCAGTGTGGTGCCAGGACAACAATCTCTCCCTCAACGTGAGCAAGACAAAAGAGCTGATCGTGGGCTACAGGAAAAGGAGGGCCGAGCACGCACCCATTCACATCGACTGGGCTGTAGTGGAGCGGGTCGAGAGCTTCAAGTTCCTTGGTGTCCACATCACCAACAAGCTATCATGGTCCAAACACACCAAGACAGTCGTGAAGAGGGCACGACAATGCCTATTCCCCCTCAGGAGACTGAAAAGATTTGGTATGGGTCTACAAAAAGTTCTACAGCTGCACCATTGAGAGCATCCCGACTGGTTGCATCACCACCTGGTATGGCAACTGCTCAGCATCTGACCGTAATGCGCTACAGAGGGTAATGCGTATGGCCCAGTACATCACTGGGGCCAAGTTTCCTGCCATCCAGGTCCTCTATACCAGGTGGTGTCAGAGGAAGGACCTAAAAATGGTCTCCAGCCACCGAAGTCATAGACTGTTCTCTCTGCTACTGCATGGCAAGTACCGGAGCGCCAAGTCTAGGTCCAAAAGGCTCCTTAACAGCTTCTACCCCCAAGCCATAAGACTGCTGAACAGTTAGTCAAATGGCTACCTGGACTATTTGCATTGACCCCCTTTTTAGCATTGCTGCTACTCGCTGTTTATTATCTATGCATAGTCACTTTACCCCTACCTACATGTACATATTACCTCGACTAACCCATACCCCCACACATTGACTCGGTACCGGTACCCCCTGTATATATCCTCGTTATTGTTATTTTATTGTAACTTTTTTCACTTTCGTTTATTTAGCAAATATTTTCTTACTCTGCATTGTTGGTTAAGGGCTTGTAAGTAAGCATTTCACGGTAAGGTCTACACCTGTTGTATTCGGCATGTGAAAAATAAAAAGTCAACACTTTATTGGTTTCTGATGCAGCTGGAATCATTTAGTCACTTGTCAGTACACTTGTAATTTTTTAAAATATAAAACACCATTATATACATACAGTATGTACAACAGCTAGCAATCTCTATATCACAATTCAGTTGTGAGCCGACTAGGCATTCTATATTATACTACACATCAGTCTAACTGAATATGGATGTTGTGTTGGTTGAATGTTCCAGGCAGGTTCCAGAATGTTCTGGTGAACCTGTCGAGGAAATTCTTACACAGTGTCGTGGAAATTACCACTAGAGACACTCGAAGTCAATCTTAAATGAATGATTGTTTATTGTCAGCGCGCTGGAGAGGTTCCAACAAACTTAATGCACCATAGTGAACGTCTGTCAGAAGCTCTGCTGGGGCAGTCCCTGCAGTTGTCTTATAAACGGCTATACTAAGACAAGTTACATTTGCATGATTTAGCATAATTATTTCAACATTACCGTTTTGTTTCATTCATGTGACAGACCAATACTGGTTCATAACATGTGACAGGCCAGTACCTCACAAGGCTTCATCTCTCTAAGCTGAGACCTTGAAACTGAGATATCTTTCGTTCTCACAACAAAGGTCTTGGCGTACTGCCAAATTGCAGCTACTGATAGTGAGGTTTGTTCAGTCAGACACTTGCATGAACACAGAGCATGAACACAGAAATTGGTTTACAGAAAAGCACAAACATAGAAATTGGTAGATAGAAAAACACCAACATTAAAATGTCCATCACAAACCTCTTATCTATTCTTCATTACAGGGAACATTGATTTTCTCAATTACATAGTGAAAAGAGCCCCAGGTGTCTTACACAATCAGATTGCATGTTCAGAGAATTCTAGTAGACTGAGGATGTCACACCAAACTAAACTGTGGAATCATTGGGTTTCAACGTCATTAGTGTCCATAAAAAGCTTCCATGTTCTGTCTTTAAAGGTTACTTTAAATGATGGCCATTGATGTCTTTAATCAAACGTATGTTAAGCCCCCATAGGCACTGATAGTCGTTCTCAATGCGCTTAATATGGCGAACAAATCAGGGTGGACAAATCAGGACAAAGCATTGCTGCTTTAACAAGCCTGTATCATGTTCCCAGCTCCTTTCTTCAGCACATTGTCTATTGATTTTATTTTCCCTTTCCTCCATATTGGCCAGTCGCCATGGAAACAGTCACAATGCCTGGCTTCAGAAGGGAAGACGGGTGTCGGGGTTGTTAATACCCAGAGGACAAAGACAACCCCAGAGGACAAAGACGTGTGAGAGAGTAGGGGAGGTACAAATGGAACATTGTGGTCTGTCTTGGAGAGGTGGCAAAGTAGGTTTCTCCAGGCCACTGATGTCTTCCAAATATACAGAGAGTGAGTGAGAGACCCATTGGTAGCGGACCATGTTAGGGGTGAAGAGGAGCTCCTTGGGTGTAGGTCTATTTTGGGATCATATGGATCCAAAGAGTAAGGGTTAAAAATTCAATTTTGCTGAATGGGTTAACAATGCATGTTGCTGAATGCGAAAAGAACCAGTCCTTCTCTGGAATGAATTAGTGTTCACAAGCAGTTCCAATGGAATACATTTACTGTTCACCTTCATTAAGTTGAAATACTGCTCTTCATTTATAAAGACTTAGACTACCGGTCAAAAGTTTTAGAACACCTACTCATTCAAGGGTTTTTCTTTATTTTTACTATTTTCTACATTATAGAATAATAGTGAAGACATCAAAACTATGAAATAACACATATGGAATGGAATCATGTAGTAACCAAAAAACTGTTTAACAAATCAAAATATAGGCTGAGCATGCACCCTTGTGGGGGCCCAGTGTTGAGGATCAGCGAAGTGGAAATGTTGTTTCCTATCTTCACCACCTGGGGGCGGCCCGTCAGGAAGTCCAGGACCCAAATGCACAGGGCGGGGTTCAGACCCAGGGCCTCGAGCTTAATGATGAGCTTGGAGGATACTATGGTGTTGAATGCTGAGCTATAGTCAATGAACAGCATTCTTACATAGGTATTTCTCTTGTCCAGATGGGATAGGGCAGTGTGCAGTGTGATGGTGATTGCATCATCTGTGGATTTATTGGGGCGGTAAGCAAATTGAAGTGGGTCTAGGGTGACAGGTAAGGTGGAGGTGATATGATCCTTGACTAGCCTCTCAAAGCACTTAATGATGACAGAGGTGAGTACTACGGGGCGATAGTCATACCTTTTCTTTCTTAGATAAAGGAACAATTGTGGCCATCTTGAAGCATGTGGGAACAGCAGACTGGGATAGGGTGAGATTGAATATGTCCGTAAACACACCAGCCAGCTGATCTGCGCGTGCTCTGAGGACGCGGCTAGGGATGCCATCTGGGCCGGCAGCCTTGCGTGGGTTAACATGCTTAAATGTCTTACTCACGTCGGCCACGGAGAAGGAGAGCCCACAGTCCTTGGTAGTGGGCTGCGTCGGTGGCACTGTGTTATCCTCAAAGCGGGCGAAGAAGGTGTTTAGCTTGTCTGGAAGCGAGACGTCGGTGTCGGCGAATTGGCTGGTTTTCCTTTTGTAGTACGTGATTGTCTGTAGACCCTGCCACATACGTCTCGTGTCTGAGACGTTGAATTGCGACTCCACTTTGTGTCTCTACTGATGTTTTGCCAGTTTAATTGCCTTGAGGAGTGAGTAGCTACACTGTTTGTATTCTGTCATATTCCTAGTCACCTTGCCATGGTTAACTGCGGTGGTTCGCGAGTGCTGCCATCTATCCACGGTTTCTGGTTAGGGTAGGTTTTAATAGTCACAGTGGGCACAACATCTCCTATACACTTCCTGATAAACTCAGTCACTGTTTCAGTGTATTCGTCTAATGACCCAAAACACAGCCTGGAGGTGTGTTTTGGGTCATTGTTCTATTGAAAAACAAATGATAGTCCCACTAAGCCCAAACCAGATGGGAATGCTGTGGTAGCCATGCTGGTTAAGTGTGCCTTGAATTCTAAATAAATCACAGACAGTGTCACCAGCAAAGCACCCCCACACCGTAACACCTCCTCCTCCATGCTTTACGGTGGGAAATACACATACGGAGATCATCCGTTCACCCACACTGCGTCTCACAAAGACAGGGCGGTTGGAACCAAAAATCTCCAATTTGGACTCCAGACCAAAGGACACCTTTCCACCGGTCTAATGTCCATTGCTCATGTTTCTTGGCCCAAGCAAGTCTCATCTTATTATTGGTGTCCTTTAGTAATGGTTTCTTTGCAGCAATTCGACCACAAAGGCCTGATTCACACAGTCCCCTCTGATCAGTTGATGTTGAGATGTGTCTGTGACTTGAACTCTGTGAAGCATTTATTTGGGCTGCAATTTTGAAGGCTGGTAACTCTAATGAACTTATCCTCTGCAGCAGAGGTAACTCTGGGTCTTCCATCCCTGCGGTGTTCCTCATGAGAGCTAGATTCATCGTAGTGCTTAATGGTTTTTGCAACTGCACTTGACTGCAAAAGTATTCATCCCCCTTGGCATTGTTTTCTTTTTTTTTGCATTACAAACTATAATTTAAATTGATTTTTATTTTTATTTCATGTAATGGACATACACAAAATAGTCGAAATTGGCGAAGTGAAATGAAAAAAATAACTTGTTAAATTTTTTTATTTAAAAATAATAACGGAAAAGTGGTGAGTGCATATGTATTCACCCCATTTGCTATGAAGCCCCTAAATAAGATCTGGTGCAACCAATTACCATCAGAAGTCACATAATTGGTTAAATAAAGTCCACCTGTGTGCAATCTAAGTGTCACATGATCTGTCACATGATCTCATTAAATATACACCTGTTCTGAAAGGCCCCAGAGTCTGCAACACCACTAAGCAAGGGGCACCACCAAGCAAGCGGCACCATGCAAGGGGCTCTCCAAACAGGTCAGGGACAAAGTTGTGGAGAAGTACAGATCAGGGTTGGGTTATAAAAAAATATCAGAAACTTTGAACATCCCACAGAGCACCATTAAATCCATTATAAAAAAAATTGAAAGAATATGGCACCACAACAAACCTGCCAAGAGAGGGCCGCCCACCAAAACTCACAGACCAGGCAAGGAGGGCATTAATCAGAGAGGCAACAAAGAGACCAAAGATAACCCTGAAGGAGCTGCAAAGCTCCACAGCGGAGATTGGAATATCTGTCCATAGGACCACTTTAAGCCGTACACTCCACAGAGCTGGGCTTTACAGAAGAGTGGCCAGAAAAAAGCCATTGCTTAAAGTAAAAAATAAGCAAACACGTTTGGTGTTCACCAAAAGGCATGTGGGAGACTCCCCAAACATATGGAAGAAGGTACTCTGGTCAGATGAGACTAAAATTGAGCTTTTTGGCCATCAAGGAAAACGCTATGTCTGGCACAAACCCAACACCTCTCATCACCCAAGAACACCATCCCCACAGGCCCCATAGGTTCTGTTTTTTTGTCTTATTTCTTGTTTGTTTCACTTTTTTATTTATTTTGCATCTTCAAAGTGGTATGCATGTTGTGTAAATCAAATGATACAAACCCCCCAAAAATCAATTTTAATTCCAGGTTGTAAGGCAACAAAATAGGAAAAATGCGAAGGGGTTGAATACTTTCGCAAGCCACTATTGTTGTATTAGGTTCTCTCCGCAGCATAAATTTGAACACATTAGGGTGGGCATGTGGGGTGGGCATTGATATGCTGCTCAGCAAGTTGGTGTTGTTCAAGAATGCACTTGGACAGTCTGAGTCTAGGGCCAGCCTACACTAAAAGAAGAGTTCCAGAAATGTATTTTTCAAAGAAGATAATAATCATGGAACATATTTACAAAGCATTTTTCACCAATTAGCTATGGTAAATCAATGGAGCTCAGCTAACGTTCAACACCTGTACGGGAGTAAAGGACAGTTCTGTACATGGTGAAGCACATGAGCTGCTCTCTTGCTTCAGTGTCCTGTGCCATAGTGGTATTAAAGGGGGATGAACTGGACAACTTATGCGGCTTCAGACCATTTATCTACTGAGACATTAAAGGAGATAAAGTGTTTAAATAGCTTTCCTGTGACGGCCTTTTTGTGTTTAAAAAAAGAAATTTAGCAGACGCTCTTATCCAGAGTGATTTACAGGAGCATTTAGGGTTAAGTGCCTTGCTCAAGGGCACATCAACAGAGCCTTGTCGGCTCGGGATTCAAACCAGCAAACTTTCAGTTACTGACCTAACGCTCTAACCGCTAGGCTACCTACCTGTTAAGTAGAAGTCTCACACTGGACCCCGATGACCGTTAACCTTGTCGTGAAAAAAACGGTGTAAATCACCTAAGACCTGAGGAGGATGTTCTGCAGATGTTCTCTTATCTTGACTTGGGGACAATGATTTGTGCTGGGATTTAGGGTTAGGAGTGTTTTAAAGGGTAACTCTCAACCCCAATTTCAGCCTTTGCCCAACATCTTCAAATAAAAAAAGATGCATTCAGGTGAGAAGTTGTGGGTGGGGGGAATTAATCATAAATATTCATTTTGGGGGTGTACTCACTCACTCACGTCATTTAGCAGACGCTCTTATCCAGAGCGACTTACAGAAGCAATTAAGGTTAAGTGCCTTGCTTAAGGGCACATCGACAGATTTTTCACCTAGTCGGCTCGGGGATTAGAATCAGCGACCTTTCGGTTACTGGCACAACGCTCTTAACCACTAAGCTACCTGTCGCCCCCCGTGTAAATATAGTTGTCCCTGATCCCAACACTTTTTCACTAAAGCATACTGAAGTCCACTGGCACGCTCTGATTATAAAATGATGTGCATCGCGAATAAATATGGCTCTGGACAGTAAGCTCTCAGTGGTAAGGCGCAGAGTTTCTGACATCTATTGCCACTTGTGGTGTAAATTAGAATCCTCCATGGGGCGCAAAAAATATATCTTTGAAATATGCAGTGTTATTTGCGGTATTGTTTTGGGAAGAGAAGTGCAATCATCAGTTAGAAAATTAAGATTAGGGGCTCAGTTCAATCAATTTACGCAGTAGCTCTATTTCCAATGGTTAAATTAACTCACAGATTGGGGTACTGTATTAAAACTACTACCAGGGCGAACCCTATCACAGATATGCTTTCACTTTTCAGAATTAGAAATGTGTGGGCAAGGGATTAATATTTTAAAAATAAAAATATATCTGCCCCATGTGAGATTAAAACTCACAACCATTGAACTATGAGTGAACTGACTTAGCAGACAGTGCCATCAATCAATCATAGAAGTTAGGAAATAATCATAGAAGTTAGGACTCAGGGTTGTGAATACTTTATGTACATTAGATATTTCTGTTTTTCATTTTCAATAAATCTGCAAAAAATTCTAAAAACATGTTTTCACTTTGTCACTATGGGGTATTGTGTGTATATGGGTGGTAAAAAATCAATTTAATCAATTTTGAATTCCGGCTGTAACACAACAAAATGTGGAATACTTTCTGAAGTATGCAGATTATTATAATATTTTTTTTACATAGAATTAAGCATAATGATTTATGGCTCTAGATTGCAGAAAAAAGCTGTTTTAGACGTTTGAAAAATGCTAACCCCCCTCCAGACCACTCCCCAGCCATCCTCACATACTTTGTGCCCCCTCAGATTTTTGGGGTGCATGACGCCCCTGAATGCTTACCAAATAGAAATGTACTATACTAAACAATAATATCAACGCAACATGTAAAGTGTTAGTCCCATGTTTAATGAGCTGAAATAAAAGATCCCAGGAATGTTCCATACACACAAAAAGCTTATTTCTCTCAAATTCTGTGCACAAATTTATTTACATCCCTGTTAGTGAGCATTTCTCCTTTGCCAAGATAATCTATCCACCTGACAGGTGTGGCATATCAAGAAGCTGATTAAACAGCATGGTCATTACACAGGTGCACCTTGTGCTGGGGACAATAAAAGGCCACTCTAAAATGTGCAGTTTTGTCACACAAAATATTCTGAGAACAGCCACCCGGACAGCTGATGAAACTGTTGGTTTGCACCACCAAAGAATTTCTGCAGAAACCATCTCAGGGAAGCTCATTTCATGTGGTCCTCTGTAGCTCAGCTGGTAGAGCACGGCGCTTGTAACGCCAAGGTAGTGGGTTCGATCCCCAGGACCACCCATACACAAAAAAAAAAATTATGCACGCATGACTGTAAGTCGCTTTGGATAAAAGCGTCTGCTAAATGGCATATTATATTATTATATTCCCGTGCCTGTCGTCCTCACCAGGGTCTTGACCTGACTGCAGTTCGGTGTCGTAACCGATTTAAGTGGGCAAATGCTCACCTTCGATGGCCACTGGCATGATGGAGAAGTGTGCTCTTCACAGATTAATTCCGGCTTTAACTGTACAGGGCAGGTGGCAAACAGTGTATATGGCATCGTGGGTGCTAGCGGTTTGCTGATTGTTGTGAACAGTGTGCCCCATGGTGGCAGTGAGGTTATGGTATGGGCAGGCATAAGCTACGGACAACGAACACAATTGCATTTTATAGATGGCAATTTGAATGTACTGAAATACTGTTATGAGATCCTGACACTGAGCTTGTCTGATGCTTTAAGCGAACTGTTTGATAAGTAAGATGTAAGATGGCGCCAACAGACATGGCAGCTCTGCTTCTAGCTCTTAAGAAACGTTGCAGTATTTAGTTTTTTTGTGTGTTATTTCTTACATTATTAGCCCAGAACGTTTTTTTGTGTTATTACATACAGCCAGAAATAACTTTTGGATATCAGAGCGACGGTAACTCACCAACATTACTACCAGGAATACGACTTTCCCAAATTGGATTCCTTTGTTCGTACCCCCCAGGGCAATTGAACTTATCCCAGAGGCTGCTCCAAGATGCCGCCGGCGGAGAAGAGGTATTCAGAGTGGACTTCTAGTCCGACTCAGGAGGCATGCACACCATCCACCACTTCCGAGTATATTACTCACTAATGTTCAGTCTCTGGACAATAAAGTAGACGAGCTCAGGGCGTGGATCTCCTTCCAGAGAGACATCAGGGACTGTAACATACTCTGTTTCACAGAATCATGGCTCTCTCGGGATATACTGTCCCCGTCCGTACAGCCAGCTGGGTTCTCAGTTCATCTCGCAGACAGGAATAAAGAACTCTCCGGGAAGAAGAAAGGAGGTGGTGTATGTTTCATGATTAACTTCTCATGGTGTGATTGTGATAACATACAGAAACTCAAGTCATTTTGTTCACCCGACCTAGAATACGTCACAATCAAATGCCGACCGTATTACCTCCCAAGAGAATTCTCTTTGGTTATAGTCACAGCCGTGTATATTCCTCCTCAAGCCGATGCCACGATGGCCCTCAAGGAACTACATTGGACTTTATGCAAACTGGAAACCACATATCCTGAGGCCGCATTTATTGTAGCTGGGGATTTTAACAAAGCAAATTTGAGGAAAACGCTACCGAAGTTCTATCAACACATTGACTTTAGTACTCGCTTAGGAAAAACACTAGACTGCTGCTACTCGCCTTTTCGAAATTCCTACAAGGCCCTCCCCAGCCCTCCCTACGGCAAATCAGATCACGACTCCATTTTGCTCCTCCCTTCCTATAGGCAGAAACTCAAACAGGAAGTAGCCGTGCTAAGGTCTATTCAATGCTGGTCTGACCAATCAGAATCCATGCTTCAAGATTGTTTTAATCACGCGGACTGGAATATGTTCCAGGTAACCTCTGAGAATAACATTGACGCATACACGGACACGGTGACTGAGTTCATCAGGAAGTGTATAAGGGATGTTGTTCCCACGGTGACTTTTAAAACCTAGCAAAACCAGAAACCGTGGATAGATGAAAGCATTCGCACAAAACTGAAAGCGCAAACCACCGCATTTAACCATGGCAAGGTGACTGGGAATATGATTGAATACAAACAGTGTAGTTATTCCCTCTGTAAGGCAATTAAACAGGCAAAACGTCAGTACAAAGTGGAGCCGCAATTCAACGGCTCAGACACGAGACGTATGTGACAGGGTCTACAGACAATCACTGATTACAAAGGGAAAACCAGCTACGTCGTGGACACCAACATCTTGCTCCCAGACAAGCTAAACACCTTCTTCACCCGCTTTGAGGATAACACAGTGTCACTGACGCGGCCCACTCCCATGGACTGTGGGCTCTCGTTCTCCGTGGCTGACGTGAGTAAGACATTTAAGCGTGTTAACCCTCGCAAGGCTGCCGGCCCAGACGGCATCCCATGTCATGTCTTCAGAGCATGCGCAGACAAGCTGGCTGGAGTGTTTACGGACATATTCAATCTCTCCCTATCCCAGTCTGCTGTCCCCACTTGCTTCAAGATATCCACCATTGTTTGTGTACCCAAGAAAGCAAAGGTAACTGAACTAAATGACTGTCGCCCCATAGCACTCACTTCTGTCATCATGAAGTGCTTTTAGAGGCTAGTTAAGGATAATATCACCTCTACCTTACCTGACACCCTAGACCCACTTCAATTTGCTTACCACCCCAATAGATCCACAGATGATGCAATCGCCATCGCACTGCACACTGGGTCCTGGACTTCCTGACGGGCCGCCCCCAGGTGATGAAGGTAGGAAACAACACCTCCTGTACTCCCTGTTCACCCATGACTACGTGGCCAAGCACGCCTCCAACTCAATCATCAAGTTTGCAGACGACACAACAGTAGTAGGCCTGATTACCAACGATGACAAGACAGCCTACAGGGAGGAAGTGAGGGCCCTGGCTGAGTGGTGCCAGGAAAATAACCTCTCACTCAACTTGCAACAAAACGAAGGAGCTGATCGTGGACTTCAGGAAACAGCAGAGGGAGCACGCCCCTATCCACATCAACAGGACCGTGGTGCGGTCTGCCCAACGCATCACCAGGGGCACACTGCCTGCCCTCCAGGACACCTACAGCACCCAATATCACAGGAAGGCCAAAAAGATAATCAAAGACATCAACCACCCGCGCCATGGTCTGTTCACCCTGTTATCATCCAGAAGGCGAGGTCAGTACAGGTGCATCAAAGCTGGGACCGAGAGACTGAAAAACAGCTTCTATCTCAAGGCCATCAGACTGTTAAATAGCCATCACTAGCCGGCTACCATCCGGTTACTCAATCCTGCACCTTAGAGGCTGCTGCCCTATATACATAGACATGGAATCACTGGCCACTTTAATAATGGAACACTAGTCACTTAAATAATGTTTACATATTGCTTTACTCATCTCATATGTATATACTTCAGTCTATGTTACTGTATTTTAGCCAATGCCACTCCGACATTGCTCATACTAATATTTATATATTTCTTCATTCCATTCTTTTAATTTTAGATTTGTGTATATTGTTGTGAATTGTTAGATACTACTGCACTGTTGGAGCTAGGAACACAAGGATTTCGCTACACCCGCAATAACATCTGCTAAATATGTGTATGTGACCAGTAAAATTTGATTTGATTTTGATTTGATTTGAATAATTAAGACACACAAATGACTAGAGGGAGTCCGACCTCATTTGATTTGATTGTTCTAGGCCTGGCTTAGACTTGCTGCGCCATGTTAAAAAAAACAGCAAGTGACTGTGTGACTAGCACCCGTTGTCTCTCTCTCCTCCCTGCTGCAGCGACCACCACAGAACATCAACAGTGTGTATCGCGCTGTCCCTGTTGCTGAAGCTGCAACATAATTAAAGCCATTTCTGACTGAAAAGTTCTGTTACCGAAATCCCTCATTTGTTTAGGAAAATCATTCCCTATTCCCTTAACCCTTGCTCTCTTTACGTGACACATGTATGCATCGCATGCACGTGAGCAATAGGGCTTGACCTATAGCATATCATAATCACATCAATAAATTGGTTATAACAAACTCTGAACACCTAACACTAACACATGTGACAGCAAAATGGATGCAGACGACATGACAAATAAACTCGAAACGGGGGAATGTTTACTGGTTGCTCAGAAGGTAAAGGGGAAGTCAGATGTGTGTAATAAATGTGACTAGTTGTGGAAAATACTGGAGATCAATAAAAATAAATGAAGGAGCAAGTGCATAAAAGGCGATTACCGCGACTCAACGGTCATTTGCTACGTGCATATTATGTGTGCCAAACAGGTGCTGTTAGATTACAATAGAATTTTTCTGACCGTTTGGAACAATGTTAACAACACTAAATAAATTATAAGCGTACCAGAGAGTCTGTTGTAACTGTTTTTTTTTGTAAAGCCTTTATTACAGCAAAGACTAAAAACAGTCGCATTTTCCAAAATGGAACAGTTTAGGCCTATTTATTGTTTACGCAAATTATTCAATGGTCTCTTTATTTGATTTCAAAACTAAAATGCTTGATTGCATTTCAAATCATGAATGCTGTGTGATGACATGAACAAATAAATGATTGATTGGAACAGTAGCCTACATAAGTATTGAAATATAGGCCTCAGTAAATTACGGTATTAAGACTAAACAGGATGCGTTCTTAGGCCTACAGCTTAATGGTGGTTATACAAGGCTGCTATACTAAACCTACTAATGATAATGACATTACTTATTGTTATAATGATGATCATAATAATAATAGCAATAATAACATTAAGAAGGAGATCAAGGAAAAAGGAGGGTTATTATTATTATTATAAATATTTTTTGACTGTAATTTTTCCAACAATTTGGAACAGTGTAAACTAAAATTAATTATAAATAATACCAGAGAGGCTGGTCTAACAAAAAAAAAGTATAAAGCCTTTATTACAGCATAGCAAAGATTAAAAACAGCGGAATTTGTCAAATTGTTTATCCAACATGTTGTGGTTGCGTGAGGCTTGGTGCTCATGGAATCAGTAGGCTATTAAACAAACACTCAAACAGGCAACAGAAGCAGGATCTGTTCTGTAGAAATAAAAGGATGATTTATAAAGCCAGGCACATTTAACAGTTAGGCTATTGATTATAGACCTAATTAAGTTGGGGTTTCCGCTCTCCTCACTTTTCTTAGAAAATAAAGGCGAGGGCTGTTTTCTCGACTACTAACTCTGCTGCTGCCTCCGCCGCATCGTTCTCAACACCAATATACTTTGCTATTATGCACATAGCAACATGGTCTAGGAAAAGGCGCCAATTCAACAGCGCACTGATGTATTTCAGAACCCACTGTCAGTGACCACTATCCAACGCGGGAGAAAGCGCATTTGTTATAAAATAATATTCTTTGTATTTGTGTTGCACCATTGTTCTTACATAATATTACTATATACAATTTCAGTACCAAATGTCTTAGACTGATGGACTGTGTGTCACGGTTTCGGCCGAGGCGGCTCCTCCTCCTTGTTCGGGCAGGTTTCGCCGGTCGTCGTCTCCGGAGTTCTAGCTGCCACCGCTCTATGTTTCTTGTTTGTTTGGTTTTGTCTGTTAGTCACACCTGTTTTGTGTTAGGTCTCATTTAGCACCCTATTTAGTTTCCTTGTTGTTAGGTTAGTGTTGTGTGTAATTGTTCATGTCGTGGTTGCGCTACCCGTGTCGGTACGCTATTTTCCTTCGTTGCCTCCTTGTGTGTTTAGGAGAGTTTACGCACCTGTGTGTGCGCTCGCATTTACGCCTGTGTGCGTCCTTTTGCCTCCGGGCTGTTTTGGATTATTTTTGTGCTTCAGTAAAAGTCTTGTTGGACTTATCCTCTGCTGCCTGCGCCTGATTCTACACCACACCTACACAGCACCGTGACAGAATTACACACCATTACATGGAATCAGCAGGAGCACCCGTCGACCCCATGGAGGAGCGTCTCCTTGGGCAAGAGCACCGGATCAACCGAATCGGGCACGCCTTGGAGGGCGTCATGGACACCCTTCGTCGATGGGAGACCAGCGGGGTTCCCACAGCCCCACCTATCGCACCATCACCACCGGACAGCCAGCCCGTCCATCGACCGGAACCCAGTGGGATTCGGCTCTCGCTCCCGAGGGCGTACGACGGCACCGCTGCCGGGTGTCAGGGGTTCCTCTTACAAGTGGAGCTCTACATTGCCACCATACACCCGGCGCCCTCGGGATACGAGAGCGTTTCCGCCCTCATCTCCTGTCTCACCGGCAAGGCGTTGGAGTGGGCCAACGCCGAATGGAGGGGAATAGACGCCGCCACAGTCACCTATGCGGAGTTCTCCCGTCGCTTCCGTGCGGTCTTCGACCATCCACCAGAGGGGAGAGCGGCGGGGGAACGTCTATTCCACCTCCGACAGGGGATGAGGAGCGCTCAGGCGTTTGCGCTGGAGTTCCGGACTCTAGCGGCTGATGCGGGGTGGAATGAGAGGGCCCTCATAGACCACTTCAGATGTGGCCTTCGGGAGGACGTCCGCAGGGAGTTAGCCTGCAGGGACACTACACTAACATTTGACCAGCTGGTGGACATGGCCATTCGACTGGACAACCTGCTGGCTACCCGCGGACGTCCCAGGTGGGGGCCTCCCATTCCACCCTCCAGCGCCTCCGAGCAGTGTCCGATGGAGCTTGGAGGTGCTGGCGCTAGAGGGAGAAGAGGTAGGAGCCCGAGGGGGGCAGTCTCCTGCACCAAGTGTGGGCGCGGAGGGCACACCGCGGCTAGGTGCTGGGGAGGGTCCCCTGGTGAGGGAGAGAGCAGGTCATACAGTGGGGAGTCCACCCAGGTGAGTAGGCGCCCTACTTACCCAGAGCTTTCTGTCGTACACATTACCTTACCTGTTTGTTTCCCACAGGTTGCACCTCGGTCCCAGCATAAGGCGCTAGTCGATTCAGGCGCAGCTGGGAATTTTGTAGATCGGAGATTCTGTGTTAAGTTAGGGATTCCCCTCCTTCCAGTCGAAAAACCTTTTCCTGTACATGCCCTAGATAGTCGTCCGTTAGGATCTGGGTTGATTGGGGAGGTCACAGCGCCACTTAGGATGATGACGCAGGGGGGTCATGAGGAGACGATTCAACTCTATCTGATCGACTCTCCTGCGTATCCGGTGGTACTGGGGCTTCCCTGGTTGATGACCCATGATCCTACTATTTCGTGGCGAGAGAAGGCTCTTAAAGGGTGGTCTGCTCAGTGTGAGGGGTTATGTCTGGGTGTTTCCGTAGGGGCGACCTCGGTGGAGAGTCCGAACCAGATGCTAGCACTGCACATTCCTCCTGAGTATGAGGATTTGGCGCTCGTGTTCAGTAAGACCAGAGCGGCACAGTTGCCACCTCATAGACAGGGGGATTGTGCGATAGACCTCCAGACAGGAGCAGCGCTTCAGCGGAGCCATGTGTATCCTTTGTCACAGGAGGAGAAAAGGGCAATGGAGACTTACATTGCCGAGTCTCTGAGACAGGGATACATACGGTCCTCCACTTCTCCCGCGTCCTCGAGCTTCTTTTTTGTGAAGAAAAAGGATGGAGGTTTGCGTCCGTGTATTGATTACCGCGGTCTCAATCAGGTGACGGTGAAGTACAGCTATCCACTTCCTCTGATTGGGACCATGACGGAGTCCTTACACGGGGCAAGGTTCTTCACAAAATTGGATCTCAGGAGCGCATATAACTTGGTGCGCATTAGGGAGGGCGATGAGTGGAAGACAGCATTTAGTACTACCTCCGGCCATTACGAGTATCTCGTCATGCCATATGGGTTAATGAATGCTCCATCAGTCTTCCAATCGTTTGTAGACGAACTTTTCCGGGACATGCAGGCGCAGGGAGTAGTGGTGTACATAGATGATATTCTTGTGTACAGTGCTACTCGGGCCGAGCATGTAGCCCTGGTGCGCAGGGTATTGAGGAGACTGTTGGAGCATGACCTGTATGTCAAAGCTGAGAAATGTCTGTTCTTCCAGGAGTCAGTTTCCTTTTTGTGTTACCAGTTGTCTGCGTCAGGGGTGAGAATGGAGGTGGACCGAGTGTCCGCCGTGCGTAATTGGCAAACCCCAACTACGGTTAAAGAGGTGCAGCGGTTCTTGGGTTTTGCGAATTACTACCGGAGGTTTATCCGGGGTTTTGGACAGGTGGCAGCTCCCATAACGTCTCTTCTGAAGGGGGGTCCGGTGCGCTTGCAGTGGTCAGCTGAGGCGGACAGGGCCTTTGGGAGACTGAAGGACCTGTTTACCTCGGCGCCGGTGTTGGCGCACCCGGATCCCACTTTACCCTTCCAAGTTGAGGTGGACGCGTCTGAGGCCGGTATCGGGGCAGTTCTTTCTCAACGATCCGGTACACCACCTAAGCTCCGCCCCTGTGCTTTTTATTCTAAGAAGCTCAGTCCGGCGGAGCGGAATTATGACGTAGGGGACAGGGAGCTGTTAGCCGTAGTACAGGCCCTAAAGGTGTGGAGGCATTGGCTTGAGGGGGCTCAGCACCCTTTCCTCATTCTGACCGACCATCGTAACCTGGAATACATTCGGGCAGCTAGGAGACTGAATCCTCGCCAGGCTCGATGGACCATGTTTCTCGCCCGGTTTGTGTTCAAGATCACTTACATCCCTGGGTCCCAGAACGGGAAGGCAGATGCTCTATCCCGTCGGTATGACACGGAGGAGAGGTGCGTGGAGTCCATTCCCATACTACCGGAGTCTTGTCTGGTGGCACCGGTGGTGTGGGAGGTCGATGCGGAGATCGAGCGGGCGTTGCGCACCGAGCCTAGTCCTCCACAGTGTCCGGTGGGTCGGGTGTATGTCCCGCTCGAGGTCCGGGATCGGCTGATTTATTGGGCTCACACGTCCCCCTCCTCTGGACATCCGGGTATTGGCCGGACAGTGCACTGCCTTAGTACGAAGTACTGGTGGCCAACGTTAGCCAGGGATGTGAGGGTTTATGTCTCCTCCTGCTCAGTGTGTGCCCAGTGTAAGGCACCCAGACACTTGCCCAGGGGTAAATTACAGCCCCTGCCCGTTCCACAACGACCCTGGTCTCACCTCTCGGTGGATTTTGTTACCGATCTTCCCTCCTCACAGGGGAATACCACCATCCTGGTCGTTGTGGATCGGTTCTCGAAGGCCTGTCGTCTCCTTCCCATGCCGGGTCTTCCTACGGCCCTACAGACCGCTGAGGCTCTATTTACTCACGTCTTCCGGCATTACGGGGTGCCCGAGGATATAGTGTCCGATCGAGGCCCCCAGTTTACCTCCAGAGTCTGGAGAGCATTTATGGAACGTTTGGGGGTCTCGGTGAGCCTTACCTCGGGTTACCACCCGGAGAGTAATGGGCAGGTTGAACGAGTCAACCAGGATGTGGGTAGGTTTCTGAGGTCATATTGCCAGGGCCGGCCAGAGGAGTGGGCGAGATATGTGCCCTGGGCCGAGATGGCACAGAACTCTCTCCGCCACTCCTCCACCCAACTAACCCCTTTCCAGTGTGTATTAGGGTACCAGCCGGTTCTGGCACCGTGGCATGAGAGCCAGATCGAGGCCCCCGCTGTGGATGAGTGGGTGTGGCGCTCGGAGGAGACGTGGGACGCTGCACACGTCCATCTGCAGCGTGCCATACGTCGACAGAAGACGAGCGCCGACCTACACCGCAGTGAGGGGCCAGTGTACGCACCTGGAGATCGAGTCTGGCTCTCAACCAGAAATCTGCCCCTCCGCCTGCCCTGCCGGAAGCTGGGTCGGCGGTTTGTGGGGCCTTTTAAAGTCCTGAGGAGATTGAACGAGGTGAGTTACAGGTTAGAACTACCTATTGATTACAAGAATATTAACCCCTCGTTCCATGTGTCTCTCCTCAGGCCGGTGGTAGCTGGTCCACTCCAGGACTTTGAGATCGAGGAGACTCCTCCGCCCCCGTTGGACATCGAGGGGGCTCCGGCGTACACGGTTCGGACCATCCTGGATTCGAGACGCCGGATGGGGGGTCTCCAATATCTCGTGGAGTGGGAGGGGTACGGTCCGGAGGAGCGGTGCTGGGTGCCAAGGAGGGACATTCTGGATCCGTCCCTGATGACCGAATTCCATCGTGGTCATCCTGCGCGCCCTGCTCCGCGTCCCCCTGGTCGTCCCCGAGGCCGGAGGCGGCGCGCGGCTGGAGCCGCGCGTCAAGGGGGGGGTACTGTCACGGTTTCAGCCGAGGCGGCTCCTCCTCCTTGTTCGGGCAGGTTTCGCCGGTCGTCGTCTCCGGAGTTCTAGCTGCCACCGCTCTATGTTTCTTGTTTGTTTGGTTTTGTCTGTTAGTCACACCTGTTTTGTGTTAGGTCTCATTTAGCACCCTATTTAGTTTCCTTGTTGTTAGGTTAGTGTTGTGTGTAATTGTTCATGTCGTGGTTGCGCTACCCGTGTCGGTACGCTATTTTCCTTCGTTGCCTCCTTGTGTGTTTAGGAGAGTTTACGCACCTGTGTGTGCGCTCGCATTTACGCCTGTGTGCGTCCTTTTGCCTCCGGGCTGTTTTGGATTATTTTTGTGCTTCAGTAAAAGTCTTGTTGGACTTATCCTCTGCTGCCTGCGCCTGATTCTACACCACACCTACACAGCACCGTGACACTGTGCCATCCCCATGGCCTCCACAATTAATCAGTCCACTCAGACAGGCAGGAATCAGACAGGTGTCTTGTACACCATGATTTATTATTTGTTTGTTTTGCTACTGCTCGACTAAAGAAATCTTGGTCGACCAACAGCCTATCGACCAACAGCCTATCGACCAACAGCCTATCGACCAACAGCCTATCGACCAAACAATGGACCAGTCAACTAAATGGGGTCAGCCCTATTCTGGAGCGACATGTAAGACAGCGTGTTCCAGTTGCCGCCAATATCCAGCAGCTTTGCACAGCTATTGAATAGGAGTGGGACAACATTCCACAGGCCACAATCAACAGCCTGATCAACTCTATGCGAAGGAGATGTGTCATGCTGCATGAGGTAAATGGTGATCACACCAGATACTGACTGGTTGTCTGATCCATGCCCCTACCTTTTTTTTTATGTATCTGTGACCAACACATGCATATCTGTATTCCCAGTCATGTGAAATTCATAGATTAGGGCCTAATAAATTGATTTCATTATAGTATGAACTGCGTTTATATTTTTGTTCAATGTAAATCACTGATTTGGCACATCATTGTGCACATGTTAGGCTACACATAATGAAATATATTGAGACAAATTACAGACAGTAGCCTACAAGTAGCAAAATATAACTCAATTGATTGAACATGAAATGTACGCCTATTTCAATATGATTAAAATAGGCCTATAGCCTACGCTATTTATATTTGAATGCAGTCATCTTGGTTTTATATATTGTTGTTTGTATCAATTACAAAGACATTGGCAACTTTGTATTTGTAGTCAACTTTGTTCTGAAGTTATCTGTGGTCACAGAGAGACAGGTAAACCATGTTATTCTATGTTTAGCAGAGATCTTCTGTGTAAAAAGTGACATGGGAGGGCAAAAATGCATCTAATGACGCACTTAGCTGTTAGAATGGTCTGAGGCAGGCTTAAACCCTGACCAAACCGGCTCCGTGCTTGCATCCCTGTGTGCCTTTATGGACATGTTGAGTTTGACTATCCCATAGAGATAGATAGAGGAACCATCTTTGTATCTGTGCCATTATAGCTTCTGTGACAGCATGGGCAGCGCCATTGAGGCAATCTCCATTTTGAAGTAGTCCATTTTTTTCTTCACAATTGGCTGATCCATCCTGATGACCCGTTTGGACATGACTTAAACAGGATCACCAGGAGGGATCAGCCAATGAAGTTGGAAGTCCCACCCAGACATTAAAATGGTGGAAGCCCTCAATGGCGCTGCCCATGCTAATATGGCCTTTTGGCTACTAGAGGCCTCTATCATTCTATGGTCTGTCATCACCAGACGCATTCATGACATGCAGGTTAAAATACCAAAACCAACTGTGAACCAACTTTATTAATTTGAGGACAGGTCGAAAAACAAATGAAACATTCATGGACATTTAGCTAACTTGCTGTTGCTAGCTAATTTGTCCTGGGAGATAAACATTGGGTTGTTATTTTACCTAAAATGCATATGGTCCTTTTTTAAAATCTGGATCTTTGTAGAATTTTGACCCATTTTGAGTCATACAAAATCGTGTGTTCTCTACTCAGACAATTAAACCACACATAAAAAGTTTTAAATTAGTTTAAATCTCTCCTCATTCAGCTTTCTTCTTCATTTTCTTCTGTGGATTTTAATTTGATGCTTTGCAACCAACTTTAATATGCATTACTGCCACCAACTGGATTGGAGTGTGGACCTCGTTCATCTTTCAATAACCCATGTGGGTTAGAATGCTCTTAAAAACTGGGTGAGTATGCTCGTAAAAACCAATGAGTAGCGGGACTTGCAGCGCGTCAAGCTTCCTATTTTGTCGCCTGGCACTGCAGACACCGGGCCTAACAACACCGTGCCAATATATCCTCCAAACACCGGCTTCTCATCCTCCAAACATTGGCTTCTCGGGCATTATCACTTAAATAGAGAGGACCCAGTAAGCCAGCCTATTCCCTATAATGTAAACTCCAACAGAAATAACTTCAAATGTATAACTTCAAGACTATAACTCATGACTACTGGTTTCAACTAAATTTTCAGACAACTTATAAGCAAATACTTTATGAATTTATTGTTACAAAACAGCTTGCAAGGTTGCTAGCTAGCTAGCCTGCTAACGTTAGCCCTACTAGCCTGCATAACGTTAGCCCTACCAGCCTGCTAACGTTACTTTAGCACTGTCATTTATAAAATAGCCTCCAACACTCTACTCAGCAAATTGGATGTAGTCTATCACAGTGCCATCCGTTTTGTCACCAAAGCCCCATATACTACCCACCACTGTGACCTGTACGCTCTTGTTGGCTGGTCCTCACTACATATTCGTCGCCAAACCCACTGGCTCCAGGTCATCTATAAATCACTGCTAGGCAAATCCCTGCCTTATCTTAGCTCATTGGTCACCATAGCAACACCCACCCGTTGTATGCGCTCCAGCAGGTATATCTCACTGGTCATCCCCAATGCCAACACCTCCTTTGGCCGCCATTCCTTCCAGTTCTCTGCTGACAATGACTGGAACAAACTGCAAAAATCTCTGAAGCTGGAGACTCTTATCTCCCTCACTAACTTTAAGCATCAGTTGTCAGAGCACCTTACCGATCACTGCACCTGTACACAGCCCATCTGAAATTAGCCCACCCAACTACCTCATCCCCATATTGTTATTTATTTTATTAATTTGCACCCCAGTATCTCTATTTGCACATAATCTCTTGCACATCTATAATTCCAGTGTTAATACTAAATTGTAATTATTTTTGCACTATGGTCTATTTATTACCTTACCTCCATAACTTGCTACATTTGCACACACTGTATATATATTTTCTGTTGTATTTTTGACTTTATGTTTTGTTTACTTTTTTTTTTTTTTTTTTTTTTCACCTTTATTTAACCAGGTAAGCCAGTTGAGAACAGGTTCTCATTTACAACTGCGACCTGGCCAAGATAAAGCAAAGTAGTGCAATAAAAACAACAGAGTTACATATGGGGTAAAAAAAAAACATAAAGTCAGAAATACAACAGAAAATATATATACAGTGTGTGCAAATGTAGCAAGTTATGGAGGTAAGGCAATAAATAGGCTATAGTGCAGAATAATTACAATGGTATTAACACTGGAATGCTAGATGTGCAAGAGATTATGTGCAAATAGAGATACTGGGGTGCAAAAGAGCAAAATAAATAACAATATAGGGATGAGGTAGTTGGGTGGGCTAATTTCGGATGGGCTGTGTACAGGTGCAGTGATCGGTAAGGTGCTCTGACAACTGATGCTTAAAGTTATTGAGGGAGATAAGAGTCTCCAGCTTCAGAGATTTTTGCAATTCGTTCCAGTCATTGGCAGCAGAGAACTGGAAGGAATGGCGGCCAAAGGAGGTGTTGGCTTTGGGAATGACCAGTGAGATATACCTGCTGGAGCGCAGACTACGGGTGGGTGCTGCTATGGTGACCAATGAGCTAAGATAAGGCGGGGATTTACCTAGCAGTGATTTATAGATGGCCTGGAGCCAGTGGGTTTGACGACGAACATGTAGTGAGGACCAGCCAACAAGAGCGTACAGGTCACAGTGGTGGGTAGTGTATGGGGCTTTGGAGACAAAACGGATGGCACTGTGATAGACTACATCCAATTTGCTGAGTAGAGTGTTGGAGGCTATTTTGTAAATTACATCGCCGAAGTCAAGGATCGGTAGGATAGTCAGTTTTACGAGGGCATGTTTGGCAGCATGAGTGAAGGAGGCTTTATTGCGAAATAGGAAGCCGATTCTAGATTTAACTTTGGATTGGAGATTCTTTATGTGAGTCTGGAAGTTGAGTTTACAGTCTAACCAGACACCTAGGTATTTGTAGTTGTCCACATACTCTAGGTCAGACCCGTCGAGAGTGGCGATTCTAGTCGGGTGGGCGGGTGCCAGCAGCGTTCGATTGAAAAGCATGCATTTAGTTTTACTAGTGTTTAAGAGCAGTTGGAGGCTACTGAAGGATTGTTGTATGGCATTGAAGCTCGTTTGGAGGTTTGTTAACACAGTGTCCAATGAAGGGCCAGATGTATACAAAATGGTGTCGTCTGCGTAGAGGTGGATCTGAGAGTCACCAGCAGCAAGAGCGACATCATTGATATACACGGAGAAAAGTGTCGGCCCAAGAATTGAACCCTGTGGCACCCCCATAGAGACTGCCATAGGTCCAGACAACAGGCCCTCCGATTTGACACACTGAACTCTATCTGAGAAGTAGTTGGTGAACCAGGCGAGGCAGTCATTTGAGAAACCAAGGCTATTTAGTCTGCCAATAAGAATGCGGTGGTTGACAGAGTCGAAAGCCTTGGCCAGGTCGATGAAGACGGCTGCACAGTACTGTCTATTATCAATCGCGGTTATAATATCGTTTAGGACCTTGAGCGTGGCTGAAGTGCACCCGTGACCAGCTCGGAAACCGGATTGCATAGCGGAGAAGGTTCGGTGGTATTCGAAATGGTCGATGATCTGTTTGTTAACTTGGCTTTCGAATACTTTCGAAAGGCAGGGCAGGATGGATATAGGTCTGTAGCAGTTTGGATCTAGAGTGTCACCCCCTTTGAAGAGGGGGATGACCGCGGCAGCTTTCCAATCTCTGGGGATCTCAGACGTTATGAAAGAGAGGTTAAACAGACTAGTAATAGGGGTAGCGACAATTTCAGCGGCTAGTTTTAGAAAGAAAGGGTCCAGATTGTCTAGCCCAGCTGATTTGTAGGGGTCCAGATTTTGCAGCGCTTTCAAAACATCAGCTGTCTGAATTTGTGTGAAGGAGAAGCGGGGGGGGCATGGGCAAGTTGCAGCAGAGGGTGCAGAGTTGGTGGCCGGGTTAGTGGTAGCCAGATGGAAAGCATGGCCAGCTGTAGCAAAATGCTTGTTGAAATTCTCGATTATTGTAGATTTATCGGTGGTGATAGTGTTTCCTAGCCTCAGTGCAGTGGGCAGCTGGGAGGAAGTGCTCTTATTCTCCATGGACTTTACAGTGTCCCAAAACTTTTTGGAGTTAGTGCTACAGGATGCAAATTTCTGTTTGAAAAAGTTAGCCTTTGCTTTCCTGACTGCTTGTGTATATTGGTTCCTAACTTCCCTGAAAAGTTGCATATCGCGGGGGCTATTTGATGCTAATGCTGTACGCCACAGGATGTTTTTGTGCTGGTCAAGGGCAGTCAAGTCTGAGGAGAACCAGGGGCTATATCGGTTCTTAGTTCTGTATTTTTTGAATGGGGCATGTTTATTTAAGATTGAGAGGAAATTACTTTTAAGGAACAACCAGGCATCCTCTACTGACGGAATGAGATCTATATCCATCCAGGATACCTGGGCCAGGTCAATTAGGAAGGCCTCCTCGCTAAAGTGTTTTAGGGAGCGTTTGACAGTGATGAGGGGTGGTCGTTTGACCGCGGACCCGTTACGGACGCAGGCAATAAGGCAGTGATCGCTGAGATCCTGGTTGAAGACAGCTGAGGTGTATTTAGAGGGTATGTTAGTCAGGATGATATCTATGAGGGTACCCATGTTTACGGATTTAGGGTTGTACCTGGTAGGTTCGTTGATAATTTGCGTGAGGTTGAGGGCATCTAGCTTGGATTGTAGGATGGCTGGGGTATTAAGCATATCCCAATTTAGGTCACCAAGCAGTACAAACTCTGAGGATAAATGGGGGGAAATCAATTCACATATGGTGTCCAGGGCACAGCTGGGGGCTGAGGGGGGTCTGTAGCAAGCGGCAACAGTGAGAGACTTATTTCTGGAAAGGTGGATTTTTAGAAGTAGAAGCTCAAACTGTTTGGGCACAGACGTGGATAGTATGATAGAGCTCTGCAGGCTATCTCTACAGTAGATTGCAACTCCACCCCCTTTGGCAGTTCTATCTAGACGGAAAATGTTATAGTTGGGGATGGAAATTTCAGAATTTTTGGTGGCCTTCCTGAGCCAGGATTCAGACACTGCTAGAACATCAGGGTTGGCAGAGTGTGCTAACGCAGTGAATAACTCAAACTTAGGAAGTAGACTTCTGATATTTATGTGCAAGAAACCAAGACTTTTGCGATTACAGAAGTCATCAAATGATAGCGCCTGGGGAGTAGGAGTGATACTGAGGGCTGCAGGGCCTGGGTTAGCCTCTACATCACCAGAGGAACAGAGGAGGACTAGAATAAGGATACGGCTAAAGGCTTTAAGAACTGGTCTTCTAGTGCGTTGGGTACATAGAATAAAGGGGGCAGATTTCCGGGTGTTATAGAAAAGATTCAGGGCATTATGTACAGACAAGGATATGGAAGGATATGAGTAAAGTGGAGGTAAACCTAAGCGTTGGGTAACGATGAAAGAGATAGCATCGCTGGAGGCATCAATTGAGTCGGTCTCCGCGTGTATTGGGGGAGGTGCAAAGGAGCTATCTAAGGCAGGTTTAGCTAGGCTGGGGGGTCTACAGTGATATAGTACAATTAGAAATAACCGAAACAACAATAAACTAACCATGTTTGGGCTGAGGCTAAACATAAACAGGATGTAGTACCGTAAAAAGGAACAGTCCAGCAGATATCAGCTGTATAGCTGAGTTATCATAAGGTCCGGTGGTGAAGTACTAGTGAGTAAGAGGCTACAGCTAGCGGGCCAGGGCTAGCAGATGGATGGAATCTTCGTGGTTAACGTCGTAACCACATCAGACGATTTCGTCGGCAGACCAGTCGTGTAGGATCGGCGGGGCTCCGTGTCAATACTAGGTGGTCCCGTCCGGTTGACAGAGAGGTAGATAGCCGGGAGATGGGCCTAGCTCAGGATAATTAGCCAGACCACAGCGTCCGTTTTGTTGTAGCTAGCTGGTAGCGACGAATCCGGAGTTAAAGGTCCAGTGATTCAGTGATTCCAGCGGAAAAACTGATATGTTCTGGGTCGATAACGCGCTGTGCAGACTGGCCGAATATCCGGTGATCAATGTCCAGTGATTAAAATTAATCCCGCAGAAAAAAATCCAATGTTCTGGGTGAAACACCGCTAGCTAAGGCTAATAGCAAGTAGCTAGTTAGCTGGCTAGCTGGCTAGCTAGTTTCACTGGAGATTCTAGATAAAAGGTAAGTCAATAATAGAATCCGTTCCACATTGAGTGAGGCGGGTTGCAGGAAAGTATATTTTGTAGAAGGATGAAAAGTCTGATAGGGAAATAGGTACGAAAAATACAAAAAAACAAGTTATTTACAGGCTATTTACAGGCACACGACAGAAACAGGACTGCACTACTTCGCCATCTTGGATTACACTGTAACTCTCTGTTGTTGTTTTTATTGCACTGCTTTGCTTTATCTTGGCCAGGTCGCAGTTGTAAATGAGAACTTGTTCTCAACTGGCTTAACTGGTTAAATAAAGGTGAAATAAATAAATAAAAATAAACTGTGTGAATCAGCCAGTTGCTATCAACACCTAGCTTACAGCTACATTAAAGTAAACCAACGTTTGGGAAATATATAAGGCCATCTACCCAGTTATCAAATAATGTTAACTGGTATATGCAGTTATCATAGCCAACAAGCCAGTCATCTAAAGTTAGTTATTTTAGCCTGCTAGCTAGCCTAGCAAGCTAACTAGCCAACCACCACAGCCAACATAAAATAAAATCTTATTTGTCACATGCCCAAAAACAACTGTTGTAGACTTAACCGTGAAATGCTTGCTTACGAGCACTTCCCCACAATGAAGAGTTGAAAAATAAAAATAAAATAGTAACACAAGGAATAAAATAAAATACACAAGAATGGAGCTACAGTGTATACAGGGAGTACCAGTACCAGATCAATGAAAGCAGGGTAAAGTGACTAGGCATCAAATCAAATTTTATTTGCCACATGCACCGAACACAACAGGTGTAGACCTTGCAGTGAAATTCTTACTTTCAAGCCCTTACCCAACAACGCAGTTTTAAGAAAAAAAGTGTTGAGTAAAAAATAGATAAGTAAAAAATAAAAATAACAAATAATTAAAGAGCAGCAGTAAAATAAAATAACAGTAGGGAGGCTATATACAGGGGGTACCGGTACAGAGTCAATGTGCGGGGGCACCGGTTAGTCGAGGTAATTGAGGTAATATGTACATGTGGGTAGAGTTAAAGTCACTATGCATAGATTATAAACAGAGTAGCGTAAAAGAGGGGAGGTGGGGGACAATGCAAATAGTCCGGGTAGTCATGATTAACTATTCAGGAGTCTTATGGCTTGGGGGTAGAAGACTTGGCACTCCGGTACTGCTTGCCGTGCGGTAGCAGAGAAAACTGTCTATGACTAGGGTGACTGGAGTCTTTGACAATTTTTAGGGCCTTCCTCTGACACCGCCTGGTATAGAGGTCCTGGATGGCAAAAGCTTGGCCCCAGTGATGTACTGGGCCGTACGCACTACCCTCTGTAGTGCCTTGCGGTCGGAGGCCGAGTAGTTGCCATACCAGGCGGTGATGCAACCAGTCAGGATGCTTTCGATGATGCAGCTGTATAACTTTTGAGGATCTGAGGACCCATGCCAAATCTTTTCAGTCTACTGAGGGGGAATAGGCTTTGTCGTGCCCTCTTCACGACTGTCTTGGTGTGTTTGGACCATGATAGTTTGTTGGTGATGTGGACACCAAGGAACTTGAAGCTCTCAACCTGTTCCACAACAGCCCTGTCGATGAGAATGGGGGTGTGCTCAGTCCTCTTTTTTTTCCTGTAGTCCACAATAATCTCCTTTGACCTCCTTGGTCTCTGACCTCCTCCCTATAGGCTGTCTCATCGTTGTCGGTGATCAGGCCTACCACTGTTGTGTCGTCGGCAAACTTAATGATGGTGTTGGAGTCGTGCCTGGCCATGCAGTCATGGGTGAACAGGGAGTACAGGAGGGGACTGAGCACACACCCCTGAGGGGCCTCCATGTTGAGGATCAGCATGGCAGATGTGTTGTTACCTACCCTTACCACCTGGGGGCGGCCCGTCAGGAAGTCCAGGATCCAGTTGAAGAGGGAGGTGTTTAATCCCAGGGTCCTTAGCTTAGTGATGAGCTTTGAGGGCACTATGGTGTTGAACGCTGAACTGTAGTCAATGAATAGCATTCTCACGTAGGTGTTCCTCTTGTCCAGGTGGGAAAGGTCAGTGTGGAGTGCAATAGAGATTGCATCATCTGTGGATCTGGGGCGGTATGCAAATTGGAGTGGGTCTAGTGTTTCTGGGATAATGGTGTTGATGTGAGCCATGACCAGCCTTTCAAAGCACTTCATAGTTGCAGACGTGAGTGCTACGGGTCGGTAGTCATTTAGGCAGGTTATCTTTGTGTTCTTGGGCACGGGGACTATGGTGGTCTGCTTGAAACATGTTGGTATTACAGACTCAGTCAGGGACATGTTGAAAATGTCAGGGAAGACACTTGCCAGTTGGTCAGTGCATGCTCAGAGTACAAGTCCTGGTAATCCTTCTGGCCCTGCGGCCTTGTGAATGTTGACCTGCTTAAAAGTCTACTCACATCGGCTACGGAGAGCATGATCACTTAGTCATCCGAAACAGCTGATGCTCTCATGCATGCTTCAGTGCTGCTTGCCTAGAAGCGAGCATAGAAGTGATTTAGCTTGTCTGGTAGGCTTGTGTCACTGGGCAGCTCTGTGTCTGTGCTTCCCTTTGTAGACTGTAATAGTTTGCAAGCCCTGCCACATCCGACGAGCGTCGGAGCCGGTGTAGTACGATTCAATCTTAGTCCTGTATTGACTCTTTGCCTGTTTGATGGTTCATAGGAGGGCATAGCGGGATTTCTTATAAGCGTCTGGGTTAGAGTCCCGCTCCTTGAAAGCGGCAGCTCTAACCTTTAGCTCAGTGCGGATGTTGCCTGTAATCCATGGCTTCTGGTTGGGGTATGTACGTACAGTCACTGTGGGGACGACGTCATCGATGCACTTATTGATGAAGCCAGTGACTGATGTGGTTTACTCCTCAATGCCATCGGAAGAATCCCGGAACAAATTCCAGTCTGTGCTAGCAAAACAGTCCTGTAGCTTAGCATCTGCGTCATCTGACCACTTCCTTATTAACCGAGTCACTGGTGCTTCCTGCTTTAGTTTATGCTTATAAGCAGGAATCAGGAGGATAGAATTATGGTCATATTTGCCAAATGGAGGGCGAGGGAGAGCTTTGTACGCATCTCTGTGTGTGGAGTAAAGGTGGTCTAGAGTTTTTTTTCCTCTGGTTGCACATTTAACATGCTGGTAGAAATGAGGTAGAACAGATTTAAGTTTCCCTGCATTAAAGTCCCAGACCACTAGGAGCGCTACTGTTTTCCTGTTGCTTATGGCCTTATACAGCTCACTGAGTACAATCTTAGTGCCAGCATTTGTTTGTGGTGTTAAATAGACATGAAAAATATAGAAGAAAACTCTCTTGGTAAATAGTGTGGTCTACAGCTTATCATGAGATACATGAGATACAAAGCAAAACTTTGAGACTTCCTTAGTATTAGATTTCGTGCACCAGCTGTTGTTTACAAATATACACAGACCGCCACCCCTTGTCTTACTGGAGTCAGCTGTTCTATCCATGTCGTCGTTCAGCCACGACTCGTGAAACATAAGATATTACAGTTTAAGGTCCCGTTGGTAGGATATTCTTGATCTTAGGTCATTAATTTTGTTTTCCAATGATTGTACGTTGGCTAATAGGATTGATGGAAGAGGCACCCCGACCTACGTCCACGATATCTCCGTCTCTTTCTCATTCGAATGATGGGGATTTGGGCCTTGTCGGGTGTCTGTAGAATATCCTTCGCGTCCGACTTGTTGAAGAAAAAATCTTTGTCCAATACGAGGCGAGTAATCGCTGTCCTGATATCGAGAAGCTCTTTTTGGTCATAAGAGACGGAGGCAGAAACATTATGTACAGAATAAATTACAAATAACGCATAAAACAGCAGCCATCTCCTCCGGCGCCATCTCCGGTAATAATAAGGTAATAATAAGAGTCAAATAAAGAACTGAGTTGCAGCAGCAAATGATGAGTGTAAATGTTTGTGTGTGTGAATGTATATGTGTGTGTGTGTACTGTGGTCCCGTGTGGCTCAGTTGGTGGAGCACGGTGCTTGCAACGCCAGGGTTGTGGGTTTGATTCCCACATGGGGCTAGTACAGAAAAAGGTATGAAAATGTATGCTCTCGCTACTGTAAGTCGCTCTGGATAAGAGCGTCTGCTAAAATTTGAGTGTGTAGATTTTGTGTGGGAGTTTCAATGTAGTGTGTATATGGTTTGTATATACAGTGGGGAGAACAAGTATTTGATACACTGCCGATTTTGCAGGTTTTCCTACTTACAAAGCATGTAGAGGTCTGTAATTTTTTATCATAGGTACACTTCAACTGTGAGAGACGGAATCTATAACAAAAATCCAGAAAATCACATTGTATGATTTTTAAGTATTTAATTTGCATTTTATTGCATGACATAAGTATTTGATACATCAGAAAAGCAGAACTTAATATTTGGTACAGAAACCTTCGTTTCCAATTACAGAGATCATATGTTTCCTGTATATGTACACTACCGCTCAAAAGTTTGGGGTCACTTAGAAATGTCCTTGTTTTCGAAAGAAAAGCAATTTTTTTGTCCATTAAAATAACATCATGTTGATCAGAAATACAGTGTAGACTTTGTTAATGTTGTAAATGGCTATTGTAGCTGGAAACGGCTGATTTTTAATGGAATCTACAGTACATGTATCATCTACATAGGCGTACAGAGGCCCATTATCAGCAACCATCAGTCCTGTGTTCCAATGGCACGTTGTGTTTGCTAATCCAAGTTTTTCCGGGATGCTGACCAAGGCAGAGTTGCAAAGAAAAAGTCCAGTGTCTGTGTTCTTTTGCCCATCCTAATCTTTTCTTTTTATTGGCCAGTCTGAGATATGGCTTTTTCTTTGCAACTCTGCCTAGAAGTTCAGCATCCCGGAGTCGCCTCTTCACTGTTGACGTTGAGACTGGTGTTTTGCGGGTACTATTTAATGAAGCTGCCAGTTGAGGACCTGTGAGGCGTCTGTTTCTCAAACTAGACACTAATGTATTTGTCCTCTTGCTCAGTTGTGCACCGGGGCCTCCCACTCCTCTTTCTATTCTGGTTAGAGCCAGTTTGCGCTGTTCTGTGAAGGGAGTAGTACACAGCGTTGTACGAGATCTTCAGTTTCTTGGCAATTTCTCGCATGGAATAGCCTTCATTTCTCAGAACAAGAATAGACTGACGAGTTTCAGAAGAAAGTTCTTTGTTTCTGGCCATTTTGAGCCTGTAATCGAACCCACATTTGCTGATGCTCCAGAAACTCAACTAGTCTCAAGATGGCCAGTTTTATTACTTCTTTAATCAGCACAACAGTTTTCAGCTGTGCTAACATAATTGCAAAAGGGTTTTCTAATGATCAATTAGCCTTTTAAAATGATAAACTTGGATTAGCAAACACAACGTGCCATTGGAACACAGGACTGATGGTTGCTGATAATGGGCCTCTGTACGCCTATGTAGATATTCCATAAAAAATCAGCCGTTTCCAGCTACAATAGCCATTTATAACATTAGCAATGTCTATACGGTATTTCTGATCAATTTGATGTCTAAGTGACCCCAAACCTTTGAACGGAAGTATAAATTAATCTAGTGAGTCAGTGCAGATAGTTTGGGTACCATTAATTGACTATTTAGCAGTCTTATGGCTTACCGCTTGTTGGAGAGGCCTTCAGAGGGAGAATCAGCTAGCTAATCCAATAGCGATATGTTGAGGTAAATCCACATTGAATTTACCATCACTGCTGACACTCGTGTTGTACCCATAGGTCGGTAGGAAATAGAGGTTTCAGGCTTCACATTCACGTTCGGCACAACACCTGGCTCCGCACCTGGTTTCAGTCAAAGTCTCATTTCGAATCCTGCTGTCCACTGGTTATATTAAGCCATTGGGCCACAACTTAGTTGTAACCCTGTCCTTGTGGGTATTACTGCACTATGGTCCCAGATCTGTTAGTGCTGTCTTGCCAATGACTATAGGAGTTGGCGAGAGAACAAAAACAGATCTGGGACCAGGCTATGTTTCATGTGGAGGTGTTTTAACTGTTGGGCTCCAACACAATAGTCATCTGAACAACATATCTCTGGTGCCAGCACATTTTCCTCCATGTATTATGTTCTGTTGATTACAATTTGGTAGCACTTAATATTACAGCACATAAATGACCAAATATGTATTTAAAAATGACTTGATAAAATGGTAATTACAGTACAATAACCTATTAAAAAGCCTTCTTGATTATTTATTTGGGATTGATTCAAACAAGCACCACCAAGTAAGCACCATAAAGATCAAATGGGGCCTTTGCTGTCGTCAAAAGTTGAGTCAAATACAGCATCAAAATCAATGTGATCAATATATTTTATAAAAGCAAAATCACTACGTTTTTCTTTAAAACATGCCAATAAACCACATTTTTGCCTCTAGAAAACTGGGTCAGGTACAACTCCCTGAAGAACTAAAAGTTGTTTTCACTTATTTGAGCCATCCAGGTTGTTTTACACAAAAAGCTACGGATCAAATTGTATTTGTCACATACACGTGTTTAGCAGATGTTATTGCGGGCGTAGCAAAAGGCTTGTGCTTCTAGCTCCGACAGTGCAGCAATATCTGACAAGTAATATCTAACAATTTCACAACATATACCCAATACACACATATCTAAGTAAGGAATGGAATTTAAGAATATATACATATATGGACAAGCAATGACAGCACGGCATGGTCTAAGATAGAGTAGAATATTATAGAATACAGTATATACTGTACATATGAGATGAGTAATGCAAGATATGTAAACATTATTAAAGTGACTAGCGTTCCATTTCTTAAAGTGGCCAGTGATTTCAATAAGCAGCAGCAGCCTCTAATGTGCTAGTGATGGCTATTTAACAGTCTGATGGCCTTGAGATAGAAGCTGTTTTTCATTCTCTCAGTCCCAGCTTTGATGCACCTGTACTGACCTCGCCTTCTGGATGATAGCGGGGTGAACAGGCTGTGGCTCGGGTGGTTGATGTCCTTGATTATCTTTTTGGCCTTCCCGTGACATCAGGTGCTGTAGGTGTCCTGGAGGGCGGGTAGTTTGCCCCTGGTAATGCGTTCGGCAGACTGCACCACCCTCTGGAGAGCCCTGCGGTTGAAGGCGGTGCAGTTGCCGTACCAGGCGGTGATACAGCCCGACAGGATGCTCTCAATTGTGCATCTGTAAATGTTTGTGAGGGTTTTTGGTTCCAAGCCAAATTTCTTCAGCCTCCTGAGGTTGAAGAGGCTCTGTTGCGCCTTCGTCACCACACTGTCTGCGTGGGTGGACCATTTCAGTTTGTCAGTGATGTGTACGCAATGGAACTTGAAGCTTTCCACCTTCTCCACTGCGGTCCCGTCGATGTGGATAGGGGGGTGCACCCTCTGCTGTTTCCTGAAGTCCACGATCATCTCCTTTGTTTTGTTGACATTGAGTGAGAGGTTACTTTCCTGGCACCACACTCCCAGAGCCCTCACCTCCTCCCTGTAGGCTGTCTCGTCATTGTTGGTAATCAAGCCTACAACTGTTGTGTCGTCTGCAAACTTGATGATTGAGTTGGAGGCGTGCTTGGCCAAGCAATCATGGGTGAACAGGGAGTACAAGGAGGGGGCTGAGCACGCACCCTTGTGGGGCCCCAGTGTTGAGGATCAGCGAAGTGGAGATGTTGTTTCCTACCTTCACCACCTGGGGGCAGCCCGTCAGGAAGTCCAGGACCCAGTTGCACAGGGTGTGGTTCAGACCCAGGGCCTCAAGCTTAATAATTTGCTTGGAGGGTACTATGGTGTTGAATGCTGAGCTATAGTCAATGAACAGCATTCTTACATAGGTATTCCTCTTGTCCAGATCGGATAGGGCAGTGTGCAGTGTGATGACGATTGCATAGTCTGTGGATCTATTGGGGCGGTAAGCAAATTGTAGTGGGTCTAGGGTGACAGGTAAGGTAGAGGTGATATGATCCTTGACTAGTCTCTCAAAGCACTTCATGATGACAGAGGTGAGTGCTACGGGGCGATAGTCATTTAGTTCAGTTACTTTTGCTTTCTTGGGAACAGGAACAATGGTGGCCATCTTGAAGCATGTGGGGACAGGAGACTGGGATAGGGAGAGATTGAATATGTCCGTAAACACACCAGCCAGCTGGTCTGTGCATGCTCTGAGGACGCGGCTAGGGATGCTGTCTGGGCCGGCAGCTTTGCGGGGGTTAACATGCTTAAATGTCTTACTCACATCGGCTATGGAGAAGGAGAGCCCACAGTCCTTGGTAGTGGCCCGCGTCGGTGGCAATGTGTTACCCTCAAAGCGGGCGAAGAAGGTGTTTAGCTTGTCTGGAAGCGAGACATCGGTGTCGGCGAAATGGCTGGTTTTCATTTTGTAGTCTGTGATTGTCTGTAGACCCTGCCACATACGTCTCGTGCCTGAGCCATTGAATTGCGACTCTACTTTCTCTCCATACTGATGTTTTGCCAGTTTAATTGCCTTGCGGAGGGAGTAGCTACACTGTTTTTATTCTGCCATATTCCCAGTCACCTTGCCATGGTTAAATGTGGTGGTTTGCACTTTCAATTTTGCGCGAATGCTGCCATCTATCCACAGTTTCTGGTTAGGGTAGGTTTTAATAGTCACAGTGGGCACAACATCTCCTATACACTTCCTGATAAACTCAGTCACCAGTGTATTCATCTACATTATCTTCTTCTTCCTCTTCAATGAGGTTTAACGGCGGTTGGCATCCAATTTGTTGCATTACCACCACCTACTAGGCCCTGTGTAGCTCAGTTGGTAGAGCATGGCGCTTGCAACGCCAGGGTTGTGGGTTCGTTTCTCACGGGGGGCCAGTATGAAAATGTATGCACTCACTAACTGTAAGTTGCTCTAGATAAGAGCGTCTGCTAAATGACTAAAATGTAAAATGTACTAGACTGGAGTACAACTCCCTTATATTTTGCTTGAAAATACAATAAAATAAAGAAATACCCTACCATCTAACACTACACTCACAAATTCAAAATTATTATTAATAATTAACACCACCCTTCTCCACTATTTAAATATATTCATTCCTACCTCATGCCCTCGACCTGAGATGATGGGACATCACCACTTAACACTCCCTGTAACTCTTCTGATGTCAAGTCTCGCACACCCAAATACCTCTCTGCAGCTGCCACCACAACCTCAATTTTCTTCAACTTATGCTACATCCCTGCAGTATAATTAATAACCATTGCTATAAATGCTAAAAATCCAATCTTACTGAAACATATATCACTTGTTGGTCTATCCCTCTGTACTGGTACCTATCTACTACTCTCACCACTCCTCTCCCTAGAACCATCTTCCTCTACTTTCTTCACTGCCTCAGCATAAGACAAATTCTTCTCTACTCTTACCCTGGAAACTTCAACCTGCTTCTCTCGCACGGGACATTTCTGATCCCCAGCCCCTTGGCCACCCCTACAATTAGCACATACCACTACTTTCCCCAATGCTACACATTCCTTTGTCGCATGCCCTTCTGCACACTTCTCACACCTTGGAACCTCCCTCCTACATACTGCTGCCACATGCCCATAAGTTTGACACCTGTAACATCGTAATGTATTCGGCACATAAGCTCGTACAGGATAACTTATATATCCTAACTTCACTTTGTCAGGCAAAGACTCAACTTCAAAACGCAAAAGAACAGACAATGACTCTTCTGTTTCCCCACTCTCGCCACCCTGTTTGCGTCGCACCAAACGACGAGCATCACAAACACCGGGAATCTTCCCCTTCAGTTGGTCCACTTTTACATTTACTGCTACCCAAGTAATCACTCCTTTCAATGGTGCCCTTTTCTTGAGAGTGAAACAATTCTTTCCCCCATTTGTTTAACTCTGAGCGCCTTCTCCCTCTGCCCAACAGAAACACAAACAATTATCACTAGACCACTTCTGGTTACCCTCACCGATTCCACTATACCCAACGCTTTTTTCACCCATCTTGAAACCACAAATGGATCAGCCAAAAGGCAAGGGTCCATTTTTTCCAAAAACTTCACTCCTACTGTCACAGACTCATCTTAATCCTGACCCTCTGTGCAAGCCTCTGGCTCCGAGTACTTCACCACACCTACCACCTCTGTCACGATCGTTGAGAGACGGGTCAGACCAAGGTGCAGCGTGGTATGCGAACATGTTTATTAAATAATAAACAACAAAACAAAACAACAAACCAACGTAATGTGAAGTCCAAGGCTATACACAATACAAGCCTAACACAGGAACAAGATCCCACAACATAGGGCAAACAGGCTACTTAAGTATGATCCCCAATCAGAGACAACAAGCGACAGCTGTCTCTGATTGGGAATCACACCCGGCCAAACATAGAAACACAACTCTAGATCCTAAACATAGAAAACATAGATTCACACACCCTGACTCCACAAACAAGAGTTCCATACGTCAGGGCGTGACAGTACCCCCCCCCCCCCAAAGGTGCGGACGCCGACCGCACAAACCTGACATAACAAGGTAGGGTCCGGGTGGGCATTCCGCTCGGAGGCGGATCCGGCTCCGGGCGTGACGACGACGTCTTCCTCTCAGCCTCCCCGTTGCGCCCCTGGTCTGGTCTGGACCCTGATGTGGGAGACCCCAAACCTGGAGAGGGGCTGACGTCTGGGTCTGGATCTGCAATCCTCCCGCGATGCACCAAGCCCTGTCTGGACCCTGGTGTGGGAGACCCCGAACCTGGAGAGTGGCTGACGTCTAGGTCTGGACTGGAGCCGCTGACCGGAGCTGAACTGGACCCCGGTGGAACGGACTGCTCTGGCTCCGGAGTGGAACCGCTGACCGGAGCTGGACTAAAAACCGGTGGAGCGGACTGCTCTGGCTCCGGAATGGATCCGCTGACCGGGGCTGGATTGGGCACCGGTGGAGTGGACTGCTCTGGCTCCGGAGTGGAGCAGCTGACCGGAGCTGGACTGGACCCCGGTGGAGCGGACTGCTCTGGCTCCGGAATGGATCCGCTGACCGGGGCTGGATTGGGCACCGGTGAAGCGGACTGCTCTGACTCCAGAGTGGAGCAGCTGACCGGTGCTGAACCAGGCACCGGTGAAACGGGGCACGGGCCGGGCCGGACTGGAGACACGCACCACTGGCCTGGTGCGGGGAGCAGGTACGGGGCGTACCGGGCTGACGACACGCACCACTGGTCTGGTGCGAGGAGCAGGGACGGGTCGTACTAGACTGGGACCACGCACCACTGGCTTGGTGCAGGGAGCAGGTACGGGGCGTATCAGGCTGGTGACACGCACCACTGGTTTGGTGCGAGGAGCAGGGACGGGCCGTACTGGACTGGGAACACGCACCACTGGCTTGGTGCGGGGAGCAGGTACGGGACGTACCGGGCTGGCGACACGCACCACTGGTTTGGTGCGAGGAGCAGGGACGGGGCGTACCGGGCTGATGACACGCACCACGGGTTTGGTGCGGGGAGCAGGTACGGGCCGTACCGGACTGGGAACCGGCGCTGGAGGTCTACGACTGTACCAGTCCAGTCCTTTACTCTCCGCGCCCAGTCTTCCTCCAGTGAGGACTCCTCCTTGATCCCCCACGAGTGCAGTGGTCGGGGCTCTTCTCTATCGATCCCCGACCACCCTTTTAGCCCCCCCAAATTGTTTTATTGGGGCTGTCTCGCGGGCTTTCTCCTCGGCCAACGCCTTCTGTGTTCCTCTCCTGCCTGGGCCTCCTCCTTCGCCCAGGGTCCTTTCCCTGCCAAAATCTCCTCCCATGTCCAAAAACTCTTCCCCACCTGTGTCCAGGGTGTCTGCTGCTCCTGGGCACGCTGCTTGGTCCATTTTTGGTGGGATCTTCTGTCACGATCATTGAGAGACGGGTCAGACCAAGGTGCAGCGTGGTATGCGAACATGTTTATTAAATAATAAACAACAAAACAACAAACCAACGTAACGTGAAGTCCAAGGCTATACACAATACAAGCCTAACACAGGAACAAGATCCCACAACATAGGTAGGCAAACAGGCTACTTAAGTATGACCCCCAATCAGAGACAACGAGCGACAGCTGTCTCTGATTGGGAATCACACCCGGCCAAACATAGAGACACAACTCTAGATCCTAAACATAGAAAACATAGATTCACACACCCTGACTCCACAAACAAGAGTTCCATACGTCAGGGCGTGACAACCTCAGATACTTCACCCTCATTCACTTCCTTTTCTCCTCCTGTCTTCAGCTCACTTTGCTTACATTTCCTACCATTCTACTTTACCAAACCTTCTCCCTTTTTCCCGAAGTTTTTTCCCGACACAAGCTCACAATCTTCCTCCCTCTCTCTCTTAGACCTTCTCTGCCGATCTTGAAGCGTGGATTCCGATTGGTCAGACCAGCGTTGAATAGTCATTAGCACGGGTACTTCCTGTTTGAGTTTCTGCCTATAGGAAGGGAGGAGCAAAATGGAGTCGTGGTCAGATTTGCCAAAAGGAGGGCGGGGGAGGGCCTTATAACCATCCCGGAAGTTCGAATAGCAATGGTTGAGGATTTTAGCAGACTGAGTACAACAGTCGATATGTTGATAGAACTTCGGCAGCCTAGTCCTCAAATTTGCTTTGTTAAAATCCCTGATTACAATAAATGCAGCCTCAGGATATGTGGTTTCCAGTTTGCATAAAGTCCAGTGAAGTTCTTTGAGGTCCGTCGTGGTATCGGCTTGAGGGGGGATATACACGGCTGTGACTATAACCAAAGAAAATTGGGAGATTATCTTGGGAGATAATACGGTCTGCATTTTCATGTTCCAGGGTCCTCTGAGGTCCTGTTTACTTCTTGCTAAAAATGTCACCACAGAGTTGTAGTTTCTAAGATGCGTGGTCAACACCTGCTTTAGATTATTTTATTTTTGAAAGGGGATCAAGTTTTCTGACCCCCTTTCATATTTCTATTTATTTTGGCAGACAGGACATCAGAATGTAGAAAGAGAGACAGTAGCCCTGTTTATATCTTGTTCTAACATGTGTCCTTTGTCCTGATCTTGTCTCCACATTTTCAGACAGGTGTAGACTATTAAAAGACACATTGTGATCTGATTGTGAAAAGATCTTCCCGACCACCTCCAGAGGTAATCAGGGACCCATTGTGTCTGGATATTTTACAAGTGTAGACGTATCTGTACAGTGAAACCATTTAAATCATCATTGACCAGCCATATAAAATCATTGACAGGTGGTACCATTGACTTATGGCATCAATATGTTTCTTACAATAAATAATACAATATTATTTAGAAAGAATATTTGTCAAATAATTTATATAGGGAGGGACCAAGAAATATGGTCACAGTGGATGGATAAAAGACACATTTTAACACCATGTATAAACCCATGTCTGAAAATGTGGACAAGATCAGGACATAGGACGCAAGTTAGAATCAGGTATAAACAAGGCTAGTGAGTTGGGGAACAGACAGAATGGCCGAGACAGGGCTCGAACCCCTGTCGCCAGGGGTGCATATGTGGTCCAGGTTGCCGCTCGACCTGTCTTCAACAGACCTGATTTTCATTGTTATTTGTACGACAAGACTGGGTGAGAATTCTTCATAGTTCATACTATATTTTTTATTTTGACCCCTTTTTCTCCCCAATTGGTAGTTACAGTCTTGTCTCATCGCTGCAACTCCCCTACGGACTCGGGAGAAGCGAAGGTCGAGAGTCATGCGTCCTCCGAAACACAACCCTGCCAAGCCGTACTGCTTCTTGACACACTGCTCACTTAACCCAGCAGCCAGCCGCACCAATGTGTCGGAGGAAACACCGTCCAGCTGACGACCGAAGTCAGCTTGCAGGCCTCCCCTAACCTGGACGACGTGTGCCCCCTCATGGGTCTCCTGGTCACAGCCTGGTATCGAACCCGGGTCTGATGCAGTGCCTTAGACCGCTGCGCCACTCGGGAGGCCCGCATAGTTTATATTTACATCACACATTACAATTTACTTTGAATATTTCATTAGAATGCTTGCCAGTTTACATACCATGAATATTAGTCAATAAATGTCAGAGCATTTGTCTAGGTAGGTCTATTGTAGTCCCGTGTAGCTCAGTTGGTAGAGCATGGCGCTTGCGACGCCAGGGTTGTGCGTTCGTTTCCCACGGGGGACCAGAATTTAAAAAAATGTATGCACTCACTAACTGTAAGTCGCCCTGGATAAGAGCGTCTGCTAAATGACTAAAATGTGAAATGTTGGTAGAAACATGTAAGGGAGTACAAGGGTGGTAGAGTGTTTATCTTCTCCAATGACCTGTGTTTCCATGTTCACTCTTGCATGTTCCCCCATATACCTTTCCCAAAGCTTGCTTTGCTTTGATTAGAATTCTTGGCCAAGACTTGCATTCTTACTTAAGCATAAATTGTACTGTACTGTCTGTGTGTTCTCTGCTATTGGAGAGCAAAAGGCTGCATAATTTGTGATGACCTTGTGCATGCTTCTCCCTGCAAACAAGGGAACCAAACATTTGGTTGAATGGATATCAATGCATCCCTTTTAAGGGCACTATTGGACAGGCAACTAGATCTCACAAATTCGCCAAGGACCATCTCAATACAAATTTGACATGCATGCATTTGTATGCCAATTTATCATAAGCATAATAAAAGATTTCAGCACAAAAGTGGTGGTTCATAAGTGATGGTTTACTGTATATAGTGATTTCACCGTCTTGTAAAGGAAGAGACTCACAGACTCACAGGACTTTGATTAGAAATGGGTGTACAAACCGAAACCAGGATGACTTACACTCTGACCCAGTGTCTGGTTGCTGGAGAAGTGCCAAGGTAAACACAATTGTTTTAGTCAGACTTGCCTTTGGAGAGATGAACTGTGCGATGGTGGTCTGATGATGAAAACATCAGATCTGGACCATTTCTCAACAGGAGGATGTTCCAATTCTCCATACAATTCTATACTGTACTATACTCTAAATTTACTAAGTATTTTTGCAATAATGCATTATGCAAGATGTTCAAAAACACATAGCTCTTACCATGGACACAAGGGCTGAAAGGAATCCTGGCAAGGTTTGGATGTTACATCCCACACACCGTAGTATGATACCAAACAGTCTTGTGTACGGTTGTTTTGACAAAGGCTTATTTCTATTCAGATTATACAACTTGAGCAATAAACAGGCAAGACAGATCATATGCATACATGTCAGGTGACCTATAGAATCAGGGGATGTGTGGAACAGGATCCTTTACAAAATAACCTTGTGTACATTTTTCCATCTGAGGAGGATCTGTTATTCTATAGACATAAAACAGGAACTTGTTCCTGCTTCATGTATTAGACAACATCATGTGACTTGTTGTTTTGCAGACCACTTGATGTTAATGAGACCAGAATGGGTTAGCCATTCATTGCCAGTCACGAGTTATGTGTTATTCTCCCAAACAAAGCACTTGTTTATTACACTGTCCTAATACATATTCATGAAGTTATTGAATGAAAGACCTAAGTCTTTGAAGACTTATTTCATACTCTGCCTTATCACCAGTCTCTTTGTCTTTTGGATCAGTACTGTACTGTGATTAAAAATGGCAAAATAATATTAAAGTTATTATACAATAAAGTTTTGGTACTATACTTTTCTTTCATAATCCTGAGATTATTCAAAGTGTACCAACAGTTTAATATGGATTACAATTTCAGAGGCTAAACGAAGGATTGGCTTTAGGTGAAGGATGTTACCCAATTTTTGGGCATGGGTAGCAGATTTATGGCACTGCAACTTCACAACCAGTTTGGATGCAAGTTCCCATACTTATGCAAATTGCACAAAAAAAACATTATTTTTTTTATCACAGAAGAACAACTGTTCAACTAAATCAATCCTAGCCAACATTGTCCTAATGGCAATTTATGAGATGGTCATATGTGTTGTTTAAATTTTTAGGCACCCAAACTTTTTTGTACGTTCATCAGTGCTGGGATTTTATCAAAGCAGACAGGTATTTTGCCTGTCTGGTTCTTCCATTTGGATCAACAGACACAGTTACCATGGAAACATCCCCCCTCTGGAAGAACAGTTTTAATGTTCACAAACATTGCTTTTTTTCAACTGTTTAATATTCAGCCCTTATGCCCAGTTTCTCATCATTACCTTCGCTTGTTGCTTGATTATCTCAGATTCCAACAGCTCTCATGTTTATGAAGTGTCTCTTTGTCCCCTAATGTATGGGTCCACTTTTATTTTTTATTTCAGCAGACACAATTAATGCATTGGCCAGCATACCTACATTGAATAACATATAACAACAAACATATAGCACAGACATAATCCTTCTGTAAGCAAAGGAGGGAAATAGTGTTGGTGTGAAACACAGGGAAGGAAAGGACCTTCCTTTAATATTTTTATAATCACAGGAAGTTGCCAAATTTGTGATGAAGATTATTTCCCAGCACTCCCTGGTTGCCACAATGTGGTATCCTCACTGGGATTCATGCAGTATTCTTTCATAATGAAATCCAGAAGAGCAGGAAATGGCTATATAGATGCACTTGCAGCACTATTCTCACAGTGGAAGAATCAATATTTTGTAGTGTTTGCAGTCCTATTATTTATAGCCAATATTAATTATGTTTTCTAAAAATACTGGCTATAATTTTTGTCAGCCGTTCTTATTCAACAGCCTAAACAGCAATGTAGATTTCATGCCATCGCCAGCAATGGGGTCTAGCTTGCTTATCCAGAGCTTGGGGGGTATCTAGTGGTCAAAAAAGAGAAATACATTGGCAGATTATTCATATTGCATGTTGTACCTTTCTTTTAGTAAACTCAGTCTAACGTTTAACAAAATTGCATTACATTATTGAGGGCCTAATTTTTTAAAATACATTTCCGATCATAACAAAAGTTGACAAACACTTATTTCAGTTTTCTACTATTATATGAAAAAATGACATAGGGTAGCCTATATGTTTTTCCTATAATGGAAAACTGTGAAATAAGTTGGAATTTTGTCAACCTTTCTTAATACTAGGTTGTTAAATGAGGAACTCAAGTAAACCTTGTTCCATTTTACAGTTTATTTGGGAAATGTGCATTATAAACTTCCTTGAGTAGCGGCAGGTAGCTTAGTGGTTAAGAGCGTTGAGCCAATAACCGAAAGCTCGCTGGTTCTAATCCCCGAGCCGACTAGGTGAAAAATCTGTCGATGTGCCCTTGAGCAAGGCACTTAACCCTAATTGCTCCTGTAAATCGCTCTGGATAAAAGCGTCTGCCAAATGACTAAAATGTATGTTTTGTGTTTTTCATTTATATTACAGTAAATGTATTATTTTGTTGAATTAAATCAGAAATTACTGTGCGACACAGGATAAACACATTTTTTATTCGTTTTTGTAATGACATTGCATTTGTAAGCACTATTGTGCAATCAGGGTAATGTAGCCTACTCAGGGTTAAGAACAGTTTCTGATGTGATGGTGAAAGTTGGGATGATATCTATATGATGGGGAGCAGCAGAGCCTTCTATTCCAATGAAGGATTCTGGGTAGCAGTAGTATCTGATGGGGAACATAACCCCTGAATATAGGATAGGCTACTGTGTCCATACAACAACATATAATTGGCTTTATTTTAGAATATATCTCAAAACCTATCCACCTTATTAATCTATTTGACCTGTATCATGGTCCCTACTACCTACTAAAAAATATTTGGCAGCGCGAGTGCCCTCTATTGACCGGATGCATGTCTCATTTCCTTGGCAAGGAGCTGAGTTGGTGGTTGCAGCACAAACCAACAGTCGCTAGCTAGTTTGCCACAATCTGGGACTGCTAAAATGTTACCATTATGTATAAAAGACGACGAGTACAAGCCAGCCAAATTCAACCTCCTCGCCAAGATTTCAGGATGGTTCAGGTAAATTGTCGTGTTTGTTTGTGTTCGTACTGTCGTTTTATGTTTTAGTTAGCTAGCTATTTTGAATCTATGCCAATTCAGATATCTGAAAATTATGCCATAGATGATGCTGTAGCTACCTAGTTAGTAAGCTAACGTTAGCTTCCTGAAACAGAATGGACTTGTTAGCTAGCGTAGCTAATTTACCATCCACATTGGTTGCTGACGAGAGAGATATTTGTTTCCAGCTAACTAGCTACATAGACAAAAATATGCCTAGGATACAGTAGCTGGCTAGCTAACATCAGATGCAGGAATGAATTTCTAGCCAACACAGCTGGAAGTTAGCTACTTCCGATTTACTTAACTATCTAGTAGTAACTCAATTATCTAACCTAGAGGGGTTGTATAATATTCAATATTTGTGTGCGGTCAACATGTTTGTACAGCAAAATTGATACAATATTTGACATAGCTACTATTCATTCATAAACTGATATACCAGCAATATGCTCGACTGTTGTGATTAGCGCATGGCTAGCTTGCGGCTTTCATCAGCTGGGATTCTAACTCAGTGCAATTTCTTATTTTTCAGATCAATCCTATCTGATAAAACATCACGCAATTTGTTTTTCTTTCTCTGTCTGAATCTGTCCTTTGCTTTTGTGGAATTATCGTACGGCATATGGAGTAACAGGTAAGTTCTGACCGTATATCAATCGAAACACACGCAACTCTTATTTCAGGATGTGCCACGTATGTCAAAGTATTGTGCCATAGCCGTTGCTTGCACTGCCCCTATCAGTGGGAATGCACCACAAACTATATATTTTTTAGGTAGTTAGAGAAAATTGCTATTCCCCTGTGTATTAAAATGTCTATTCAGCTTGACATCTGTTTGTTCATTAATTTCTGCCAGGACATCCTACCTGCAACGTGTTCAAATTGCCTGGAACCAGCTGATTATCTGTCTGGTCCACCAGGCTAGTGTTCAAATGTCACTATCATAAAATGTATGTCTTTCCATAGACAAGTAACTAGCTAAAACTAATATGTGCAAGAATAAATATATTGTTTTATCAGCCATTACTTAGTCATTCATAAAAGGTCTGTTTTATTGTCCTCTCAGTTTAGGTTTGATATCAGATTCCTTTCACATGTTCTTCGACTGCACTGCACTTTTAGCCGGACTTGCAGCCTCAGTGATCTCCAGGTGGAGGTCGAATGACTCCTTCTCATATGGGTACGTATGCGATCAATGTAGACCAGGGGTGTCAAACATATGGCCCGTGGGTGGTTTGATCTTTTGCTATAGCAGTATCGAAAGGCGTTTTTAAGATGTTTTAATTGATGTATACGAGCACTCACGTACCAGTCCCCCGCGTATTCAGTGCTGCGCCTCCACCCTTGAGGCTTTTCCACTCTGCAGACCCCGTACCAACAGACTACACTGTCGTACGTCTCCAGAAGTGTCTGATACCGGTATCACATTAACCAAGTCGACTTTAATGAAACCAAGGTTATTTCTTGACAACACAACAAGGCCTTTTCACTGAAATTCAGTGGTACTCTTTAGATACCAAGGGAAGTCAACCCCTCAGTGAGAGAAACCACAGAAGGTTCCACAAAAGAGGAGTACTTATGTTTGACTCCCCTCCAGAGAGCTGATTCTGAAGCTTCTCGACGAAAGCGGCTAAAAGCCTTTGCATCCCATCCTCGTCACTATTATGGAAAGGATATTTTCAGGTGAATAAAAGAGAAGAGCAGTCGTTGATAATAGTTACAAAGGTTACGCTGCCTCTAACTGATAAGGTGTGTCTGCTAATGTTTCCATGTTGACGTTTGTGACGTCGCCACTTTCCAAGCGTATACGGTTACCTGCATTATTTTTGATCTAATGCCTTTATTGATATCCAAGTTAGCCAATCCTCCTGGTGAGCACTAAAGCGTTCTTTGACAGAATTTGCACCTTCACTTGGGCTGTCACGGTAATTGTATAATCGTGTAACCGATGATTATGGATGAAGACTGTGATGAAAGTAAAATAACAGTCATAACCGTTTTTAAAAATGTTTTATTAACTTCATTTTTAAGTCGACAAACTCTACCCAAAAGCAGTCAAGTAAAAGTAAGCCTGGTTCACATATAACAGCTGATATAAGATGAGAGGAGCGGAGACAAAGCTAGCCTGTTTTAGAATGTTGTGAACAAACAGCTGACTGAAGACTGCTGAAGCTGGAAGTTTCCATTTCCATGGTAACATGAAACTTTGTTGCTCCTTGTTTCAGCAAGGGTTTGTCACAAACGAGTATCATGAAATGCATGCAGCCAATGGCTTACCAAAAACAGGGCACACTGACCATTAGGAGCGGAGGAGAAAATGTGCTGCCCTTTTCTTTCTTTTTTTTACTATACGAACGATTATAACGGTGGTCATTTGACTGACAAATAAGTCATCCAAAATTCCATGACTCACAGCCCTACCTTCAGTACACATTTGGATGTGTGTATTGCTACTCAGGTAACAAAGGTGGTGCAGCTGTTTTAAATCCCATTGGTATTTGGATAGGTGATTAGCCTTTATTGTTTACCTGTGTGTACTGTTCTCATTCTTGTCATCTGTTGTGTTTTTCAGGTATGTGAGGGCGGAGGTGTTGGCGGGGTTTGTGAATGGCCTGTTCCTCATCTTCACTGCCTTCTTCATTTTCTCAGAAGGCGTAGAGGTATGCCACAGAACACAATCATTTTCATCATATAACATAATGAAACCAGGTTGATTTAGAATTATTTTCATGGGCCTAGTGCTTGGACAATACCGGACAATGTGATTTAACTCAAATTGACAATTGTATCTACCTTTTATTTAAGATGATCAATTCTGAATAACATCATTGTGATGTTGTTTGACTGGTCTTGTCTCCTGCTGCTTCTGACAGAGGGCTTTGGAGCCGCCACACGTGAATCACGATCGCCTGCTACCCGTGTCCGTCGCTGGGTTGCTGGTCAACCTGGTGGGTATCTTTGTGTTCCAGCACGGGGGCCACGGCCACTCTCACGGAGGGGATGAAGGTAAGACCAGGACATCCCTCTCTCTCTCCAGTGTCACTTTACACCTCCATATCACTACATGTTCCCCTAATCCTCACACTCTGCCAAGTGGTCACTCCTTTCCTGATCATTTCTCTCTTCAATGTTCCTGTACTTCCACCTTGCGCTTCTATGCTAGGTCTAAAAGCAAATAGTATTGGGGTGGAGCCATGAGGTGATTTGCCTTTTCCCCCTAAGGTTCCTTTACTTGGCGGTCCCCCAAGTTGTTCACTCAAATCCTCCCAAGGCTCACTTGTTTGGCTTTCTCTCTACTCTTTCTCTCCCAAGTACCTCTCTCTCTTTCCCAAGTCCCTAATTCTTTTGCCAGATTAAATTATTCTATATTGTGCTAATTTCCCTAATGTGGACAGTTTGTGTTACTAACTTACACAAGCTTGAATTTTCTCCCCATAAAATGTAGTGGAATTACCTGTTTTACCTCAGATTGGTGATGTTAGTATAACAGTTTACAGTCATCACGATGACATAAGATTGATTGCTTAAAACAGATCAATATCTTTGGTTTTGTGCCATTGATTTTGTCACGTGCCGGGATGCGCAGGACTTAAAACGCGTTAATGAAATGGTACCAAAAGTTTGGGCTGGTCCATCTAGAAAAGTCACTAGCCACACAACAATACATGGATTTGACAATCAAACTATCACTTAAATAGCAGCCAACCGTTGTCACTGTTGATATCCTATGCCGCGTTGTGATTTGTTTAAGTTAACTAACAGAAAAAATGGTCTGTTCCCTTTTCCGTGATGGCAGCCTCCCGAAATCAACATCCAACATTCCAAAATCTAGATATAAGCCTTCTACAAGTTCTCATCTAACCAACCATGTATAGGTTATTCCAAGTTTCCCTGTGGCCTTTGAATAGTGTTAGTTTAAACAGCGCTACACCACAAACATTGCCCCCCCCCCCCGTGCTATTGATTTCTGTGTTATATTGATAGAAGTGATTAACAAAAAAGGTGTTTTGTTACACTTACCACATTAGCGACCCACTTGAATCAAAAGGCAACACAATCAAAATGTAGCTAGCTTTCTTCTACAATCCATGTGGTTTTTGAGCTGTGTTAGTTTTAACAGGACGTGCAACCTCATCTCCCCCTCTTGCGCAATTGATTTCAACGTGATATCTTTCCGTTTTGGCGACCCCCAAATCCAAATGCATCACTCCAAAGTGTAGCTGACTGTCTTCTGCAGGTTGTTCTCTAAACAGTGATGTAAAAAAACATCTCCAGTTTCCATTAGATGTTGTTATTTTCAACAGCATTCAACCTGTTCCCCCCCCCCCCCCCCCCTAATCAATATCGGTGATTTGTTGCCACTTGTCAAAACAACCATTTTTTTGTGTGTGTGCAGTTTTATAAGGTGCTTGTAAAAATAAAATAAAAAATGCTAGTAATATGATTACTATTGTTGCACATGTATGTGTAGATAGTACAGTTTATGTTTTCAATAAATCACAAACTGTTTCTGCATATTGGTTATTGATTTGGACTCATTCAAACCTGATATTTATCTAGATGCCTTGTCAACAGGAAGCAGCGATAGCATAATTTTCAGTTTTAGGAATATAAATGGAACTTTCAACATTAATTTCCATTGGTATTGTACTTAATCAGGTATAAACTGCTGTCCAAAAACCTGCTGCTATTTTATTTTGATGATATACCAGAAATCACCAAAATGGGTTTGCCCTGCCTACGTCCTCTGCAATGGCCATTCATTCACTCCACCGTTCAGCAAACATCATTGCTGCTTCTGGTGCTCACCTTCACTCCACCTTCTTTGGTTCCGTTCTTCTGTCTCTCCGAGGAGATTTACTCTAGTATGGCTTTGGTCAGGTTAATTAGCTGAACACTTTCCTCAAGCAGGGAGCACCCTGAATAGAAGAGCACCAAGGCCAAGTGTATTCTCATTCACCTTTCATGTTCAGTAGAATGTTTTCCTCCTGACACAGATTTAGCTGTAGGTGTTTGTGCACAAGAATAAACTGGGCCACTTCAGTAATAGTAACAATAGTAATAATGATAATAATCTGTGTCTTCTATCTCTGCAGGTCACGGCCACAGCCACTCTTTGTTTAATGGCAGTGCGGGTCACGGACACAGCCATGGGGGGCATGGGCACGAGTCCAAACACGGAGATGGGCACAGCCATGGAGACGGGCACAGCCACGGAGGGCACGGCCACTCCCACGATGATCCCCACTGCCACGGTGAGACCACAACACCTTCTGGCACAGAAAACAGAATGCCTGTAATGCAGTGTGAAATAATTATCCTGTCTCTTGTTCTAGACTTGGTAGTTATTTCAGTGGGTTGCAATGTTTTAACCCCATTTAGGTAAATACACAAAACATTTGAGGAGAGTGAATATGCAGTGTATGAATATGCAGCAACCAGCATTTTAATGAGTTTTCTGCTTCTCAATGTGTTGGCATTATTTAGGGGTCCAATCCCAAATCAATTCCTACCCAGGTCTTTGTTGATTGCTCATTAAAGGGGCAATATGGGTTGCTACATCCGTTTCTGGACTTTTTAAATTCATGATACCCAATGATTCTTGGAGTGTAACTTATAAATGCTTCGTGAGCTTAGTTCAACTGTCGTACCCCAAATATTAGCTTGTTTTACCCCTTTGCTTGTAAACAACACAATTGTAAACAAACACTGTATAGCCTCAACATGGTTAAAACTATAATTTTGCTACCATGGATGGTCAGTCCTTTCATCCTTAGCTGTCTATGAATTTGAGTGGTCACATTTTTCCAGCCCCATACCTCAGCTATTTACCTAATCAGTCGCTTTGTTATTGTTTGAACTGCAGATTGTGCTTTCAAAGCTCTGTACACAATGAATTAGTGGCCCTCTAGCTGAAAATTACTCTTTGCCTACAACGCTAGGGGGCACTATTGCCTCATTGCTGATACCTTCCAAATCCTGTCAGCTCTACAAGCGGGACTCAAAGATGTAGGGGCAAGGGAGCTGTTTATTAGATTGTTCAGTGTGAGCAATTATTGACGGTTCACTCACTGTTGTCTGTCACTTTTACCACAATCAGTCTTTGCTTGGTACACAGTTTGACATGTGAGCTGGCACTTTAAGCGTATGTGGCAGCACTTCACTCACCTTTCAGTCATGGTTCTGTATGGCTCCGTTGGTAGAGCATGACGCTTGCTCCGCCAGGGTTGTGGGTTTCCATTCCCGGGACCACCCATACATAATGACTGGAAGTCGCTTTGGATAAAAGCGTCTGCTAAATGGCATTTATTATGTATGTGTTTGTGTATTGTTGTATGTTTTAATTCTGTAATGTATTCATTGTTGTTGCCTTCTTGGCCATGTCTCCCTTGAAAAATAGACTGGGTCTCAATGGGCTTTTCCTGGTTAAATAAAGGTTAAATAAAAAATATATATTGTGTCCCAGCAGACATCTCGCTGAACCTATGCAGGCAGTTGAAATGCTGTTGTAAATCTCATGTTGTTCGCCCTTTTTTCTATAGTTAATACTAATTGTCTGCTGTATTTAATGCATGTATTTATTTATTCCAGATGAACTGCACACACCAGGCAAGGGCTCCAGCAAACAGATTTTGCAAGGTACTGAACATTGAAATGACTTGATGCATAGCATAATCCAGCAATTTACTCATATTTGTTCACTTATTATATGTATACTGCGCACAGAATTATTATTTTTTTTAAACTTAAAATATGTGCTTACGTCGGTACACCACCATCCGTCACCTCCATAATGGGCGATAATGTCGTGTGAGAGATTGTAGTCATGAATTTTCATCCAGTTCAAGAGAAGAATATGTGTTGTCTCAATTTGATATCTCCCTTTTATACATAGATGTAAGGTTTTTTGTAGGCCTATCTGTTTGATTGTATTTCTAACATCGCAGCCAACACATTTGAAATGGTGAGAGATTATATGGGACGTTGGTGGGGGAACATTCAAGGCACCAATTACATCTGAGAAAGAATCCAGGAGCACTGTCACTTTAAATCGCTTTGTCCAGGCTTCTATGGGAAAGGGCTGAAAAGTGAAAGTAGTTTGTCCCTTTCACCAAGCACATAGAGAGAAATGAAGAGTGAGAAAGAATGGGGCCTTTGGGAGGCCTACTCAGGGTAAACACTGGGCCCACACAGAAGTTGGGGTGGCAAAGGGGGCTCTGGAGGGGGAGGGGAGAAATAAAAGGGGGAGGTGACAGTGCAAAAGGTGACTTAACCCCTGTCCTTGTTTAGCCATTGGTTGAGGACTTTTCCTCTGCTTTGGGTTTAATTGTTATGAAGCTAGTCTATCCCAGGAGGTTGGTTGATATATCTTGTCAAGCACTGTGTTTTCCCTTCACAAAGTGCACAGTACTTTTGGCATGGAATGAATTCCTCCAACATTCCTTTTCATCTTCAGTTTTCACCAAAAATCTAAAACCTTGCCACATCAAAGGTCCTGTGTCACTGTAATATTATGCCTCCTGTGCAATTGCAGTACTAGATTGGGCTTCAGAAAATGCCCCAAATTAAAAATATAGGTTATAGGCACAGTAGCACTACCAGTATTGCACTACTTTGCTTTATCTTGGCCAGGTCGCAGTTGTAAATGAGAACCTGTTCTCAACTGGCTTACCTGGTTAAATAAAGGTGAAATAAAAAATAAAAAAAATAGCAAATTATCATTGTTGGTTGAAGTGCCCCTTTAAACACCTGGAAAAGGTTTTGAGGCTAAAACCTTTTTGTGCAGCAATTAATATGATTTCACTGTCTTAGCCTATAAAAATGTCAGCCCAGAGTCAAGGGAAGAGAGTCCAGCGCTCTTACAGCAGAATCAGAGCTGCGCCTTACATACAGTACAAATCAACCTCCTGCTCAACTGGGTTAAAAAATGAAAGTCTTTGACCGCTTTCTTACAGTGGCTTGATTTCCAAAGTCGGAATACTTATGTCTTGAGCATGAATGTTAAAAAGTACGTTTTTTTTTTAACTTCTGCCCTGTGTTGCTTGCGGGACTTGTACAGACTTCAAATTATTTGTAGATAAGGATGATATGAAATACTTATGACAACCAATCTTGTTTTGCAGGGGTGTTTTTACATATCGTAGCCGACACTCTGGGCAGCGTGGGAGTGATCATCTCAGCCATCCTGATGCAGAAGTATGACCTGATGATCGCTGACCCCATCTGCTCCATGTGCATCTCCATTCTCATCGGAGTCAGGTGAGATGACCGTACACAGTAGTACAATTCCCAACAGGTCACACACTCATTTTACAGATATTCCCGTAAAAGAGAAACTTGAAAGCCATCGTCAAACTTCTGCAGGAAAGTAGCACACACCCAGGGCTAGATTTAGAAAGGGTTTTCACCAGTACAGTTTGGAAGAGTTATCTTCAGGATGGAATAAAATACCTTAAGTACAGCTCAAACCAGGACAGACCTTCTCTTACCTTTAGGTTATATAACCTTTCTTTGTTTGATTTTTGCACTAGTGCAAACACTTCTTAAAACATGGCCCAATAGTTGTGATTAGTGTTGTTCACTTTGATTGTTTTCGCCTTGCCATGGTAACAACAGAGAACTCCAGAGAAATTTCACAAGAATCCCCATCCATTGATTGCTCCACAAGTAGAGCCGAACCCAAGGAATATTGCACACTGGCTTCTCCCATGACATTGAATATAGGTATTCGTATTCAGCTAAATGTCGTTAGTAGGGCTGTGCTGATACCAGTATTACGATGTTTTTTCAGTGGCTAAAATGAAAACACGAAGCAGACCAAACTCTTTGGTCCTGTTAGGTTCTGAACAAACAGAGTAAAAACTCAAATGGACGACTACAAAAAGCTCAAAAGTTTATTCACCCACTGGGTCATACAGCTGCAAAGACAAAGCATGATTACACAAACACATATATTTATACCCTCCTACTAGGCGGGGTCAACTCCTTACACATCTAGACAGCCAAAACATCTCTGTAGCTAGTCAGGAACTTAATTGGTTCCTCTCACTGGTGTAGTCATGGCCCTAACTGATGCTAGAACCTTTGTGGGCGTGAAATGTATGTATGTTTGTGTGAGATAGGACTGTAGTAGGAGGGTCGTTGTGGTGGGCCCCTCTGGCCCCCCTCCCAGAGGTTTCTCCTCAATTCAACTGTTGACATGACCTCGAGCCGAATTCCTCGCTCCTCCATAGTTCCACAGATGGCCTGCCTTATCAGGAATTGAAACTAGACTGTTGCCCTTTGCCTCCCTCCTTAGAAACAGAATATTAACTTTCTGTATTTCCCCTTGTCTCACTCAGTAACTTTTAATTCCCCTAATTTCCTATCCATCCTTCATTGACCCCAACATATACATTCCTTATACATGTAAAGTAATCAATAAGTTCTAGTATGTTAACATGAATAAGTACATTTCAAGCTAGAATCCAACAGTCCTTTAAAAACCTGCTGTATGTAAAATATTGTGTGCTATAGGTTGCAAAATAAATACATTTGACTCTGGATGACAACATGATGAAGTTTTGTTTCCAAAATTAGGGCTGTTTTCCTAAAGAAGTCAAATTTGTTTTGTGTTTGGTTTCCCTGCCACGATACTAACGAGTATCGCGATACTGGTGTCGTCCCGTCCCTACTCTTTAGTGGTGGATCAGTCTTCACCGTAGACCCACTGCTCCTGGTGCTGCAGAACAAGATGAAATGACAGAGAAGGCCTGCATGCATTCAGGCATGTTGTCGCACTGCTTCAAACTGGCCGCTGTTCATCTTTCTCAAACGCTGCCACCTTCACTGTAAGGTGTCTTTGTGTCTCCCAGAACATATGGCATCCCAGAAATCATTCTCTGTCCTGCTTTGTAGCGTTCTTCAAACATTTACTGCCAAGATGCTGCCAAGTAGACTTGTTTATGCTGTGTAAGATTCATGTTCTGAACACAAAGGGTTGGATTCAATCCGTATCGCTGAAGTATTGCGGAAGATCCGTGTTATAGCTCGATTTAAATTTAGTGTTCCCTCGTTCGCGGAGACTGCATTCACAGTAAATGCTGCATATGTCGGCTCAATCGGAAATGACCTTTACATTTTAACACAGATCTTCAGCAATACGGATTGAACCCAGCCCTAAAGCTGCCCAGCATTGATTGGGAAGTTCTGTGTAGCCTATATCTGACTTAGGGAGCTGAAGTCAACATTACATCAGGTTTCAGCCCAACATCATTTTTCCTTGATTCCCAACAGAGACAGTGTAAGTTGCTGTAGCCCAACTTTTAGACAGCGTATGGCCCTGGGAGAGGTGACATTTTGGCATCTTTTTTAATAATATATCTTGCTTTTCATATTTTGTTACCCAGTGATTGATGGAATTGCTAAACTGCTGAAGTCCAGAGGCTCGAATAAGATTTATTTGGTGAGGAATGGACTTGAATGTAGGGCGGCAGGTAGCTTAGTGGTTAAGAGCATAGTGCCAGTAACCGAAAGGTCGCTGGTTCTAATCCCCGAGCCGACTAGATGAAAAATCTGTCGATGTGCCCTTGAGCAAGGCACTTAACCCTAATTGCTCCTGTAAGTCGCTCTGGATAAGAGCGTCTGCTAAATGACTAAAAATAAATAAAAATAATAAATGAATGAATCTTGAGACCCAGGGCAGGAAAAGGAATGAGTAGTCTGCATAGTGGCTCTGCTGCTCATGTTTTAGGGTGATTTTCCTTGGTGTGCCACTGTCCTCTGAAGTTGTACAGTAGGGACAAAGCGGTCGGGGAGAGGGCCCCTTTATGCAAATGATAAACTCAGTGAGTACAGCCTCTCTGGTAGACTTGTTCTCTATTTCATACTGTTTGAGTAAATTCTTCCTCTCTGGAATGTAATCTGTGACTGTTCCGTTAAATATGTGTGAACAAAGCCATCCTTGAGTGTGAATTTCTCCCCCTTTTCTTTCTCTGCCAGAGGGGGGTTTTGTGTCATTGAAACTTAAGCCAAAGCATTTTTCCTCAAGTTTTTCTCGATAGCCATCCGTGAAAGGCAAACAAATTAACAGTTCACATGTTGGACAGTAAGGACAAAGGAACCCGCCTAGGCCTATTTTACAGCATGTTGCATTTCTTCTTGGAACAGAGCAAGAGCGAGGCTTGTAAAGGACACATTTTAATACAGGTGCGATATGGGACAAGTGAGGGAAGAATAAAAAGGGGGAGGAGCAATTAAATGTGACAAAACAGTGAGAAGCAGATGTAGGCCCCAAAATAAACAGATTTAAAAACCATACAGTTAATCTCAACATTGTAAAAGCACCTAATCTGCAGCTGGTTTTTGGCTATTATTTTCAGAATGTTTGAGCTTGTGTTTGTTAATCGGCTGGATGAGAGAAAATGGAAAGAGAGAGAGGGAGGGAGGCTGTCAACCAGGGATTTGAAAACATTTCCCCTTTGTGGCCATTTTGTCCCCCATTCAGATTGTTGTGCGGGTTCGGAGATACATTTTCCACGGGCCTTGGTATGTGTCATGTTTTGCTGTGAATATTTGATTTTGTTTTGAGATTAATCACCTTCCTGTAAGTTTTAAGTTCTATGTGAAGTTACTTTGGGGCCTCGTATTGTGATATCTTGATAAAAGCTTTAGCACTGGAAAGAGTGTTGAATTAATTCCAGAAGTCAAAGCGAGAGATTTGGAAAGAGAACGTGTAATTACTTGAAGTAACCTATATTCGCCTCAGGAATGGAATGGCCATCATTGATTGTGGGATTCAAGATTCATACAATATTGGCACACAGATATCATTTGCTATTTGATTACCCAGTGAAATTGAGTGTAGTTCTCTGATTACCCAGTGAAATGGAGTGTAGTTCTCTGATTACCCAGTGAAATGGAGTGTAGTTCTTCTTTGTTATTGTGCCGGCAGAAGGACAGTGGGTTGTTCTGTTTTATTTTGCTGACACTGACCACATTTGGAGGCTGGAGGACAATTTAAGGGGAGGGGGGCAGCTTCCCCATCCTCCCTGAATGGCCATACTTGGAAGAACCCTTTGCCGTTTGCACAAACTGTACAGGACCAAGCAGCACAGACCCCTCTTTGCCCATTCTTCAAGGCAAAACCGCTCCAGCGCCTTCAAGTTGGATGGGTTCCGCTGGTGTACAGCAATCTTTAAGTCATACCACAGATTCTCAATTGGATTGAGGTCTGGGCTTTGACTAGGCCATTCCAAGATATTTAAATGTTTCCCCTTAAACCACTCAAGTGTTGCTTTAGCAGTATGCTTAGGGTCATTGTCCTGCTGGAAGGTGAACCTCCGTCCCAGTTTCAAATCTCTGGAAGACTGAAACAGGTTTCCCTCAAGAATTTCCCAGTATTTAGCTCCATCCATCAGTCCTTCAATTCTGACCAGTTTCCCAGTCCCTGCCGATGGAAAAACATCCCCACAGCATGATGCTGCCACCACCATGCTTCACTGTGGGGATGGTGTTCTCGGGATGATGAGGGGTGTTGGGTTTGCGCCAGACATGGCGTTTTCCTTGATGGCCAAAAAGCTCAATTTTAGTCTCATCTGACCAGAGTACCTTCTTCCATATGTTTGGGGAGTCTCCCACATGCCTTTTGGCGAATACCAAACGTGTTTGCTCTGTGGAGTGTACGGCTTAAAGTGGTCCTATGGACAGATACTCCAATCTCCGCTGTGGAGCTTTGCAGCTCCTTCAGGGTTGTCTTTGGTCTCTTTGTTGCCTCTCTGATTAATGCCCTCCTTGCCTGGACTGTGAGTTTTGGTGGGCGGCCCTCTCTTGGCAGGTTTGTTATAGTGCCATATTCATTCTATTTTTTAATAATGGATTTAATGGTGCTCTGTGGGATGTTCAAAGTTTCTGATATTTTTTATAACCCAACCCTGAGCTGTACTTCTCCACAACTTTGTCCCTGACCTGTTTGGAGAGCTCTTTGGTCTTCATGGTGCCGCTTGCTTGGTGGTGCCCCTTGCTTAGTGGTGTTGCAGACTCTGCAACAGAACAGGTGTGTATATATACTGAGATCATGTGACACTTAGATTGCACACAGGTTGACTTTATTTACATTTACCTTTTAGTCATTTAGCAGACGCTCTTATCCAGAGCGACTTACAGTTAGTGAGTACATACATTATTTTTATTTAATTTTTCATACTGGCCCCCCGTGGGAATCGGAATCGAACCCACAACCCTGGCGTTGCAAACGCCATGCTCTACCAACTGAGCTACATCCCTGCCGGCCATTCCCTCCCCTACCCTGTACGACCCTGGGCCAATTGTGCGCCCCATGGGTCTCCCGGTCGCGGCCGGCTACGACAGAGCCTGGATTAAAACCAGGATCTCTAGTGGCACAGCTAGCACTGCGATGCAGTGCCTTAGACCACTGCGCCACTCGGGAAATTTAACTAATTATGTGACTTCTGAAGGTAATTGAGCTTATTTAGGGGCTTCATAGCAAAGGGGTGAATACTAATGCACGCGCCACTTTCCCGTTATTTATTTTTTATAATTTTTTTTAACACTTTTTTTTTTTTTTTTTTCACTTCACCAATTTGGACTATTTTGTGTATGTCCATTACATGAAATCCAAATAAAAATCCATTTAAATTACAGATTGTAATGCAACAAAATAGGAGAAATGCCAAGGGGAATGAATACTTTTGCAAGGCACTATACTTTGTTGAGGGAAAATGTACTTGATACGATTGTGATGTTGTCCCACCTAGCCATCTTAAGATGAATGCACTAATTGTAAGTCACTCTGGATAAGAGCGTCTGCTAAATGACTAAAATGTCAATGTAAAATGTAAGGCCTGGTGGCTGCTGAGGACAGATGGAACAGTCTGCACAGCCTGTGATTAGTGATTGGAGAGCAGTGGTTAGAGGCCCCTCCAGGCCCCTTGGTTCTCTCTCTATGGCGCTGTGGGTTTGCTGGGACCCCATGTAGGGCCAAGAGCCAGGCTGATGAGCCTCTCTTCCTGCTGGAGGAAAAGCAGGCAAAGGCTGGGTAATGACTCTAGGTGAAAGCCTGGAAACCATATAAGGTAGGCGTGAATAAATTAGCACGTGCTATGTAAATACAAGCACTAATCAAGGCCTTTGGGGATTTTTTTTTTTTTTTTTTTTTCACCTTTATTTAACCAGGTAAGCCAGTTGAGAACAAGTTCTCATTTACAACTGCGACCTGGCCAAGATAAAGCAAAGCAGTGCGATAAAAACAACAACACAGAGTTACAAATGGGGTAAAAAAATACAACAGAAAATATATATACAGTGTGTGCAAATGTAGCAAGTTATGGAGGTAAGGCAATAAATAGGCTATAGTGCAAAATAATTACAATTAGTATTAACACTGGAATGCAAGATTATGTGCAAATAGAGATACTGGGGTGCAAAAGAGCAAAATAAATAACAATATAGGGATGAGGTAGTTGGGTGGGCTAATTTCAGATGGGCTGTGTACAGGTGCAGTGATCGGTAAGCTGCTCTGACAACTGATGCTTAAAGTTAGTGAGGGAGATAATTGTCTCCAGCTTCAGAGATTTTTGCAGTTCGTTCCAGTCATTGGCAGCAGAGAACTGGAAGGAATGGCGGCCAAAGGAGGTGTTGGCTTTGGGGATGACCAGTGAGATATACCTGCTGGAGCGCAGACTACGGGTGGGTGCTGCTATGGTGACCAATGAGCTAAAATAAGGCAGGGATTTGCCTAGCAGTGATTTGTAGATGGCCTGGAGCCAGTGGGTTTGACGACGAACATGTAGTGAGGACCAGCCAACAAGAGCGTACAGGTCACAGTGGTGGGTAGTGTATGGGGCTTTGGAGACTAAACGGATGGCACTGTGATAGACTACATCCAATTTGCTGAGTAGAGTGTTGGAGGCTATTTTGTAAATGACATCGCCGAAGTCAAGGATCGGTAGGATAGTCAGTTTTACGAGGGCATGTTTGGCAGCATGAGTGAAGGAGGCTATGTTGCGAAATAGGAAGCCGATTCTAGATTTAACTTTGGATTGGAGATTCTTAATGTGAGTCTGGAAGGAGAGTTTACAGTCTAACCAGACACCTAGGTATTTGTAGTTGTCCACATACTCTAGGTCAGACCCGTCGAGAGTAGTGATTCTAGTCGGGTGGGCGGGTGCCAGCAGCGTTCGATTGAAGAGCATGCATTTAGTTTTACTAGTGTTTAAGAGCAGTTGGAGGCTACTGAAGGAGTGTTGTATGGCATTGAAGCTCGTTTGGAGGTTTGTTAACACAGTGTCCAATGAAGGGCCAGATGTATACAAAATGGTGTCGTCTGCGTAGAGGTGGATCTGAGAGTCACCAGCAGCAAGAGCATTGATATACACGGAGAAAAGAGTCGGCCCAAAAAAGGATGGTGATTTGGCTCACTGAAATGTGAATGACTATGGCCCTATTCCCACTCCGAGAGATGGAGAGTCTGAGGAGCAGAGTGGTGAAAGAGATTTTCATTTCACATTACAACCTTGCCTTACCTTTTGTTGTGACTGGCAATGCGACATTTTTGGTCTGCAGCTCAAATTGACCGTAAATATCATAGTAGCCAGTAAGCACAAACTATTTAACAATCAGAGCAAATTTTCTTCTAAAACATATATTACAATATTGAATAATACAACCAAACCGTATTAGCTACACTCTTGAATAATGCAACAATCCACAAGCATGTGCAGACAATTAGGGTTTATTTTCTTGTCTGTAAACATTACGTTAGCTGACAATACACAGCTAACGCCTGCTAGCTAGCTAACTAACATTAACAACATGCTTCATGATTAAGTAACGTTAGCATATCAATAATGAACGTTAACACCTCCCATAAGAATGTAAAAGTACAGTAACATTATCATACAGTGTCATTCATATTATAATATAGGCTACACAGCTAGGTAACGTTAGCTAGCAAACTAGCTAGCTAAACAAAATACTTTTTGTGTCCTCAAACGTGCTGGCAGTAGCTGAATGCTACAATTTAAGGTAAAAACTCAATAAATAAAAAACACAAAAAAATAAGGAAAATGCTATTCCAGTTTTTAATGTAAAGGTGTTTTTACATAGTCCTCTTTAAAAGAACCGATTTCAGTCCTCTTTAAAGTGAACTCTGGGGTAAAAAATAATAATTGCGAAATAACTCAGTTCTCTTTGTATTCATACTGCCTTGCCTTTGAACTATTTTGCCAGTTCACTTCACCTATTTTGTGGTCTGAGTCCTCTTTGCGTTCACATTGCTATGTTTAGAAAGGAACCAAGCTCTTTTTTTGACATTCACTTAATGCACTCTGGGTTTTTACGAAGTGCAGGACAAGCCATTCCATCAGAACGTGTTATCGGACAGCTAGATATACCTACTAACATTTTTGAAGCAAATAGATTGCATTTAGTTAAAATTTAATAAAATAAATTACATTGTATTTATCATGTGCTGAATACAACTGGTGTAGACTTTACAGTGAAATACTTGCTTACGAACCTATCCCAACGATGCAGTTCAAAAAAAATTATACAAAATAAAATAGAAAATAACATGAGGAATAAAATAAAATACACAAGAATGGAGCTATATACAGGGAGTGCCAGTATCCGATCAATGTGCCGAGGTAGATATGTAGATGAAGGCAGGGCAAAGTGACTAAGCATCAGGATAGATGATAAGAGTAAAATAAAGAACAGAGTAGCAGCAGCAAATTATGTGTGTTTGTGTTGTGTCGGTTTATGTAGTGTTTGTGAATGTGTGAGGATTTTGTGTGGGAGTGAGTGTTTTTATAAAGTCTAGTGAGTGTTTTTTATAAAGTCTAGTGAATGTTTTTTATAAAGTCTAGGATCAGTGCAAGATAGTCATTGCGGATAGTTCGGGTACCATTAATTAACTATTTAGCAGTCTGGCTATTTAGCAGTCTGGCTATTTAGCAGTCTGGCTATTTAGCAGTCTTACGGCTTGGGGGTAGAAGCTGTCTCGTTTCCCGGACGGTAGCAGAGTGAACAGTCTATGGCTTGGGTGGCTGGAGTCTGGCAATTTTTCGGGCCTTCCTCTGACACCGCCTGATGGCAGGGAGCTCGGCTCCAGTGATGTACTGGGCTGTCCGCACCACACTTTGCCATACCAAGCGGTGATGCAGCCAGTCAAGATGCTCTCGATGGGGCAGCTGTATAACTTTTTGAGAATCTGAAGGCCCATGCCAAATCTTTTCATCCTCCTGAGATGGAAAAGGCGCTGCCGTGCCCGCTTCACGACTGTGTGGGTGTTTGTGGACCATGTTAAGTCCTTAGTGATGTGGATGCCATGGAACTTGAAGCTCTCGACCCGCTCCACAACAGCCCCGTCGATGTGGATGGGGGCATGCTCTCCCCTCTTTCTCCTATAGTCCACGATCAGCTCCCCATCCACACCTAGTGTGAAAACACCCTGAGATTGTTAGCTCAGCGAGATAATTGTGTTTACACTGCCCTGCTTAGAGGGGGGCAACTGTCGGGAGAGTGTCGTGCACTACCTTTGGAGGTAGTGGTCGAGACGTGACAAGTTCGCAAGTTTACATTCCAGTATACAGTGAGGGAAAAAAGTATTTGATCCCCTGCTGATTTTGTACGTTTGCCCACTGACAAAGAAATGATCAGTCTATAATTTTAATGGTAGGTTTATTTGAACAGTGAGAGACAGAATAACAACACAAAAATCCAGAAAAACGCATGTCAAAAATGTTATAAATTGATTTGCATTTTAATGAGGGAAATAAGTATTTGACCCCCTCTCGATCAGAAAGATTTCTGGCTCCCAGGTGTCTTTTATACAGGTACTCTTAAAGGGAGTGCTCCTAATCTCAGAACGGTGAGGAATCAGCCCAGAACTACACGGGAGGATCTTGTCAATGATCTCAAGGCAGCTGGGACCATAGTCACCAAGAAAACAATTGGTAACACACTACGCCGTGAAGGACTGAAATCCTGCAGCGCCCGCAAGGTCCCCCTGCTCAAGAAAGCACATATACAGGCCCGTCTGAAGTTTGCCAATGAACATCTGAATGATTCAGAGGAGAACTGGGTGAAAGTGTTGTGGTCAGATGAGACCAAAATCGAGCTCTTTGGCATCAACTCAACTCGCCGTGTTTGGAGGAGGAGGAATGCTGCCTATGACCCCAAGAACACCATCCCCACCGTCAAACATGGAGGTGGAAACATTATGCTTTGGGGGTGTTTTTCTGCTAAGGGGACAGGACAACTTCACCGCATCAAAGGGACGATGGACGGGCCATGTACACACGGCCAAGGTAACAAAGGAGTGGCTCAAGAAGTAGTACATTAAGGTCCTGGAGTGGCCTAGCCAGTCTCCAGACCTTAATCCCATAGAAAATCTGTGGAGGGAGCTGAAGGTTCGAGTTGCCAAACGTCAGCCTCGAAACCTTAATGACTTGGAGAAGATCTGCAAAGAGGAGTGGGACAAAATCCCTCCTGAGATGTGTGCAAACCTGGTGGCCATCTACAAGAAACGTCTGACCTCTGTGATTGCCAACAAGGGTTTTGCCACCAAGTACTAAGTCATGTTTTGCAGAGGGGTCAAATACTTATTTCCCTCATTAAAATGCAAATCAATGAATAACATTTTTGACATGCGTTTTTCTGGATCTTTTTGTTGTTATTCTGTCTCTCACTGTTCAAATAAACCTACCATTAAAATTATAGACTGATCATTTCTTTGTCAGTGGGCAAACGTACAAAATCAGCAGGGGATCAAATACTTTTTTCCCTCACTGTATATACTACCTTTTCAAAATAACTTTTTTTGTCCATTAAAATAACATTGATCAGAAATACAGTGTTGTCATTGTTAATGTTGTAAATGGCTATTGTAGCTGGAAACGGCTGATTTTTAATGGAATATCTACATAGGCGTACAGAGGCCCATTATCAGCAACCATCAGTAGGCAGAGTTGCAAAGAAAAAGCCATATCTTAGACTGGCCAATAAAAAGAAAAGATTAAGATGGCCAGTCTGAGATATGGCTTTTTCTTTGCAACTCTGCCTAGAAGGTCAGCATCCCGGAGTCACCTCTCCACTGTTGACGTTGAGACTGGTGTTTTGCGGGTACTATTTAATGAAGCTGCCAGTTGAGGACCTGTGAGGTGTATGTTTCTTAATCTAGACACACTAATGTATTTGTCCTCTTGCTCAGTTGTGCACCGGGGCCTCCCACTCCTCTTTCTATTCTGGTTAGAGCCAGTTTGTTGAGCCTGTAATCGAACCCATAATTGCTGATGCTCCAGATACTCAACTAGTCTCAAGAAGGCCAGTTGTATTGCTTTTTTAATCAGCACAACAGTTTTCAGCTGTGCTAACATAATTGCAAAAGGGTTTTCTAATGATCAATTAGCCTTTTAAAATGATAAACTTGGATTAGCAAACACAACGTGCCATTGGAACACAGGACTGATGGTTGCTGATAATGGGCCTCTGTACGCCTATGTAGATATTCCATTAAAAATCTGCCGTTTCCAGCAACAATAGACATTTACAACATTACCAATGTCTACACTGTATTTCTGATCAATTTGATGTTATTTTAATGGACAAAAAAATAATTGCTTTTCTTTCGAAAACAAGGATATTTCTAAGTGACCCCAAACCTTTGAACGGTAGTGTATATAAATATGTATGTGTGTGTGTGTGTGTATGTATATGTGTGTATATATATATATATATATATATATACACACAGTGAGGGAAAAAAGTATTTCATCCCCTGCTGATTTTTGTACGTTTGCCCACTGACAAAGAAATGATCAGTCTATAATTTTAATGGTAGGTTTATTTGAACAGTGAGAGACAGAATAACAACAAAAAAATCCAGAAAAACGCATGTCAAAAATGTTATTCATTGATTTGCATTTTAATGAGGGAAATAAGTATTTGACCCCTCTGCAAAACATCACTCAGTACTTGGTGGCAAAACCCTTGTTGGCAATCACAGAGGTCAGACGTTTCTTGTAGTTGGCCACCAGGTTTGCACACATCTCAGGAGGGATTTTGTCCCACTCCTCTTTGCAGATCTTCTCCAAGTCATTAAGGTTTTGAGGCTGACATTTGGCAACTCGAACCTTCAGCTCCCTCCACAGATTTTCTATGTGATTAAGGTCTGGAGACAGGCTAGGCCACTCCAAGACCATAATGTGCTTCTTCTTGAGCCAGTCCTTTGTTGCCTTGGCCGTGTGTTTTGGGTCATTGTCATGCTGGAATACCCATCCACGACCCATTTTCAATGCCCTGGCTGAGGGAAGGAGGTTCTCACCCAAGACTTGACAGTACATGGCCCCGTCTATCGTCCCTTTGATGTGGTGAAGTTGTCCTGCCCCCTTAGCAGAAAAACACCCCCAAAGCATAATGTTTCCACCTCGACGTTTGACGGTGGGGATGGTGTTCTTGGGGTCATAGGCAGCATTCCTCCTCCTCCAAACACGGCGAGTTGAGTTGATGCCAAAGATCTCGATTTTGGTCTCATCTGACCAAAAAACTTTCACCCAGTTCTCCTCTGAATCATTCAGATGTTCATTGGCAAACTTCAGAAGGCCCTGTATATGTGCTTTCTTGAGCAGGGGAACCTTGCGGGCTCTGCAGGATTTCAGTCCTTCACGGCGTAGTGTGTTACCAATTGTTTTCTTGGTGACTATGGTCCCAGCTGCCTTGAGATCATTGACAAGATCCTCCCGTGTAGTTCTGGGCTGATTCCTCACCGTTCTCATGATCATTGCAACTCCACGAGGTGAGATCTTGCATGGAGCCCCAGGCCGAGGGAGATTGACAGGTCTTTTGTGTTTCTTCTATTTGCGAATAATCGCACCAACTGTTGTCACCTTCTCACCAAGCTGCTTGGTGATGGTCTTGTAGCCCATTCCAGCCTTGTGTAGGTCTACAATCTTGTCCCTGACATCCTTGGAGAGGTCTTTGGTCTTGGCCATGGTGGAAAGTTTGGAATCTGATTGATTGATTGCTTCTGTGCACAGGTGTCTTTTATACAGGTAACAAGCTGAGATTAGGAGCACTCCCTTTAAAAGTGTGCTCCTAATCTCAGCTCGTTACCTGTATAAAATACACCTGGGAGCCAGAAATCTTTCTGATTGAGAGGGGGTCAAATACTTATTTCCCTCATTAAAATGCAAATCAATTCATAAAATGTTTGACATGTGTTTTTCTGGATTTATTTGTTGTTATTCTGTCTCTCACTGTTCAAATAAACCTACAATTTAAATTATAGACTGATAATTTCTTTGTCAGTGGGCAAACGTACAAAATCAGCAGGGGATCAAATACTTTTTTCCCTCACTGTATATATATATATATATATATATATATATATATATATATATATATATATATATATATATATAGTCAAAAGTTTGGACACACCTACTCATTCAAGGGTTTTCTGTCAGGTGGATGGATTATCTTGGCAAAGGAGAAATGTTCACTAACAGGGATGTAAACAAATTTGTGAGAAAGAAGCTTTTTGTGCGTATGGAACATTTCTGGGATCTTTAATTTCAGTTCATGAAACATGGGACCAACACTTTACTTGTTGTGTTTATATTTTTGAATGAACAAGTCCCTCATAGAAATGTAAAGCATTCTCTAAGATTTCAGTCACTTCTATACCCACTGTAACGACTTAATTAGTCAAAAAGGCCTACTCTTACCTTTTGACCTCTGTTCCATAATTCCCTGTCATGAACTGGACTTGGCAGTAGAGACATTGTTTTGGCAGGTAATGAATGTGAAGTTTCAGGCCGGGGCACGAGGTCAGGTAATGGCCGAGGGAGATGTGGAACCCTTCTTCCACATTACCGCTGTGAAAGCCCTCCCATTTCTGATGGTCACATAGACGCTATGTTTACATTGTTCAATCTTTCATTCTTTGTTCCCTCACGTTTTCTTGACTCAAGGAGTTAATGCATAATAGCTCTTAAACTACCAGAATTCACTTTTTTGGGGGGATCATTTCTTTAAAATGTGCAGTTTTTTGTTTTAATGACATTTTTTGGAAGACAATGTACATTTTACATTTTAGTCATTTAGCAGACACTCTTATCCAGAGTGACTTACAGTTAGTGAGTGCATACATGTTTTATTTTTTTTCATACTGGCCCCCCGTGGGAAACGAACCCACAACCCTGGCGTTGCAAGCGCCATGCTCTACCAACTGAGCTACACGGGGCCCATAGAGGAGCTTCTGCTTCCCCTGTCTCCCTCGCTCCCCCGTTTGTTTAATGTAACCATCCTAGTGTAGCCGACAGTAATAACAGGTTTTCACATGCTCCTTTCAATCAGAGGGACTTCTGATAGAGGCGTTGGTCTTAGTTGTGGGGCGGAGATTACACTAGCATGTCATGCTTAACCCACATGTTCTACATTACCATTGGCTCTCCATTTCGTTAATAACAGGTTTCCTTGTTCCTTAGAATTCTTATTTCGCCTAATCCTCCTCTTTTCAGTGGCTTTGGTCAGTATCATGTTCAAGGCCTTACGTCTGAGATTATTTATGTATCCATCTTGCCTTCTCAAAATGGCTAACTTTTCAGCCCACTTTATTCATGGTGGGTCTGTGTCCCTTTTTTAAAATGTAACGATGAACATATGCTTCCATTCAGAATGTGTGGATGGAGGTAGGGCTGTTGCGGTAACCGTATTACCGCCACACCAGCGGTCACGAGTCATGAAGGCAGTCAAATTCCATGTGACCATTTAGTCACGGTAATTAGGCTTCTCCAAGTTCTGATGCTGCTGATGGTCATTAGTAGCCTACCAAACTTGCTAACTGCCTGGTACTCAGCACTCTATTGTCCCTCTAATCACTCTGACATCAATGCAAATGTAATCGAAAATCAAAAACTTCATGAGAGCACATGAGCTCGTGTTGCGCAACATTTCTATAGGCTATGCAATTGCGTGAGAAAACGGAGTGATGGCCTCTATTAAAAAGAGGATCCCATCAGCTTACTATAGGCTAGGCCTACTATACAGTACCAGTCAAAAGTTTGGACACACCTACTCATTCAAGGGTTTTTCTTTGTTTTTACTATTTTCTACATTGTAGAATAATAGTGAAGACATCAAAACTATGAAATAACACACATGGAATCATGTAGTAACCAAAAAAGTGTTAAACAAATCAAAATATATTTTATATTTGAGATTCTTCAAAGTAGTCACCCTTTGCCTTGATGACAGCTTTGCACACTCTTGGTATTCTCTCAACCAGCTTCATGAGTAATGCTTTTCCAACAGTCTTGAAGGAGTTCCCACATATGCTGAGCACTTGTTGGCTGAAGCTGGTTGAGAGAATGCCAAGTGTGTGCAAAGCTGTCATCAAGGCGAAGGGTGGCTACTTTGAAGAATCTCAAATATGAAATATATTTTGATTTGTTTAACACGTTTTTGCTTATTACATGATTCCATGTGTGTTATTTCATAGTTTTGATGTCTTCACTATCATTCTACAATGTAGAAAATAGTAAAAACAAAGAAAAACCCTTGAATGAGTAGGTGTGTCCAAACTTTTGACTGGTACTGTGTTTATTTCTCAACTTTCCTGATATTAAGCATACTGCTTCTCTTTACAGCAGGAGTATAGCCTACCTGACTGGCATGAAAATGAACCACGGGAAAAGTGTCCTCCATTCGCTATTTAAGTGCATAGATTACATGTATTTTTTCCCCTGCCCCAGTTTCGAGACAGTTGCATGATAATGGTCCATTCTAAATCAAAACAAATTTCACACATATATTATTTAGTATATGTAAAGACAAGATTGAATCAAGAATAGTCTGATGGGTGACAATATAAGCCTATCATTTGTGAATGATGCCCAGCGTAAGGCAAGAAACAATGCCTTTTTTCCCGAATCATAGTCACACGTCATGTAGCCTAGCCCATAGGCCTATATGTTTTGCTAAGGTTTGTATCACAACTAAAGTGGCCAAAAAACTTCTTAAAATTAAGTACATGAACCCGCTTTACAACAGGTGTAGAGCCTAACTGGTATACATAAGCAGCGTGTGAGTTTCAAGTTTGGGGAAGATCATTTTCACCATAAAAATGTACCTTTATAATAAAGCATTACATGCATAATCGCATTTGCCGTCACTTTCGAGAACAGTGTTATCCTGCTAATTGATTGCATTTTGGAACATTCGCGCTTATAGCCCTCTTTGCGTATGCGCATTGCTGCATTTATAATGTGAAGAAATAGCCTAATAGTCTAGTCTATCAACATTTTAAGCTAAACGTTCTGAACTGTTGCGTCAGCCTCATTGCGTAAAAAAGTTTTTTTGATGCTAGTGGTTGTATTAATTTGCGATATATCGCATCCCACAACTGTCCCAGACTATGAATAGAATAGGTCAACCTTTGTACTATGGGGGATAGTAGATTAACATAGGCTAGTGCTTTTCCTGTTTGTTAGGCCTACTCATCTTGTTGGCTGACGAAAAGTAAATGTGGACAGTTCTTCCAATATCTTCAGTATGCACCTCGGAATTGGATAAGGACGCTCTGTTGCATCCCCAATGTGTCTGTCTTCACTTGTAGCCTGTGAGTAAGACCCGATCACGTGATGGAGAGCCATGTGCGTGAGAGGTGCTTTGGGTGCACGTAGCACTCAGGGAGTGCTGGCCGCAAAAGGCATGGATTTTTTAGGTGGCATCACGGCCACACAAAGGCGACGTCGCCGGGAAATTTGAGGCATTATCAAGTGCTTGTCAAATTGTGAATGAGAGACGGATTAAGTGTTTACAGCCTGCGCAAAAAAAACAAAGCAGAGCTCATGCCTTTCAAGCAACTTTTTTCAAATCATCATTAGTCGCATCATGCAGCCTTACAATGTATTAAAAATCAAAACATATAGCCCAACGTTTTGTAGAACAACTGAAGTTCCATGAATAACTCTAAATTAAGCATATAGGAGGACCTATTTCTTTGTTAACCGCTCAAAACAGAATAGCCGCATGTGCGCACTCCCTCAAATCGTTTGGAGAAAATATCCTTTCTATTTTATTCAGCTTTGTTCAGTTGTATTCTTCATACTATAAAATAATATAAAATAATACCACGGAATTCTAAACAAATCTTGTCTGCTAAATGAACTAGTGTAGCCCACAGCCATATGGCATAACCAGATCAGGACCTAACATAAGGACAACTCAGAGTATGCTATTCTGTTCTTCTGAAATAGACTACATTTTCTTCATATCATGCTTCTTTAGACCTGTCTAAAATACATAATGGATTTATTGTGGAGGTGTAGGCTACATTACATGGATTTATTAGACTTTTTTAAATGTAGATGTTCCAAAGGTCTGCATCAGTGGCTTGTAGGCTATGTGTGGAAGCCAGGAGATGCTAAATGTGTTGATGTTAATTAACGGTCTGTTACCTTGAGACCGGCAGTTATCTGCTTAATGGAGGCCTGTTTTTCTTCTGGGCTTGTCATGGTGGAGCGCCCTATGTTTTGCTTTATTGTTAAACTCCAAGACTGTTCGTTCCGAGGCATTGAGGAATGTGGGTCTGACTCCGTGGAATTGCCCCAAGGTAGTGTTACACATTGGTAGTGTTACACATTGGTAGTTTTACACATTGGTAGTTTTACACATTGGTAGTGAATGTGGCAACATAACTCAATACAATGTAAGGCGCTTTTAAGTCTAAGGTTAAAGGGGCTATATGAATTATTATGATATTGTTATGATATTATTATGATTAAGCTTAGCTATGTGGGCCTCTGGTGACTGAGTCCATGATGTTGCCTCTAGTCAGCTACACAGGAAGGCTGGGAACAATAGTATGATGTCAGAGCAGGGCAATCCCCTCGTGCTGGGAGCTTTCCTGTTTTCAGATGATTGTCCAGAGCATTGGCAAACATGGAGGCCGCTGAGTAGGTCATAAATAATGTAACTTTACATGAACATTTGTATTTTAGCAGACATTTAAGCACAAAGGGCTAACAGAATGTTATGAATTTGAAAATGTTAACTAGTTTTTGATTAAATAATACAAAAATTCAATGGTACTTCTGGAAAACAGAATACAAATATTTCTACATGACTTACTGGTATGAATTACATTCTACATTTCTTGAATCAAATCATGAGGCGAAACAAGAAGAGACACAAGCTCCTGACTACGAAAATAATGACTTTTCAAGAAATACATTATGGCCTTAATACACCGAGGTTATTGGCTTCTTCCACAGTAGAATACAAGGTACACCACACATATTACACAAACCGCTTGTGTGTGCTGAATTGTTAAATGTGTTACCACAGTTTACTGGCCAGCAGTGCTGAGCAGTCAGGAAATGTATGGATCACTAAAAGGCTCCTCATTACTGTTAACGTCAGGCTGGCACAAATAAAAGCTTCTGTAATGGCTGCCCATAACTTCGTAATCATAACTTCTGTATTACCAAGTAAGCTATTATTCTAAAAGTACAATACAGACAACGTTGTTCATTTGTTAATTTAGCTGCAATTCAAGGACAGTTTTGAGAATTATTGTTTGGCGTTTCCAAGTTATTACAAAATGACACTGAAAACAAAAAGGTCATGGCTGTTATGACAATTACACAGTTATTGTTCTACATATTCTGTTTGGCTTCAGACTAGTGCAGTAGAAGTCCGTTTGATGATTTGAAGTTGTTCCAGACTTCAAATGTCCTCTGAAAGGTTATCTTTTCTCATCAGCCATATTACATTTACATTGTAGTCATTTAGCAGACGCTCTTATCCAGAGCCACTTATAGTTAGTGAGTGCATACATTTTCATTCTGGCCCCCCGTGGGAAATGAACCCACAACCCTGGCGTTGCAAGCGCCATGCTCTACCAACTGAGCTACAGGGGACATTTCTTCCAAATAACATTTCCATATCCGTCTTTGGTTTCATAATTACGTGGTGGATTGTAGGGTAGGGGGACCAGACTCATCAAAGGCAAAGCTGAAGAATGTACAGTAGACTAGCAACAAGCAGGCTCAAACACTGGTACATTCTTATTTATAAGGGCATTTTAGGAAAACTGCCATTTTATCTATCCTGTCTTCTAGCTCGAAATGAAAACACATAGAAGGTCAGATCTCAATCTTATTTTATGCTAACGGTCCCGAAAATCAGAACCAAGCAGGGCTAAAACTCCAGGACCTGGTGACCCTGGAGGAGGTCAAAGGACAAATGGATAGTTTGAGACATGTAGTTGTCACTAGTTTGCGTTGCCTTATGTAAGGAAGCATGTTTTACTTCACACACTGTTTGTTGTTGTCAGTGTCTTTTGTCTGTTTTGTCTTACATTGTTTCTTTTCATTTTTAATCCCCGGCCCCGTCCCCACAGGAGGCCTTTTGCCTCTTGCCAGTCCGTCATTGTAAATAAGAATTTGTTCTTAATGGACTTGCCTAGTTAAATAAAATAAAAAATGATGCCGATGAGCTGGTTCTAGTAGTGTTACTAATGTGTACAGTAGTGCAAGGAAGACTGTAGACGTGGAGAAAGAGCAAAGTTTTGCCCACGTTGACAAGGACCAAGTGGGGTGTAGGGGGAGATTCAGGGATGATGGAGGGGAGTGTGGTTTGGGGACAGGGAAAGACGCCAAACCCTCTAATGGCTCACATATGCCGTGGTGGTCGGCCTTGTGGCTTTGGAATACGGGTCTGGCGGAACGTGCCATGACAGAGATGGGCTTTTTGAAACTGGCCGCGAGACGAAAGGAAGGAGCAAGAGTGGCTGGTGAGGCACTGTCCAGCCTCACGAAGGCACTGTCCAGCCTCACGAAGGCACTGTCCAGCCTCACGAAGGCACTGTCCAGCCTCACGAAGGCACTGTCCAGCCTCACGAAGGCACTGTTCAACTATGCTAGTAGTCTCAGCTGTAGCCAGCAAGGTCTGCACAGCACTTCTCCTGCACTCTGAAAGCAGCTTCAGTGACTTCCAACTCTGCAAGATATGGCTAGGTGGTTTGATGGCAAAACCTCCCTATTTGACCTAGGCCAGCCATTTGTGAGGAAATCCATATAGTTGAGAGGTTTATGTTGGACCGAAGAGACTTGGGGACTCTATTCAATCTGTAAAGCTGAAACGTTACAGATTCCGCAATAGAAATGTAAAGGTAATTTCCGATTTAGCCTTCATATGCAGCGTTTACCGTTATTGCAGTCTCTGCTAGAGCAGCAACATTGCCTTTAAATTTCAATCACGATGTAAAGCTGAACTTGCGGATGGGGCTTGAATAGAGTCCTAGAGCAGAAATATTACCCATGTTTCCACTAATTAAAATAACATTTGTCACTCCTGTGTTATTGTTATGGGTCCCTACCTACCTGCCTTGCCGAACAAGCTCTGTCATTGTCCAGGGTTCATATTGTTCAGCTTGGCTCCCGCCCCAGTGGCACGATATCACTTTGGCCAGACTTGGCATGCCTTGGCCCTGGGCCTGCCAGGTTAATATGAGTGTTAACAGGAAAGTGTGGGTTTGGGGTAAATAAGTCACGCTGAACTGACATTTCGTCCTTACCCTCTGCCAGTGTGGTGCCCTTGCTGAGGGAGTCCATCGGGATTCTGATGCAGCGAACTCCGCCTTCTCTGGACAACGCCCTGCCAGAATGCTACCAGAGGGTAAGTGCTGCACAACCATGCCTCAACCATACCCTCACGTCAAAGCTGAAAACATGGTGGGAAATGGTACTATAAATCTTTGCGTGAACTGTGTGTTTGCAGGTGCAGCAGTTGCAGGGTGTGTACAACCTGCAGGAGCCTCACTTCTGGACCCTATGCACAGACGTCTACATCGGCACGCTCAAGCTGCTCATCGCACCCGACGCTGACGGCAAATGGATTCTTAGCCAAACACACAACATTTTCACACAGGTAGGAAAGGAAGCCATCCCTTTGTAATTTCACACACATGGCCATTCTCCTACAAATACACACACTGATTAGCCAGCAGCAGATAGGAAACCACAAAATCACTGGTAACATTGGAAAATAACCGCCAACTGGTCAGCAGACGAAATTAAGTTGCTGCTTGGTTTATGAGCAGATGATCAGTCTATTCAAGTCACAGTGGAAGGTGTGAAACAAAGATGTAGCACCCGAGTTCGACAAGCTGGGTGTGAAGAGCTCTGCCATGACGACCATTACACTGTCTTGTTAACATTAGAATGACTTTACACCTGTACTAGGTAATGACAGGCCACAGAAATGTCCGAGACGTGAAAGGAAAAAGTATTCGCTGTGACGGATGTTGATGCAAAGCTTGACAGTTTGTCTCCATTGTACTTATCCACAGGCTGGAATACGGCAACTGTATGTCCAGATAGAAGTGGCAGCAATGTAGGAGGACTCGTTCCTCTCCATCTCCCCGGGAGTCCTGGGACCAAAGACCTCTGTGTGCTGCTGTGGGGGTTCCTCCCCACCTTGTTCCCCCTAAACCCACATCTCTCTGGGTCTCAAAAGTTTACATCCCAAACCAAGGACCAAGACAGAAGCAGCTATAGGACAAGTACACTTTGACTCTTGAGAGGAAACAAAAAAAATGAGGGAAACCAAAACTTGCAAATTATGATGTGACATCTGCGAGGAAAACAATAATTTTGCTTCAGACACTGCACATCCACACACACCTCCACCCATTCTACTGTTTAGGAAGTTTCTTTGTCTTAATAATGTCTGAGAACCTCACAAGCCATACTGTAAGTCTTGGTTAGATCCTTTTTCCCACTAAGATGGGGTTTTAATTAAAATTTGTAACTATTGTCTGATAGGAGCTCAAGTACACTTCAATGGACATTTTGTGTTAAGCCCTGCAATCATGTAAGACCCATCGATAATCAACGTTTGTACGTCTATCATACCAGTCCCACATAATTAACTAGGGGGCATGTTCCATTTGGCCATTTACTTGCACTTTGCACACTTGAGCCATTCAACTGTCATTCTGGGTTTCTTAAGTGCCTTTTGACTCAAATCATGGACAATCAGTCATATCCACGTGTGGAAAGCCATTCGTTTACGTATGTGAGACTGGAATCATCATGTCCTTCAAGACCCGGAGGGAATCAGACGAATGACATGGGTCTTTTTATTCCAACCCTTTGGTTCCATCTTTGATCCAATATCCTTTTGAGGGTTGTCAGGGTATTTTTTCCTAAGGGAAAGTTGTAAGAATTCCTCTTGACCACGCTTGAAAAAATTCCCTGGACGGCACACAGCAGCTTTATTTTAACCATGAACAGCTGCGTATGACCTTGTCAAAGGGGATGGTTAAAACAGACGTAAAAATGAAGTTAGTCTAAAACCCATGATTTCATTGCCCTCATTGGTCTTAAGTTTGCAGTTGGCCAGTTCCAATCTTTTGAAATGTAATAAATGATTTTACTGCACATTTTATATTATTTCTCATTATTGGTGATGCAGGAATGAAGGTTGACATGGGATAATAGTTTAAACTTCACCTTGAAAAGGTTTGGCAAAGCTTGTGTACATCTCAATGTTTGTTCAGTTCCACTGTTAATTGTTATGTTTGACAGAAGAGGTGGTGCATGTCTTTAAACAAGGAAATTGCTCCGTTATGTGTCATCCATGATTTCCTATCTGTAAATAATTACTTTACCAAATCTCATACTCTTAAGGCTGGTTTTACAGGCCCAGAAAAAGGTAGCTGGTGTTCCAGGTTCCAGCTAGCGTTTCTTTTTTGCAATTGCGCTGTGCATCTCCGAAGATTGTTTAAGAAAATAACGTTAATAGGAAGTAGCAAAAACTTGTCCAGACATTGTGAAATTTGATCACCTAAAAGCATTCTCTTTGGAGAATCTCCATTAAAAAGTGGTTTTAAAGTCCAGGAATTGGCTTAATCTGGGTCTGGGTAACTGGCCCTAAAATAACTGATTGCATTTGCCTTAAGTCTGCCTTGTCATTTTCTAATACAAGAATACAGGACAGCTTCACTTTACCAAGACACTAATCTTACTGAGCAGTTGTGTTCCTCCGTCAACTTTTTCTTCATTTCCTCTTCAATCACGCAGACATTTTATGACAAATGGCCAGCGAGCGTCAAGATCATTTGGTGACCCTGGTTCCAAGGCCATAGTGAGATTAAACTACCCGATACATTGGCGTATTCAGTGTACAATAACCCTAAAGCAATCACTGGCTCTCCTTAATGGCATGATGTCGACCCATCACCCAGACCCACTGGTGTGTTAGTGTCGTTCATCAACGGTATGGAGAAGAGTTGGTAGGCCTATACCACACATGGTCCTGTGTGGAACTGTCTCAGACTGTCTTTGTGGAGAACCTTCAGAGATCCTGAGAGTCAGTCTTGAGATGGGGTGTGTGCATTAGGAGCTGTACGTTGAGCTGTCAGTCATGCGGAGGTCCTGCAGTATGTCGGGGGTGGCGGCTGACAGACGTAGCATGTCTTCCTCCAGCGGGTGCAGGTGACCCGTCACGGTCATGGAGTGTAGTGGGCCGCCCAGGTCACATGACGCCCGCTGGCGGAGCATCCCCGTGTGGATGGCCTGGTCCTCGGCTCCCACCTTGGCCAGACCCACGCATACCTCACTGATGGCTGGAGGGAGGGAGAGAGACAAAATCAGTAGTATTGCTTTGATGTGTGCTCACATTAAAGGCCCACTACTTCATTCGAATAACAACGAAATGGCAGCCCTGCCACATGGTTTACTATAAAGCTGAGGGATGGGACTGGATAACTGTAACCACTAATTCATAATGTACAGCATGTTAGCCACTCACCTAGGTCATCCCCACGCTACCTCCTGTGTTGTTCCATCTCCAGGAGCTGCTCAGCTGCCTGGCTCACGGTCATATACCTGGGGGGTTCAAACATCTTACAGCCCCTTTACAGGAAAAAGACACAGAGGACGTTAGGTCTGGAGTAATGTAGGGCCTGACCAGACCTACAAGTCACAGGAGGTTGGTGGGACCTTAATTGGGGAGGACGGGCTCATGGTAATTACATTTACATTTTAGTCATTTAGCAGACGCTCTTATCCAGAGCGACTTACAGGAGCAATTAGGGTTAAGTGCCTTGCTTAAGGACACATCGACAGATTTTTCACCTAGTCGGCTCGGGGATTAGAACCAGCGACCTTTCGGTTACTGGCACAACGCTCTTACCCACTAAGCTACCTACCTGCTGGAGCGGAATGGTATCAAATACATCGAACACATGGTTTCCATGTGTTTGATGCCATTCCATTCGCTCTGTTCCAGCCATTATTATGAGCCGTCCTCCACTCAGCACCCTCCACTGCTACAAGTGCTGTGGAGGAGACATCTTGTTCGGAATATAAAAGCTGCATCTAATTGACAGGTGTAGACAAGCCCTTTGTTACTAGTAAAGACATTCACAAGGAAGGAGAAAAGAAGGACATGGCATTATGCCAAGCACCCTGTTCTGTACTGTACTGTGTAGGTCAAACGGAACATATCTGTATTTGTTCAGCACTCTGAAATCTAGCTGTTTTTTTGGCAGTGTTTCATTCTGGTGCTAGATCAGAATTACAGTATACTGAACAAAAATATAAACACAACAAGTAAAGTGTTGGTCCCATGTTTCATGAACTGAAATTAAAGATCCCAGAAATGCTCCATACGCACAAAAAGCTTATTTCTCACAAATTTGTTTACATCCCTGTTAGTGAACATTTCTCCTTTGCCAAGATAATCCATCCACCTGACAGAAAACCCTTGAATGAGTAGGTGTGTCCAAACTTTTGACTGTATATATATATATATATATATATATATATATATATATATATATTACTACCTTTTCAAAATAACTTTTTTTGTCCATTAAAATAACATTGATCAGAAATACAGTGTTGACATTGTTAATGTTGTAAATGGCTATTGTAGCTGGAAACAGCTGATTTTTAATGGAATATCTACATAGGCGTACAGAGGCCCATTATCAGCAACCATCAGTAGGCAGAGTTGCAAAGAAAAAGCCATATCTTAGACTGGCCAATACAAATAAAAGATTAAGATGGCCAGTCTGAGATATGGCTTTTTCTTTGCAACTCTGCTTAGAAGGTCAGCATCCCGGAGTCACCTCTCCACTGTTGACGTTGAGACTGGTGTTTTGCGGGTACTATTTAATGAAGCTGCCAGTTGAGGACCTGTGAGGTGTATGTTTCTTAATCTAGACACACTAATGTATTTGTCCTCTTGCTCAGTTGTGCACCGGGGCCTCCCACTCCTCTTTCTATTCTGGTTAGAGCCAGTTTGCCCTGTTCTGTGAAGGGAGTAGTACACAGCGTTGTACGAGGTCTTCAGTTTCTTGGCAATTTCTCGCATGGAATAGCCTTCATTTCTCAGAACAAGAATAGACTGACGAGTTTCAGAAGAAAGTTCTTTGTTGCTGGACATTTTGAGCCTGTAATCGAACCCATAATTGCTGATGCTCCAGATACTCAACTAGTCTCAAGAAGGCCAGTTGTATTGCTTCTTTAATCAGCACAACAGTTTTCAGCTGTGCTAACATAATTGCAAAAGGGTTTTCTAATGATCAATTAGCCTTTTAAAATGATAAACTTGGATTAGGAAACACAACGTGCCATTGGAACACAGGACTGATGGTTGCTGATAATGGGCCTCTGTACGCCTATGTAGATATTCCATAAAAAATCAGCCGTTTCCAGCAACAATAGACATTTACAACATGACCAATGTCTACACTGTATTTCTGATCAATTTGATGTTATTTTAATGGACAAAAAAATAATTGCTTTTCTTTCGAAAACAAGGACATTTCTAAGTAACCCCAAACCTTTGAACGGTAGTGTATATAAACATGTATATGTGTGTGTGTGTATATATATATATATATATATATATATATATATATACACATAGTGAGGGGAAAAAGTATTTGATCCCCTGCTGATTTGGTATGTTTGCCCACTGACAAAGAAATGATCAGTCTTTAATTTTAATGGTAGGTTTATTTGAACAGTGAGAGACAGAATAACAACAAAAAGATCCAGAAAAACGCATGTCACAAATGTTATGAATTGATTTGCATTTTAATGCAGATCTTCTCCAAGTCATTAAGGTTTCGAGGCTGACGTTTGGCAACTCGAACCTTCAGCTCCCTCCACAGATTTTCTATGTCTGGAGACTGGCTAGGCCACTCCAGGACCTTAATGTGCTTCTTCTTGAGCCACTCCTTTGTTGCCTTGGCCGTGTGTTTTGGGTCATTGTCATGCTGGAATACCCATCCACGACCCATTTTCAATGCCCTGGCTGAGGGAAGGAGGTTCTCACCCAAGATTTGACGGTATATGGCCCCGTCCATCGTCCCTTTGATGCGGTGAAGTTGTCCTTTAAAAAAAAATAGAAAATCACATTGTATGATAAGTAAAGTAAGAAGTAATTCATTTGCATTTTATTGCATGACATACAGTGGGGAAATAAAGTATTTAGTCAGCCACCAATTGTGCAAGTTCTCCCACTTAAAAAGACGAGAGAGGCCTGTAATTTTCATCATAGGTACACGTCAACTATGACAGACAAAATAAGAAAAAAAAATCCAGCAAATCACATTGTAGGATTTTTAATGAATTTATTTGCAAATGATGGTGGAAAATGAGTATTTGGTCAATAACAAAAGTTTCTCAATACTTTGTTATATACCCTTTGTTGGCAATGACACAGGTCAAACGTTTTCTGTAAGTCTTCACAAGGTTTTCACACACTGTTGCTGGTATTTTGGCCCATTCCTCCATGCAGATCTCCTCTAGAACAGTGATGTTTTGGGGCTGTCGCTGGGCAACACGGACTTTCAACTCCCTCCAAAGATTTTCTATGGGGTTGAGATCTGGAGACTGGCTAGGCCACTCCAGGACCTTGAAATGCTTCTTACGAAGCCACTCCTTCGTTGCCCGGGCGGTGTGTTTGGGATCATTGTCATGCTGAAAGACCCAGCCACGTTTCATCTTCAATGCCCTTGCTGATGGAAGGAGGTTTTCACCCAGAATCTCACGATACATGGCCCCATTCATTCTTTCCTTTACACGGATCAGTCGTCCTGGTCCATTTGCAGAAAAACAGCCCCAAAGCATGATGTTTCCACCCCCATGCTTCACAGTAGGTATGGTGTTCTTTGGATGCAACTCATCATTCTTTGTCCTCCAAACACGACGAGTTGAGCTTTTACCAAAAAGTTCTATTTTGGTTTCATTTGACCATATGACATTCTCCCAATCCTCTTCTGGATCATCCAAATGCACTCTAGCAAACTTCAGACGGGCCTGGACATGTACTGGCTTAAGCAGGGGGACATGTCTGGCACTGCAGGATTTGAGTCCCTGGCGGCGTAGTATGTTACTGATGGTAGGCTTTGTTAGTTTGGTCCCAGCTCTCTGCAGGTCATTCACTAGGTCCCACCGTGTGGTTCTGGGATTTTTGCTCACCATTCTTGTGATCATTTTTGACCCCACAGGGTGAGATCTTGCGTGGAGCCCCAGATCGAGGGAGATTATCAGTGGTCTTGTATGTCTTCCATTTCCTAATAATTGCTCCCACAGTTGATTTCTTCAAACCAAGCTGCTTACCTATTGCAGATTCAGTCTTCCCAGCCTGGTGCAGGTCTACAATTTTGTTTCTGGTGTCCTTTGACAGCTCTTTGGTTTGGCCATAGTGGAGTTTGGAGTGTGACTGTTTGAGGTTGTGGACAGGTCTTTTATACTGATAACAAGTTCAAACAGGTGCCATTAATACAGGTAACGAGTGGAGGACAGAGGAGCCTCTTAAAGAAAAAGTTACAGGTCTGTGAGAGCCAGAAATCTTGCTTGTTTGTAGGTGACCAAATACTTATTTTCCACCATAATTTGCAAATAAATAAAAACAATGTGATTTTCTGGATTTTTTCCCCTCAATTTGTCTGTCATAGTTGACGTGTACCTATGATGAAAATTACAGGCCTCTCTCATCTTTTTAAGTGGGAGAACTTGCACAATTGGTGGCTGACTAAATACTTTTTTCCCCTACTGTAAGTACTTAATATTTGGTACAGAAACCTTTGTTTGCAATAACAGAGATCATACGTTTCCTGTAGGTCTTGACCAGGTTTGCACACACTGCAGCAGGGATTTTGGCCCACTCCTCCATACAGACCTTCTCCAGATCCTTCAGGTTTCGGGGCTGTCGCTGGGCAATACGGACTTTCAGCTCCCTCCAAAGATTTTCTATTGGGTTCAGGTTTTCTATTGGGTTCAGGTCTGGAGACTAGCTAGGCCACTCCAGGACCTTGAGATGCTTCTTACGGAGCCACTCCTTAGTTGCCCTGGCTGTGTGTTTCGGGTCGTTGTCATGCTGGAAGACCCAGCCATGACCCATTTTCAATGCTCTTATTGAGGGAAGGAGGTTGTTGGCCAAGATCTCGCGATACATGGCCCCATCCATCCTCCCCTCAATACGGTGCAGTCGTCCTGTCCCCTTTGCAGAAAAGCATCCCCAAAGAATGATGTTTCCACCTCCATGCTTCACGGTTGGGATGGTGTTCTTGGGGTTGTACTCATCCTTCTTCTTCCTCCAAACACGGTGAGAGGAGTTTAGACCAAAAAGCTCTATTTTTGTCTCATCAGACCACATGACCTTCTCCCATTCCTCCTCTGGATCATCCAGATGGTCATTGGCAAACTTCAGACGGGCCTGGACATACGCTGGCTTGAGCAGGTGGACCTTGCGTGCGCTGCAGGATTTTAATTTAGTGTTACTAAAGGTTTTCTTTGAGACTGTGGTCCCAGCTCTCTTCAGGTCATTGACCAGGTCCTGCCGTGTAGTTCTGGGCTGATCCCTCACCTTCCTCATGATAATTGATGCCCCACGAGGTGAGATCTTGCATGGAGTCCCAGACCGAGGGTGATTGACCGTCATCTTGAACTTCTTCCATTTTCTAATAATTGCGCCAACAGTTGTTGCCTTCTCACCAAGCTGCTTGTCTATTGTCCTACTCTCTGGTCTTGGCCATTGTGGAGAGGTTAGTCTGTTTGATTGAGTGTGTGGACAGGTGTCTTTTATACAGGTAACGAGTTCAAACAGGTGTAGTTAATACAGGTAATGAGTGGAGAACAGGAGGGCTTCTTAAAGAAAAACTAACAGGTCTGTGAGAGACGGAATTCTTACTGGTTGGTAGGTGATCAAATACTTATGTCATGCAATAAAATGCAAATTAATTACTTAAAAATCATACAATGTGATTTTCTTGATTTTTGTTTTAGATTCTGTCTCTCACAGTTGAAGTGTACCTATGATAAAAATTACAGACCTCTACATGCTTTGTAAGTAGGAAAACCTGCAAAATCGGCAGTGTATCAAATACTTGTTCTCCCCACTGTACATGTATGGAGTACATGTTGTCCTAGGGAGTCATGATAGATGACCCAATCAGAGTAATGCGTGCCTCTGCTTTTGTTGTCTGCGCTTGTTCACCCTTTTGGAATCGTGTCCTTTGCTTGGCAGGGGTGGGGAGGTGACTTTGCTAATGCCAGGCTTCACCAGTTACACTATTGAATAATGGGTTTAACGTCGATGGGGTTAACTTTGGAGAGCTCACATATATACAAACCCACCCACACACACCCTTCTGCAGCTGGGGACACATAGGACACTTAGGGGATTGATCCTAAACGCACAGACTCTGCTTCAACCAGCATCCATTACCTTGAATTATAGGGCTCTCCCGTGTGTGCTTCGGGGGGGGGGGGGGGCAACCCTCTGCGTCCAAACCAAAATCTCTTGCTCAAATAAACATAAATTATGAGCGTTCGGGCCATCTGTCTCTGCTGTGCAGTCATAGCCGCCTCCCTATTACAGAAACAAACAGTCCGCTATTGTGACTGTGATTGAGGCCTGTTTAATATGCACCCAAGGATGGCACACACAGGGGGAAAGGTCTGTTTGTAGTTGGAGCAGAAACAGTCATAATATGAGGGCTTTGTTCAGTCCCAGCCTCCCAAGGGTGAAAGTGTGTAGAATTGAATGACATGTACACAAACGCATGCAAAATCTAAAATATCAAATCAAATTGTATTTGTCACCTGCGCCGTACACAACTGGTGTAGACTTTACTGTGAAATGCTTGCTTATGAGCCCTTCCCAACGATGCAGAGTTTAAAAAGTAACACAAAATGAATAAAATACACAACAATGGAGCTATAGTCTAGTGAGTGTGTATATGGTGTGTGTATATATAGTCTAGTGAGTGTGTATATATAGTCTAGTCAGTGTCTATATGGTGTGTTTATATAGTCTACTGTAGTGTGAGCAGTCCATATAATGTTCACAATGTGTTACGAACATACACGAACCGGCCAGTTGATTAGGTACACACATCTAGTACCCCCCCCCCCCCCCCCCTTTGCCTCCAGAACAGCCTGAATTCTTGGGGGGTTCTACAAGGTGTCGGCGGAAAAGTTTTGCCCACAGAATTGCCGCTGACTGGATGTTTTCTGTTTGTCGCACCACTCTCGATAAACCCTAGACACTGTCGTGCGTGAAAAGCCCAGGAGGGCGGCCGATACTGGATCCGGCGCACCAGGCACCGACGATCATACCACGCTCAAAGTCGCTTAGGTCACTCGTTTTGCCCATTATAACGTTCAATCCAACAGTAACTGAATGCCTCAATGCCCGTCTGCTTGCTTTATATAACAAGCCATGGCCATGTGACTCACTGTCTGTAGGAGTGATCATGAATGGGCTGGTGTACTACATACTACTCTTTTATTTTTATTTAGTTTTTTAGTTTTCTTGTTGGTATTTTACCCCCTTTTTCTCCCAAATTTCATGGTATCGAATTGGTAGTTACAGTCTTGTCTCATCGCTACAACTCCCGTACGGACACGGGAGAGGCGAAGGTCGAGAGTCGTGCGTCCTCCGAAACACAACCCAACCTAGCCAAACTGCTTCTTGACACAGTGCCCGCGATGGGACAAGGACATCCCTGCTGGCCAAACCCTCCCCTACCCTGGATGGCGCTGGGCCAATTGTGCGCCGCCCCATGGGTCTCCTGGTCGCGGCCGGCTGCGACAGAGCCTGGACTACATACTACTCTGTACAAATTTTCCACTTTGTATATGCACAGTGTCTATATTAGGACAGTCACCTGACTCCTAATTTGGACACCATAAATCTGGATGTTTGTATTGATAACTTCAAAGAGATTGTAGCTTATATTTTGGGTTCTGATGGGGTACGACAGTTGATGGGGTACGACAGCATTGGTCAGTTTCTCAAATAAAGCGTTTGTGGTTCTGGTTCACTTGTCTGAGAATCAGTGGGTGTCTGAGTGCTCCTGTGAGCTTATCGATTGTGTGTGTGTGTGTGTGTGTGTGAGCAAAATTGTGAGCAGGTCATGATTGCTGCAGCAGACTATTTTGCACTAAGTGCCTCGTGTTTTTCAGTGTGTGAAAAATCCCATGGCAAAGCTGTGCGAGCAGACTGAACCAAAACATGCACGACCCTACCTTACCCTCCCATCATGCACCGCTTTCCCCAATAAGCTAACACAAGAGCACTGCAGTGCAAGAACAAAACACTGTTTGATACGGCCGGTCTGATAAGACACATTAAACCGGCATTTTCATAATGTATTTCTTACCATTTAAAAAGCTGATTTATAGAACAGTTGTAATAGCAAATTTAAGCCATGATTTACCTCTCATTTGAAACCAATATCAAATTGTTACACTAATGTTTTACAAAATATACAAATTCTACACCCCACATATTCCAAGTAATCTGAGCTCAGGTTGGTTATTTTTCGTACATTTCTTATTAGTAGTGTCACGGGGAATACAATTAAAATGGAAAGGTAAATTCTACAGGCACATACAGTATAGAATAGGATACCCCTCCCCTGAGGGAGATGGTGAAACCCAGTAGAAACAGTATGTGTTCCACAGGCAGGGAACACACACCAAACCTTGACCCCTTGCGATGGGCATTGGGCGCTTCCTTCATTAGAATAGCAAAGCCTCCTTCTCTTCAGTCATTGCTCACTGGCAGTGGCTTTGAGTTGCCAGATCGCTTCCAATGAGTGACTGATGCGTGCCACTACCCACTAATGACGACCCTGGGACCCTGGCTCGCCAACACTGACGTTAGCGATGCTAATCTGTGAGGTACTGGAGAGAGACACAGCTGTGCTAAGCTAGCAGCCCCCACATCAGAGGCAGGGTGGGACAGCTGGGCACGCACGCTTACAATGCTCCCCTGACAGGTCAATGCAGGGCCACATTATGGATGTCCTGGGCTGGGCTGGGTATTCAGCGGAATTGGTGCTGCTCTGCCGTCTCAGTTCATAGACTACGCAAGGATATTCTTTCCCAATGGCAATTATGTTATTTGATTGCTTTCATGGGACGTTGCTACAGAATGGTTAAGATGAAGGGGCTTAGTAGACCAGATGTGATATGATGGCTCGTTTAACACATTTAGACAGAGTAGACAATGTTTGTGGTGATGTACTGAGTTTTAGTTTACAACATGTGTTTGAGTGGACGTACCTGGAGGCCACAGCATCCAACTGCGTTCATGATGGAGGCGTTATCCCTGCATTGTATCCCAGCATTCACTGCTCTCAGGACCAAGTCACTGTTGGTGGTGACGCTAGAACCAAATAGACATCAAGTGTTACTAAGAACATGGCCTGATGCTGCCTTAGAAACCTGACAACAAAGGAACAAAATCTAACATTTCACTTTGCTGCTCCATTTCCATTCCAAACCAATCATAAATTTGCTACAGTAAGGATGGTTTTGGATGTACTTTGGGCAGTGAGACTCTTATTGTTCGACTGGGTGATTTATTTATTTCAAAAGCCAAACTTGGCCCAAACAGAATCCTTGGTTTTAGATGTCATTCACTTTATTAAACCCCAACATTCCTTGGAGCAAATCGTGACCATGATGGAAAGTGGAGAATTTGACTGACCCTCGCTCCCCTCCTCCTGGTCAGTGGTTTTGGAGGGGAAAAGAGCAGAGACAAACATTCTGCTGATCTTCACCAGGACGTTGAGTACCATTCAAGTGGCTCTAGCAGATGGGAGTGCAGTACAATGAATCAGTGGTTCTTTCCAGAGACTTTTGCTGTGTTTACACAGCAGTTAGGTTCAGTTTTGTCCTACTAGTTTCCATAGAATGTTTCCCCATTGGCTTAGAGGGAAAATTGCTGCAAAAACACTTTGCTTAAATGTGCGGTGCTCCGTTGAACATTGCAGTCATACCAAACAATTTTGTGAGATAGTGTTTTTGTAGCAATTTCAATTAGTTCCATTTCCATTTGTATGGAAATGGGAACTGCAGTTGGTAGTCATTGCGGACTGAAGCATACCAAGGTCATGAGATTTAAAATATTTGTGGCATGAGATGTTGCTTAAATGATGGCAAGTATCAACTGCAGGTTTAGAGGAAAAACAGTGGTGTCCATCAAAGCAACTTATTTCAACCAGTTTGTAATGAAGTTATTTCAACCAGATTACAATGAGGGAACTGTATGTATTTACTAATTTATGATGGTGAGTACAGTATATGTGATATAACATCTCACAATAGTCAATCACTGTGTGTCAAGAAGTGTTGGTACATTCATTTCATTAGAGCAGTGTAAACAGGCGGAGGTTGACGCTTTTATCCAGAGCGACTGCATATATTTTTGTATTGGTCCCCCGTGGGAATCGAACCCACAACTCTGGCGTTTCAAGCGCCATGCTCTACCCATTGAGCCACAAGGACAATATGTTTGGACATGTGTAAGTGTTTCTCCACGTCAGTCGAGGTAAACATTACTATAATTATCAGATGGAGATCTCTCCTTAGCATATCTGATTTATCACACGCGCGTGTCATAATGCAAATAAATATATAGGTCATGACAGGCAAATATATAATAAGTCGTCATTCCAGTTGACATAAGCCTTTTATATAAAAAATAAAATTGTCATGTTTTATGACATTTTAAGATGCTGTTATGACACTAATAACGTTTTCATCCACAGTTTCTATGCCAGTAGTCATACCTTATAAAGAAAAATCACGACAGCTGTGATGGAAACAGGAAGTTCCGGTACAATTTTATAAACGCTGTTCTTGGCGCCGACGAAGATGGCGGCCTCGCAACTAGCTCTTAGAAAGCTTTGCGGTATTTTGTTTTTTTATGTATTATTTTTTACATTATTAGCTCAGAGAGTGTTTTGTATCATTACATACATCCGGGAAAAACTACTGGATATCAGAGCGGCGGTAACTCACCAGCATTACGACCAGGAATACGACTTTCCCGACGCAGATCCTTTGTTTGCTCTCCCCAGGGCAATTGAACTGATTCTAGTGGCTGACCCAAAACATCGTCGGCGGAGGAGAGGCACTCGGAGTAGCTTGCTGGTTCGACTTAGGAGGCGCACACACCACCCACCGCTTCCAAGTACAGTGAGGGAAAAAAGTATTTGATCCCCTGCTGATTTTGTACGTTTGCCCACTGACAAAGAAATTATCAGTCTATAATTTTAATGGTAGGTTTATTTGAACAGTGAGAGACAGAATAACAACAACAAAATCCAGAAAAACGCATGTCAAAAATGTTATAAATTGATTTGCATTTTAATGAGGGAAATAAGTATTACATTGGTCATTTCAGCCATAGAAACTTGAATGTAATGGCATAACAGTACTCTGTTTATATCTGAAACTAGAAGTCAATAACATGCACTTCAGAAGGGATTGTAACCTGATGCAGTTATCACCTGCTATGGACTGCATGAGGGCTGACTTCAAAATGTACAGGGGATAGAGCGATTGTAGCACAGACATACACACAATATCACTGTCAGTCTGTCACCACATTCACAAGTAGTACATACAGTTAAGTCGGAAATGTACATACAACTTAGCCAAATACATTTAAACTCAGTTTTTCACAATTCCTGACATTTAATCCTAGTAAACATTCGCTGTCTTAGGTCAGTTATGATCACCACTTTATTTTAAGAATGTGAAATGTCAGAATAATAGTAGAGAGATTTATTTAAGCTTTTATTTATTTCATCACATTCCCAGTGGGTCAGAAGTTTACATACACTCAATTAGTATTTGGTAGCATTGCCTTGAAATTGTTTAACTTGGGTCAAATGTTTCGGGTAGCCTTCCACAAGCTTCCCACAATAAGTTGGGTGAATGTTGGCCCATTCCTCCTGACAGAGCTGGTGTAACTGAGTCAGGTTTGTAGGCCTCCTTGCTCGCACACGCTTTTTCAGTTCTGCCCACAAATGTTCTATAGGATTGAGGTCAGGCCTTTGTGATGGCCACTCCAATACCTTGACTTTGTTGTCCTTAAGCCATTTTGCCACAACTTTGGAAGTATGCTTGGGGTCATTGTCCATTTGGAAGACCCATTTGCAACCAAGCTTTAACTTCCTGACTGATGAATTGAGATGTTGTTTCAATATATGCATATAATTTTCCTTCCTCATGATGCCATCAATTTGTGAAGTGCACCAGTCCCTCCTGCAGCAATGCACACCCACAGCATGATGCTGTCACCCCGGTGCTTCACAGTTGGGATGGTGTTCTTCGGCTTGCAAGCCACCCCCTTTTTCCTCCAAACATAATGATGGTCATTATAGCCAAACAGTTATATTTTTGTTTCATCAGACCAGAGGACATTTCTCCAAAAAGTATGATCTTTGTCCCCATGTGCAGTTGCAAACCGTAGTCTGGCTTTTTTATGGCGGTTTTGGAGCAGTGGCTTCATCCTTGCTGAGCAGCCTTTCAGGTTATGTCGATATAGGACTCGTTTTACTGTGGATATAGATACTTTTGTACCTGTTTCCTCCAGCATCTTCACAAGGTCCTTTGCTGTTGTTCTGGGATTGATTTGCACTTTTCGCACCAAAGTACGTTGATCTCTAGGAGACAGAACGCTTCTCCTTCCTGAGCGGTATGACGGCTGCGTGGTCCCATGGTGTTTATACTTGCATACTATTGTTTGTACAGATGAACGTGGTACCTTCAGGCGTTTGGAAATTGCTCCCAAGGATGAACCAGACTTGTGGAGGTCTTTTTTTCTGAGGTCTTGGCTGATTTCTTTTGATTTTCCCATGATGTCAAGCAAAGAGGCACAGAGTTTGAAGGTAGGCCTTGAAATACATCCACAGGTACACCTCCAATTGACTCAAATGATGTCAATTAGCCTATCAGAAGCTTCTAAAGCCATGACATCATTTTCTGGAATTTTCCAAGCTGTTTAAAGGCACAGTCAACTTAGTGTACGTAAACTTCTGACCCACTGGAATTGTGATACAGTGAATTATAAGTGAAATAATCTGTCTGTAAACAATTGTTGGAAAAATGACTTGTGTCATGCACAAAGTAGATGTCCTAACCGACTTGCCAAAACTATAGCTTGTTAACAAGAAATGTGTGGAGTGGTTGAAAAATGAGTTTTAATGACTCCAACCTAAGTGTATGTAAACTTCCAACTTCAACTGTTTATCTCACTGGTCATCCCCAAAGCCAACACCTCCTTTGGCCGCCACTCCTTCCAGTTCTCTGCTGCTAATCATCTGCTCCTTTCTATAGTGGTCACCTCCCAGCTCAAAGTGGATGACCTGCTCCTTTCTATAGTGGTCACCTCCCAGCTCAAAGTGGATTACCTGCTCCTTTCTATAGTGGTCACCTCCCAGCTCAAAGTGGATGACCTGCTCCTTTCTATAGTGGTCACCTCCCAGCTCAAAGTGGATGACCTGCTCCTTTCTATAGTGGTCACCTCCCAGCTCAAAGTAGATGATCTGCTCTTTTCTATAGTGGTCACCTCCCAGCTCAAAGTGGATGACCTGCTCCTTTCTATAGTGGTCACCTCCCAGCTCAAAGTGGATGACCTGCTCCTTTCTATAGTGGCCACCTCCCAGCTCAAAGTGGATGACCTGCTCCTTTCTATAGTGGTCACCTCCCAGCTCAAAGTGGATGACCTGCTCCTTTCTATAGTGGTCACCTCCCAGCTCAAAGTGGATTACCTGCTCCTTTCTATAGTGGTCACCTCCCAGCTCAAAGTGGATGACCTGCTCCTTTCTATAGTGGTCACCTCCCAGCTCAAAGTGGATGACCTGCTCCTTTCTATAGTGGTCACCTCCCAGCTCAAAGTGGATGACCTGCTCCTTTCTATAGTGGTCACCTCCCAGCTCAAAGTAGATGACCTGCCAGCGTAGTATGCACTCCAGCAGGTATATCTCACTGGTCATCCCCAAAGCCAACACCTCCTTTGGCCGCCATTCCTTCCAGTTCTCTGCTGCCAATGACTGGAACGAACTGCAGAAATCTCTGAAGCTGGAGACTCTTATCTCCCTCACTAACTTTATGCATCAGTTGTCAGAGCACCTTACCGATCACTGCACCTGTCCACAGCCCATCTGAAATTATCCCACCCAACTACCTCATCCCCATATTGTTATTTATTTTGCTAATTTGCACCCCAGTATCTCTATTTGCACATAATCTTCTGCACATCTATCACCCCAGTGTTAATACTAAATTGTAATTATTTTGCACTCTGGCCTATTTATTGCCTTACCTCCATAACTTACTACAGTTGCACACACTGTATATATATTTTCTATTGTGTTATTGACTATGTTTTTGTATTTTTCCATGTAACTCTGTGTTGTTGTTGTTTTATCGCACTGCTTTGCTTTATCTTGGCCAGGTCGCAGTTGTAAATGAGAACTTGTTCTCAACTGGCCTACCTGATTAAATAAAGGTGAAATAATGAGATTGTTTCTGAGTGAATACAATTGCACTACAATTGTCATATATATTAATGTTATTTATATTCAGTACCAGTCAAAGGTTTGGACACACCTACTCATTCAAGGGTTTTTCTTCATTATTACTATTTTGTACATTGTAGAATAATAGTGAAAACTATGAAATAACACATACGCAACCAAAAAAGTGTTAAACAAATCAAAATATATTTTAGATTCTTCAAAGTAGCCACCCTTTGCCTTGATTACAGCTTTGCACACTCTTGGCATTCTCTCAACCAGCTTCACCTGGAATGCTTTTCCAACAGTCTTGAAGGAGTTCCCACATATGCTGAGCACTAGTTGGCTGCTTTTCCTTCACTCTGCGGTCCAACTCATCCCAAACCATCTCAATTGGGTTGAGGTCAGGTGATTGTGGAGGCCAGGTCATCTGATGCAGCACTCCATCACTCTCCTTCTTGGTCAAATAGCCCTTACACAGCCTAGAGGTGTGTTTTGGGTCATTGTCCTGTTGAAAAACAAATGATAGTCCCACTAAGCGCAAACCAGATGGGATGGTGTATCGCTGCAGAATGCTGTGGTAGCCATCCTGGTTAAGTGTGCCTTGAATTCTAAATAAATCACTGACAGTGTCACCAGCAAAGCACCCCCACAGTATCACAGCTCCTCCTCCATGCTTCACAGTGGGAACCACACATGCGGAGATCATCCGTTCAACTAATCTGCATCTCCTAAAGACACGGCGGTTGGAACTAAAAATCTCAAATTTGGACTCATCAGACTAAAGGACAGATTTCCACCGGTCTAATGTTCATTGCTCGTGTTTCTTGGCCCAAGCAAGTCTCTTCTTCTTATTGGTGTCCTTTAGTAGTGGTTTCTTTGCAGTAATTCGACCACGAAGGACTGATTCACGCGGTCTCCTTTGAACAGTTGATGTTGAGATGTGTCTGTTACTTGAACTGTGTGAAGCATTTATTTGGGCTGCAATTTCTGAGGCTGGTAACTCTAATGAACTTATCCTCTGCAGCAGAGGTAACTCTGGGTCTTCCTTTCCTGTGGCGGTCCTCATGAGATGCAGTTTCATCATAGTGCTTGATGTTTTTTGCAACTGCACTTGAAGAAACTTTAAAAGTTATAGAAATGTTCCATATTGACTGACCTTCATGTCTTAAAGTAAGGATGGACTGTCATTTCTCTTTGCTTATTTGAGCTGTTCTTGCCATAATATGAACTTGGTTTTTTACCAAATAGGGCTATCTTCTGTACACCCCTCTACCTTGTCACAACACAACTGATTGGCTCAAACGCATTAAGAAGGAAAGAAATTCCACAAATGAACTTTTAACAAGGCACACCTGTTAATTGAAATGCATTCCAGGTGACTATCTCATGAAGCTGGTTGAGAGAATGCCAAGATTGTGCAAAGCTTTCATCAAGGCAAAGGGTGGCTACTTTGAAGAATCTCAAATATAAAATATTTTGATGACACTTTTTTGGTTACTACATGATTCCATATGTGTTATTACATAGTTTTGATGTCTTCACTATTATTCTACAATGTAGAAAATAGTAAAAATAAAGAAAAACCCTTGAATAAGTAGGTGTGTCCAAACTTTTGACTGGCACTGTATATATTTTTTGTATGTATTTAGTATGTTCTTGTTTATACCTGTGTTTGGATGTAGGGATGTAAGTCGTTGATAATCTTGTATAAAAAATAAAAATAATATTGGATAGCTAGCTAAAGTGCTAAACCTAGCAGAAAACAGACCACTGCAGTTTTAAAATGGTCCGGCGTTAGTTATGACAGAAAATATACAAGCTGGTACCTACAACATGTTTGCATTCATCATAAAATTATCTTACGAGTACAAAGCACAAAACTGTTTGAAGCCACTAAAAGCTTGTGTAGCCACTGTACGCTTTCACATAAACGCAGCAAAAAAAGCAACATCCTCTCAACGTCAATTGCGTTTATTTTCAGCAAACATAACGTGTAAATATTTGTATGAACATAACAAGATTCAACAACTGAGTCATAAACTAAACAAGTTCCACAGACATGTGACTAACAGAAATTGAATAATGTGTCCCTCAACAAAGGGGGGGGGGTCAAAATCAAAAGTAACAGTCAGTATCTGGTGTGGCCACCAGCTGTATTAAGTACTGCAGTGCATCTCCTCCTCATGGACTGCACCAGATTTGCCAGGTCTTGCTGGGAGATGTTACCCCACTCTTCCACCAATGCACCTGGAAGTTCCCAGACATTTCTGGGGGGAATGGCCCTAGCCCTCACCCTCCGATCCAACAGGTCCCAGACTTGCTCAATGGGATTGAGATCCGGGCTCTTCGCTGGCCAGGGCAGAACACTGACATTCCTGTCTTGCAGGAAATCACGCACAGAACGAGCAGTATGGCTAGTGGCATTGTCATGCTGGAGCCTGCAGGAAGGGTACCACATGAGGGAGGAGGATGTCTTCCCTGTAACACACAGCGTTGAGATTGCCTGCAATGACAACAAGCTCAGTCCGATGATGCTGTGACACACCGCCCCAGACCATGACAGACCCTCCACCTCCAAATCGATCCCGCTCCAGAGAACAGGCCTCGGTGTAACGCTCATTCCTTCGACGATAAACCCAAATCCGACCAACACCCCTGGTGAGACAAAACCTGCCTTACAACAGGCCTACAAGCCCTCAGTCCAGCCTCTCTCAGCCTATTGCGGACAGTCTGAGCACTGATGGAGGGATTGTGCGTTCCTGGTGTAACTCGGGCAGTTGTTGTTGCCATCCTGTACCTGTCCCGCAGGTGTGATGTTCGGATGTACCGATCCTGTGCAGGTGTTGTTACACGTGGTCTGCCACTGCGAGGATGATCAGCTGTCCGTCCTGTCTCCCTGTAGCCCTGTCTTAGGCGTCTCACAGTATGGACATTGCAATTTATTGCCCTGGCCACACCTACAGTCCTCATGCCTCCTTGCATCATGCCTAAGGCACGTTCACGCAGATGAGCAGGGCATCTTTCTTTTGGTGTTTTTCAGAGTCAGTAGAAAGGCCTCTTTAGTGTCCTAAGTTTTCATAACTGTGACCTTAATTGCCTACCGTCTGTAAGATGTTAGTGTCTTAATGACCGTTCCACAGGTACATGTTCATTAATTGTTTATGATTCATTGAACAAACATGGGAAACAGTGTTTAAACCCTTTACAATGAAGATCTGTGAAGTTATTTTGATTTTTCCGAATTATGTTTGAAAGATAGGGTCCTGAAAAAGGGACATTTCTTTTTTTGCAGAGTTTATATCTTGACTCAAAATATTCTTGATTTTATGACAGTTGCGTTTCTTCCTGCAATGTGGACACGTTCCAGGCGTTATTAGAACAGTCGGACAGCAGTTGTCGGTGGAGCGTGAGGTAGGCTACAGTTTGCATATTTGGATTGTTTATAATAAGATTGGACTAACGTTTTTACAAAGTAAATGTGAAAAGAGTATAAATGCACAAAGTAATGGTAAAGTGTGAACCTGCATGCTGTCATTGTTCACCAAATACATGCACAATTCACTTTCTAATGCCACTCTTTCTAAGCCTTTACTAGCCTCTTCCCAATCAGTATTTATTTAGTCAGACGAGATAATGGGGATTTGTAATTTTTTAAAACATTTTAGTCATTTAGCAGACGCGCTTATCCAGAGCGACTTACAGTTAGTGAGCGCATACATTTTCATACTGGCCCCCCGTGGGAAACAAACCCACAACCCTGGCATTGCAAGCGCCATGCTCTACCAACTGAGCTACAGGGGATGTGTTTTGCTCTGATTGTAGAGACTATAGTGAAGGATACTGTACGGTTCCAGCTATCCAGCCCAAGCCTTGCACTGGAACTGGACCCCACATACCAGTGGAGGCTGCTGAGGGGAGGACGGCTCATAATAATGGTTGGAACGGAGTGAATGGAATGGCATCAAACACATGGAAACCATGTTTGATGTATTTGATACCATTCCTCTAATTCCTCTCCAGTCATTACCACGAGCCTGTTCTCCCTAATTAAGGTGCCACCAACCTCCTGTGCCACAGAGTTCCTCTTATCCACATGTGTCTGCAGGTTTTCACGAATCCCTTGTACTTGATTGATGAATTAAGTCACTAATTAGTAAGGAACTCCCCTCACCTGGTTGTCTAGGTCTTAATTGAAAGGAAAAAATAAGCATAGAGTAGGCCCTCCATGGAATGAGTTTGAAGACGGAAAGCGAGGACCGTGAGATGGCGGAAGCAGAAGTGTCGTTTGAAGCTGAAAGCACGTTGAGTACAGTTAGTGAGAAAGATGAGTGGACAACAGGGAAATCCAAGAATGGAACAAAAAGGGCTAAGATTGTTGTGGAAAATGAGTCTGATGAATCGTTGCTTGTTGGAGTATGTTTTTTGATAAGGATGTTTATTTGGGAAACCGTTTTGAAGTCACGAGGATGGTGAAGAAGGTGTTGGGAAAAGTGGATGCAGTCAAAGTAACCAGGAGTGGTATGGTGTTGATATCATAGTAACCAGGAGTGGTATGGTGTTGATATTGTGTGTATCTAAAGAGCAAAATGATGCATTGTGGGTCACGGAATTATCGATGTATTAAGTGAACAGCTTGATTTTCGGAGCAGGGCACCGGTAAAAGGTGTTATCTCTGGCATCCTGTTGGACATTGATCATCAATATCTTAGGCTAAAAATTCCAGGAGTAGTTAATGCACGTCGCTTGACCCCTATGGAGAATGGGGAAAAATTGCTAAATGTATCTGTATTAGTGATGTTTGATGAGTATTTACCACCCTATGTAAAGTTGGGATATATAAGATACGCCGTAAGAAGTGTTCGTGCAATACCTGATGCAATAAAATAAGTGTAAAATGTTTGCAGAAGGAAGGAATATGTTATTGAAGAGTCTGTGAATGTAAAATGTTGCAACTGTGGTGGGGATCATATTTCCGAATTCCTTGTGTGCCCTGTTAGGGTGAAAGAGGTTGAGGTGTCAAGGATCAGGGCTCTACAGTAAATCTCCTATGTGGAGGCAAGAGGCCACAGTTCTGAAGAAGATATGACGGTGGATGCACCACAACCAGTTGCAAATGTTATACATCAATCAAGTCAAATCAAATTTGATTTGTCACATACATGTGTTTAGCAGATGTTATAGCGGGTGTAGCGAAATGCTTGTGCTTCTAGCTCCGACAGTGCAGTAATATCTAACAAGTAATATCTAAACAATTTCACAACATATACCCAATACACACAAAACTAGTAAGGAATGGGATTTAAGAATATATACATATATGGACAAGCAATGACAGAGCGGCATGGACTAAGATACAGTATAATATTATAGAATAGAATACAGTATATACATATGAGATAAGTAGTGCAAGATATGTAAACATTAAAGTGACTAGTGTTCCATTTCTTAAAGTGGCCAGTGATTTCAATAGGCAGCAGCAGCCTCTAATGAGCTAGTGATGGCTATTTAACAGTCTGATGGCCTTGAGATAGAAGCTGTTTTTCATTCTCTCTGTCCCAGCTTTGATGCACCTGTACTGACCTCGCCTTCTGGATGATAGCGGGGTGAACAGGCAGTGGCTCGGGCGGTTGATGTCCTTGATGATCTTTTTGGCCGTCCTGTGACATCGGGTGCTGTATGTGTCTTGGAGGGCCGCACCACCCTCTGGAGAGCCCTGTGGTTGCAGGCGGTGCAGTTGCCGTACCAGGCGGTGATACAGCCCGACAGGATGCTCTCAATTGTGCATCTGTAAAAGTTTGTGAGGGTTTTAGGTGCTAAGCCGAATTTCTTCAGCCTCCTGAGGTTGAAGAGGCTCTGTTGGGCCTTCTTCACCACACTGTCTGCGTGGGTGGACCATTTCAGTTTGTCGTTGATGTGTACGCCAAAGAACTTGAAACTTTCCACCTTCTCCACTGCGGTCCTGTCGATGTGGATAGGGGGGTGGACCCTCTGCTGTTTCTTGAAGTCCACGATCATCTCCTTTTGTTTTGTTGATGTTGAGTGAGAGGTTATTTTCCTGGCACCACACTCCCAGAGCCCTCACCTCCTCCCTGTAGGCGGTCTCGTCATTGTTGGTAATCAAGCCTACTACTGTTGTGTCATCTGCAAACTTGATGATTGAGTTGGAGGCGTGCTTGGCCACGCAGTCATGGGTGAACAGGAAGTACAGGAGGGGGCTGAGCACACCCTTGTGGTACCCCAGTGTTGAGGATCAGTGAAGTGGAGATGTTGTTTCCTACCTTCACCACCTGGGGGGGGCCCGTCAGGAAGTCCAGGACCCAGTTGCACAGGGCGGGGTGCAGACCCAGGGCCTCAAGCTTAATGATGAGCTTGGATGGTACTATGGTGTTGAATGCTGAGCTATAGTCAATGAACAGCATTCTTACATAGGTATTCCTCTTGTCCAGATGGGATAGGGCAGTGTGATGGCGATTGCATCGTCTGTGGATCTATTGGGGCGGTAAGCAAATTGAAGTGGGTCTAGGGTGACAGGTAAGGTAGAGGTGATATGATCCTTGACTAGTCTCTCAAAGCACTTCATGATGACAGAGGTGAGTGCTACAGGGCAATAGTCATTTAGTTCAGTTACTTTTGCTTTCTTGGGTACAGGAACAATGGTGGCCATCTTGAAGCATGTGGGAACAGCAGACTGGGAAAGGGAGAGATTGAATATGTCCATAAATGCTCCAGTGCATGCTCTGAGGACGCGGCTAGGAATGCCGTCTGGGCCGGCAGCCTTGCGGGAGTTAACATGCTTAAATGTCTTAATCACGTTGGCCACGGAGAAGGAGAGGCCACAGTCCTTGGTAGTGGGCCTCGTCAGTAGCACTGTGTTATCCTCAAAGCGGGCGAAGAAGGTGTTTAGCTTGTCTGGAAGCGAGACGTTGGTGTCGGCGACATGGCTGGTTTTCCTTTTGTAGTCCGTGATCTGGATACACTTATTGTGAAAAAGGTGGATTTTGTAGCATTTATAGCCACAGTTATTAATTGTACTGCACAAGTGTCCAAGAAGCTGTACATCATTATATCTGCAGCTGAGAAGTTTTTGGGCCTCCAAGACTTAAAGGCAGAAGCACTGCAAGGATTGCTGTCACCAGGAAATGTCCCGCCGTCACAGGATCCTTCTGAGCCTGTGTAGAGACCTGATTAAAACAGAAACGCAGGCTGATTTAGTTAACATTTACATTTTAGTCATTTAGCAGACACTCTTATTTTTATTTTTTACTTTATTTTATTTTTTCATACTGGCCCCCTGTGGGAAACGAATCCACAACCCTGGTGTTGCAAACGCCATGCTCTACCAACTGAGCTACATCCCTGCCGGCCATTCCCTCCCCTACCCTGGACGACGCTGGGCCAATTGTGCGCCGCCCTATGGGTCTCCTGGTCTAACCAGGATCTCTAGTGGCACAGCTAGCACTGCGATGCAGTGCCTTAGACCACTGTGCCACTCGGGAGGCTCAGTTTAATTAGCATTCGTTACTGAGTTTGAATGAAATGTTTATTTTATGTATTTTCTAGGCCGCATTTTTTCCTTTTTGGATAATTATTATCCACCTGTACAGTAGGTGGTGGAATGCACTTATAATTGTTGCGAACACCATTATACCAAAGAAGAAGAAGAAGCGTTTGAGGCCCCTGCTCTAATCTGACTGGAATATGTTTGGAGTTTAGATTCTAGTTGATTCATTGTATTCTAGGTCATTCATGTATTGTAAAACTATACCCAGGGAGCAGCACTTTTTATGGGGTTGGTTTAGGCAATACCCAAGCACTTGCATGTTAATGGAAGGAATGTGGGTGTTTTAGCACCAAAACGTATTAACGTGGAGGCCTGGTTTTGAGTCAGATTTATTACCTCATCAGTGTAGCCTACAGTGTAAACAAAGATGCCTAGAGATAATGTGGAAAAGACCTGTAAAACGTGTGTTATCCAACCTCCTTTCCTTCAATAAGGTATTTGACATTATCTGACCATGTTTCATTAAATCAATATAATGTTCAGAAATATGCAGCATTTTAGAACCAAATGGAGAAGTTTGGTAATGGGAACCTAGATTTAGAGAAAGGGTTTGATGGTAGAGTGTGCAAAAACAAATAGAAGGTATTAGCAGGACTGTCTGGGGAAGAGTTTTGTGATGTAAATTAGTTGAACACCAAATTACAGGTCAGAAATGTTTATCTTCCATCTCAAAAACAGGAAAAAGAGGACTGGTGACTTCATAATGTGATAAAGGTTTTTTCAATCAATGTGCATTTCTGTTTCACTCTAAGTGTTGTTTTGCTGAGGACATGCATCCAAACGTACATCTTTGAAGACAAAGGTTGGCTTTCTCTAGAAACCTAATTTCCGGTCTTGATTAAACGGGCCCATTAATTTAATGTGGTATTAGAGATCTAGCAGTTGAAGTGAGAGTTGAAGGAATTGGAACACATCCCCTAAGTCTAAGGCATTAACCATCTGGTCCACCAATGAACTGCTTGGTAAAAGGTCATTATTTGAATAGCGAATCAAATGAACTGTTTCTTCATGATTCAAGTTGCTAATAGAAACATGGTTGTCAATATTTAAGTCCCTTTAAATAAAGTTAATTCCCTTTTTAAAATGTGTTTCCAGCATGACATCAGAATTATTTGTTTTCCCTAAAGGTGATGAATTAAAAACTGTACATTTCGTAATGTACACTACCGTTCAAATGTTTGGGGTCACTTATAAATGTCCTTGTTTTCGAAAGAAAAGCAAATTTGTCCATTAAAATAACATCAAATTGATCAGAAATACAGTGTAGACATTGTTAATGTTGTAAATGGCTATTGTAGCTGGAAATGGCTGATTTTTAATGGAATATCTACATAGGCGTACAGAGGCCCATTATCAGCAACCATCAGTACTGTGTTCCAATGGCACGTTGTGTTTGCTAATCCAAGTTTATCATTTTAAAAGGCTAATTGATCATTAGAAAACCCTTTTTTGCAATTATGTTAGCACAGCTGAAAACTGTTGTGCTGATTAAAGATGCAATAAAACTGGCCTTCTTGAGACTAGTTGAGTATCTGGAGCATCAGCAATTGTGGGTTCGATTACAGGCTCAAAATGGCCAGAAACAAATAACTTTCTTCTGAAACTTGTCAGTCTATTCTAATTCTGAGAAATGAAGGCTATTCCATGTGAGAAATTGCCAAGAAACTGATGATCTCATACAACGCTGTGTACTACTCCCTTCACGGAACAGCGCAAACTGGCTCTAACCAGAATAGAAAGAGGAGTGGGAGGCCCTGGTGCACAATTGAGCAAGAGGACAAATACATTAGAGTGTCTAGTTTGAGAAACAGGCGCCTCACAGGTCCTCAACTGGCAGCTTCATTAAATAGTACCCGCAAAACACCAACTTGGATTAGCAAACACAACGAGCCATTGGAACACAGGACTGATGGTTGCTGATAATGGGCCTCTGTACGCCTTTGTATATATACCATTAAAAATCAGCCGTTTCCAGCTACAATAGCCATTTACAACATTAACAATGTCTACACTGTATTTCTGATCAATTTGATGTTATTTTAATGGACACTAAAATTGCTTTTCTTTCGAAAACAAGGACATTTCTAAGTAACCCCAAACTTTTGAACGGCAGTGTACGTGAAAGAAAATGACTTGCTTAAGGGCTTGCCATTGCTTCTTCCTTGCCGTTTGTAAAGGGCCAAAAAGAGCCCGTCAGCAGACATTGTGCATGGCAGAATGAGCTCACTGAACCCTGGCAATGGGATTTGAAGCATGCCCGGATCTCTCTCTTTCTCCCTCTGCCCATTCCAACACTGCTTGCCACCCCAGCCTGTTCCCTGCCTCCCAGCCGTTTCAGGGAAACTCCGCCAGGCCAGCATCTGAAAACAATTTGGTTCTTAATGAGAATTTACTTCACACAAGTGGTGTGGGAAAATGGGGGGTGAGAGAGAGGGGGAGAAAGAGAGAGATGACGGATGGAGGAATGGAGTTCTGCTCCTTGGACACTCAACATGGACTGCCCTGTGCTTGTTTATGTACAGTACTTGAAGGAATGAAACTGAGGCGTTGATTGAAACTGAAGTTTATGCCATTAATGTCTGTGTCAAGGTTTTATTTTTCTATTAGGGCAGGAGTTTTGATGCTTCCCGTCTCACATCCTCTGCAATTATGCTATTTTCCTGATGAAGTACACTACTGGTCAAAAGTTTTAGAACAGCTACTCATTCAAGGGTTTTTCTTTATTTTTTACTATTTTCTACATTTATCAAAACTATGAAATAACACATGTGGAATCATGTAGTAACCAAAGAAGTGTTAAACAAATTAAAATATATTTTATATTCTTAAAATAGCCACCCTTTGCCTTGATGACAGCTTTTCACACTCTTGGCATTCTCTCAACCAGCTTCACCTGGAATGCTTTTCCAACAGTCTTGAAGGAGTTCCCACATATGCTGAGCACTTGTTGGCTGCTTTTTCTTCACTCTGCGGTCCGACTCATCCCAAACCATCTCAATTGGGTTGAGGTCGGGGGATTGTGGAGGCCAGGTCATCTGATGCAGCACTCCATCACTATCCTTCTTGGTAAAATAGCCCTTACACAGCCTGGAGGTGTGTTGGGTCATTGTCCTGTTGAAAAACAAATGATAGTCCCACTAAGCCCAAACCAGATGGGACAGCGTATCGCTGCAGAATGCTGTGGTAGCCATGCTGGTTAAGTGTGCCTTGAATTCTAAATAAATCACAGACAGTGTCACCAGCAAAGCACCCCCACACCAAAATACCTCCTCCTCCATGCTTTATGGTGGGAAATACACATGCGGAGATCATCCATTCACCCACACCGCGTCTCACAAAGACACGGCGGTTGGAACCAAAAATCTCAAATTCTTGCCACAGGCAAGTCTCTTCTTCTTATTGGTGTCCTTTAGTAGTGGTTTCTTTGCAGCAATTCGACCATGAAGCCTGATTCACACAGTCTCATTTACATTTACATTTACGTCATTTAGCAGACGCTCTTATCCAGAGCGACTTACAAATTGGTGCATTCACCTTATAGCCAGTGGGATAACCACTTTACAAATATATATATATATATATTTTTTATTCATTTTTTCAGTCTCCTCTGAACAGTTGATGTTGAGATGTGTCTGTTACTTGAACTGTGAAGCATTTATCTGGGATGCAATTTCTGAGGCTGGTAACTCTAATGAACTTATCCTCTGCAGCAGAGGTAACTCTGGGTCTTCCATTCCTGTTGAGGTCCTCATGAGAGCCAGTTTCATCATAGCGCTTGATGTTTTTTGCGACTGCACTTTAATAAACTTGAAAAGTTCTTGAAATGTTCCTGATTGACTGACCTTCATGTCTTTAAGTAATGATGGACTGTCGTTTCTCTTTGCTTATTTGAGCTGTTCTTGCCATAATATGGACTTGGTCTTTTACCAAATAGGGCTATCTTCTGTATACCCCCCTACCTTGTCTCAACACAACTGATTGTCTCAAACGCATTAAGAAGGAAAGAAATTCCACAAATTAACTTTTAAGAAGGGACACCTGTTAATTTAAATTTATTCCAGGACTACCTCATGAAGCTGGTTGAGAGAATGCCTTTTTTGGTTACTCCATATGTGTTATTTCATAGTTTTGATGTCTTCACTATTATTCTACAATGTACTGTAGAAAATAGTAAAAATAAAGGAAAACCCTTGAATGAGTAGGTGTTCTAAAACCTTTGACCATTAGTGTATATTAGATGTATTGCTTTGTCTCTTCATGTAATTGTACTTGAAAAATGGGTAGATGATATGATACACTTTTGAAGCGTGACACTTTTGTCTCTCTCTCTAATATTAGGTATCTAGGCTTATCAACCTATCAGCTCTACCTAATTCACCTAATATTGTAAGTCTCTCTGATTAACCCTTGAAGTGGTAAACAGCCTGGCTCTCCCCTGGCACTGCTCTTCCCCAAACTTGCAATTGGGGTCCAATTAATGGCTGTGGTTGTTGTTTTAGTGGCTGATTATGTAATGGCATTATGTGCTCCTCTGTGAGCTGATTCAGTCTGCCATCGGGGAGCAGTGCCAGCTTCCACTGGTGACTCTCTTTTGTCCCCTGGTCCCTTTTCTCTCCCGTTTTGTTTGAGTCCAGTCAGCCAGTGGCAAATTGTCCCTGCAGTGAGGGGCAATATGGTTGGACTGTGTTCTGGTGACTGTCCTCCTCCCACACATAAACATGAACTATTTCCCAGTCCTTAGCCCCTTGGTTAAATCTACTATAACCCAGCATCGGGAGGACTTTCAGAGTAAAGGTGCAACTTGTTTTGTATCCCAAAAAGGATAGGAGGCAGAGGGGGATGGGGAGAGATGTGTAGAGAAAGTGAGATACAGTTTTGACTAAAAGAGAGTGGATGAAAATATGGTGTTTGAATGTAGCTATTTGGAGACATTTTATTAAAAGAAATTCCCAATCTTATTTTCCCATGTTAATATAATATATGCCACTTGGCAGACACTTTTATCCAAAGCCACTTACAAGTAAACGATTGCATACATTTCTATGCGATCCCTCTGGGATAGAACCAAAAACCTTGGCCTAGCCAGCAGGCATCACTGCCCGACATATCAACATGACAGTGCAGTATAACAATTAGAATTAGTAGAACCAAATTTAGCATAGAGAGCCTAACACAGTACACAAACTACAAGCAACTGATAGAAACAGCAGGAAGGCTGCCTTGTCATCCTGTGCTCTTATACAGGCATGAAACGACTTGTTTCCTCCACTGGCTGCAGTCAGACATTTCCCACGGCTGGCAGTTGGGAAGTCAACAGTCCCCTATGTCAGGTAGTTGTTGCTGACTGTGAACCAGATACTGTATGTACCCTGTCTGTTTTCAAAGCTCTCCGATGCCCTCAACAACCACCAAGGCTCACACTGGAGAGAAACCTGCTCTTGAAATAGAGGAGGTGGTATTGTAACATGGAAATGAGGGTAGAAGAAGAGCACAGATGACGTTTTGTCACTGGAACCATTTAGACAACATTTTTGTCTCAGACTAAGAGAAAGTGGATGGAGTATATCACAAGTCGAAACATTCCCGGCGGCAGGTAGACTAGCGGTTAAGAGCGTTGGGCTAGTAACCGAAAGGTCGCTGGTTCGAATCCCCAAGCCAACTAGTTGAAAAATCTGTCGATGTGCCCTTGATCAAGGCACTTAACTCTAATTGCCCCTGTAAGTCACTCTGGATAAGAGTGTCTGCTAAATTACAAAAATTGTACAGTGAATTCAACTTAGTGAAATATGACACAAAGATGATTTCTTCCAAACGCATCTCACTGGACTGACGAGCAGTGTTCATGGCAGGATAACCTTGGAAAGGTCCTCATACACACATATCCTAACAACAACACATATCCTAATGACGGATAAACTCAACATACAAACAATGGAAGGTCAATGTGAGAGGTGACTTAGCTGTTCGCTATGTGGATGACTACCAGGAGAAAACACCTTTACGATTGCATCCCTGAAACTACGAGAGGAATTCAATGCATTTCCACAAATGGGATGCACAGACGAGAATGGCTAATTTCCTGGTGACATCCAGGCTTCCTGTCACCCCACAGCAATACACACATCATTCTCCAAAAATGGTAGGCTACACACAGTTCAAAGGAAAAGTTGGAGAGGTGAGTTTGCAATTGCGAAATGTGACAACCGAAATATGGCTCTGGTAACAATGGGATGTATTCTGGGCAGAGGAAAATAAAGATCAGGAAGGTGAATATGGCAGAGAGTAGTTCAGGCCATAACTGCACTGTAGCCTAACCCCATTTAGCTGTTGTTCACTAATAGCATCCAACCATACATCCCTTAGTAGGGTTTTTAAATGTTATGACCAGATGTTTTTAGACCTGGATCTCCTGAAACAAAAGGTTAACACTACATTATGTGGCCTTCTGAAATGTTTTCACGGCCGCACAAAATTCCCAACTTCAGTAGTATATGTGTACTAACAGTGGAAATGTACACTGAACAAAAATATAAACTCAACATGTAAAGTGTTGATCCCATGTTACATGAGCTGAAATAAAAGATCCCCGAAATTTTCCATACTCACAAAAAGCTACTTTTACATCCCTTTTAGTGAGCATTTGTCCTTTGCCAAGATAATCCACCCACCTGCCAGGTGTGGCATATCATGAACCTGATTAAACCACATGATCATTACACAGGTGCACCTTGTGCTGGGAACAATAAAAGGCCACTAAAATGTGCAGTTTTGTCACACAACACAATACCACAGATGTCTCAAGTTTTGAGGGAGCGTGCAATTGGCATGCTGACTGCAGGAATGTCTACCAGAGCTGTTGCCAGATAATTGAATGTTCATTTCTCTACCATAAGCCACCTCCAACGTTGTTTTAGAGAATTTGGCAGTATGTCCAATCAGCCTCACAACCGTAGACCACGTGTATGGCGTCGTTTGGGCGAGCGGTTTGCTGATGTCAACGTTGTGAACAGAGTGCCACATGGTGGCGGTGGGGTTATAGTATGGGCAGGCATAAGCTACGGACAACGAAAACAATTGCATTTTACCGATGGCAGTTTGAATGCACAGAAATACTGTGACGAGGCCCCCTGAGGCCCATTGTGAGGCCCATTTATTTTAAGGTATCTGTGACCAACATGTATATCTGTATTCATTTGAAATACGTAGATTAGGGTCTAATTTATTTATTTCAATTGACTGATTTCCTCATATGAACTGTAACTCAGTAAAATCTTTGAAATTGTTGCATGTTGCGTTTGTATTTTTGTTCAGTATAAAACCAATTTAAAAAGATGCAGGTTGATTTAAAAGCTATAGCCAGCCAATGTTGTGCAAACCTTGCAGTGACACAAAGCGTCTAGTGAATCTGGTCCAATAGGTAAATGAGCCTGTATGGTTTTGACGGAGCAGGGCAGAGTAGTGGTTGATAGCGGACCCCAGTGTGTGGGTGAATCCCAGTAGAATGGTCCTCTTAGCATTCACTGGGGCACAGTGTTCAAGTCCATGGGGCCTGAATGAGCCCCCTTTGTGCAGTAATTGGAGATGGTTCTGTTGGGAGTAACAATTAAGTGCTGGGCCTCCCTCTCTTTCTCACCATCTCCTTCCCTTCATTTCTCTTCACCACTGTCATTCTCATCACGTTCTCCAAACGCTCTGCTTCAACGGTTGTGTAACTGGTTGCATAAATACGTATAAGCAAATTTAGAGCACGAACGTCTGGGATTAATTTATGTTTTTAGGTCAAATAATTTTTTGGAAAGTCATTGACACTGTTTCCTTTGAACACTTGTCAACCTGTTTCTCTAGCTGCCAAATACTGCAGGCATATAGCCTACTTCTGTTACAGAGAATCCATCAATTCCTGTCCAATTTCTGGTCAAGTGCTTTTCCCGCCTTCATATATTATACAAACATGATCTGGAAGGAAGGAATTATAGTTGTCTCAGCTGGAATCGTTTCCATGTCCTGTCTGAGCCAGAAGGTTGAACTTGGAAAATCCAGAATCCACTTTCCAAGTAGAAGATTGTGGGAGATCAATACATAAAACTAGATGGAAAAAGACAGTGTCATAACTAAAGTAAAGTAGTAACTCAGTTTCCTGTTCAGCAATTCTAGATATTTGGGTTAAACAAGATGCAAGATATCTGTCAAAGAGCACCAATAAATAAATAATGTAGACATAAGTTTGTAAGTGAATTGACTGAAAGGGTATTTGGGGACACAGGTTGACAGTGGTCATTAGAAGGGCTTGGGTTAAATGCGGAAGACACATTTCAGTTAAATGCATTCAGTTGTGCAACTGACTAGGTATCCCCCTTTCCCTTTCCCTAATACATACCGGTAAGTGTCATTTCACAATGTTGCCATTCTGTCGAGCATGACATGTCGTAGTGTGCGTGCTAATGGAGGACGATGGGGATACAGGAGACAAGACACTTGTTCATGTTCTTCGTTGTTCTCATCTCATTCTCACACAAAATGCATGTACTAGCTGTAAAACCAGTCATTGTACAAGTTTCTATTGAACAAGAGTTGAAATACTACAACCAGTAACAGCTTTGTGCCCCTCAAAGTGCAGGACGCACCGTGTGAATGGGCAGTTGTTGTTATTGTTCAATATATATATATATTTTCAAATCAAATCAAATCAAATCAAATTTTATTGGTCACATGCGCCGAATACAACAGGTGCAGACATTACAGTGAAATGCTTACTTACAGCCCTTAACCAACAGTGCATTTATTTTAAACAAAAAAAGTAAGAATAAAACAACAACAAAAAAGTGTTGAGAAAAAAAAGAGCAGAAGTAAAAAATAAAGTGACAGTAGGGAGGCTATATATACAATAGAATAAAGTGACAGTAGGGAGGCTATATATACAGGGGGGTACCGTTGCATAGTCAATGTGCGGGGGCACCGGCTAGTTGAGGTAATATGTACATGTGGGTAGAGTTAAAGTGACTATGCATAAATACTTATCTCCTCCTGAAGTCACCTCGGCTGGTCGACAGCTCTTTCATTGTTCTGACCCAGGCTGGGAAAAATAACTTGAAGACCTTAAACATCTCCCCGGCTTTGAATGTGACATTTGAGTCCTTGTGGAAAGAAATACAATGCCACACAAAAAAATGCCCCTCATAAATGCCCCTCATAAAAAAAGAACAGAAATTCAAAAAGGCAGTTGGTGGCTACGTACTGTTACATACTGTTATTATTACCCTACTGTCAATCACCGCCGTACACAATATACACAGGGTCCCCCAACGTTGACGTCTGACTCAGTCTGAAAGGTTACTCTCACCGGGCAATGCTTCCCAGGAAAGCCAAGGCCAGCTGTTGACTGCAGATAAACTACTCTACATCTCTCAGGCTGAACTGCTGTATTTCTGTTGTACAACATATTGTGTAAGAAACATATAGTAGTTGTGAAATGTATAGCCTAGTTACCACTTAAGATTCAACTTAGTTACCACTAAGGATTCAACAAATACAGCTGATTTCTGTGTCATTATTGGAGAGCAACAATGACCGCTAACTAAATAAATCATGCAAATCGTTCAGCTGACATAATATGGAGGGTTGAGCTTCAGTATTTCTGTTTCCCCTTATTATCATGTGCGTTTTCCAACAGGGGGTAAGACATATTTCAACCAACTTTAGACATTTCTATTCAATAAAGATTTTTGTTAGCTTATTACTTTGTTATAGTTCTGTCCAGAAGGGCAGCAAAGAAGAAACATGCACATCTGCTAGGTCAGGATTGATCCCGATTAGCCATCTCTGTGTTTGTTTAGGGATTTAATGCCTTACCCAGACGTCTTCATTGGGTGCAGTACACCCATGATAACAGACGAACAAACATAGCAGCCCAAAGTCACTCACAAACTCTAGTTAGGGGTTGCCCACAAGCTCAGGTCTAGCAGTGGTGGAAGAAGTATCCAGCTGTCATACTTGAGTAAAAGTAAAGATACCCTAATAGAAAATGACTCAAGTAAAAGTGAAAGTCACCCAGTAAATTACTACTTGAGTAAAAGTCTAAAAGTATTTGGTTTTAAATATACTTATATCAAAAGTAAAGGTAAAAAGTAAAAATCATTTCAAATTCCTTATATTAAGCAAACCAGACGGCACAATATATATATATATATATAATTTTTTTTGATAACCAGGGGCACACTACAACACGCGGTCATCATTTACAAATGAAGCATGTGTTTAGTGATTCAGCCAGATCAGAGGCAGTAGGGAGGACCAGGGATGTTCTCTTGATAAGTGCTTGATTGGACCATTTTCCTGACCTGTTAAGCATTGAAATGTAAGAAGTACTTTTGGGGGTCAGGGAAAATGTATGGAGTAAAAAGTACATTATTTTCTTTAGGAATGTATTGAAGTAAAAGTAAAAGCAATCAAAAATATATAAAGTAAAGTACAGATACCCCAAAAAACGACTTAAGTAGTACTTTAAAGTACTTTACACCACTGAGGTCTAGGATCAGCTTACCATACCCCTATTTATAACATCAACCACCAGGAATTAAAAGACGAAAATGACCTTAGATCAGCTCTTGTGCAAAGTTCTAAGCCCAATACATTCTGTGTTTCTTATTATACCTGGAGGCCACTGGGTGAGAGTGTGCATCAATAACAATTAATTCACCCCCAATGAGGATTATCGAATCACAGTGTTGAATCAGCACACATTCACATCTCACAGACAGACAGACAGACAGACAGACACAGACACAGACACAGACACAGACACAGACACAGACACAGACACAGACACAGACAGAGACAGAGACAGAGACAGAGAGACAGAGAGACAGAGAGACAGAGAGACAGAGAGACAGAGAGAGAGAGAGAGAGAGAGAGAGAGAGAAACAGGGCAGAGGGCATACTGACGTCTTATTTTTTTACTGTCGGTGACTGACATGCACCGGAATGGGTGACGCCAAGGGGGTTCTCTCTCTGCTGTTTGTCGTCTGACTTTTCAGTAAGAAGATTACCACTAGTATGTTGGCAACATTAATGGAGACATTAGAGGGTGGAAGTTACAGATAGACATCACTCTCATGTAGTAGCTCTGTCATCATACCAGGTATTAATAAGCAAAATGCTTGGTTCCATTACTGTGGTCATCATATCCCTTGACATAATAATCAACCCTAACATAATGATCTAGTACTGCACTACATAACATTTCCCTCTACGTACCAAATCTGTGCATATCTACATTATTAAGTGTTCCACATGAATCCACGGTTGTGAAAGCTGGTAAAGCATGTTAATTATAGCAAATAGCCATGGTTCTGACAACGCCCATCTTTTTTAATTCAGTTGTCCAACAGATTTCCTCTGCTGATAACATTTGATTTCCTCTGTTGATAACATTTCTTGTTGCTCTATTGTCACTTGGAACACAGTGTCCCCTTACAAGAGGTTGTTCAGCTCTCTCTCTCTCTCTCTCTCTCTCTCTCTCTCTCTCTCTCTCTCTCTCTCTCTCTCTCTCTCTCTCTCTCTCTCTCTCTCTCTCTCTCTCTCTCTCTCTCTCTCTCTCTCTCTCTCTCTCTCTCTCTCTCTCTCTCTCTCTCTCTCTCTCTCTCTCTCTCTCTCTCTCTCTCTCTCTCTCTCTCTCTCTCTCTCTCTCTCTCTCTCTCTCTCAGATACAAACACACACACGTTTGTTTTGGCAATTACAGTGTGTGAATGTACGGTATACTATGCCTTCATCACAAAATGTATTACTAGACCATGTTTGCTTAAATCAACAACAACTAATAATTGAGATAGGATCTCTTCCGCTTACCATTATGAGTTGAGTCCACATCCCTTGATTGTTTCCCCTTTCACCATTGGTCCACTGAGAACGTCTAATGGGTGGTCTGTTGGGATCAGTGAGGTTGGATAATAGCATGTTATTATTAGAGCAATGAAAGTAAGCTCACCTGCCTCGTACAGTATATAGGAGGAGGAAAAATGTTGTACTTTGGTCTTCAGCTTAATTATAGCACATCATTAATTTGATCAGTTCCAACATAATATCTTGGAGGACAATGGAAGTTTACTAGAAAAAATACAATTTAATAATATTTTATAGAAAATAAAAAACTCCTGTTGCTGCAGTGTCTTATTAGTTTGTGGGGTGAATGTTCACCCTGATTTAGGGCATGTGCTTTAAATCAAACTCAGCCATTCATGATGCACAATTATTAGGTTCCCTTTAGTAAGTACTCTACAACTTGGCTCTTTTCTATGATCTAATGAACACACAACTATAATCAGTCTCCTTTATTCAATCCGTATCGCGAAAGTTCACCGTTACATCTTGATTGAAATTGAAAGGCAATGTTCCTGCGTTAGCGGAGACTGAATTCATGGTAAATGCTGTATATGTCGGCTCAGTTGGAAATGACCTTTACATTTCTACAGCGCATTCTGTAACGTTTCAGCGATACAGACTTAATAGAGCCATGAGTATTCCAAAGTTAGACTTTCAAGTAATGTGGGATGTGAGGAGTCGTAATCCTTCCCAAAGCACCGCAGTGTTGCCAGAAAGGGCTGTGTATGACATCAGAGGAAGTGATGGACAGGAGGAAGTAGTCTAATGCTTTCTGGTGCTCCCTTGGTAACTTCACCACTACACCCCCTCCTCTCCCAGACTCCAGAGAGCTCGACTGCCTTTATCTTTCTTTTCAACCAATAGAAAGTCACCTCCCAAGGAGGTCACAGGAAGTAACTAGTCGGTCATAGTTAGAGGAGCACTGTAAAAGCCATTTTTTCCCCCATGGGTTTGATTTGCACAGTCAAGTTTCTCTGACTCATTCTAATGCTACTGTATTCTGTCCTTGCTCTTTGGTTACACGTGACTTTAGAGACCCAGGCATTGTCATAATACTGACATACAGTAGTAGCAATGTGACACTTGCCGTTTATGAGCATTGACATACCTCATAATATGATGTAACTATTCAGCCTGCTACTACAACCAGGAACACTCCCCTCAGACATAGATGGTTTCACGTAAGACTATGCACACACAGGCAGCAATTTGTGAACTAAATCAACTGTGTAAACATTTCTACAGTATGTTGAGATGAGTAGGAAGAGCTGGTGGTTCTGGCTCTTTTCTCATAGACTGACTGCTCATTTACAGATTGCGCATTCCAACTCTGGGACTTCTTCTGTCTGCTCCTAACCCATCCAATGGCCCGCTTCAATTAGACACAAACCCATTTACATTCCTATGACATGCTTAGCTTAACCCTTTTATCAACCACCCCCTTCCCCAATTCCCCTCTACCCTTCTGTGAGCCGCCCAAACCCAGCCACCACTTCAACATCCCTCCTCCCCCCAACAACCCTTCCATGGGTATAGTTGGGGTCAGGGTCCTACAGTACGGTTCTCTTTTTCTCTAGCTTTTGTTCCGTTTTGTTCCCTCTTGAGACAGTTAGCAGTAATTATAGCTACAGTGGCAGTTGGTTCTGACATTCCTACGTATTACAATAGATTTTTAGTTAGAGCAGTCCAAACATTGGCCTGCTGATTGTGTTAATCAGTTTCTATCTCTTATTTAAAGGTCCCCTATATTACATTTTCATCAAAGATTTACCCAAATGTTTTCCACATGTGAGGAGAGTAGAGCACCTGAGTTGTATTATATAGCAAGATCTCAGGATTTTTTCTGTATAAACGCTGAAGTAAAATGTCAAGAGGAGAGGTTTGTCTTTTGTTGTACTGTAGACTGCATGCCTGAGATTTGGTTTTAATGACGTGCTTTTGATTACATTTGCACATTGTTGATAACTCACTGATTTAATTTAAATGCATAATTAATTGAAACACCATTGACAAGAGCTGGTAGCCTGAGATAAAGGAATAATTGGAGTAATTACAGTTTGGAAATGGCCATACTCAGTGTGTGTTTATATAGAAGACTGGTTTCAACTGAACAATGCTATCCAAAAATTCTAAATGATGTACCACACATGATTTATGCTCTCATGGTGCATTCAAACAGTACATTTTTGTAAATTGATGGGAGGTGTATATTCGATGTCTAGTCCAGCCTTCTATGGCTAAAGATGATGCTGCCAACAATGGAGCAGATGGGGCTATGGCTTGTGCAGTTGATAGTACAAAGAATGAACAGCATGGGGGATAGCACAGATCCTTGTGGCACACCTGTGTTTACAGATTACGATGTAAGCACACTCCACTGGGTGCTTGTTTACTGAGAGCATTAACTGGGCCTTATATTGTCAACCTTTAAGTGTATCCTCATAATGTCTTTGACTTCCTAGAGATCAAGGTGTTCATTGTGCCATATTCTCACTCTTTCATTATGTACCATTTGGCTGGTTGGCTTGGTCATCTTTGAGAGCACAGTATCTCATCAACTGAAAGACTGTGAGACATGAGGACAAAGCTGAATGATGGACACAGAGTCGAGGGGGTTTGTCACTTGGCAGAGAGTGAGCTGGATCTCCCTGTGGTCCAACTCTCCACGGTGATGCAGGAAGTCTCCTGGAAAGGGACCCGGACATCTATCTTTTGGGACTGCAGAGAGTAGAGTTTGGCCCAATCACTACATTGTCCTCTCCCTCAGGGGGCAAGAGACTGACATTTTATTGGATGGTTTACAGACGATTCAAGATGATAATTTATATGATTTTCATAGCACCATGATGAAGGCTTTTAGCTGAAATGTGTTGTTTAAGTGTAATCCATTATATCAACAACTATACCGAACATACAATACTGCATGTTTTTCCAACAAAATCTTGGATGGTGGGACATGTGTTGTTGGCAGGGAGTCACAGTCAATTTTCTTTGTCTTCCCAAAACTGGATAGCTAAATTAATTTATGCTTTTTTGTTTTTTAATCATGTTTCCTCTCTGTTTCACATGATTGAGTGCTATTCCATATTAATGAATATATTGGGCTGGTGGATGGGAGGGGGTTGTAATAGTTTAAATTGAAAAGATTTGCTTGGGAAGAGTGAAACCAGCAAGCATGCCTTTTATTTCCCAGCAGGGAGACCTCAGTGGGCCGACCTTGGTGTTTCCAAACATCACTATTGTTCCTGGTGACATCAGGTGCCAGCTGGTACTTCCCCCTAATGATCCCACTTTCCTGGAGCATCTGTAGTGGCGTAGACAGTACCGTCTGGCCTCTCACCAGACGCTGACATTTATCACTCTGGTTATCATTAGATTTCCCTGGAACAATCGGGGCCCATTTCAGTCCACATCTGAGCCAAGGCAAACAGATACAACAAAGCGAGGGGTCTTCCATGTAAGGTTATGTAACAAGGGACATTCACTTTGAGAGATCATGGTACAGATATAGGATCTTAATTGAATCACCCTGTTGAAGGAGAACAGGAAATGTACAACCTGTAGTGTATTTGAGGTTTAAAAAGACATCTGAAGTTTGTAATTTCCACTTTGAAATTTCAAACGTGATTTTCCCTTACGAAAAATTCAACCCCTGCAAAAATGTCCATTAGTAGTATTTAGTAGTAGTTATTAGGATCACCAATTAGCTGTTGCCAAGGCAGCGGCTACTCTTCCTGGGTTCCAAACAGGAAAGAAAACACAACAAATAAAATACATAAAATACATAGCACTACATTTACATTACAATTTAGTCATTTAGCAGACGCTCCCATCCAGAGCGACCCACAGCTAGTGCATTCATCTCAAGATAGCCAGGCGAGACAACCACACATCACAGTCGTATCACAGTCGTATCACAACCACGTATCACTACATAATACAGTACAAAATACAATAAAAAAATACATTACAATTTCTGTGTGTCTCTTCACAATCCTTGTCGTGCTGTAAAGTGTTATTTTATCAGTTTTGTTTAATCTGTTTTTTTGCTACCTTGAGTTACCTGGGGTGGAAGAGAGTTTCATGTAGTCATGGCTCTATTGATTGTAGCCCATGTAGTCTTGGCTCCATTAATTAGAATCCACATAATATTTCACATTTCCTGTTGTAGCAAACTGTCTCAAATTTAGATCCTACGTCTGTACATGCAATATTGAGGTACAGGGAACACAACTGCATCTCTCTCTCTACTTTTGAGCTCCATATCATGATAGAGAAACTACTCAGTTAATAACCCATGGATGTTTATCAAGACAAAAAGTGATTCAGACAAAGTGTACCGACTAAAAACCAGGAATTACATCCTGGGAGAGAGAGTCAAAAGTGATGTCAACAATAATAATAATCACCATGGTGATTGTAACAATGGTCATGTGTTTTGATTGAATTTTGGGGGACATGGCTGCCCCACCTTTTATGGAAGGTTCCCAGACATTCTAGGGCTCAGGGATGTGTATGCGTTGTGACCTCACTTCCTCTTTGAATAAGCCCTCTGTCACACACACACATCCTGGGTCAAGTGTTGTGGCCGGTCAGTTCGAGCCAGGCCATTGTTTAGGGGCGTCGTGCCTCTAGCATGAACAGTGTGCACCAACAGATCCCAGGTCAGGAAACGGGGCTGGAAAATAAGACACAGAACAGTAATTTCCATTACCCCATTTGTGAGTTCCAGTTCACCATATATTCATTGCAGTGCTGAACGTTTTGTTTTATCACTGAGACTGTGTGTTGTCTTTTGGACAATGGCGTATTTTAAATGGTGTATTTTTACATGGGCAAGTGACCAAGACTCATGACCTGTCCAATTCCCATTTCCTGTTCGACTGAAAGACTCTGAAAATCTGAGGAGAAAGAGAAGAGTTGTGAAGGGGGCGTTCCTCTGACAGAAGACTTTCCTCTGAGTGCAGTTCACCCTTTTCAGAGCTTGGCATAGTTTACGCCTCACCATGGCGACAAGCTGAAGAACTAGCAGTGTCAATGAGCCTGTGTCATTTCATTCTCCTGGGTGCCTTAAGAAAACCTCCAATGGAGGAAGTGAATTTTCCCAAAGTTACGGTAACGTTAGATTCATCAGAGAGAAACACACTGTGACGTGACAGGAATACGATGTGTTTAGGTTGTCGAGTGCATAGTTCTTCACTTCTGCCTATAACAGTTTTAGAGATCAAACTTGACAGAGAGCTTCACAAAATACAGCCTCTCACCTGATTCCAAACCAATGCTTTCTTGGAGAATAGTTCCTATGTCCAATCAGAGAGATGGTGGGAGTGGCACAGTTCTATAGAGTTTCCAGTGAGGGATGGAGATTATGTACTTCCACAGTTTACATTTCTAATGTCAGTAAACAAGCCCTGCCAAAGGAGGCATGGGTTTGGATCCCATTTCTGACACCATGTTATGTTATAAGCTACTATATATGGATGAGACAGAGAGACATGTCACGTTAACAAGAAGTACATGGCAACAATACAGGTGATGCATCTGGGTCTTTGACCTTGACCAATACAGAATGAACCCTTTACAGGACAATGATTTTGCCTGAAGTAATCATTGAACTAATCATGACAAAGACCACAGTGTATAGTAGCCATTAGCCTTTCTGAATATGATTATCCATGACAGTCAAAAATAAGAGGCACAGACAAACATAGGCACAGACACATGATAACATACGCTCTATACACACACATGATAACATACGCTCTATACACACACATGATAACATACGCTCTATACACACACGATAACATACGCTCTATACACACACGTACACATGGATTTTGTGTTGTAGATATGTGGTAGTGGAGCAGGCGCCTGAGGGCACACACTTAGTGTGCTGTGAAATCTGTTATGAATGTGTAGTAATGTTTTTTAAATGTATAACTGCCTTAATAATGGGGATCCATAATAAATACAAATACAAATAGTATACTGTTTGCCACATCAGAACTGCAGAAATGAACAAGCAAGTCAGATAAAAAAAAAAAAAAGAGGTCTACATATCAGACCTAATGTACGACCAAAACATAGTTTGCTTGATGTTACTGAATATTGTAATACACTATTCTACTTTTAACTCCAGAGAAACCAATCAAAACTGAAAGATGTCTTTAATTCCTGCAGAGATTATTACTAGGAAAGATTTTTCTGCTTTAATCTTTTCCACTGAAGCTGACAGATCATATTAGGAGCTCCCATGATTGGATTGAACCCCACAGTTTGATAACGGAAGACTAGTGACTTCTCTGTAGCTTGTTCTCACTTCTTTCCTCCCCGTTCAAGATCTGTGTGTTTGGGCGAGTGTGTTTTATTTTTTTTCTCCTGCGTTTAAAACACTCTTTTGTCGGACCAATATGCAAAGCCCCTCTAAAAGCCAAAAGGCTTACACTGAGCTGGATCACGTCACGCTCAGATTTGTTGCCCACGACAACAAAGGGAGATTCTTACTCTTTTGTTCAACTTACTTGTGTGGCCAGTTGCATGTCCAGGAACACAGATGTATGACACATACCTTCTCAAAAGTTTCAGCAAACTATGGCACTTTCTCATGGAGCCAACATGGTTCCAATATTCCACATCCAGTCAGTCCTGGCATGTCCAGAACAGTCTCCATCTTAGAGACCTTGTGGTTAACCCTGAGAATTTAGCTACTTCTCAAGGTTTCCCCCAATGCTCACTTTAATGATGGTATGTTTATGCTGTAACAGTATTCACATTGAACACTAATGACAATGGAGATAATTCAACTGAAATAACCAGCGGTCCTCAATTACTGTTATCTTTACAAAGCCTCCATCTATCACAACATCTCCGTTCCCAATCCAGTATTTGCTGATGAATCCCTCCCTTTGAGAATGAAGCTCCCATGATTTATATGTCAATCAAATGGAAAAGACTGAGTGTCACTGTCAACCATTTTACTCTAGGAGGTGAGAGACATTCCTGGGACTTCACAGCTAGCTATGCGGAGCTGATTTCTGGGAAGGAATTTAAAGCGTGGTGAAGAACATGGAACCCGTCATGCCTTGCGATCTCACCCCATATTGTACTTGGCATCACATTTTCTTTGTTATTTAGCAGACACTCTTATCCAGAGTGACTTACAGTAGTGAGTGCATACATTTTTTGTTCTTTTTTGTACTGTTTCCCAGTGGGAATGGAACCCAGACCCCTGGCATTGCAAATGCCATGCTCTACCAACTGAGCCACACGGGAACACATCTCATTGCTGTCTCTACTGATCATGCCATTGCATACTGTGTCCTTACAGGTTAACAATGACTCTCTTAAATGGTGACAATCTCAATGACATGCTCTGTAGGCCTTCCTCTGTTTGGGTGATACATAAAATGGGAACATGCTCACCTAAAATTCAATAAGTCAATGCATTGTATTTGTATTTGTATTTATTATGGATCCCCATTAGCTGCTGCCAAGGCAGCACTTACTCTTCCTGGGGTCCAGCAAAATGAAGGCAGTTATACATTTTAAAAACATTACACACACATGATAACATACGCTCTATACACAGATTTCACAACATATTAAGTCAAATCAAATGTTATTGGCCACATGCGCCGAATACAACAGGTGCAGACATTACAGTGAAATGCTTACTTACAGCCCTTAACCAACAGTGCATTTATTTTTAACAAAAAAAGTGAAAATAAAACAACAACAAAAAAAGTGTTGAGAAAAAAAAGAGCAGAAGTAAAATAAAATAACAGTAGGGAGGCTATATATACAGGGGGGTACCGGTGCAGAGTCAATGTGCGGGGGCACCGGCTAGTTGAGGTAGTTGAAGTAATATGTACATGTGGGTAGAGTTAAAGTGACTATGCATAAATAATTAACAGAGTAGCAGCAGCGTAAAAAGGATGGGGTGGGGGGGCAGTGCAAATAGTCCGGGTAGCCATGATTAGCTGTTCAGGAGTCTTATGGCTTGGGGGTAGAAGCTGTTGAGAAGTCTTTTGGACCTAGACTTGGCACTCCGGTACCGCTTGCCGTGCAGTAGCAGAGAACAGTCTATGACTAGGGTGGCTGGAGTCTTTGACAATTTTGAGGGCCTTCCTCTGACACCGCCTGGTATAGAGGTCCTGGATGGCAGGAAGCTTGGCCCCAGTGATGTACTGGGCCGTACGCACTACCCTCTGTAGTGCCTTGCGGTCGGAGGCCAAGCAGTTGCCATACCAGGCGGTGATGCAACCAGTCAGGATGCTCTCGATGGTGCAGCTGTAGAATTTTTTGAGGATCTGAGGACCCATGCCAAATCTTTTCAGTCTCCTGAGGGGGAATAGGTGTGTGCCCTCAGACCTCTACTCTACTACCACATATCTATTACCCAAATTCAATGTTTACATGTGTGTATAGTGGGTATGTTATCGTGTGTTTGTATGCATGTGTCTATGTTTGTGTTGCTTCACAGTCCCCGCTGTTCCATAAGGTGTATTTGTATCTGTTTTTTAAATCTAATTTTACTGCTGGCATGAGTTACTTGATATGGAATAGAGTTCCTTGTAGTCATGGATCTATGTAGTACTGTGCGCCTCCCATATTCTGTTCTTGACTTGGGGACTGTGAAGAGACCTCTGGTGGCATGTCTTGTGGGGTATGCATGGGTGTCCGAGCTGTGTGCCAGTAGTTCAAACAGACAGCTCGGTGCATTCAACATGTCAATACATCTCACAAATACAAGTAGTGATGAAGTCAATCTCTCCTCCACTTTGAGCCAGGAGAGATTGACATGCATATTATTAATGTTAGCTCTCTGTGTACATCCAAGAGCCAGCCGTCCTGCCCTGTTCTTTGTGGCACCTGACCACACGACTGAACAGTAGTCCAAGTGCGACAAAACTAGGGCCTGTATTGATCATCCTAAAGTGTATTCACCTGCCAGTGTTGTCTTTTTGACCTGCATTTTGATGACGGTGCTTCTGCATGTGGTCTTTATGGTCAATATAACAAAGATTCCCAAAGTATGTTTTGTGTGGGATTGATTGGCGCTATCTATACTGACTGTGAGAACCGGACGAAGGAGAAAGGTCACTTTTTTAGGGCATTGGAAGGAAAAGGCAAGGATGTGGGGATTGTTATCTTTCGTGAAATGTTGTTCTTCCACCCCCCTTACAACTTATATTTGACCTGGTTGAACTGGTGAAGGATTTTAGATAAGTGGTGAATGGGTAGATGATTAGAATTGGGACTCACGTTAATGTTTGTGCTTAAAGTTGGTCAGGGACGTTGAAATCCTGCTAAAAGTCTAAGTGTATGCTTTTCAGTCTATTTTCAACTACGCCATCCATACTACTTGTGCTTGTCAGTGTGTCTTATGTGTGAGTAATAGACGTCTTGATATAAGGACATACTTTGTTGCCGTTTTTATTTTATTTTACACTTAGACCTACCCAACGTAACTTGAAACCCTAGGAGGCCTTGTAAAAACCTCCGTAAATTACTTTTGTTTTCTGTTCTCTCCTTCATTGAGCATTTCCTGCGATCGTATTCCTGTGGAATGCTTTATGAGAGCAGTATAACGTTGCGAGTACATGCCATCGGTATTTTTACAACCCATGACTTGAGGGGGTTTTAAAAACACCTACAGAGAAAGCAATAAGAATAGTTGAGGGTTTCCTCTCCACTTTCTTTTCCAGTCTTGCTTTTCTTTTGGGGGATTCGTTTTCTACACTGACATCTGACATGGTCAACAGAACAACAGTCATGTTACCAGACACTAAATTGACATTGCTGTGTTCCATAAATTATTTGCTGTGCTTAACCTGCCCTGCAGCACTTTGTCTGTTTCTTGTATTTATTGCTTTCTTTAAACAGATGATTTGCACTCAAAACTTGATTTGTCTAGCTGTCTAGACCAATGGCTATAAAGCTAAACTGCAACATAAATCTAGAGAAGTACCGCCTACTGGGTTGAGTGGCCTATGTGCTCTCATTGTCCAACACATGTGACCTCTCCATAATTTTCTAGGCTGTGCTATGCTCAGAGGTGGCCTCTGAACGTGTGACTTTGTCATGACGTAAAGTCTCTGTAGCGTATATATAACTACTATAACTTTTGGTACCCTGTGAAAAATATACTACACAAACAGAAATCAATTTAAGTCTGGATATGTGTACATATATCAAACACATACAGTACTAGTATGGAGGGTAGGGGTTTATTGCACAAAGTAGGATCAACCAATAGACTTTCAAGTCTTCTCACAATCCAATGACTGTGTTGGTGTGAGTGTTAGGGTTTTGGACATGCAGATTCCGGTGGGGTTGCACCTGGAGAAAGACTGGGATAATGATGAACCAACCAGATACAATAGAATGAAGAAATGGCAAGAAAGGGAGTGGAATAGGGTGGTGGTGAGATGCTAAATTCAGCTGGCACATGGATGTAAAGAATGTCACAGTTGAAGTATCATGGTGGATCAATTGGAGCACGATCGAGCAATTTCAATGAGCACGTCTTGGTTTTCTTCTCTCTGTACCAGTGAGTTACCGGAGTTCGTCATGTTGGGGCCTCTCCTCTTCCTTATGGGGCCAATGTCATTCACCTCCTCGACTCTGTCCCCTGAGAGTCAAGAAACGAAGTCCGTGGAGCTCATAGAAGCACAGTCCTCTGTTAGTTCCCCTTTTTTCTTTCTTCTCGCCGCTCCACGTAGTTTTTCTGCATGGCTACTTTCCCCCTGACCTCTCGGACATTGGAGGGGGAGGGGGAGTGGAAGGGAGGTTAACGTGCCTAAGGTCCCAGCTGCTTTGGATCACATTTGCACAAATGTATCAAGTACTGCAGCAATGTGTACTGTAGCAAAGCATTACTGTGAAATGATTCGTATATAAAGTCTAGAGGGCTTATTTTGGTTGGTCGATCTATGGGCCAATTTGTTTTAGATTTATGCTGATGTTCTCCTTCCATTAGGCCACGTTGGGAGCAACCAGGATTGGAGGATAAATGGGTCAGAGTCCTGTGGTGGATACATTCTGTCTAAGTAAAGGAGATCAAAAATAAACCATGAAAGAGGGATGGCAGTGGGACTTCCCAAAATAAAGACCCTGTCTTTCTCTGCAAGCAGGCTTTTGATCTCACTTGGTTTGATTGTCCAGAGAGCTGACAGCGATGGTGCCAACGCTCGCTCACAAGACAACCAACTGGAGCAGGGATACAGATATTCTCCCCCTGTCAAAGAATTCACCAAAGAGACCTCTTGAAGGAAGTTTTCCATGTTGTCCTCTTTCCTTTGAGTGCTTTTCCTCTCTCTTTGCGCTCTCTTTCACACAGACACAAACACGTAAGGACTTCCCCCCACTAATTCAAAGTAAAAAATAATTTAAAATGTAATTAACACAAGACAATTTGATGACGTGATTGCATAGGCCTAAGTATACATCCTCTGAGGCAATACTTGGTGAAAACACCTTTGGCAGCAATTACAGATGTGAGCATTTTCTGGTTAAATCATCCCCAATACATAATGCATACACCATCATGTTTGAAACTAAGGATGGTTTTGAATGGATGATATACACACACACACACACACTCAGAAGAGGCTATGGTTATGCCATGTTTCCCTACTGCCCCACCTCCTGAGGGCTGAGTGGAGCAGCAGACTTGAAGGGACAGAGGGAGCAGCACATGTGATTAATGGGCAGGAGTCTGGGAGCACAGGGGATGGAGCTGGGACTCTGGGAGAACAGGGGATGGAGCTGGGACTCTGGGAGAACAGTGGATGGAGCTGGGACTCTGGGAGAACAGGGGATGGAGCTGGGACTCTGGGAGAACAGGGGATGGAGCTGGGAGTCTGGGAGAACAGGGGATGGAGCTGGGACTCTGGGAGAACAGGGGATGGAGCTGGGACTCTGGGAGAACAGGGAATGGAGGGGGGTTACTCATGGAGCACAAGGGATGGAGGGGGGTTACTCATGGAGCACAAGGGATGGAGGGGGGTTACTCATGGAGCACAAGGGATGGAGGGGGGTTACTCATGGAGCACAAGGGATAGAGGGGGGTTACTCATGGAGCACAAGGGATGGAGGGGGGTTAATCATGGAGCACAGGGGATGGAGGGGGGTTACTCATGGAGCACAAGGGATGGAGGGGGGTTACTCATGGAGCACAAGGGATGGAGGGGGGTTACTCATGGAGCACAAGGGATGGAGGGGGGTTACTCATGGAGCACAAGGGGTGGAGGGGGGTTACTCATGGAGCACAAGGGATAGGGGGGGTTACTCATGGAGCACAAGGGGTGGAGGGGGGTTAATCATGGAGCACAGGGGATGGAGGGGGGTTACTCATGGAGCACAAGGGATGGAGGGGGGTTACTCATGGAGCACAAGGGGTGGAGGGGGGTTACTCATGGAGCACAAGGGGTGGAGGGGGGTTACTCATGGAGCACAAGGGGTGGAGGGGGGTTATTCATGGAGCACAAGGGATAGAGGGGGGTTACTCATGCACATATTGCTTGACTTAATTTGGTGGAGGGAAGGGGTGGTGTCATCAGGGGGCGGAATAATGTGCACAGCTGGTGCATTCCCAGAGATAAAAGCAAAATTATTTCTGATAACGGAATTTATTAATGGCATTATTGGTATCATTATTGTTTTATTGTTATAATTACTACCACAATGACTGCTGGCTTCGCCAATACTTAAAGTAATAGTAGTAGAGGTATCATAATAAGTATTCATCTTTGTGTCCATTAGAATATCTAAATTCATGTTAGTAAGCATACTAAATCAACTGCACCACATCGTCAAGACAGACGTTGGTCTTTTTAGGCAGGCTATTCTGTTCAGATGACAATGGAGGAACATTTGGGTTGAAGCCATAAACATCCTCCCATGGATATGAATAAAACTTATATCTACACAATCTATATATCTATCTATTAGTAACTCATAGATTATTACTACGCAATTACCATTTTACAATGGAATCTCTTGTACGTACCTCGTAATTTATGTATTTTAAAATAAATGCAACCCAAATGGCCATATCAACCCCCACTTCATTAACAGAGGCTAAATTGCTGAGCTATTCACTTTTGATTGACAGCAATTGACTCAAAATGTAGCCATGGCCATCCCCCACCACCAAAGGGTTTGTGTATTGTCCAAACAGTATATTTTTTGATCACAAACAAAACAGACCTACTAAAATGAGGATCATGATTGTATTTACTTTCTTTAGGTTGTACCAGTTGCCTAGCATTCATGGTGATTATTATTATCATTATTATCACTGACTCTATTATTTAGAGATGGTAAAACCACAAATGAGTCCAAATATTCATATACATTTTTTTATTATAATAATCTTTAAGGTACATACATTTGACAAATATATATTTATTTTTTTACACTGATTTCATTGCCTATATTCATTTAATGTATGTGTTCTTCTGGAAAATTGGAAGAATTTCTCAATTTAATGCACACTAAATTTAGAAATTCAAAATAAATGTAATCTCAGCAGGACAACCCGACTGGGACGATATGAGGAGGGAAGGGAGGGGAGGGGTGGGTTGAGTTGAGCTGACAAAATGATTCACTTTTACTTAGCCTATTCTGCGCACCGCGCTCAGTCCATGGGATCACTGTGCAAACACACAGAACTGATCCACTGGGAAATACACAAAAAGGTTTCTTACTGAACAGATTTTTTGGCATTATAAAAGGTTGACACTTCGCATTGATGACGACTATTATTAAGGTAAGGAAACATGACATTGACTTAATTTCTAGATTTTATCAATGTATTTGGCCCAATTAGGTGTCTGGCCATCATTATTAGTAGGTTATGAAGAATTTAAAATAATGCAAATAAAAGTTGTTCTGTAACAAGAAAAAATACTATTGGCTTTCGAAAGTAATTTAACGTAATAACTTTTTGATCATATCTTAAATACAGAAGAAATCGAAAAAAACATGTTTGAACAAAATAACGTTTTCATCTTGCTCATCACTTGCCCATGAGTTTTAAGCGCATTTCAAGTTCATGTTAAGATGCCGTTAGATAGTTCTTGCAAGTTTGTTCTGAAGTTCATGGATTTTTCAAACGTCACAGTTCAGAATCAGAACATCCTATTATGGTGGTAATTTAGCCTATGCATCAATGCGATACTTTTCCATCTTGTGGAATTCAGCACACAGTTCAGAATCAGGTATCATGATCGTCATATCTATAAAGGGCCGATCTGGGTCCGACTTTTCTGATTGTTTGCTTTATCACATATTCCTAAAAAAGATTTATTCTCAACTCTTTTACAAAATAATTGCCACTCTGTCATGTTCACTTGTTTTTAGAAGGACCTTTGTTCTGTCTTTTGTTCAATTAGCCTACTGAATACTCAATCACCATTCCATATAAAAGGGCATGAGCAGCCTGGGCTAGGCATAAAAAATCTACAAACATTTTCATGACTGTTCTAAATTGGTATTTTCTCATTTTTTCAGGAGTTTGATGATTGGGTCCAAGGACATTCACAGAATATCCTGTGACATTGAGGATTATTTGATTTGAGCGTCTGCAATGACAACTCATCAAGCGTTTAGGATAACCATTGCCAGCAGTGCCTTGACCCACCAGCGCCACTCAGTGGACTAAGTCTTGAACTACAGAATTTGGGGGATTTCATTAAAAACAGAGCCATGGGTGACTCAATGTATTCCGATTTGATAGCCAGACACTACAACTTCACAGGGAAGCTCCGGAAAGTGGAGCAGGATTCTAGGCTCAAAGCGGACTCTGTGGTTTTCATCATTGTATGTTGCTTCATCATTCTTGAGAATGTATTGGTCCTGCTTACTATTTGGAGGACCAAGAAATTCCACAAGCCCATGTACTACTTTATTGGGAACTTAGCTCTATCAGACTTGCTGGCTGGGGTGGTGTACACTGCCAACATCCTGCTGTCAGGTGCCAACACATACAAACTGACCCCCACACAGTGGTTCTTCCGGGAGGGGAGTATGTTTGTGGCCCTGGCTGCCTCAATCTTCAGCCTGTTGGCCATCGCCATCGAGCGCCACCTCACCATGCTGAAGATGAAGTTGCACAACAATGGCAACACGTGTCGTGTCTTCATGCTCATCAGCACCGTGTGGCTGATTGCAGCCATCTTGGGCGGCCTACCCATCATGGGCTGGAACTGCATCCAGAGAATGCCGAGCTGCTCCACCGTGCTGCCGCTCTACCACAAGACCTACATCCTGTTCTGCACCACCGTCTTCAGCGTCATCCTCATGGCCGTCGTGGTCTTGTACGCACGCATCTACGCCCTGGTGCGCACCCGCAGCCGCAAGATGGTGTTCCGCAAGGTCTCCAACGGCCGCAGCGGGGGAAGCGCTAGCAGCAAGAGCTCGGAGAAGTCCATGGCCCTGCTGAAGACCGTGATCATCGTGCTGAGCTGTTTCATCGCCTGCTGGGCTCCCCTCTTCATCCTCCTGTTGCTGGACGTGGCCTGCGACATCCGCATGTGCCCCATCCTGTACAAAGCCGAGTGGTTCCTGGCCCTGGCCGTGCTCAACTCGGCCATGAACCCCCTTATCTACACGCTCACCAGCAACGAGATGCGTCGCGCCTTCCTCAAAACGCTCCTGTGCTGCAGCATCTGCACCCGGCCCTCCGGCAAGTTCTCCCAGCCCATCATGGGTGCCGAGTTCAGTCGGAGCAAGTCGGACAACTCGTCCCACCCCAATAAGGATGAGCCGGAGTACTTGCCAAGGGAGACCATCGTATCCTCTGGGAATATCACCTCCTCTTCTTAAAGAGCCTTCTGGACTGTTGTGTGAAAAGTAGCTCCACTGCTTAGGAAATGTGGATGTATATATGTTTTTGTGCAGTGTGCAAGTGTGTTTGTGTGTGTGTACATTATGTATATATGTGTATAAATTGTGTGTGTGTGTGTGTGTGTGTGGGTATGTATGTGGTTTTGTTGCCCTGTGGATGTGTGTATGTACAGTATGTCAGTTTGTACAGTAAGTTGCCTCTTCAGTTTCCATTTGTTTTATCACTTCTCTAAGTGTCTGTCCATGTCAGAGAGTAGAGATGTAGAGTTGTTCAGTTTGTTTATTTCTCCCCCACACCTTGGACTGCCAGCGTTGATCTGTCATAGGGAAGCACATACAGTATAGCACCTAAACTATAAACCTGGCTTACAGTATAGCACCTAAACTATAAACCTGGCTTACAGTATAACACCTAAACTATAAACCTGGCTTACAGTATAGCACCTAAACTATAAACCTGGCTTACAGTATAGCACCTAAACTATAAACCTGGCTTACAGTATAGCACCTAAACTATAAACCTGGCTTACAGTATAACACCCAAACTATAAACCTGGCTTACAGTATAGCACCTAAACTATAAACCTGGCTTACAGTATAACACCCAAACTATAAACCTGGCTTACAGTATAGCACCCAAACTATAAACCTGGCTTACAGTATAGCACCTAAAC